>NC_056730.1:536860008-537522508 GCF_019279795.1 Protopterus annectens | reverse complement strand
GATGGAAGTACATATATTATTTGGGGCATGTTAAGTTTTAATTCATACCTTCAACAACCAGTTAGCTTACAAAGCAATGTCCTTTACATTCCTGCCTCAGAAAAGAAACAGTAAAGTAGAGAATAGTACAGAATTAGTATTTCATAATTGTCCCTTTGTAATTTACTATCTTTTAATAAAACAGGACAGATGAGTTACATCAAGCTGTGTTCTTAATGAGATTTCCTATGTTACATATAGTATTCCTTTAAGGATTCTGGGCACCAGGCAAATATTCCACAACGATGGCATACTTATTACACAAGGATAGCATACACTTTTCCCAATTAGGGAACGAAGGAGTGTTAAATGTTTAAGCAATAACCTATGTGTGGGTGTGGTTATATCTGGATTTACCCATAGCTGGCATGGTTTGATTACGAGGACAAAACCAGAGTTATTAAACAAGGCTAACAGTGGATAAATCCTGATGCACCCACACCCATGAGTGGGTTATTGCTATTTTACAATGACATTATTTATGAAAGAAATTGCTTACCTTTCTTAAATAATGTTTTTGTATAATGGCACTGTAGTGTTCCTCTGCCTTTTTACTTGTTTACTGATGTACTGTGGATGTGTATAGGACTTATGTCCCCCCTTTTACACTGTATATCAGTGCAGTGCAAGAGAAACAATGGGGAAAAGGGAATCTCCATTAATGTATTTTTTTACTGTCATAGCTTTGCCACCTGTTTTTCTTGGACTATATGGAAATCAAACCAATTGCCCGGTAGTCCAGAAAACATGGTACCATCTCTGGTATTCTGTTTAAAAAAGAAGTAGACTATTGTAGTTTGTTAAATTTGTCGTTTTACTATGCTTTTTTTTACAGAAAATGTTGTTCCTCATAAAATTTATAAATGATGACAGACATTTGAGTTTCAGACTTCATAACCTTAGAAACCTTTAGAAATGCATCCTAATGCAAACCTGTTATTATAGTAACTTTCTAAGTTTAAAAGAGCAACATTTACATTTTGCACATATTTTTGGGCCCTTGCCCCCTCCACACATTATTTTTGGCTCTATCCAGATGTCTTCCACTAAGAGGTTGAAAGGTATGACCAGGAATCTCCAACTAACTAGCATTTCAGCACTTACAAAGGAGCATGTAATATTTCCTGAAGAAATATGTGCTGACAGTATTACAGTACATGCAATGGCTTCCTAAGCTTACATTGAATCAAGTTACCTTGACTGGCATTTCAGTGTTCAGATAGCATTGAATGTCTATATTGCTGACTCTACAGAAACAAAACCAGAACATCTTAAAACAAAGAGAAAGCTATAAGCCTGCACCATACAACATAAACATCACTAAGACTGAGATATAGAAATGCAGTAAGACATGCCAGTCACATGCTAGTGTTGTGACACTCTTTGTGGTCTGGAAAAGTGGTATCATTTATTAAACTCTGCGCACATGGTCTTTTTTTGTTAACTTTAGGTGAGCTTCCTTCTGTTTTGATATTATGGTTGCACATTATTTGTTTGCTTATTTATTTAGGGATACTATTATTTACTTTTATATTTCTGTATAGTTAATTCAAGATTGCCCTTTTTCGGGGGGGGGGGGTTGGTATTTATTGATTTAGGTATACTTATGACTTTCCAGTTTTAGATGCACGTAAGTGCAAGGTGTCAATATGGACGTTTGATGCTGTCTGAACATTGAAATGATTATTAAAGAAACATGTTTCAGTCTAAAATAATGAAGCCAGCATGGTGATTGTTGCTACTGTCATACACTGAGCATCTGATGAAACTATGAAGGCAGTTCTGCAGTATACATGAATGATGACTTTTACTGTGAACTGGAAGAGTCTGTTAAGCCCAAGACTGTTAATGTCTAGAAGTATGAGCAATACATACTTACAGCAAGGAATCTAACAAACTAACTAAAAAGAGTCCCAAGATGACATTTTTACTGACTAGGGGTAATTTTTGTGACTACAAAGGGGAATTTTTTCTACACTTGCTGTTAAGTATAACCTTCCAGTAGAAATATTACCAATTCAGGTAGATGGGTCATCCATTTATTTTCTCATAGGTAAGCTGCCATTACAGGCCATTTTAAGAGTAGTTACTTTCCCTTCAAAGGTGAGTAATTAAACCCTGTGCTTTATGTTTGGGAGGCAAATACTTTAACCATTATGCAACACCCAAGTCTAAAGGAAATCACCACACCGAGTATACTATATCACAGTGTCAGTTTCGGAAGATGAATTCAAGAACATGGTATGTAGAGAAAAATGTCATCAGAGAAGCATGTGCTACCTGCTGAGGCATGCTCACAAAGTACCAGTTAGCAGATGATCTGTGTAGAGTGTTTGCTGAGTTTTGAGCATAAGGAATTCAGATTTTTATGTTGCATTTTTTTGGTTTGTTTAATTATTTGTTTATTTATTTATTTGTTTATTTTTGTCTTTGGGAATACTAGCATTGTAGCCATCCATATTATGCAATAAAGATAATATTCATAATATGGAGTGAACACACCTGCCCCCTCTTTCTTGCTGCATCTTTAAAGCTTCCTTCAAAAAAGTCGATCCAATGCACAATGTTTCAGAAGGGTTTTAAATGCATTCAGAAGATCTGAATTGTCCAGTCTAAGTCATATAGTTTTTTGATATTGTTTGAAGCATTTAAGTATGTTGCATACAAGTTGTAGACTAAGTTAGCTATGAGGAGTCTATCTGTATTTCCTTTCAGTGGGGCTCTAGGCTTCCTACATACAAGCAGACATAGGATGAACCAACAATCAGCACTGCTGGAGCCATAAAGATACCACAGAGTATAGTGGGAGAATTCATTTTCACCCTGAGAGTTCAACTGCATGTGGCAGGTTATACAGTAATGCACTAGGGAACACCCTGACATCTCTTGGGTGTGTGTGGTATGATAAACAGTAGTACATTAGGGAACAACCTGAGAATTCCAGTTCATGTGTGTGTGTGTGTGTGTGTGTGTGTGTGTGTGTGTGTGTGTGTGTGTGTGTGTGTGTCTATGTGTATGTATGCAAAATGTTATACACTAGGGCATATGGAGTACCCTGACAGTTCCAGTGTGTGTGTGTGTGTGTGTGAGTGTGTGTGCGTGTGTGTGCGTGTGTGTGTGTGCGTGTGTGTGTGCGTGTGTGTGTGTGTGTGGCATGTTATACAGTAGTGTATTAGGGAATGCCCTGACAGTTTCCGGGTGTGTGTGTGTGGCATGTTATACAGCACTGCATTACTGAAAATCCTAACAGTTCCACTCTGTACATGTGGCAAGTTATACAGCAGTTTATTAGGAAACATCCTGACAGTTTCAGGGTGAGTGTGTGTGCATGCGTGTGTGTGCATGCATGTGTGTGTGTCTGTGTGTGTGTGTGTGTGTGTGTGTGTGTGTGTGTGTGTGTGTGTGTGTGTGTGTGTGTGTGTGTGTGTGTGTGTGTGTGTGCGTGTGTGTGCGTGTGCATGCATGTCCGTGCGCGTGCGTGCTTGTGTGCGTATGTGTGTGTGTGTGTGTCTGTGTGTGTGTGTGTGTGTGTGTGTTTGTGTGTGTGTGTGTGTGTGTATGCGGGCGCACGTATGTGTGAGTGTGTGTATGTATGTGGCATGTTATACAGTAGTGTATTAGGGAATACCCTGACAGTTTCAGAGTGTGTGTGTATGCGTGTGTGTGTACATGCGTGTGTGTGTGTGTGTGTGTGTGTGTGTGTGTGTGTGTGCGCGCACGCGCACACACACATGTGAGTGTGTGTATATATGTGGCATGTTATACAGTAGTGTATTAGGGAAAACCCTGACAGTTTCAGGGTATGTGTGTGGCATGTTATACTGCACTGCATTACAGAAAACCCTACCAGTTTCAGTGTGTATGTGTGGCAAGTTATACAGCAGTGCATAAGGAAACTCTCTGATAGTTCCAGGGTAACTGTGGCATTTCATGCAACAGTGTATTATTAGTGGGCATCCTGACAGTTCCAGTGGATATGTGTGTGTGTGTGTGTGTGTGTGTGTGTGTGTGTGTGTGTGTGTGTGTGTGTGTCTGTGTGTGTGTGGGGGGGGCATCTTATACAGTAATGCATTCAGTAACACCCTGACAGTTCCATGGGGTATGTGGCATGTTACACAGCAGTGCATTAGGGAACACCCTGGCAGTTGCAGGGTATGTGGTATGTTATATACCACTGCATTACACCCTGGCTGTTCCAGGGTATGTGGTATGTTATACAGCAGTGCATCAGGGAACACCCTGGTAGTTCCAGGGTATGTGGTATGTTATATAGCTGTGCAGTAATGAACACCCTAACAGTTCCAGACAGTGTGTGTCTGTGCGGCACATTATACAGCAGGGTATTAGGAAAAACATGACAGTTCCAGTGTGTGTATGTGGCATGCTATACAGCAGTGCATTAGGGTACACCTTAACAGTTCCAGTGTGTGTGTGTGTGTGTGTGTGTGTGTGTGTGTGTGTGTGTGTGTGTGTGTGTGTGTGTGTGTGTGTGTGTATGTGTGTGTGTGTGTATGTGTGTGTGTATCATGTTATACTGCCATACATTTGGGATCATCATGACAGTTCCAGTGTGTGTGTGTGTGTGTGGCATGTTATATAGCAGTGTCTTAGGAAACACCATGACAAATCCAGGTAGTATGCAACATGTTATAAAGTAGTGTGATATGGAACACCTTAACAATTCCAGAGTGTATGTGGTACGATATGCAACAGTGCATTAGGGAACACTCTGACAATTCCTGGGTATGTGCATCATGTTATACAGTAGTGCAATAGGGTGCACCCTGAGAATTCCAGAGAGTGTGTGTGTGCCATATTATACAGCAGTGCATTAGGGAGCACCCTGACAGTTTCAGGGTGTGTGTGGCATCTTCTACATCAGTACATTAGGGCAAAGACTGCAAAAAATACCCAGGATATGATACAGCTGTACTTTTCTTGTCAGTTAAGTAAACTTTCTAGGTTTTCCATCATTATGTTTATCAAGGAGGCAACCTATCCTGATAAATTTTAGATAATGACATAAATCAGGCCAAGGGTACCCTGGATTATCTTCTACTTTTTTTTACAGAAGAACCCCCAGAATACTGTGGAAGCATTGTGTTAATATGGAGAAAAAAAATAAAGGATAAGCATACAAAGCAAGGAGTGAGGCAGAGGAGTCCTATCCTCACATTGTTAGAGTTGATGCTAACCAGCTAAATGATAAAACATACAATGCTGTGAGTTCATATAGTGCAGATTTACTTAAATCTACAGCACCAGAAATAAAAAAAATATTATTGTTTGCCTGGAGACAGTTATCAAGGCACTTTAAGACAATCCTACCACCTGCACTATACCACTTTTGGTGATAATTCAGACTATGGTTAGTGGGAATGAGAAAGTACTATTGGAAACATTGCATCATACATATCTTGTCAAACAAAGAGAATATGGGTGGAACTCAATAAAAAGCTGAAAAGGCGAACTTTGAAGAAAAATGGAAAAAAATGCAAACATGAATCAGGACACAGATCAGAAGGAATCTAAAAGACCGCTTAAATCAGAAGATCTTAATTTGCAAAATATCTCTCAAATGTGGTAAATATGTGAAGGTATTAAGTAAATATTTACAATAGGAAACCAAAGGCTTCTGAGAATACAGGTGAAGAGCTAAATAAAGACATTAGTGGGATTCAATAAACTACGTGTAGGCTTTCTGCGAAGCCTACACAGAGTATACATGTGCGTGCAGTGATGAGCAGTGAGCAGCAGAGCTCATTTCATACCCATGTCATGCACTGCTTTTAAACATAAATAAGCAAGGTTTCATGGCTGGCAACAGTGTTGCTGGCCAGGAAACTGTGTAAGCGAACATGGATAACACTCCTGTTTAAATCAGAGCACTAAATGTCCACAGTTTTGCATGGAATGCCACAATGATCACCAGGGCTTCACAGATAGCTTTCAATCTTTTAGTGCAAGACATCTGGACAAAAGCCAACATAATTTGGGGGCAATGACCCAGAAATAGGGACATATTTGCCCTATAGAAATGTTCTAGAATAACCAGGAGTTTATGTTAAGATACATATTTTAAAGGCTTTGAAGTCTGAAACTCAAATGTATGTAGTTACTGAGTTACATAAGTCGTGAAATCATCCCAGTGATACCGCAGAAAGCCACAGATTTGATAGGGAACACATTTGGACAGTGAAAATCTGAACAGTTGAGAGGTATGAATGTTAAGTATATGGTCCAAACACAGTACAGGACAGTGTATCTACAGTGCAGAGTATTGCGAAAGCCCATTCCTGGCATTCTGTACTGAAGTTGTTTAAATGATATGTAATGGTACATGGACTGCCATATAAAATAAACACTCGGGGGAAGTGTGTGTAGTGAATAGGGACACAAATATGAATTGTAGGAATGAACACAAGGAAAGACCACAGGTGAAACAACCTAATGTACAGCAGATGAGGGGCATGTCAATGGAAGACAAACCAATCACAAATCAATATGGTACAGTAGGGACTGCATAGTGAAAAAATTATATTATGTGACTGTCACACAAAGTAACATAACAATGGGGAGTATGCCTGTGTGAGATAATCATCTCTACATGAATAATGCAGAGGACATCTATCAGGGATCTGGCATACAAGTGGGGTAGGATGCATATTGTGAAGTTGTGCAAACTGATTTGCCTCAATATGAGTGTAAACTCAGCAGAGGTCTCCAGCAGGTGGGATACAGGTAAAGGCTCATGAACAACATGAAAAGAAGCATGCACGATCATGGACAATATCAGACTAATACCACCAGCAATCCCACATATCTGACATAACATATGTGACTTATAGTGATCGGAAATTATTCTGCACAAATACACTTGTACAACTATTATGACATGTCCACACTCGATGAGAGTAATCATGCATACTGTCTGGGCACTGTAACATCTGCTGGAGGTGTTAGTAGGATACCGCTATACCTGTATGTGACATTATTATCAATACAGGCCAGTTGAACGGAGTCCTTAGATGATACATATGGCACAGTTCACACTGTCATGAATGTTACCCATGCCACTAATGTTGTCAAACAGCTATGTATGTACTGTGTGCATCACTGAAACAGGTAGCACGCATGTATCTGGTGTAACATACTCAGTGGTTGTGTTAGATACAAGGAAGCAGTCAGCACTGTGACCATATGCTGGTGGATGTTCCACTTACCATCTGCCCCAGGACACAGATAAAATTCCTATTGGTCTGATTATAGAGTGTGATGTCCACATTATATGTGTGTCTGTTTTCCTGGCATAACAAATCCCCCTACCATTGTAGGTGTTGTCATGTGGCAGCAATCTTTGATGTGTATTGATACTGTATGTATTATACTAATATCACAGATGGAGTCAATGATTGCCCAGAATCTGTAGTCCTTTAGGCAGTTGTTTGGACGCAGGATGTGTATGTTATTTGTGATGTCCATTACGTAAGTAATGGGCAGGAAAGGGCCTAGCAGACAGCTGTGATATACAGACCTAATCAATGGACCTGAGATATAGGTCACTTCACACATATCAGCATATATATACATATTTAGATGCCCTGTATGTGATACATTGGTCTACCCAACTGGTGATATAGGTGTATATAGCCACATCTGACAGTGGTGAGTGAATATCTCAGTGTTGATTTGTGCCAAATGCTTTGGGCTTGTCAAGTTCAAAAGGATGATAGTGTTGTCAGCATGCATGCCCTCGATGATCTCTTTGAAGTCATCTAACAGATGGAACAGACATGATGTAGCATTAAAAACTCACACAGGTCTGTTGCTCATAGCCGGGATATCACTAGTGTCCATTTAGAAAAGATCCATGTTGGTCTACCTCACAGATGAGGAGAGTCAGGAGTCAAGATGTGTCTATATATGCATGCATCAGGTGCTGCCCTCCCAACTCACATGGATGCATGTTGAAAACACCCTTCTACAGCAACATATTCTGTGTGGAGGGTGTGTTGTCAGAAAGGTATATGTGATGAGTCATGTGACAGGCAATCTGTGATGTTGTCACAGCCCATTTATTCTGTTTGATAGGCTTGGATGTAGATAAGACAGTCCATACTAGTTATCCTCAACTAGTGTAGGGAATGAACACAGTTCCCCATGCAGGGATCATTGACAAAGACTCCCAGCTGGGGATTAAACCTCATGTCACTAGATGGGTAACCAATTGTCTGACTGACAGAACACATACTGTGAAAGTTGGTGAATCAACCTGTACCAGTAGCACTGTCAACACTGGTGTACCCCAGGGATCTGTGCTTTGCCTTTTACTGTTTGGAATCTATTTCTTGACAGTTCTGGCTAAAGTATGCAGCCTTTGCAATCATTGAGTTCTGCAATTATGATAACATACTATAGGAGGGGGCTAACACATACAAGTTATTGGTGACAAAGCCACATGGTCTACAAATGAATACAGAAATGTGTCTTCATTTTATCCTTCTGAAAAGTGGAATTCCATGCTAATTACAGCATTGGCAACAGTTCTGCTATGCTGAAACCCAGTGATGCAAGCATTGGGAACACATGTAGGAAGAAATATGAACTTCGACCACCAAGTGTCCACACTGGTATTGAAAGCCTATGTTGTACACATCATAAGTCATGCCATCATATTCAGATCTTAGGATTGTATGACAGCGCTGTACTCGAACCTCATCAGAACACTGATAGAGTATAATGCTCTCTTTTGCATGTATCTCACCAGACATGTGCAGCAGCTGTAAAGACCACAGGGTTTTCTCAACAAGAAAACACAGGACCTACAAACCATGCCATAATGTATGTGTATAGACTGAAAGCCATGTCAGTGTAATCTGTATCATATAGGATGAGGTGACCTCTGCCTGGCCTCCAGGCTAGTCTCTAATCCTGCCCTGGTGGGAATAGTGCATATCCAAAAATCAGATATAGCTAATGACATCAGCAGTGTCTGTTGAGGAGAATATGGAATAACAGTGTCCCACAAGCTGGAGTAAAAGTCTCTCTCTGTAATGTCAGGCAAAAACACAAAGACACACACATATACACCTATTTTACTACAATGAGAATAGAGCCCAAAGCTATCTAAATACACAGACTACAGACATCTGTATTTATAGATTCATAGGTTCATAGGTTGGTACTAGGCTATCGGCCCTAGTACAAGCTTAGCCATAACAATTCCCTGGCTATTTCTTCCCACAGTATTTACTTCCCTGGACCCCTGTCTAGCAGGGCAACTGTCATGATACCTGGGGTGAATTACATATCTCCCATCCAATCATCAACATTCCTTTTGAAGTGGGCTAAAGAGGCGCTCTGCTTGACATGTATGGGCAGTCTATTCCAGAGTCTGGGGAGTCTCTGGGTCTGGAACCTATCCCTCCAGCATGTTTTGTTCAGTGTGATGACAAGGTTTAGATCCCTGAAGCATGTGTCTCTGAGGGATTGGGATTTCTTTAAGTGCAGCATGTCCAACAACTCTGGGTTTGACATGGCCTTGTATGTTAAGCAGAGATTGCCTCTAAGTAGACAATATGCAACAGAGTATAGGTGGAGTTTTTTTAGATGGTCAGCATAAAGCATCTGCTTTAGGTGAAAACACATAACTTATTGAGCATAGTTAGATGGTAACTGTTAGCAGAGAGATTTTGTGATCAGCATCAACTGGCCCTGTATATGAGGGACATAAGTGCCATCCCAGGGGAGAATTTACAATAACCCATCCAGCTGTCAAGGTTGAGCTTGAATAGGGTCATTGAGGAGCACTGCTTCACATGGAGTGGGAGCTTATTATAGAAGAGTAGAAATAGCTGGGATATATATATGTCTCCCCAGCATGTTCTGTTTATGTCACATGCTAGGTTGAGATCCCTAGAGCAAGTTATTCTTTTCCCATTTGATTTGCAGATGTCCAGCATTTCCAGTAGGGCAGGGTCTGAGACTGCTCTGTGGCCAGACATAGGTCACTTCTCAGCAGCCTGCACGATACTGAGTACAGTGACAGGTCTTTCAGTCTTTCCATGTTTGTTATGTTTTGGAGGCTCTGGATTCTCTCAGTCGCAAACGTCTGTGTTTTCTCCATTTGCTACAGGAGTCTGGTGAGGTACAGATAGAAGAAAGCATTGGACTCAGTTAGTTGCCTGATAAGGGTAGAATACAGCAGAGCTATGACCTCTCTAGTCTTGGATGTGATGGCGTTATTTATGAGGTGCGCAATGTAGAATGTGTGTCTCACCACTATGGACAACATATGTTCCCATGTTTCATGACACTATGTTTAAGCCTAGAGGGGTAGGATGTATATCATAATTAGCAGGGGTACGTCATTGCCAAAGGGGGCAATGAGGCAATTTTTGCTTTAAGATTCAGTCCATGAGTTTGGCACTAAACATGTGTCTTTGTCAGCCCCTTCTGTGATATGTTAGCATAGTTGGGGGAACTATATATGACTGTACACAGTTGACAGTCATCTGCAAACTTGGTAAGCTACAGGTCATCTACCATTGACTGGACTTCAGAAAAATAGCTTCCAAACAGTTGAGGGCCTAGCACAGACCCTAGTGGCATTCCACTGGTAAGAGGTCTAGTGGTGGAGGTGCAGTCCCCAACTTTGACAGTGTGCATTCTGTCCATTAGTCAGTTGGCTATCCATATAGTAATGTATGGGTTAATCCCTAAATGGAAGAGTTTTTCTATGATACCTGAATGGGGGATAGTGTCAAAGGCCTTGATAAATCAACACAGCAGTATGTTCTGTTATCCCTTATCCAGGTCGTTGCGGTCATTATCAAAGAAGTCCACAGTGTTTAATAAGCAAGATCTACCCTTGACAAAACCAAAGTAAGTCAGTTCAAGTGTGTTGAAGGTCATGTATGTCCCTGTGGATAAGGTCCATGCTGATTCCTTTCCTAACCTTGCAGATAAGTTGTTTTAGGCTTTTGGGTCAATAGTTCTATTTCTGCATGTTACCAGATTGATGTGCCTTGCATATCACAAAACATTTGATATTAATGTCTGTAGTGTAGGGGATATATGTGTGGAAAAAGTACTGAAACCCCAGGGTTGCAGTGCTAGGGGGAGGCAATACATGACTGTGTTGAAAATATGTGAAGTATCATTAGATAGGCCCTTCAGTTTGTTATGTTTCCAAATGTAATGTCATGTCATAGACAGGAAATGGACAGTAAACAGCAGTAATACATAATAATATTTACTTTTCCATAGCACTCTGAGCAGTGGGTTTGCATGATGGTTGGCAAAGTGTTTGCACATGTAAGATGCACATTTTCAATACTTTCCATGTTTGCGCATAGTTAAGCAGTATGCAAAGATGATTAACATTGTGAAAAGTCAGAGAGTTAGTAGTGTTTAAAACACACCCGCAGCTTAGCTGACTCTGTGGCAGCAGGTGTAAATGCATTGACACATTTCTTTTTGAGTCCAGATGATACTGGGTTCAAATCTAGATGTAGCTAATATTTTTAAATACTTTTAAATAAACAGTGATAATGCAATGGCATAAATTATTTATAGTACATGTGTTGCTGTGTGTGGGCATAGTGCAGCAGGGTTAAGCGGCATTGCGTGGAAATAACCACAGCATTGTACCACCACTTACCGTCGCTACACATTGGTGCATGAATTCTTTGCAAGTACAGAGCCCAAAAAGTGAAGAGACCCATTGCTTTTTCTGCTACTTGTGTGTATTGTGTGTGATTCTATTTCTGTGTGTGTGATTCTATTTTTTGACCAGATTATAGGTGTTAAAATGGAGTAAATATGAAAGTGGTGAAATGAGGTGCAAGCAAGGGGAATAACAAAGGGAAAGCAATACAGGAATGTGCAGGAGGGAGGTAGGAAAGAAACGTAGCTATCCATTTCTTTAACAGTGTAAACTGAAAATATGTGAAAAATATTAACTGAATTTAGTATAACACCTCCTCAAAGAGGGGTGACAAACACCTCCTCATAGAGGGGTGACAACAATGCGATAATGCTGTATAGCTACTTGGACCAAATCAAGGTGCTCATTTTTTTAAATTCAGTAAGGGAGGACTGTTGGCTAAGGGATACAGATATGTTAGGCAGGTGAGAAAGCAAATGCAAACAAACAAGACAAACAAGAGAAGAGACAAGGATGGTGATGGACACAAAAGGTTGGGGAACACCATGACTGGGGTGAAGGAGGGGACAACGCAAGCTCATGAACATCAGACTTTGAGACAGTGATGATCAGGTCCTCACCCACTGGACTGTCATCCTCTTACTATGCTGGTGACTGAAGTGCTTGACATCTCCTCCTTATATGGACCATCAGGGAGAGCAGCCTCTCCATCTGGCTTAGGTATACACCAATGGCATGGTGCACAACCCTATGCATCATCTGTGGCAACTCCCTGCAGGTGATGAAATCACCACCTTCTCCATTGATCCCAGAGGGTACCACTGCACCAACATCTGCGGCAGTACTACTTGAGGGCACAAGTGGTGTAAGGGCAGCAGGATAGTGCTGCTAGGTTGGCTACCAGACATGCTAGGCATTGGTGCTGAAGCTATTGGAGCAGGGGCAGGCTGATGCACTGGGGCTGGCATACCTTGCTGTGCTGTGTAGCATTTAGTAATGTGGTATACATGGATGACATGGAGACATTTGGATGACATATAACAGAAAATAAAAAAAGAGAGATAAGTGTTGGCGTGAGAGAAAAAAAGTGATAAAATTAGTACCATCATATGTGATATACGGTGCATTAACACAATTATACAACTCTTTTATCTGAAGTATTACCTTTAAGTATATGCCCTAACAGATACAAACTGTATTACAGATTGCTGAAAGTAATCCTTGAAATGTGCATATATTGCACATATGCATGTTCCAATTACACAGATTACAGTTTACAGCAGGGCATTTGTGCCACTGGTATAGAGTTTTTAATTAAATGTAAAAACTATTGAAGAAATAAGAGTATTGTATAATTGGGAATCATGGTATTTCAAGCCAGAACATCTGACTACAGTCTACTATTGGACTTATAATTGATTTGTGCTACAGACTAATGCATGCATGCTCGCTTTTACAGTTGTGATATGCATTCTCAGTTTGCTACAACTCTATAAAAGACCAAGAAAAGCTATATTTAACTTTTAATGCTATAGCAGCACTTATATTCCACTCCATACTTACCACTTGCTTCCCTCAGTCTCTCCAATTGAGCAATATGAGCCTGTCAATTGAACTCATGTTTGGTGTGACCTGGGGAAAAAAAACAGAAAAGAACAGAAGAGCATTATGCATACCAGTCTTGCCTATATTTAGTTTTCTAAGTCTCATAAGTACTTCTCTCATTGTTATACTTAGACAGCTATGGGACATCTGCAGTCTCAAATTCCAGAAACAATTGACTGACATTATGTCTTTTTCTCCTGTGTAGGTCATTAAAATGATGCCTACATTGCTTTCCAGTGTATGGGATACCAGTGACGCTGGATACAGCCTGGGCCAAACAATTCCATACCTCAGACTTGTATGACGAGCCACAGTAGCCCCCCTGCAGAAGCCTTTGGCTCTGGTGCTTTACCAGGAGTCCTGTAAATATCCAGGACTCCTGCACATCCCACCTCTGTGCCCTAAAGTGTGTGGCTTTCTCTCCAATGCCAGCAATAACTACCAGTTGGACTAGAGCAATGGAAACTGATGCTTTCCTGCCAATTCGAGTTACTGCATTTACTGGTAGCATGCAAACCAGAGCAACAATGCCAACCGCATTTGCACAATGTTAAGCAGAATGCAGCAGTGCCAAGCAAGGAGGAATTAAATAATTGAAACAGGAAAGAAAATTTGACACTTGACCTTAGCTTGATGGGTGTCAACTGATGTAGCCTGAAAATACATATTGGAAATTGGAAGATAACTGTTAGGTGAGATAAGCATGCAGACATGCACTGGGGGCATAAATGCAATAACCTAACATATTTTTTGTCTTTATACAATGAAGAAGTTTACTTTTACAGTGTTGGATTAAAACCTAGGCATAAAGAACAAAACATTTTCTTTCAATGTGTTGATTTTCCATCTTTGCCACAGAAGTGCTGCTCAGTATAGTCAGGAATCAAATATAAATACAGATGACAGTTTGAGCTGTTACACATATATGTTTGGCCTGACAAGGTTATTGGTTATAGATACATTTGTGTATGTGTCTTAGTTAATTGCAAAGGCCATGCAAGTCCAGATAGCAGAATTATACTTATAGAAATATAGCAGACTGTATACCCTCAATCATACATTTGAAAACATAATAATGGTGCCTCATCCCTCATACATATAATTCATATCAGCTCCACTATCTAAAGTGTTATAAGTGAAAGTAAATATAATAGGAAGTGGAACAACAGTATAAATGTCTGGAATGTCCTGTATTAGGACCCAGAAACATGTGTATGGCAGTCCTACACGTATACCTGTTGCCACAAGAATATTGAAATAACACTTGTCTATTTTTTAGTTCATTGCTATAAACTTCACTGTCACAACAGTAAAAATATGTTGCACACCCTGTACTAGGACCCAGAGCCATCTGTACTCCAGACCTATACTTACTCCTGCTGCCACAGGACTAGTTACATGAAATGTCCTAATTTCCTAATCATTTTTAAGGTCTCAGTGTTAACTGCTGCAAAACACAGCTTAGTGGGTTTGCACAGTGCCCAACAGAATTAATAGAATGCATAGAGTTTAAATTATTGGCATCTGAGTCCTGTCTGCAGGTGTTCGGTAGCTGCAGCTACTGGGGAACCCTGCTAATCTCTGTGGAATGCTGTTAAGTGCAGTTGCACAATGGAAAACAAAAATTGCAGCAATGTATTGTTTTTGCCCTTTGCCCTTTTACAGACACCCTATTTGCAGGTGTCTTGTAGGTGTTCTGTCTTCTTCCTGGGTGGCTCACCAGTCCAGTTTATGTACTGCCATGCTTAGTGCAAAGTAAAAAAATACATCTAAGCCTGACAATCATTTATCTCCATTTCCCTGTTTGTCCTAAGCAGCACATCGCACAAACACTGCTCACCCCAAAAAAAGAAAAAAAAGGTACAAGTAGTTGAAATGAGGAAAAGCAATCTATGACATGCACACTAGAAAATGGTAGTACACATGAAATATTTCTACATAGGTCTAGATTTGAACTCTCACTCCAATAAACCTTCAGAACACAGAAAGGGTGCCTTATCCCTCTTTGCCACACAAACAGCTCTGCAGTAGGGTACTGAAACATAAATAAAAGAGAAAAGTAGTGCAAATGAAGCAAAGCAATCTATAAAATAAATACAGCAAAATGTCTGTTAGTACACGTGAGATATTTCTATATAGGTCTGAATTTGAACTCTCACTGCAATGAACCTTCAAAACACAGGAAATGTGTCTTATCCTTTGTTGCCACGTAAACAGCTTTGCAGCAAGGAACTGAAATCATTCTGCATACAACCAACTGCAACATTATCTGCATTAATATGAAACCATCCGACTGTTACTTGTACATTTATTATTATTATTGATGTAGTGCACTAAGTGATCACACAACCAGTTATGACTATTGCTTGCAAATATACATCTCTGTACAGCTCTGTATTACCTCTCTGTGTTTGTTGGTCATTCTTCTCTTATCTAACCAGCATTCTGAGACATGCAGTCTGTAAGCCATTCTATATTATTATTAGATAACAATAATATCATATGCAGTTGCCAAAAACTGAAAGGGAGGTTGGATGTTAATGAACAGAGCCTGGGAATTGCGTGGTGCTTACTTACATTTCCAACCTTGACAAAATTACATCTAACACTTTATAAGTCTAACATGACACACCCACTGGATGTAGGGCATCATACCTTGTGATTGTGTTTTCCTTCTCCTAACCAGTAATCATTCACAGTTGCAATCCCTTAAAAACAAGGGTGTGCTTGCACTATGTTTACATCGGACACATGGAGCTAAGTGTTTGGGATTCAGAAATTCTAATGGGTTCACACCAGATTTGCATGCTGACATTCCTGAATCTACACCATAAAAAAGCATTCATCTAGAGAAGGAAACTGAAAGCGAGGTGACTTGTTAATATGGAGAACACAGAAGAGAAGCTATCACCTTGGGATATATCTCCACAGAGGATTACTGAACTTGAGAAGGTATGCTTGCATTTTGTCAGCTACATACTGCATATACTGGAATGTCATTAAGAAAAATCTGTATAATACTTCAATATATATATTTTGATGAGCAAAGGCTTTTACATGTTTATTTGTATGCATTAGTTAGAAGTGTACTGATGACATTGGTATGTTTGTCAGGGCATTTCACAGGTATACAGGATTGGCAATACCTTAAAATGGAATGTTCTTTTTTAAATCTGTAGACATGTTTCAGGGACAGTTCATTTCACAGCACTTTTAGCATTTCAAAGATGTTTTCTTAGTAAAATGTGTCATTTGTCTATTATTTTGGAAATAGGTGCAAAGCTGCATTTCTGTTATGGCACAAACAAGGATATGCTGCTATTGTTATTCTCCCTTTTTGCATCCAGCTTGTTGTTCATATTTCAAATCTCTAGAATGTTTTATGTTTCTCCAGTGTGTAATACTGAAATGCTACCTTTCTGTTTTATCTGGGAGCAATTATTTTGTATTTATGTGATACTTATGTGTATTATCCTTCTGTTGTCTTTTAGGACACCTGGGACCATACCACCCAGACATCTTAATCTTCAAAAACTACTCTTCACTGATCTTTTGTGGACACTTTTAGACAAAGTGCCTTTCTGCTTGAAAGGGGATATGGAGATATGTCACTCAGAATGCAGATTTGGCAGCAGATTGTTGCTGACATTAATGCAGTGGGTGACTACAGCAGGACACATGGCCAGGTGAACCACAGAGTCACTGATATGATCTGCACAGAGGACAGCAGCTGCAGTGGGCCATGATCAGATGAGTACTGGGGGGCCTGCTACAAAGCCACCACTAACACCAAATGAAGAGTTTCTGTCAACTGTGAGGGATTCAGACAGCTCCCAGGAAAGTTCAGAACAGTATTTCCTTGGCATTGGTGCTGCTGTTTCAGGGACAGCAAGCATATCGCAGGAAGAGCTCCCAGGTAGGCTTTTGTATCTCAAGTTGTTGAGTATTGTTGTATAGTAAAACAATTTAAATCAATGCATTATTTCTGTTTTGCAATACATTTTTTTTGGGGGGGAGGGGATGAAGACTGCTGCAGTTAACACATTCTGATTGATTAGCTTAGGTTTCTATGAGAATAGGAACTTTTCCATGCAGGAGTTGTAACCAGTGTATTTTTATATCTGGTAATAACATCTTTACACATCCTGATACTGGAAAGACTTACCATATGAATTTTTATGCTGATTGTAAATCGAGGGATGTCATATACATTGCTGTATGTCAGACTTGCTCATGTTTTTATGTGGGCATGACTAACAGAAGTCTGAGGGAACGCATTAGAGAGCATGTATATGCAATACATAAAGAGAATGAATCCAATGCCCTAGCTAATCACATCTTACACCAAGGTACATCACACAAATTTAGTTTCACAGTGTTAGAATTAATAAGGAAATCTAATAGGCTAGGTAACATCAAAAATTACACTGAAGAAAAGGAAAATAAATGGATCTTAAGGTTACAAGGACACAAAAGGCATGGTTTGAATGAACGTGTGACACTTAAGCCTTTTTTGGCAGCACGTTCATATGTACATTGAGTTCTTAATATAACACAGAAAACACAAGTGTGATATTAGTTTTAAAATGTATTTTGTATGACATGTTTCATATGTGTTGTAATAATTTTATAGAGATGTAATATATTTATAAATGTTTTTCTTTAATGAATGCTGATTTAGTATTATATTAATTAATTCACATTCCTGATTGGTGGATGTGTTTTTTGAATAGTATTTAAATGGGTTGATTTTATGGCAGTTATTTAAGTCTGATGAAGCGTTCTTGAAAAGTGAAAGCGCTTACTTGCTGCAGTATTAAAGATTTTTATTATTTTAATTGGTCGTGTTGAGCCTCCTCTGTTTTTGGACTATTGGATTTGATTATCGGTGGAAGGCTCTTTACTCAGTGCTACTTTGTTGGTTTACATATTAGTTTAGGTTGGAGTTGTCATCCGAGTTCTTGTTTAAAGTATAGTTAATGGGCATATAAAGGAGAAAATGTATTACCCCCCTGTGTTACTGTTAATTGTGATGACATTATCCTTACCTTTTGCTTAACTTCTTCCAGGACTATCTGGCATGCAGAGGGTACCATCATCTGCATATGGTAAGCCAAACATTTTTATGTCAGTACTGATGAGCAATTCAAATAAATATTTTAGTGTGTGATGTTGGTGTCAGGACTGTTGTGTACTGTCTAATAGTGGCAGCACTGTTATTTTGTTAGCATATATTGGAGTCAAGTAGTTTAGGTATTCATTTTTCTTGTGTTTGTTGCTTATTATCAAAGGTGATCCTGACAGTGGAAGTGTGGGACTTCTACCACCTGATGTCTGAGAATCAGCAGACTCTGATGATGATGGTGATGAAACAGAGGCACAGTCAGGGGGTTCCAAGGTTAAATCTGACACTGAGGTTGACATATGGCCATTCTATGAAATTCCATTGGTCACAGTCAGTAGGCATGCACTTAACTATTCCAGTGAGCCCAAAGATATTGGACAGGTGCAGGGTGAGACAATTAATCAGGGATGTGTGGTTACTGCAACTTCACTGCCTATTGATTCAGGCTGTAGCCAATGTATGGGCAAGGTGCCATACATGGATTGTTAAGGGTGCTCAGAGGAGGCCTACTGTCCATCCTCCACCTGATCCAGGTGTTTCTTCCTGTGCCACTCAACATATGTTTAGGGCCATCATGGAGGCACAGGCATGTTTCCATAGATGCTCCAGGGAAGTGCTTAGGGTTGTAGATGTGGCACAGGCTGACATGCCTGACTGCCTCCACTGTGTTGCTGATTGAATGGATCAGATGAATGACACATTGAAATGGACAGTATCTATGACAGAACATTTGCTGGGAGGAGGACAGCATCCTCATGGGTGTAGATCAGCCACATCATCTGCTGTTAGCCAACTTGGCCATGCACAGTCATGCTCCCATAGTGGCAGTACTTCCACTGCTCCATCAGTGGGTGAGCTGTCCACACTCAGAAGTGGCAGGCCATGGGGTCGTTGTCCTGGGCATAATCATGGGGAGAGCTTGTCTAGTAGACATCAGTCATATTCAGGTATCAGCAGAGCATCAGATTGTGGGTGTGGATGTGTCAGTGCAGCTCCTGGCAGAGCCAGTTCTTGTGGTCGGGGATGACAATGATGAGCTGCCACCTCTGCCATGCATGGCTCACACCTGTCCGACATAGCAAAATGTGGAGCTAGCACACAGCTTGGCTATGTTCATGCAGACACTCACACATGAATTTTACCTGGAGCACCCCTACAGTCACAGACACAATGGTTACATGGTTCAACAGTGCAGTTTAAAACTCATTTTGTCTCACTAGCCATTTGCTAGTTTATCCAAATGTCTGTCTTTTTTTCAGTCTTACTCACACATACTCACCGAACTTTTGTGTCAGCCTGGGCTTCCTGCCCCCCAATACCCTGTGCAAATGATAATTGTGCCATATCCCTGTTTTGCATCTTTTGGATTAAGGGATACATAAGCTTTGTGTCTGATGCTCAGGGTGCATAGCTGCCTTAGTGCTTAGTATATCTGCATTTGTGATGTTGAACTGGTAATTGTACCTTTGACTTATATTGGTCTTAGAAAGTTAGACAGTTGATAGCATCAGAAATGTCCAACTTTATTGTGAATGATCTTGTGAGGGTTGTGAAGTCTGAAACTGCAATGTGTATCATTACTTTCTAACTTCTCTCTTTAATGATTTTCCAGTAGAAATGTATGGTGCTAAACTAAGGGCTTGCAGTGACCATCACTACTTTTGAGAGGTATTACTGTGTGCATCTTTGATGTCCGAGGCCTACTACTTATTAAATGACACATATAAGTCAAATAAGTCTCTGCTGTCACATGTTAAAGTCATTTCTGTACAAATCTCCCACCTTTTACTTGTTTACACTATCAAGTACCAAAATGTAAGGATATGCCAGTCATTCGTATTATTGCACAATACACTCCAGGTTCAACACCTAGCTTGTAAATCCAACAGTTGGAACAGTTTTAGTTCAGGGCTGAATATGTCTGATGGAAGCAATACATGGTTGAGACATACCTCTTAACTGTACAGATTTTCGCAGAATGTCCAGATTTTTGCCTCATATTTTTGGTGTGTTTCTCCTAAAATCTATACTTTTCTGACAAATAGCTGCAAATTGAAGACATTAAATAATGAGAAACATTTGATTTTAAGACTCCACATCCTTCAGAAAAGTCATGCTAATGCAAAACCTATTATTCTATCAACTTTCTAAGTTTGTAAGAGCAATATTTAAAATATGTCCCCATTTATCCCCCCATCATTTTAGGCTTTCTCCAGATTTCTTGCTCTAAGAGGTTGAGAGGTATTGTGAGACTTGCCTGGCATCAGTGTTACTATATGTATGTGCATAGGAGGAAGGTTTTAAGCCCTTAGGTGGTGAGTGAGTGTGCTATGCATTGCCTCTTAGCCAATGTAAGGGTGTATTGAGCATGTCTACATCTGCCTACACCCACAGCAGCTGCTGGTTCTCCCTCTGACTCCTCACCTGCATGTGGCTGTGGTGACCTTGGCATTGGTGGTGGGATGTGCGCTCCTTCCCATTTTGATCTTGCTGAAGCTGTTTTCTCAGGATAATGTTGTGTAGCATGGCACATACTGTGAATATTTCAATACATGTCCATGGATTGTACTGCAGGGCTCCCCCAGATGTATCTAGGCACTGGAACTGCAACTTCAGCAGCCCATCCACACACTCAGTGATATTTCTGGTTTGAGGATGTGCCTCATTATGGCGTTCTTCAGCACGTCGGTGTGCATTTCTGATGGGTGTGATCGGCCATGGTTCTAGTGCATAAGCTGCATCCACCAGTAAATGGCCCTGTGGGATATCTCCCCTAGTGAACATCTGATATAGTTTGGGAGGTGGGTTAGATATGTGAGTCATGATAACTGCCAGGGTTGCCAGCACACACATTCAAGATGATTCCCTTGGCATTACACATGACTTGGCAGTTAACAGAGTGAAAGCCTTTCTATTAATGTAGATCCTTCCCTGGGCGGTGCCTTCATTTCTACATGTGTGCAATCTATGGCACTCAGTACTTCAGGGTAGTGTGCTACAGGGTAGATCTCCTGCATATTTCTGGCCTTATCCTCAGGAGTACGGGGAAAATGTATGTGGTCATTAGCATGCTGGAGCATAGCATTCAAGAAATGATGGAGGATCCTGCATGCTGATGCCTGTGACATCCCAGCATGTCCCCTGTTGTTCTCTGACAAGTACCTGTAGCTAAGGTTCTAAATGCTACACATACCTTTGTCTCCACTGGGATGGGTTCCCCTCAGTGTGCCCTGGCTCTGAGTTGAGGACAATGGAGATTGCAGAGTTCCTGTAGTGTGTCTCTATCCACCCTGTAGTGCTCTACAATTTCCACATCATAGGTTCATATGTGTTTACTAGGCTAATGACCACAAGGGCTTTTTAAAACCTAGCCATGCATCCAAAATCTCTGACAAGTTTTGATGCCCTTGATTGATAAGTGTAAGCATGGGCCTGAGAGATGAACCATTTATAGGTTACCTGTGTCCATTAGAGACATAGATGCCAAACCAGGGATGAATTTCTAGTTTGCCATCCAACTGTCCAAGTTGCACTTGAATTGGGTTAGGGAGGAACTCTGCTTCACATGGATGGGGAGCATGTTCCATAGACGAGCAAGTCTCTGGGATACATATTTATCTCTCCAGCAGGTCCTATTTATATCACAGGCAAGATTTAAGTCTTTAGAGCAGATAATTCTGGTGCTGTTTCTTTTTGTAGATATGCAGGATTTCCATCAGGGTGGGGTCTGACAATGCCCTGTATGCCAGGCATAGATCTCCCCTCGAAAGCCTGTAGGAGACAGAATATAGGGCTAGAGCCTTGAGGAAGTCTGCATATGACATTTTACTTATGCTCTGTATTCTTTTAGTGAGGAATCTCTGTGGAAATTACAATTGTTAGATATGCCTGGTTAGGTACATACCAAAGGGGGCATTGTACTCAATGATAGGTCTGATGAATGCCGAATATAGTGAAACAATGACTTCCTTGGACCTTTGTTGGTATGTGTCATGTAGGTTATAATAAGTTACCCACAATCTGAAAACGCTTCTCCTTCTTGGTCTTGGCCTATTAACAGCAGCAGCATAGACCTCAGCCTGTTGCACATACACATGAATTAAAGCAACAACAGCCCCTAACATTGTTTCTGTGTCAACTCCTTTCCTTGGCTGTATTCCAATAAGTTTTGGAATTCGCAGGAAAAAAAAAAGCAATGACTCAAGACGGTTACTTTATAGCTTGTTGAATAGCTCCTCCATCTTGGATTGGTTGATTAACATAGAATTCAGCTGCTTATGCTGCAATTTGCATGCCACGGTTTTTACCTTGTTAGTGCGGCTTTGCAGAGCTCTACACACCATATAAAGCCACTAACTGAAAATCTAGCAGTTTATTTATTTCTTAGCCAGGCAATAAATGCTGTGGGTGCTTGGGTTTGTGCGTCTGTGTGTGTGTGTGTGTGTGTGTGTGTGTGTGTGTGTGTATGTGTGTTTTGTCTGCACATCGCTAATTATTTTTCTAATAACTGAAGCAAAACAATGAGATAAGCAGTGTCCACAAACAATCTACATATTCAAAAGCAGACATTTGACTGTAACTTTTAATTTCTTTTACAACTGTGGTGTTTATATGATAATTTCACTATCAAATGTGCCTGGCTCATGATTATAAAAGGTCTTTGGACTAGGTCTTGTACCCAGATAACAAATGCAAATAGTAGATTGCCAGAAGCTTTAGAAGTCATTATTTTAATACCTTAACTTAATTCTTACTTGTGACACAGGCAAACTTATATTGATATAAAAGTAATCAAACCATGTTAACAAGTTCAGATTTACAAACATTATAGGATAAATAGGTTCACATGTTCATAGGTGTGTATTAGGCTAATGGCCCTGGAGCCTTTACAAGCCTAGCCCATAGGATTACCCTGGCATCATGCTACCCAACCTTAGTTCCCAGTGCCTCTGTCGAGTAGAGCCACTGGAGTGATCCCCGAGGTGAATTTTCTATTTATCATCCACTCATCAAGATTTTTCTTGAAGAGGGCCAGTGAGGTGCTCTGTTTGATATGTATGGGAAGTCTATTCCATAGCCTGGGAAGTCTCTGGGTTATGAACCTGTCCTTCCAGCACGTTCTGTTGATTGTGGTAATGAGGTTGAGGTCTCTGGGGCATGTGGTTCTGAGGGATTGGGATTTCTTTAGATCTAGCATTTCTAACAAAGTTGGGTCAGACATGGCTTTGTAAGTCAAGCAGAGATCACCTCTAAGTAGGCGATATGAGACAGAATAGTTGGAGTTTTTTGAGTCTGTCTGCATAGGACAAGTGTTTAAGGTCTAGGATCCTCTTTGTGAGGTACTTTTGTGGCCTCTCCAGTTGTTGCAGATGTCTAGTGAGGTACATACCAAATGGAGCATTGTACTCGATGACTGGCCTAATGAGGGAAGAGTAGAGGGAGACAATGACCACTTTCTTCCTGGATGCAAAACCCTTAGTAATGAGATGTGTCATGTAGAAGGACTTTCTGACCACAGTGGCAATGTGGTGGTCAAAAGAGAGATTACTGCCAACCTATGTTCCCAGATCTCTTGTAATGCCATGTGTATTCAGTAGACTACCATCGATGTGGTAATTCAAGGGAACCTGTTTTTTCCCAATGAGGATGATGACACATTTTTTGGCATTGAGCTTAAGGCCATGGTTCTGACACCAGTCATTTGTCTCAGTGAGGCCTTTCTGTAGGATGTCAACATCACTCACGGAGTTAATAATAGCTCCCAACTTGCAATCATCTGCAAACTTTGTCAGCCAGAGTCCCTTCATGTTGGCCTAGACTTCAGAGAAGTAAATCCTAAATAGGAGAGGACCCAGGGCCGAATCCTGTGGGACTCCTCTAGTGACTGGTCTGCAGTCTGACTTGGAGTCAGCTACTTTCACACTGTAGGTTCTATCTGTGAGCCAGTTTGCAACCCACCTAGTGATATAGGGGTTGATGCCTAGCTTAGTGAGTTTTTCTATGATTCCTCAGTGGGGAATGTTATCAAAGGCCTTGGCCAGATCAAGGTAAGCTGTATGAACCACCTGGCCTTCATCCACAGCTCTGGTGACTGACTCAGAGAAGTCAACCAAGTTGAGCAGGCATGATCTACCCTTCACAAAACCAAACTGTGTAGGATCCAGAATTTGGAGATTCCCTATATCCTTGCTTAGTAGGTCCATGATGATGCATTCCATAGCTTTGCATATCAGACTCATCAGGCTAATGGGGTGATAGTTCCCAGGGTCTGTAGTCACTCCTCCTTTGTGGAGAAGGATGACTGTAGCAGTGTGCCATTTAGTAGGGACAAAGCCTGAGGTGAAGCTGTGATTAAACAGGGCACACAGGTGAGGTGCCAGTTCACTCTGTAGTTCATGTAGAACACAGCAAGGGATGTTGTCAGGTCCCATAGAAGCTGTATTCTTGGACTTGGACAGTGTTGTTTTAACCTGTGCAGCAATAATACTGGGTGCCTGGCAATCTACTGGTATTGTGATTGGCTCTTTGGGGGGGGGGGGGTTAAAGTTGGCACTGAATCTGTTGGCCAGTATATTGGCAATATCTGTTGGCTCGGTATAGGAGGTGCCATTGTGCAGTAGCTCAGAGCAAATCTGGGTATTGCCATGGAGATTCTTTACATAACTATAGAAAGCCTTGTGGTTGCCTTTGCTATCTGCTGCAATTCTGCTTTTATAGCTAGCTATAGAGTTTTTGATGAAGGATCTCAACTTTTTGTTGAGGCTGATAAGGGAGTTTTTCCAGTTTTGGGACTTTACCTTATTCTGCATCAGTTTTCTCCTTCTGTTGTAGAGTTTGTTTATGGCAGGAGACCGCTGGATTGGCATCCTTGTTTTGCAGGAGAGCGTCTTGGTTCTGTTGGCTATGGGGAGATCCATGCATTTGTGTACGTGTTCGTACAGTGCATTGGTGTATGATTCGGCGGTCATGCAACTATTTTCCATTTGCATGGGTGCCATGAAGTTAGCCCCCTTTGTTTTTAGGGGCCCAAAGTTAGCTTTGGAGAAGTTTTTCATAGTGGTTACCTTTGCGGGGGTTGGGGGGGGGTTGGGAGGGATGTGGCTTTCCTAGGTGATTAGTTTGTGGTTGTATCTAACCAGGGAGGAGTTGACTATTGGTGTAGAGCAACAGTCGCCCATGTTAGTAATGACCAGGTCAAGGATGTTGCTACCTCTAGTGAGGGTGAGAACGAGCTGGTCCAGGGCATTGGAATTAATTAATTCCAGGAAACGTTGGGCAAGTGTATTGGTACATGAGTAGTGTGTGTGTGTGTGTGTGTGTGTGTGTGTGTGTGTGTGTGTGTGTGTGTGTGTGTGTGTTGTGGCCGCAAAATCCATGTGAAGCTATACACTTTAAATTATAAAAAAAAAGAAAGCTGCATATTTTTCATACTTCTGCCATGTCTACATGGCATCACCTAAAATGTAATACAGCTAAAATATTTCTCACTAAAGAGTATTTTTACACAATTAAAAAACAATGGTGCAATAAATTTAAATGCACTGTTAAAAAATAACAGCATTGTTTTCCAGCTGTGCTCACAACAAAGACTTGTTCATGCTGTATGTCTAAAATTAAAGAGGTGTCCTATAGAAAATTTCAATCTAAAACCAGAACACATGAGGAAGATTATAATGTAACAATAAATCATGTTTGGTGTGGATAATGCAGGGGTTTTCATGGCTGTATAGTTTGATCAATAGGGCTTCATTCTTATGACCAATCTATAACAGCTTTGTAGTGTGGAGTGCAATGATGATTCTCCAAAACTTCAAAAATAAAACTTTATTAAGTGTTTCCCCTAGCATGAGAACTGATCTTAATGGTGCTTGGAGGTACTTAACAAAACTGGACTGCAAAGAACAGCAAAAGGTAAAACAGATTATAAAAACTGTTAGAAATTTACTCTGCCACAGTTACAAACAGAAAGTGTTGCAGAATGAAGTGACTAACAGCTTTTAAAAGTTGTTTCGCTTTCTGCCAAAAAATAACTTTGTTTTTGTCTGCTGTACTTCTCAGTGTCCCTGACTATGCTGAATGTCTCTGATTTTGCCTTTTATTTTTGCCCTGTTCCTCACAAAATATTAGATTTTTTGATTAATCACTTAGAATTAATGAGTCAAAATGCCAGACATTAAGAGTTTCAGTCTTCATATTTTTGAGAAAATACATGCTGATACAAAGCCTGTTCTATTTATTTTTTAAGTCAGTTATAGCAACAAATGTCCTGATTTTGATCTGTTGACACCCCTTGACATTATATTTTGATTTGCCCAGAATTTTTAAACAATGAAGTTGAGAGATATACTGATGACAGTGCTTGTTAAGTGCTTTAGCAGATTTCAAAGCCTGTAAAACACTTCACACTCCTAAGCTTTCTCTCTTTCTTCTATTTTTTCTGTAAAGATCTATGTGCTACAAAGAATTATGATTGGGTCTAAGATTATAACTCCCTACTATGTGTTTTCAACATGGATGCCGATATTCATCTTTCAAGCTTCGCTCTTCAGGTCAATCTTTTGGCATCCATGTTAAGAACATATAATAAGCTAGATACGATCAGAGACCATATCATAATCCTGTATGACTAAACCCTGCATTATTCACCCTAAACATTATTTATTGTTATTATTACACCTATTAAAATCTCAAATTTTGTGTAATATTTACCTGCTCATAAACATTTTGATTTTCTGGTAAATAACTGATGTTAACATTCAGTCAATTATGCTGGAGATTAGAGTTTCATACTTTTTATTGTTTAAAATGCATGGCTGATGGAAAATATGTTGTTCTAGCAACCTTTTAAGCATGGTTATTATACAATGTTACCCTTTATATTTGTTTATGCTATTTTACTATTAAATTGTAGATTTTCATTGAAATTTTTTCCTTTTTTATTTTTGTAAATAAAACAGTACTCACTTGTAGACTGTATGTATATATATATATATATATATATATATATATATATATATATATATATATATATATATATATCAAAAATATACCTGAAATTAATAGATAGCTTATATACAATGCAAAACCGTGCAAGTGGCATTGTGTAATACAGAGCAGGCTCCCAATTCATCGAACTCTCATGGCTTAGTAGTGTAGCTGTTCTCAAATGAGTAGCACGGGTTTTCAGAGCCACATGTAAGTAAGGTAATCTGTGGCTGTATCCTACTGAAATCAGGCACTTGCACATGATGCTTTGATCTGTATGAATTCTTACATAGTACAGACCACTGTACAACACATGATTCATGCACAGCAGTGCACAAAACATTTAAGTGTAATGAGCTATTAGTTTATTGCACCCATGCATTGCAATGGGTGGATTTCAGCAGATAGAAGAGGGGCAGATCCACTGTATTCAGATTTCTGATTCAGATAAGTAGTTCAGTGCAGTGTGTGTGTGTGTTGCGCATGTGTGTCTGAGAGACAGTATGTAAGCAGTTGGTGTGATTGTATGTGCCTGAGTGTTTATTGTGATATGTGTGTGTGTGTGTGTGTGTGTGTGTGTGTGTGTGTGTGTGTGTGTGTGTGTGTGTGTGTGTGCATGTAAATGTGTTTGTGTATGTGTTTCGTGCCTCATACCTGCTGAAACCTGTGGCAGCCATGGATTGGGAATTTGTGGATGCAGAGTACACTGTTAAGGAATATGTGTATGGCTGTGTGTATCTTTGTGTATAGATGTGTGAGTCGCTGCACAAATGCATATGGCCTGTGAAGTTAGAGTGCTCATCTGAGCAGTTGTTTAAATTACTCAAGTGAATGATTCATAGTCATGCAAATTAGGGATTAATGTGATTCAGTACCATGCAGATTCTGCTTGAATATGAATCACACTAATTCAGAGAAGCACAACTTACCTTATCTGAATGAGACAAGTTTTGCTGCTGCAGGCATGACTATGATTTCAACCCATAGGTAATCTGATTGTTTACGTGACATTTTACAAATACATTATTAAAAAAAGTCTTATCTTTTTTTTAATAATATAATTTTATGATGTATCTTCATATGTTTTCTAGTTGTATTTTATATTATCAGGTCTTTGTTGGCAGGTTTATAATCTAGTTTCCAAGAAAACACATGCAAGCAGAGGCCAGCATACTTCTTTGCAGTACCATGCATTGTAGATTATAGAATATATTTGTTTAAATATGAAGGTGATTTGTCAATGTGCTTGCACAGTTAAAGATGTATGATTATGGCATATACTTTTTTTAAATATGAAGGTGATTTGTCAAAGTGCTTGCACAGTTAAAGATTTTTTATGCATGCATCCATGTACCAGTCTAAAATGACTCTAGTGGCATGCATCTAGTGACTGTAGTTCTGCATCCAGGTGTTGCCAGCATGTGTAGGTCAGTGTTGGAGGTGGCGGTTAGCAGGAGGGAGTTAAAGAATGGCATTAAGGCTTGAAAACTATTTAGTTTGGAGGGGACAGACAGGCTTCCTGCTGATGTCTTTTGTGTACTTCCTGACCTGTTTTGTTGAGGCTTTTAAATGCCTAGTCAGGTATACCAATGTAATAGTTTCACCTTGTTACAAATGATAGTGTTGGTCTCAGATAGTGATCTAGATAGTGACACATACAATCCAAGTGGCTATCACCCAGTATCAATCTTTAATGTGATTATGAGTTTTTTATAACTATCTGGGCCAGGCGGTTTAGACCATGGTGGGGTGACTAGTTCTTGCGAACCAAATTTGATTTATACCAACCAGACAGTTAAGAGACAATATCTGAGTGGTTCTTGGCAATGTAGAGAGGGTCAAACTGCACAAGTTAATAGAGCTGCTTATCAGTCCTCCTAAACAGAAAGCCTTTTATAAACTTCCCTGTGATTATCAGTTTGTTGTGCTGCTGTTTTCCATTTTCCTTCCCTATTTATCAAAATGATAAAATGATTGTGTTGAAGGGCCTGTAGTATGTTATATTTATTCGGTGGAGTTTAGGTCATATTTATTTATTTATTTATTTAAAGTATGAAGTATGGTAGGGGTGCTCAGTATCCCTGTCGCTGTTATACTACCAATGGGCGCTGGAAAGACCAGAGGATGATGGTTGTTTATGTGTGAAAATGTAGGACAGGTACCAGCTCATTGCTTTGTTGTAGACTATCAGCAGAAAGTTTATTTACAATGAGGAAACACATTGAAGGCTTTCATTATCTATCTAATTTTTTAGTGAATGTCAGAAAATATTGTGTGCTTTATAGTGAATGGTCCCCAGTAGTCAAACAAGAGCTGGTTTTCATGGTTTTGTGGACAGACTGATGCTACATAGGAATGTCTAAGGGTCCCACTGGGTTCCACGTTAGATTTCATCCATGATCACATTCAGATGGATCTTTTGAAAGTCTTTGATGAAGATATACATAGTGATGGTATAATGGCAGTCATTAGACCAGATAATATCTTTGGTGAAAATGTCCCTTCTCCCGAAAGTATTATATTACTTATTAACTATAGTGGTGCACCCCACAGAGAGAGATTAACCACATATTGTTGGGAACCAAACAGCATCTCATCCAGTGGTAAAAAGTTTTAAATCACCAAGTAAATCACAGAAAGTGAGGAAGCACAAAAAAGTATCTTAAATAAAATAAGCAAAATAGTCAAAAAGAAACATTTATTCGGCACGCTTAGTGCTTTCATTCCCCTAACACCTTGAGACTTCTTCAGAGTAAAAGAACTTCCACTGGAGTTCATTATATAACTGCTCAATTACAAACTACGCTCATATCCACAGCTAGTCAGTCCCATAGAAATGTACAGAAACAGGACCATTTACATTCACATTATTGCACTGCTAAAAAAAATACCCATTATGAAATGCGCATCTAAATTCATTATAACCTAATATTCATTGCAAAGTCCAAATTAAAGTTAAAAACTCTAAAAAAAGTCTTTCATGTTTACCATCTCAATGGCTTATTGTCAAATAACCTAGTGCCTTCAGTTTTATGCAACAAGTAAGGGATGTAGACTCATTCAGACCATAAGGACCTGTGGCATTGGTCTTAAGTTGCCACTCAAGTTCCTTACATTCCTATCTTACTTTCAGGGGCCATCCCTGCGTCCTGGTCCTACATTCACAATGAAGAAACCAAATTCATGTCCTTCATGGTTTTGGGTGTATTTCCAGAGGGCATTGCTAAGGCCTTGTTTTTTGACAACCCTCAAATGTTCGCAAACCCTTTCTTCCAAGGCTCTTTCGGTTTTACCAATGTAGACAGAGGTCTATTTTCTACATGAAGCAATATATACTACCCTCCTGGTTTAACAATTGCACCCCCTGGACTTATGATTTTCCCAAACCCTTGAACCATAATGGAATCACTTTCCAAAATTGAGCCACACTGGGGATACCTATCACATTTTGAAATTGTCTTCCATCTTGCAGTGCTGTTTGAGAGTTTCTTCACTGTTTCTAAGTAATACTTAATGTTTCAGTCCCTCCTATAAATAGCTATTGGTTCCATACCAAATGGTTTCATATCCATTCCCCCAATATTCAGAACTTTCCAGTTGTTTTTGATTATATTCCTTACAAATTTGGCATCATATTGTATGCAGCAATGAATCCTTTGCCAAAATTCTGGTTGTTTTTGTGCCTTGAAAAGGCACCATTATTTCCAGAGCCTAGCAAGAGACTGATGAATCAGAGAAAAGGCACCAGACTGGAGGAACATCACCATCATTTAAACAACTACCAGGGGTATCGACCATGGAATTTACCACCACACCAGAGGAAGAAGGGGAGGATGAACAAGACTTATCCCAATGATTACCAATAATAGTAAGAAATCACAAAAACTACTTTAAAATATACAATTTCAGTTCCTTTTTCATTACAACTGAGCATGCCTCTTTATATGAAAGAGGGATGACCTTTGTACCTTCTAGAACAGGGAATTTAGTTAAAACATTGATTGACTTGAAACTGTTTACCAGAAAATTGAATTTTAATACCTGGTTTGCTGACACTAATGGGAGGGAAGGAGGACATGATGTTTTTTAAAGACCAGGTTTATTTAACCTCCTCCCTGCACCCCACCATTTTACTATTTGAGAAGTTATGTGAACATGATATGACAAATTTGTTCTGCGACAATAAAGATGTACCAACAAGTAACATTAATAATAATGAAATGAATCTGTTAAATTAAATATGTTGTAATAAGGACTTGAGATGCATGAAGCCTGACAAGGGAGGGGGATAAGTGGTGATGGACATTACAGATTACAACTGCAGAATGGAAAGTATGTTGTTTTCCAAAACATATGTGGAGGTATCCAGGAACCAATTGATTATTGCATATTCCAGGATTGACAATGTCAAATATGATTTATTAATGTAGGGGCAGATTACAAAAAACTAATATCATTTTCTTAGGAGTAATTTTCCTCAGATTCCATCCATTTTTGTAATACTGAAAAATCCAGAAAGACATCATGGATACCCCTTTGCATCCCATTTTTGATACTAAAGGCTCAAAAACATATGCATTAGCCAAGATTATTGACCTAAAGTTAAAGGACATATTGAATAATAAAGCACATATACTTAAGGATTCATGGGATGGATTTTCTTAGGAAAATCCAGAACGATTGTTTAGTAGAGGACCTTATTTTGGTTACAATTGACATAAAGGACTTATTTACAGTTATTTCCTCATGGGGTTTGGCTTTAATGGCCTGAAATTGTCCATAAATAGAATTAAAAATGAAAGTAAAAGAAAATGTCATGGATATTCAGAATTGCCATTTAGCTGAAAGACTTGATATCCTTAAATGGTGATTTGCATATATCCCATGAGGCCTCTGATGCAAGAGGTTTAGGGTATCTCACAATTAGAAGTCTAGCTTTGCTAGATTTTTCTTTTTGCATTTTATGACTGTTGAATGGAATGGTTCACACAATATCATAGTCAGAATGATATGCTTAGCAATGGTACTGTTACGGTGGTAATAATCCTTATTGAAGTCATCCGAGACAACAATTGTATATGGTTTGGGGGGTCCATTTTCAAACAAACAATGGAGTAGCAATGGGGGCTGCTTGCACCCCCATTTTTGCTATCATTGTTTTAGCATATTGGGAGAAGAATTATGCATTCAATTCTGGTTTTGAGAGTAGTTGGACTCTATGCAGACATTTTCTAGATGACATAATTATTTTCTAGAGGGACAGTGATTGCAGAGTGGGTATTTTTTTTTTAACTATATCAACAATTCCACCAAATTTTTAAGTTTCACCCTTAACAGGTCTGTGCATGTATTTGCTATCTAAATGTCAAAATTAAGATTGACCATGTCAAACAAATGCTTTACTTCAAATGTATATAGAAAACCAATGTATTCTAAGTTTCTTCTGCATTATGACAAGTTGTCACCTCCACCTCACTAAAAGAAAGCCCTGGTTAAATGGCAGCTGGTGAGATTATCCAGCATGATATCTGGCATGAAAATGTTTATATATGAAAGTGAAAACTAAGGTCCATGCTATTAAATAGGGGGCACCCTTATGCTTTCTTTGTAGGGGTTTTAAGGGAAGTTTACCAGAAAAGAGCCAATGGATTTTTCAAACCTCTTTTAGGCACTGGAAATGATGGTGCCTTTTCAACAACTAGAAGTTTGACAAAAGATTCATTGTTACATACAATATATATGCCAAATTCATAAGGAATATAATAAGAAACAATTGGAACATTCTGAATATTGGGGGGGGGGCAGCAGCTATGAAAACATTTGGCACAGAACAATAGACAGTTATAGGAGGGATCGTAACATTAAGAATTACTTGCAAACAGTGAAAAAACCCTCGAGCAGCACCACAAGATGGAAGACAATGTCAAAATATTGGTAGGTGTCCCCATTATCCCTCAATTTTGGAGGGTGATTCCATTATGGTTCAAGAGTTTGGGAAAATCACAAGTCCAGGGAAGTGCAATTGTGATACCAGGAGGGTAGTATATATATATATATATATATATATATATATATATATATATATATATATATATATATATATATATATATATATATATATATATATATATCTTTGTGTAGAAAATGCACTTCTTTCTATATCAGTAAAACTGAAAGAGCATTGAAAGAAAGGGTTTACGAGCATTTGAGGGATGTCAAAAAACAAGAACCCAGTAATGCTCTTTGGAATCACATCCAAAACCATGAAATACATGAATTTGGTTTCTTCATTGTGGATGTAATAGACCAGGACCCCAGAGTTGGCCCCTGGAAGACAAGATTGGAATGTAAGGAACTTGAGTGGCAACTTAAGACTAACGTCATGGGTCCTTATGGTCTCAATGAGTCTATATTCCTTACCTGTTGCCTAAAATTGAAGGTACTAGGTTATTAGACAATAAACCATTGAGATGGTAAATATCTTAGGTGCTTGTACGAACATGAAAAAAAGTGTTTTTAGAGTTTTTAACTTTAATTTGGACTTTGTGACGAATATTAGTTTATAATGAATTTAGATGTGTATTTCTTATGGGGTATTTTTCAACAATGTAATAATGTGAATTTAAATTATCCTGTTTCTTTAAATGTCTAGGGGATTGACTAGCTGTGGATATGGGTGTGTTTTTTAATTGAGGAGTTATTTAATGAACTCAAGAAGAAGTTGTTTTACTCTGAAGAAGTCATGAAGCATTTGATGGATGAAAGTGCTAGCGCCTATTAAATATTTTTTAATTATTTTGCTTATTTTAGTTGAGGCTTTTTTTGAGCTTCCTCGTTATGTGATTTATTTGGTGATTTAACACTTTTTATTGCTGACTGGGATGCTGTTTGGTTATCTGTTTGAATTTGGCCTTGTGGTATTTACATATTGTTGGGACCTGGTTTGACCATTGATGAAAGTGGAGTTTATGGTGAGAAGAAAGTTTGTTGGTTGTAGGGTGTGGTCATTTCATGATCTAAATGTATATGTTAGCTTCCCAACTCCATTTGTTGTTTTCCTGACTTTGCCGCTTTTATGAGCCAGCAGGGAAAACAAAAAGCTTTGAAACAAAAAACCAGAACCAAACTGAGAAAAAACAAAGGCTGACGACTGCAGTGAAATCCAAGTAAAATCCAAATAATTTATTAGAGAGTTGTTAGCGCTTTCATGCACATAAGTCAAGTGCACTTCTTCAGACAACATTACAAAAAGGAACACTGATTATATATAAACCATAATTAGGAATTCATTAAAATCAATTGATTCTTATTAACATTTAAAGAGCCATTCCACTAAAAAACCTACCATTTAAATATTTTTAAATATTTAACATAAAATATATACTATCACTATTATAAACAAAATTTTTATTTATATATATACAAAAGAATGTAAGTGTGTAAAATAATTTGTTGCATTCAATTATAAATACGAATACAAAAAACTGTTTCAAAATTCTTATTAAACATAATATATATATGTATATGTGTATACCATAGCGTATAAATATATAACGCTTTTAAAACAGAACAACAACTTTTTGGAGTAGAGTTACCATGGATACGGAAAGGAACAACGATACTTTTGATGACGACATCGTTGATGCAATCCATGACGAGAACGACAGCCCTAACTTCAGCAATGGCACTAGGCGTAGCAAACGCATTTCTAAGCAAAAACAACAATTTCATTACAACCAAGACAAACAAACCATTTATCCTAATAATAATTCGGGTTTTCACAAGGGCATGAAGGCGCCCACACACACCGGAACCCAGAACAATTGGAATCAAAGGTCGCAACGAAAGAGAAACAACAAACGAAAGAGGTAACATTTACAAGAAATCAAATCCAGTTAAACATCTTACAAAGCAGCAACAAAGACTTTAATGTATACAATTTTACACTTTTGTTCGTTTCACCAAATATAGTTGACCTACTGGCCAAAGGTTTCAATTTTGTTCCTCAAACCAAACCGAATATATCACAGGTTCTTTGTGACCTTAAATTATTTACACGGAAGCTTAATTTAAAGGTTATGTTTGCTAATGTTGATAGAATTGCGTCTGATGTTCATGTTACAAGGACGTTTAATCCACCATTGGAACATAATATTGCACTGTTTGAAAAAATGTCCGAAATGCATTTCCGTGCTGTTATCTCTGATTTTTATAACAATGGTAGTTATAATCAAAATAGTGATGGTCATGGAGTTAATGAATTTATTGCATTCATTAGATCTAACAAAATTTGCGTTATGCAGCCTGATAAAGGGGGTGGGTTAATTTTAATGTATGAGACAGATTATATTAGTAAGATGACTCATATGCTTTCCACCTCTCACTATAGTAAGATTTCTTTAAATGAATTCAATCAAGTTTATTCCAAGATAAAAAATTTTTTGAGTGATCTTTTTATTGAAGCTAGTATACCATTAGATACTTACCACTACCTTTCCATGCCAGCACCTCTAACACCTGTTATATTTGGTGTTCCGAAGTTACATAAAAATATGCAGAATCCCCCTTTTAGGCCTATCATCGATGGCCGTAAATCAATTACTTATGCATGTGCAAAATGGGTTGATGTAAAATTGAAAGAAGTACTTAAGACAGAGGCCCAAATATGCCGTGATTCGTGGCATGTTTTAAACCATCTTAACACTATTACATTTGATGCCTCTTATACGTTCTTGACCATTGATGTCAAAGATTTGTATACCATCATCCCACAAGAGCTTGGCATGGAATGGGTAAGAGAATTTCTTCTCTTAAAACATGTATTGGGTGCAACAATTGATTTAATTATTTCTTTGTTGGATGTAATTTTGAAGAATAACTTTTTTATGTTTCAAGGTGAATTTTATTTACAAAAAACAGGTGTTGCCATGGGCTCCCCTTGTGGAGCGAGTTTCGCCAATGCCGTTATAGCATATTGGGAGCGTACATATCTGTTTCCCCATTCATTGTTCAAGAGGAGTGTCATCTGGTACACACGTTACCAAGATGACATTCTGATTATAATGAAGGGTTCTAATACTGATGCCGTACAGTTGGTTGAAGTTATGTCTTCCTTTACTTCATTTTTACAATTTACATATCAGTACAATGACTCGTGTATCAATTTTATGGATATTCAGCTCCACAAGGATTTAGTATTTAATAGGTTCAGAACCTCAATATATAGGAAACCATTTTATAGTAATTCATTCCTTCATTTTACTAGTAAACACCCATGTTTTCAGAAAAGAGGCATAATTAAAGGACAACTAGTCCGTGCATCTAGGATGTGCTCTAAGGATGAAGATTTTTATCAGGAATGTAGACTTTTAGAAACTATGTTTCTTAACCGTGGATATCCTTTAAAAATTATTAAAAATCTATATGAAGAAGTAAATTTTAAAAGACATAATAAATTGTTGGGACCCCTTTTGACCAAAGGATACACAACTGAAGTTGACTGTAATGTGATTGTACAGCGTGACAATGATATTGCACATTCCTGAAACAACAATGATCAAGGTGAATATACAACTAGCTTTATAACCACTTACAACGATTTGTCCTTACAAATTAGGAATGTATTACATTTCAACTGGACCATTATAGCAGAACAACATTCTCTTAAGAAAATACTTGGTCCCAAACCCACTATGGTTTTCAGAAGAGGTTCAAATTTTAAATCTTTGTTTGAACTACCACACCAACATCAAAATAATTATCACAAAAAACAAGTAGGTATGTTTAAGTGTGGTAGGTGCAGCTATTGTAAATACATACAAACAGGTAATTCTTTTTATGTGAGGAATACCAAATATAATATCACTAATTGATTTGATTGTGAAAGCCAAGGTGTTGTTTATATTGTTACCTGTCAGTCTTGCCCTACATTTTATTTTGGCAAAACTGAACGACATCTAAAACAAAGAATTTATGAACATGTTTACGCCATAATAAAAGGTAGCAATACTAACACCTTGGCTAAACACATTCTTGAGTTTAACTCACATAGCTTTAAATTCATGGTGGTTCAACAAGTATCTAAGAATCCCAGGGGTGGCCCATGGCATCTAAAGTTAGAAGAACAGGAACTTTGGTGGCAGCTTAAAACTAATGCCTATGTGTATCCAGGCATCAATGATGTCTGCTCTATCAAATGTTTATTTAAGCTGAAAGCTTTGGAGCGTTAAATAATTTGATCTGCTCCAAAAAGTTGTTGTTCTGTTTTAAAAGCGTTATATATTTATACGCTATGGTATACACATATACATATATATATTATGTTTAATAAGAATTTTGAAGCAGTTTTTTGTATTCATATTTATAATTGAATGCAACAAATTATTTTACACATTTAAATTCTTTTGTATATATATATATATATATATATATATATATATATATATATATATATAAATTTTGTTTATAATAGTGATCGTATATATTTTATGTTAAATATTTAAAAATATTTAAATGGTAGGTTTTTTAGTGGAATGGCTCTTTAAATGTTAATAAGAATCAATTGATTTTAATGAATTCCTAATTATGGTTTATATATAATCAGTGTTCCTTTTTGTAATGTTGTCTGAAGAAGTGCACTTGACTTATGTGCAAAACAAAAAGCTTGCTATAATTAAGGGTGGCATGTGGAAAACAGAGAAGAGTAGTAGGAAAAGACCTGATGTTATAGATACTCAACGTCTTGAGGGAACAGCTTCTGAGTAGTTTAATAAATTTCCAAGGTTAAGGGAGTGCATGTTAGTTTTGGTCACATTTTTGGTGTCACTCCTAAAAAAGGTGAAACTAGGTTTACTGATACCATTTCAGTATTAGATGACTTTACTCAGTGGAGAGAGACCTGTGGACTGCATTTGGAGGTTCGGACAGAAAAATTTGAGATCTGTGGATGTTTGGGCAAAAATGGGACTGAGATTTGATGTTTACTGCTGAATATTCATCTCACATTTCAAAATATGAAACTGAAGTATGGCTTGCAGAATGCAGATTAGTTGTATTTTCTGTGGGGAAGTACTTTGATCAGAAGAAGTTGCCAATGGTTTCATCAATTATAAGATGACTTAGGAATCCCAGCCAGTGGACTTGTGCAATCAAATTTTATCAGATAGGAGCCTGTACTGTTGTTTGTCTTGGGTGCCTATTGAAATGCTGAGGACTGTGTGATTCTCAGTACTCTAGAACTGCAAGTGTAAATGTGGGGTAGCACATGTTGAGTCAAAGACTGGCATCTGTGGGTGTTCCCTCCACACTGTGAGACAGCGAACTCAGAGTTATTAAGGGTATGGCAAAGTGAAATACTTTTGCAGAAATACTTTAAAAGTTTTACAGACATTTTTGAAATTTACTGTAGGTTGTCCAAACTGCAGCTTAAATTTTAAAGTGGTAGGACTCAGTATTTGACTTTACACTTTCTGTAGGGAGCCATCTCTGTCAATGATATATAGGGCTTCAAGTATTCAATAAGCCTACTTCCAGTCTCTTTTGCACTAGGACTGAATGTTATGGGAGTATTACTCTAGGAAAAAGTGAGCTGGGGGTTTGGCATAATGATTAAGGTGTTTACCTCACAGGCAAAGGCGCAGGATTTGATTCTTACCATAGGAAGCATGGCTGTGCTTAAAGACACCTGGGGTCATTAGCCTAGTAATCACCTGTGAAATTAAGATGATAAATCTTTTTCATCGATGAGCCTGGAGGTAGCCAGTAACTCAGCCCATTTTTACATGCAGGTATTTGCATTGCTTCTTTTTAACAATTTGTAGGTTGATTTGGATATAGCTGTGTTCAGCAACATGTTTTTGCAAGTGCTCCAGTGAGGCACTTGGTGATTGGCAACATATTTTATGGATGCCCACACTTAGATGTTCTTCTGAGGGAAGTTGATTCAGCTTGTCAGTGTGTAATGGGTGAGGAACATTCATGCTTCCTTTCAATAAAAGTATAATATTCCCCTGTCTCCTATGGTGCTAGTTTCTCAAGCTTGGTCATTGAGAAGAATGTTAACACTGAAGCACAAATGCATTAGAGAGCCTGAAGGGCTGAAGGCAAACATCCCCCCTGATATTAGGGAGTGGAGGCCTTATTACTTCAATATTATTTCAGGATAAGTGCTCTGATAATAAAAAGAACCCATTATGGGGGTAGCTGTATGGTCAAACATGGATTTGTTGATGGTGGTTTGTAGGATGACATTGGTGATCAAGAAGAGGAGGAGGAGTGTGAGGGCAGCACCAAGGATTAAATGGTGGAAATTGAAAAAGGGTAATTGTAAGGTGGAGTTCAGGGAAGTGTTAAGACAGGCACTGGGTGGCAGTGAAGAGTTACCGAATAGCTGGGTAACTACAGCAGAGCTAGTAAGTCAGATGGCTAGAAAGGTGCTTGATGTGACATCTGGAAAGAGGAAGGAGGACAAGGAGACCTAGTGGTGGAATGAAGAAGTACAGGAGAGTATACAGAGAAAGAGGTTGGCAAAGAAGAAGTGGGATTGTCAGAGAGATGAAGCAAGTAGACAAAAGTATAAGGAGATGAGGTGCATGGCAAAGACAGAGGTGGTGAAGGCTAAGGATAAGGCATATGAAGAGTTGTATGAAAGGTTGGACACTGAGGGAGAAAAGGACCTGTACCAATTGGCTAGACAGAGGGACCAAGCTAGTAGAAATGTGCAGCAGGTAAGGGTGATAAAGGATAATGACGGAAATGTACTCACAAGTGAGGACAGTGTGTTAAGCAGATGTAAAGAGTACTTTGAGGGGTTGATGAATGAGGAAAATGAGAGGGAGAGAAGGTTGGAGTGAATCATGAAGTGCAGTGGATTAGCAAGGAGGAAGTAAGGATAGCTATGAAGAGGATGAAGAATGGAAAGGCTGTTGGTCCAGATGACATACCTGTGGAAGCATGGAGGTCTTTAGGTGAAATGGCAGTGGAGTTTTTAACTAGATTGTTTAATGAAATCTTGGAAGGTGAGAGGATGCCTGAGGAATGGAGAAAAAGTGTTTTGGTACCGATTTTTAAGAATAAGGGTGATGTGCAGATCTGTAGTAACTACAAAGGGATTAAATTGATCAGTCACAGCATGAAGTCATGGGAAAGAGTAGTGGAAGCTAGGTTAAGAAGGGAGGTGATGATTAATGATGAGCAGTATGGTTTTATGCCAGGAATGAACACTACAGATGCAATGTTTGCTCTGAGAGTGTTGATGGAGAAGTACAGAGAAGGTCAGAAGGAGTTGCATTGTGTCTTTGTGGACTTAGAGAAAGCATATGACAGGGTACCTAGAGAGGAGTTGTGGTACTGTATGAGGAAGTCGGGAGTCGTAGACTCAGAGAAGTATGTAAGAGTGATACAGGATATGTACGAGGGTAGTGTGACAGAGGTGAGGTCTGCGGTGGGAGTGATGGATGCGTTTAAGGTGGAGGTGGGATTTCATCAAGGATCAGCTCTGAGCCCTTTCTTATTTGCAATGGTGATGGACAAGTTGACAGACGAGATCAGACAGGAGTCCCCGTGGACTATGATGTTTGCAGATGACATTGTGATCTGTAGTGAGAGTAGGGAACAGGTGGATGAGACCCTGGAGAGGTGGAGATATGCTCTAGAGAGAAGTGGAATGAAGGTCAGCAGGACTAAGACAGAATACATGTGTGAGAATGAGAGGGAGGTTAGAGGAATTGTGAGGATGCAGGGAGTAGAGGTGGAGAAGGTGGATGAGTTTAAATACTTGGGCTCAACAGTTCAGAGTAATGGTAAGTGTGGAAGAGAGGTGAAGAAGAGAGTACAGGCAGGATGGAGTGGGTGGAGAAGAGTGTCAGGAGTGATTTGTGACAGACGAGTACCAGTAAGAGTGAAAGGGAAAGAAGGACAGGATTAGGAATAGGTATATTAGAGGGTCAGCCCAGGTTGGAATGTTTGGAGTCAAAGTCAGAGAGGCAAGATTACGATGGTTTGGACATGTGCTGAGGAGGGATGCTGAGTATATTCGGAAAAAGATGCTAAGGATGAAGCTACCAGGTAACAGGAAAAGAGGAAGGCCTAAGATTAGGTTTATGGATGTGGTGAGAGAGGACATGCAGGTGGTTGGGGTGACAGAGCAAGATGTAGAGGACAGGAAGAAATGGAAGCAGATTATCCACTATGGCGACCCCTAACGGGGGCAGCCAAAAGAAGAAGAAGAATATTATTGGGATTACCATAGTTTCCTGGAATAAATCTACTATTGTATTAACAATTTCCATAGCATTAAGGAGCCTCCCTTGTCCCATGCCCCCCCCCCCCACCAATCTATCCCTGTCTTGTTTTGGATGTTCAATAAAGCTTAGAAAAAAAAGGTAGTACGTAGCAGCAGCATTAAGCTGTCAGACTGAAATGTATTCTAAAATGTTACTCTTCCCAAGTTCTTGGAGTGCCCCCATTGAATTTCATTATGTTTTTATCTGCCAGTGCATTTCCTGTTCTTATACTATGAACTTAGGTGAACTTAGTTTTATGGCTGTATTGATTTCTCCTAGGCCAAAGCTAAACAAAAAAAGTCTGTTATGACCACATAGCTATCCATTTAACAACAGACAGATCAATAGAGGAAAAGGTTTAAGGTCACACACCCAGTTTTATGCAGAATATTTGTTGACATGATTCATGTACTGAATTTGCGTCATATTTTTTTCTCATTATAACTGAGTCAGCAACATCTGTCCCCATATCACAATCTTGCTTCAGTTATATGCTGCATTGTTCATAAGTATTGTTACTGCTTCTGTCCCAGGTTTATCCACGTTTTATGCTTCCTGTAAAATCTGTCAAGTTCAGGTTTTGCAGTTCAGTTTTTAAACATTACATTTGCTTTTCTGCTTCAAGAGTGCTTTCAGAAATGCATATTTGCTACTCAGTGGCACCCGATGCCGCACTGCTAAATTATATTTATTTATTTATTTGAATGTTAAGACCTGGGTAGGGTACTGATCATTTCCAAGTCTCATTCCAGGGTGAAAGAACAGCCACAGTTGCAATGAATACAAATGTACATTACAAGTGAGGTAGAAAGGATAAGAAACAAAGATGTTAATATGCAAAGGTTAGCATAAGCATTTAAGCAAATGGATAGAGTGATGCAAATACAAGGATCTTTATATAAAATATACACATTAGTTTGCTTTACATCCAGGAAGGGATAGATGTTGGAACAGAGGTGTGAAAACTACAGTACTAGAAAGCAGATGCCATAGAGGAAAAAAGGGGCGAGAGAAAAGGTTTGGTATAGTTATGTGACCTGAATTGTTGCAGGGAGACAAAGGGACTGCTTTAAATTGTGTGACCTGAATTGCTGCAGTGCACTTTGCTTGAATAAGTACATGGGTTTTTAACAGTGTACAAGATTCAAGATAAGAGGAGATGTTTTTGAGTTTGTGTGGGAGGGATTCACATAGATTTGGTCCCAGAACTGTGAAAGCATGCTCAGAGGTATGCAATTTGGCAAGAGGGATTTGTAGAACAGGGTCAGACCTGAACAGGTTTCTGAAGTTGTATGAAGAGGCCTGACTAGTTTTGAGTTGGTTTTCTAGTGTTGTATTGATGTATTGCCAGTTGCCAGGTCTCCTTATTATACAAGTATATTAAGAACATGCAGAAGGGTGCGAGCTGCAGCCAAAGTATCTTGGCTTAACCATGAGTTGTTAACTGACCCTTTATCCATCACAATGATTTTTCCCACCAAGCATGCCTTTATACTATTGATTGCTGCTGGTTGCTTCTGCTGGTGAGTAATCTCTCTCTTGAGTGCCTTCGTGTAATGAAAAAAAACATGCAGTTACTTAATAACCTTCATACAAACACGAACTCAAAGTGCAATGTACACAAGCATAAATAGAGAAGAGAAAATAAAGGAATGCATATACAGGGTGACACTGAAACTGTAAGGGGAAAGTTACAAGTAATTCACACTTCCATTAAAGGTATTAGTTGCAGTGCTCTATTTGTCCTCTAAATGACAAAGTGTGTCAAGTTCATAATAACTGTGTACAAAACGGTCCTTTGTTGACAAAATGTTCAGTGTTGTGTAACCAGAATGACTGTCACATGCTTAAAGTATGCCCTGTCTTGTTTGTGTTCAGGCTTGTCAATGTGCCCTCGATGTAACTGACTACATATAAATGGATTGTGCCTCTGTCTTATAAATATTTACTCATTCTGTATAAACAAGCACACAGGCTGTTATCCTATTACACAATGTAGAAAATTAATGGCACTAACTACTGGTTTCAGGGAAGTGTTTAGTTTATAAGGAGAATGCTATGTTTATGGTTTGAATAGCACCAAATAAAATGTAGATTTTTTTATTAAAGTGAGTTTTTACTGCTACTTTCAGTGAGGTAGAATATGTTGAAAGTATTTTGTCTGTAGCCCTAAAGACTACTGCAACTTTACATTTTCATATTGAATGCATTCATTTAAGCAGTTTTCAACATACCTATGCTATTTAGTGTAGTTTTATGACTCTGTACACAACTAGTCTCTATAGAGTGGCATTCTAAGAAGCTAAGCTGTGCCTTGTTGAGTAACACTTCTGAGACGAAGGTTATAAATTCACATTTTTCAAAAAAAAATGCTTATATCAAAAATTGAATTGGTTCTTGAAGTTTAGTTTTGCCACCCTGTATCCCCCAGAGGCTCAAGAATTCTGGCATATCAGAAAAGCTACTACAAAGTGTCAGTAGAACTCAATTCACATACTATGTTCGGAAATATCTCACTTTAGGAGTGTTATTTATTCTTTATGACAAATGACATTTACTGTAATTTCAGCAAAGTCTTTTATCCCATACATACCTCACAACCTCTTAGTGCAAACATTCCGGACAAAGGCTCAAAATCAGGTACAGATTTTAAATATTGCACTTACAAGATGAGATGTAAAACCAGGGTCCCATCTGTTTGAGTTGGTGGTAGTTCAGGTGGATGTAAAAGATCTCATGGCAACTATCGAAAAAAGTAGGGAAAGTTCCGAAATGCCCTGGCTAGATTTCATGCACTAGTATAAATATCACTTCAAATCTCCCCTGAAAAGAGGTTATTAGCCCAGTAGAGACACCTGTTCAACAAAGAATACAATAAAAAATAAAATAAAGAAATAAACTAATATAATTGATTTACATTATCATGTATTTTCTGAAGAATGTGAAATCTGAGACTCAAATGTCTGTCATTAGCTAGTGACTTCAGTCCTTAATACCTGGCATAAAAGGCATCCTTAGATCCTGCTCTGATGGACCTTTTGCATATCCACAAGATGAACAGCACCAAAACTACTAGATCTAAGGATTTAAACTTTGCATATGACTTAAAAAGGCCATGTTGGAGAGACAAGTATGCATCTCAGAGAATCCCCATTCCCTGGAATAGGCTTCCCATCCATGTGAAGCAGAGCCCTTCCCTAACCCTATTCAATGTCAATGTGGACCAGTGGATGGGAAACTAGAAATTCACCCCTGGACTGACACCTCTGTCTTTAATGGACATTAGCAGCCATTAAATCATACCCTAACAAACATACACGCCTTAAAATAACTACTATGACACAATACATCTGGGTTGCATGGCTAGGCTTACAAAAGTACCAGTGGTCATTAGCCTAGTATATACATATTAACCTATGAACTATAATGATTTGCCAGAAAACCTCACATAGGTTCACAGACATGTTCTAGGCTAATGGCCCTGGAGCCTTTACAAGCCTAGCCCATAGAAGTGCCCTGGCATCGTTCCGCCCAGTGTTAGTTCCCAGTACCTCTATCAAATAGAGCCACTAGAGTGATCCCATGGTGAACTTTCTATTTCCCATCCACTCATCAAGATTTCTCTTGAAGAGGGCCAGTGAGGTGCTCTTTTTGACATGTATGGGAAGTCTATTGTAGAGCATGGGCAGTCTCTGGGTTATGAACCTGTCCCTCCAGCATGTTCTGTTGATTGTGGTAATGAGGTTGAGGTCTCTGGAGCATGTGGTGAGGAGGGATTGGGATTTCTTTAGCTGTAGTATTTCTAACAGAGCTAGGTCAGACATGGCTTTGTAAGTTAAGCAGAGATCGCCTCATAGTAGACAATATGAGACAGAGAACAGCTGGAGTTTTTTTGAGTCTGTCCATGTAGGACATGTGTTTATGGCCTAGGATCCTCTTAGTGCGGTACTTTTGTGGCATTTCCAGCTGTTGCATGTGTCTAGTGAGGTACATGCCAAAATAGGGCATTATACTCAATGACTGACCTAATAAGGGAAGACTAGAGAGAGATGAAATATACAGGTAAAAAACACACTCTCCAAAGCCAAGAACACAGGATCCATGGGACCTGACAATATCCCAGGCTGCGTTCTACATGAACTACAGAATGAACTGGCACCCTACCTAAGTACCATGTTCAATCATAGCCACACCTCAGGCTTTGTACCCACTGAATGGTGCACCGCAACAGTTATCCCACTCCACAAAGGGGAAGCCATGACGGACCCCGGGAACTACCGCCCCATTAGCCTGACGAGCCTGGTCTGCAAGGCCATGGAACATATCATCATGGAACTCATAAACAAAGACATTGGTAATCTCCAAACTCTGGACCCTACTCAGTTTGGATTTGTAAAAGGCAGATCATGTCTCCTAAACCTGATTGACTTCTTTGAAGCAGTCACCAGAGCCATAGATGAGGGTAAAATGGTTCACACAGCTTATCTAGATCTCGCCAAGGCTTTCAACACCATCCCCCACTCTGGAATTATAGATAAGCTCACTAAACTAGGAATAAATCCCTATGTCACAAGATGGGTTGCCAACTGGCTCACGGACAGAACCCACACTGTGAAAGTAGCGGATTCCAAATCCGACATCAAACCAGTGACAAGTGGAGTACCACAGGGTTCAGTCCTGGGTCCTCTCCTGTTTGGTATCTACTTCTCTGAAGTGCAGGCCAACAGAGAAGATCTTTGGCTAACAAAGTCTGCAGATGACTGCAAACTAGGAGCCATAATCGAGACTCCTAATGATGTGGACAAACTACAAAAGGGCCTCACTGAGACATATACCTGGTGTCAAAGCCATGGCCTGAAGCTCAATGCCAAAAAGTGTATTGCCATCGCCTTTGGTGAAAATTCTGTACCCATGAACTACCACATAGCTGGTAGTCTACTTAATGCCGAAAATGTGATAAGAGACCTTGGGACATAGGTGGACAGCAGTCTCTCCTTTGATAATCACATCGCCACAGTGGTCAGGAAATCCTTCTACGTGGCTCATCTCATCACAAAAGGATTCTCATCCAGAAAAAAAGAGGTCATTGTTCCACTCTACTCATCACTCATTAGACCCATTATAGAGTACAGTGCCCCTTTTGGTATGTACCTCACAAGACATCTACAACAACTGGAAAGACCACAGAAATACCTCACAAAGAGGATTACTGGCCTCAAACAGATGTCCTATGCAGACCGTCTCAAAAAACTACAGCTTTACTCCATCGCATATCGCCTACTCAGGGGCGATCTCTGCCTAACATACAAAGCTATGTCAAACCCAGAGCTGTTAGAAATGCTCCACTTAAAGAAATCCCAATCCCTCCGAGCTACACGCTCTAGGGACCTTAACCTAGTCACCACAATAAACAAAACATGCTGGAGGGATAGATTCCTATCCCAGAGACTTCCCATACTCTGGAACAGACTACCTATTTATGTCAAACAGAGCTCCTCATTAGCACTCTTCAAGAAAAATCTTGATGATTGGATGGGAAATGGGAAATTCACCCCGGGGATCACTTCTGTGGCTCTGCTCAACAGGGGCACAGGAAAATAATTTTCTTGGGTGGCAAAAGCCAGGGTACATTTTTTGGCTAGGCTTGTATGGGCCCTAGGGCCGATAGCCTAGTACCTACCTATGAACCTATGAACCTATGAACCTATGATGACCTCTTTCTTCCTAGATGCAAAACCCATAGTAATGAGATGTGCCACATAGAATGACTTTCTGACCACAGTGGCAATGTAGTGGTTGATGGAGAGGATGCTGTCAACCTGTGTCCCCAGATCTCTTATAACGTCTTCAGTGTTCAGTGGGCTCCCATTGATGTGGTAATTAGTGGGAACTGAGTTTTTCCCAAAGGGGATGATGACACATTTTTTGGCATTAAGCTTAAGGCCATGGTTTTAACACCAGTCATTGGTTCATAGGTTCATAGGTTCATAGATTCATACTAGGCTAACTGCCCTTGCGAGCCATTTTAAGTCTAGCCAATTATCCCCTGTGAGATTCAAACCCTGTACATTGTGTTTGTAAGGCAAACACATTAACCATTAGGCCACCTTCCCAACCCCTTAAACAGCTCTTGCAAGGCTCAAACCGAGGACCCCGCACACCCTAGACAAAGTGATGTACCACTAAGCCATGACAGATACTCACTGATAAGTGGTCTCAGTGAGGCCTTTCTGTAGGATGTCTACATCACTTGGGAAGTTAATAATGGCTCCCAGCTTGCAGTTGTCTGCAGACTTGTTCAACCAGAGTCCCTCTGTGTTGGCCTGGACTTCTGAGAAGTAGATGCCAAACAGGAGAGGACCCAGGACCAATCCCTGTGGGACTCCACTCGTGACTGGTCGGCAGTCTGACTTGGAATCCGCTACTTTCACACTGTGGGTTCTATCTGTGAGCCAATTTGCTGCCAGCCTAGTGATATAGGGAATGATGCCTAGTTTGGTGTGTTTATCAATAATTCCTGAGTGGGGAATGGTATCAAATTCCTTGGCCATATTGAGGTAGGCTGTATGAACTGCCTTGCCCTCATCCACAGTTCTGGTGACTGACTCAAAAAAGTCAACCAGGTTGAGCAGGGACGAGTGACCTTTCACAAAACCAAATTGCATGGAATCTAGAGTTTGGAGATTTCCTATATCCTTGTTAATTAGGTCCATGATGATGCATTCCATAGCCTTACATATCAGACTCATCAGGCTATTGGGATGATAATTTCCAGTGTCTACAGTCACTCCCCCATTATGGAACGGGATGACTGTAGCAGTGCACTATTTGGTAGGGACAAAGCCTGAGGTGAGGATGTGATTGAACAGGGCACACAGACGTGGTGCCAATTCACTTTGTAGTTCATGTAGAACACATTCAAGGATATTGTCAAGTCCCATGGAAGCTGTATTCTTGGCCTTGAACAATGCAGCTTTAACCTGTGCTGAAGTAATGCTGGGTGCTGGCATTCCTCCCGTATTGTGATTGGTCATTTAGGGGGAAGAGAGGGGTAAAGTTGAAACTGAATCTGTCGGCCAGTATGTTGGCAATATCTGTTGGCTCAGTATAGGAGGTACAATTGAGCAGCAACTTAGAGCAAACCTGGGTATTGCTGTGGAGATTTTTGATATAACTATAGTAGGCTTTGTGATTGTTTTTAGTGTCTGCTGCAATTCTGCCTTCATAGCTAGCTTTAGAGGTTTTGATGAGGGATCTCAGCTTTTTGTTGAGACTAATAAGGGAGTTTTTCCAGTCTTGGGACTTAACATTTTTCTGCAACAGTTTCTTCCTTCTGTTGTAGAGTTTATTAATGACAGGGCACCATCAGATTGGCTTCCTTTTTTTGCAGGAGAGAGTCTTGGTTTTGTTGGGTATGGCTTGTTCCGTGCATTTATGTACATGTTTGTACATTGCATTGGTGTATGATTCGGCAGTCATGCATCTATTTTCCATTGACATGGGTGCCATGAAGTTAGCCACCTCTGTTTTTAGGAGCCCAAAGTCAGCTTTGGAGAAATTTTTCATGGTAGTTACCTTTGCAAGGGGTATGGATGAAATGTGGATTTCCATGGTGATTAGTTTGTGGTTGGATCTTACCAGGGAGGAATTGACTATTGTCTTAGAGCAACGGTCACCCATGTTTGTAATTAAAAGGTCAAGGATTTTTGCTTCTTCTAGTGGGGGAAAGAATGAGCTGGTCCAGGGCATTGGAATCGATGAATTCCAGGAAGCGTTGGGCCAGTGTATTGGTGCATGAGTAGCTTTCCCAGTTGATTGAGGAGTAGTTGAAGTCATCTAGTATGAGAGTGTTGGGTTGGACCCTAATAGTTTCCAGGGTACTTGGGAATGTGGCGTGAGATGCTTGGGACATGGTTGGGGACCTATAGCAGGCTACGACCTGGATCTCCATCTTACCCAATGTTAGTTGTGCCTGAAGTATCTCAGATGCATTATGTTGGGCTACTAGTCTGGAGGTGTGCAAATCATTTATGAATATGGAGACACCATTGCCTTTGGACCTTCTGTCCATGTTCTGGGGCCGAAAGGTGTGGAATGAGTTATAGCCTGATAGTACAATGGTGCTTTCTGCTGCTTTAAACTAGGTCTTCGTTACAGCACAAATACCAATTTTCCTCCATTTTGAGGAATGCTTCGAACAAGTGCATCTTGAGATTTAGACTTCTGGCATTGAGCAGTATGACCCTCAGATTGCATTTATTTGTAGCTGTTACAGTGGTAATTTGGTCTTTGGAACATCACCTAAAAAAGGCACTATAGGGGTGGCAATAGGCTTAATCAGTATCCAGAAACCCAGGGGTGACAGATGCAGGCCATCTCTGGGAAAGCTTTGAGGTCTGTCAATCATGTCATCCCAAGCAGACAAGTGCTGGATCCCCTTAGAATGACACGAAAAACTTAGCCAATTGTTGAAGTCAATCATTTTCTGCTTGTACTGTGGTATCATTCTGGGCAACAGTGGGATGCTGCTCAGGGCTAGGGTCATACCTGCCTGGGCCACATAATCCGAGAACTCCTCCATTTTATGAGAACCAGACCAGAAATGTGAGGCAAAAAATCTGGACAGTTAAGAAGGGGTGCTACACTAAGGACAGTAGTAATTTACTCAGTCATCCAATTTGTAAGTGGGATAATGAAGGATTCCAACTCAAAGCCATAGTACAGAGACATAGCTAGAGTGTGGCAAATGGGGCAGTTGCAGAGAAACAAGGTGTTAGAAGTAAATCCCAGGCAGTCTTCAGTGCACTACTGGCACTGAATGCTGGTACTGCATGGGGCATAAGCTGTAGCAGCTGCTTGCTACAAATTTAACAAGCAGTTAGTTGCAGTTTAAAAGGAAATCTTTTCTTGCTGCTTTAGTTAAGGTTGAAGTGAAGGTGCCAGATCAGGGGATGGCACCAGGTGCAAGAATAACTAGTTACACCTCTGTTATAGTGTGAAACATAGTGCCTCATATAGCCTTAACCTCTGCACTAACCTACCAGAAAATAGCCTTTTTCATACCTTTATTTTATATTTTTTGTTTGTTGCTCTAAGTCAGTAAAACTTGAAAGAACAGAATTCTAGGCAGTAAGATTTGATGAAAGAAAATACAGCATGGTGGGTGACGGGGGTAATTTATATATTCCACAAATGTAGCAAAAATCAAGTAAAACTGCTGAGAGACAGGCAGCGTATGGATCACCAAGTTTATTTGAGTATGTCATTAACATCACAAATACTTAGAAAATGAATTTGGAAATACTTAAATGTGATTGCCTAAACCACAGAAGCATAAGCCTGATAGAAGTGAATACTAATATTGCATTTGATGTTAGGGCTAAAGATATTTTTCTTTTTCTTTCTTTCTTTTTTTATTCTTTTTATTTTTCTCCTCAACAAACATATTTTTGGGTTCTCAAATTTGAGCTGGGGGGCACCAGATTTGAGAACTGCGTAGGGCACTAAAATACCAATCTACCTGCTCTGATTGCAGGCCCTCCTGGAACAGAGTACTCCATTGACTAGGCAATGCTACACCAATGCTGCAAAGCCAAATGCAGCACATGACACATTTATTAAAGGTAATAAGATTCAATACTAGCCTCTGTAAATGAATCTCATCACCTATCATCAGTGGAACCCAATGACTGCTGACCACACCACACAAATGCTGATTGTACCTAAATCCGAATGTTCCTCACAAGGTCATCTGTATGTTGGCTGTGAAACTGCATGCATTACAGGGGAAAAGAGCTGCATTATTAATGCACAGTACATATTTATATTCACTTCATATGTATGCTAAGCTGCTAGCAGCACCCAGAGTATATGCCAAACACCATAGGTTCATAGGTTCATAGGTAGGTACTAGGCTATCTGCCCTAGGGCATTTATAAGCCTAGCCAGAATGTGTTGGCTTTCGCCACCCTTTTAGACTAGATTCCTGATCATCTGTCCAGCAGGGCCATAGAAGTGATCCCAGGAGTAAATTTACGATTTCCCATCCACTCATCAAGATTTCTCTTGAAGATGGTCAGTGAGGTGCTCTGCCTAACATGAACTGGGATTCTATTCCAGAGCGAGGGAAGCCTCTGGGATATGAATCTATCCCTCCAGCATGTCCTATTTATTGTTGTGCTGAGGTTTAAATCCATGAAGTGTGTAGCTCTAATGGATTTGGCTTTCTTGAGGTGGAGCATGTCCATCAATTCCGGGTTAGACATGGCCTTGTATGTCAGGCAGAGATCGCCTCTGAGTAGGCAGTAAGCAACTGAGTAGAGCTGGAGTTTCTTTAGTCGAGTAGAATAGGGCATCTGTTTGAGGCCCACAATCCTCTTGGTGAGGTACTTTTGAGGTCTCTCCAGCTGATGCAAGTGTCAGGTAAGATACATCCCAAATGGGGCATTGTACCTAATTAAGGGCCTGATGAGCGATGAGTAGAGGGTCACAATGACCTCGCTTGATCTAGATGTGAACCCTTTTGTGATTAGGTGAGCTATATAGAAGGTTTTTCTAACCACTTTGGCAATGTGATTGTCAAAAGAGAGGTTACTATCTACTTGGATCCCCAGATCCCTAATTACTTCTTCCATACTTAGTGGATTACCTCCTATGTGGTAGTTTGTGGGCACTTTGTTTTTCCCAAAAGGGATGACTATGCACTTTATGGCATTTCACTTAAGGCCATGGTTTTGACACCAGGCATCCGTCTCTGTAAGACCATTCTGGAGGATGCTTGTGTCAGCCGGAGAGTCGATTATGGCTCTCAGCTTGCAATCATCTGCGAACTTGGTCAGCCACAATCCTCCCATGCTTGCCTGTACCTCAGAGAAGTATATACCAAACAAGAGGGGTCCCAGGACTGAGCCCTGTGGGATGCCACTTGTAACCGGTTTAGAGTCAGACATGGAACCCGCAACTCTGACCATGTGAGTTCTATCCCTGAGCCAGTTTTCAACCCATCTTGTGACATATGAGTTGATATTTAAGCTGGTAAGTTTATTTATGATGCAAGAGTGGGGTATTGTGTCAAAGGCCTTTGCGAGGTCCAGGTAGGCTGTGTAGACTACCTTTCCCTCATCTATGGTTTTGGTAGCTATTTCAAAAAAGTCAACTAGGTTTAGGAGGCAAGATCTGCCTTTAACAAAGCAGAATTGGGTAGGGTCCAGTGTCTGGAGGTTCCCAATTTCTTTGTTTATGAGATCCATGATGATGCGCTCCATAGCCTTGCAGACCAGGCTAGTCAGGCTTATGGGGCGATAGTTCCCAGGATCCGTTGTGATGCCACCTTTGTGGAGTGAGAGATAAACAGACACAACTACACATACACATACAAATGGATCTTGCTTGGCCCCTATTAGCTTTCCTTGCCTGTGATACAGTCTCAACTATATGTGGGAAATAGTACTGGAAATTGTAATGCTGTATAGCTGATTCTAACTGCAGTGCTGCTTCCCAAATATAGGTGAAAGTGCTCCTTAAAAAATATGCACACACATCCTGCTATGAAGTCAAGAATTCTATCCTGGGCATACATCTGCATACTGTGAGGAATTCCAGGGCAATTATGTTTAACTGCAGAGTAGTGTAAGTACTATACATAAATTGTTTTGGAGTTTGGCTGAAGACTAGACAATGCAGACTTCAAACAAAGGAGAATCATGCTGCTCTAAACATTTTTTATAATATCTTGTGAACAAATCTCTGCCTGAATTACCAATCACTTTTTGGTATTTCCAATTGAATGCAGCACTATGCACATCATGTGTGTGTGAACTGTTTTTTAACAGCTGGCATAACTGCTGTAAAAATTGTCAGACTCTTTTTCCACATATTTTGGCCCCATTATGTTCTGCTGATGATCTCTGTCCATGCCTGAATTAGCCCATAAACATTCTATCCACCCTGTGATCCTACCCTTTACTAGGGAGGACAAGGGTTCCTGTCAGAAGAGTGTAGTGTTATGGCATCTAAGACTTACCATTTCTCCCCTTAGGAAAGGTGAGAGTCAAGGGAAAAGAATTATATCCATGATGAGGGGTGGGGATTTAGGATAAAAGAAATAGAAAACAAGCTGAATGAAGCAAGCATGAGAGTGTAGGTATCACTAATAATGTCCTCAGCTTGGATTCAGGTGCAACATCTGTTTTTTTTTTTTTCTAGCAACTTTCTAAGGTTATAGGAGCAATATTTAAAATATATCCCTGATTTCAAGCATTTCCCCACATTATTTTTGGATTTTTCCTAGATTCTTCTGTTAAGTTGATTGGTATGCTGCAGAGGCAGCAGAAAGAATGTGATATTTTGTGGCAAGGGCAACAGCAGGAACTGAAGGATTCTGATTGTAGAGGGTGTAGGAAAAACTGTAAACTCTCCTGAGGCTGATCTGTCTAAAAGGAATGCATTGGCACTTTAGACAAAACATGCTGACATATCATCAGACTGCAGATAGATGGGCTACAAATTTTCAAACTTTTTCAGGCATTTTGTGACATCCTAGTAGGCATCCAGATTGAACAACAAGTGGTGTGTGTGTGTGTGTGTGTGTGTGTGTGTGTGTGTGTGTGTGTGTGTGTGTGTGTGTGTGTGTGTGTGTGTGTGCAGGCGCATGAGTGCTCGTGTGTGCGTGTGAGTGTGTGTGTGTGTGTGTGTGTGTGTGTGTGTGTGTGTGTGTGTGTGTGTGTGTGAGCGTATGCTCGTGTGTGTGCGTGTGTGTGTGTGTGTGAGAATCACTGCATCAGCCATGTACTTTGTGCATGATCCTTGGCATCCATGTTTTACTCACTGTTAACAGTGTGCTTATTATTTGGCTGTGATTAAACTGGACAGCATGAAGTCTGCAAGTTTAATGTTGGTATTTTAACTATGAATACATTTTTAATTTAGCTTGTTTTTTGCAGGCAAGTGGGTTACAAATGCACTGTGTTGGTCTACAACAGTTTATCTGGTGCTTAGTGCAGACTAGTAAGGCGATGAGCTGCTTCTGCAGTGCAGGGTTTGATTCCCTTAGCCGTCATTTGATTAATATACAGCTCTAACCAAGTCACTTAACCAGACAGTTTTCCAAGGCGGAGCCCAAAAAGGGACACTTGTATGCAGGGGGTTGTCTCTAGCTGTTAGCAAATGCATTTTTCTTTTAAATTCCTGACCCATTCACATAGCCAATAATTAGCACCTCACTATAGGCTATTTGAATATGAATCCAAACACATCTCCTATAGTTTAATGGGCTGCTAGATGTAGTTTCAATAAATGTGAGTGAGTTCCAAGGGAAGAGAAGTTTGCTGTTTCTCAGGCTATTTTGTTTTACAATGTAAGACTGTTTAGTAAATTGCTGTTGTTTTGCTGTAAATTTTGAACTAAACAGTTTAAATTACATCCAACTCTCTCAAATTATTGTAAAAGTAAAAAAAAAAAAAAAACAAAAACAAAAAGAGAATAGTATTCACACACTGACAGGACTGAATGGTGTTTATGGTAATTAGGGAAGACACAGCCAAGTAATTGGATATGGGTATGACTGTGTGAGGGGCCTGGTCCATTAGGGGCCATGGTCCACTATCCTTCCTAGGGGCCCATTTGACATGATTTAGCTCTATTCTATCTGACTGTTTCTCAGAAGGACATACTGAAAACCACTTTCATATCCTTTAGCCCACCTGCCAAGGAGCCAGACATTATTTTCTCATTTATAGTTCATAGATATATTCAAAGTTAATAAATACTGAAACCTTTTTAAACATAGCCATGCATCACACATGTATTCAGAAAGAAATTTGAGCCTTTGAATTTATTTTAAGGGGTATATGTAAGCTAGTGTATGATTTACAGACTGTCTCTGTCCATTAGAGACATAGATATTAGACCTAGGGTGAATTTCTGATTTCACATCCACTGGTTCAGTATACATTTGAATAAGGTTAGGGAAGAATTCTGCTTTTGATGGATAGAAAGCCTGTTCCAGAGAAGGGGAATTCTCTAAGATGTATGAGTGTCCCTCTAACATGCCCTGTTTGTGTAGCAAACAAGGTTCAAGTCTCTAGATTGAGAAGTTCTGATACTATTATTTTTTTAGATGTGCAAAATGCCCATCAGAGCAGGATCCAAGGATGCTTAGTATGCCAAACACAGATAACCTCTCAATAGTCTGTAGAAAACTGAATAGAGAGCTACAGCTTTGAGGCAATCTGTACGAGACATGCTGTTTACATCCTGTATTCTTTTTGTGAGGAACCTCTGTGGACATTCCAGCGGCTGCATGTGCCTAGTAAAGTACATACTGAAGAGGACAGTCTACTCATTGATGGGTCTGATAAGGGCCAAATACAGAACAATGACCTAGATGCCATTTCTTTGCTTATAGGTTGGGCAACACAGAATGATTTCCTTACTACCTTAGACACATGTAGGCTGAAAGCCAGGTTATTATTCATGTATGTCCCCAAATCCCTGACTACTGGGTCCACTTTATGGGTGTGCTATCAATGAGGTAGAATCTTAGTGTGGCTGACTTTCCAAAGGGTACTAGTCTGCATTCTTTGGCATTGAGCTTTAAGATATAGCTTTGGCACCAGACATCTGTCTGTGTTAGTCCTTCCTGCAGGATATTAGTGTCTTGGGAATTCTACGACTGCTCCTAGTTTGCAGTCATCTACAAACTTGGTCAGCCGGAGGCATTTGACATTGACTTTGACTTTTGAGAAGTAAATGCCAGAAAGTAGCAGGCCCAGCATGGGACACTGATGGAATCCACTAGTGACTGGCCTCTTTGTGGAGGTGGTCCCCCTATCCTAACTTCCTGTGTCCTATCTGAGAGCCAGCTGGCTATCCAAAGAGTAACATAAGGGTTAATGTCTAATTCCATGTGTTTGTTTTCAATGCCAGAGTAGGATATTGTATAACGTGCCTTAGACAGGTCAGGTTCAGCAGCATGCACCATTTTGCCCTCATTCATTGCCTTTGTGACTTTTTCATAAAAGTGCACCAGGTTGAGTAGGCATGATCTGCCTTTGATGAAGCCAAAATGGGACGGATCCAGAGTCTGAAAGTTTCTTATGCATATGATACTAGTCATACTTATGGGTCTGTCGTTCCCAGGATCTATTGATTGATCACCTTTGTGTAGAGAGATGACCATTGCAGTCCTCTATTTGCATGGCAGAAAGCATGTCTGAAGGCTAAGTTTAAATAGTGACTCCAGAGATCCAAATAGGTCATGCTTCACACTATTTAAGAGGCATCCTGGGAAGTCCTCCATTCATGTGTAACAAAGCCTGTCTGGATGCTATGGTTAAATACTGACTCCAAAGGAACAGATAGGTCATGCTTCAAGATATTTATTAGGCACTGTTGGACATTATAGGGGCCCATCAATGCAATGTTCTTAGCTTTAGAGACTGTATTTAGGTTATGTTTGATGGTATTACTTGGAGTGGGGGTCAGCCAGGTAAGGAGGGCTAAAACTGGAGTTGAATTTGTTGGCCAGCAGATTTGCTATATTTTCTGACTCCATTTAAGTAGCTTTATTAACAATAAGTTCAGTGCATTGTTGTGTATGGCCTTAGAGATGATGGACAAATCTAAAGAAATCTTTATGGCTGCCATTGGCCAAGGATGCTATATTTATCTCAAAATTGGCTTTGATAGAATTAATTTGCCCTCTTAGTTATTTGATTACCCTGATAACAGAGTTTATATCCTACTAGTTTTAGCTATGACTTTTTTCCTTTTGTTGTACAATCCTTTTATGTTTGGATTCCAGCTGGGTGATTATTTTTTTTAGTTTGTTCTGGGCTTGTTTCTAGTAGGCATAGCTATCTCTATGTATCTATTACTATGATTGTACACAATTTATTTGTAGAATTCTGCATAGGCAGCTGTGCTGTCTGAGTTTAAAGGGGCTTGAAAGTTTATCAAATAATTGCTTAATAATAGATATTTTGCCTTAGAGTAGTTCCGAACTATTAAAGGGTTTGCTGGAATTACAGTACTGATTTTTATTTCAAAGGAGACAGCTTTATGGTCTGACCTTAACAAAGAGGACAGATGAGTGGGAGGTAGCATACTTCCATATTTCAGAGCACCAGATTCAACATGTTTGCACCTGTAGTGGACAAATGGACTAACTGGTTCAGGGTGTATGTGTTTACAAAGTCCGGGAATCTCTGGGCCTGATTGTTTGGGGTCATGGAGGATTCCCAGTTTATAGAGGGGTGGTTGAAGTCCCTCTTGAATATGGTATTGAGTTGAATGGTAAGTGTCTCCAGTAGGTCTAAGTATGAGCTATGGGTTTCATGGATTTATGGAAGTATTGTATTGCTCTACTGCTGAGGTGCTCTCTGCAGCTTTAAACCATGTATGTTCCCCATAACTCCCAGTCTGGCCCTGGTATCCTTTATACAGACAGACCATCAATAAGCATGCATGTATTATCCTAACACCCCCCCACAAATCCTTAGTTACCTCACTACTATCATGCCCCCCATATAGATGCTTATGATACTTGGGAACCAAATGGGTTGGGGTGTGCAGCTAGGCTTGCAATGGCTGTAGTGGTCATTAGCCTAGTAACAACCTATAAACCTATTGACCAATATCTTGGAAACTGCACATATGTCTACATTTTACAAGGTGAGAAGAGCTTGGATGGAGCAGAGTCTCTTGTTTAGGCTCCTGACATTGAAGAGTAAAATCTTTACTTCCCTTGGGTTGATTTTGTTAAGTTGGAAGGGACATAATAACTTCATTCAAATAATTCAACCAGCTGAAAAATTAAAATATCTTAAAGTACTGCTGTGATAGCTTTGTGGTTAACTACTGTGACTATAGTATATAGGGTCCTGGGTTCAAGACCAGCAAGGCTGTTTATTTGGGTTGAGAGGGTGGCCTAGTGGTTAAGGTGTTTGCCTTACAAACACAAGGTGCAGGGTTTGAGTCTCACAAGGGATAATTGGCTAGGCTTAAAATGGCTTACAAGAGCAGTTAGCTTAGTACTAACCTATGAACCTTATTATATCATTGTACAATTACATCTACAGAGTCTATTTAAGAATTAACCATGAAAACCATTACCCACTTACTTATTCCATGAATATTTTTTTAGCAATTCTGCTTTGTCACATCTCTCACATATAATTTCTATCACATCATCTATTGTAGGTACATTTTCAGATTTCTGTTTTCTGTTTATCACCTTTCTCACCAGCTGTAACAATAAGTTTACATACTTTCTATTCTTTTCCAAGAGATTGAATGTCTTATCATAACCTAACAACACAAATATTTACCCAACACATCCTTCAATAAGCTTTGTAATTCAGATTTCAAAGCACTTAGATCTGTACAAACCAAAAACATGTATTCCCATGTAATTTTTGATCTCAGTGCTTCTATACTGTCTAGTTTCTCTGTGATGCACATTGTGTATACTGGTTGGTTCCAACATTTGCTCTGTTACCGCCCACTTAGTTTTTCTCCTGCTCCCCATTCCCTAGCCACCCCAGGTGTGTGTACTTTAGTACTTACTCTCAGACCCCTCCTCAAATTAAAAGCTAACTGAATCAAAATGCCACCTCAAAATCCACTGTGCACCTGCCTCATGTAAACAGCCACCAACTCATCTAAGCTTTAACAGGTCAATTACCATTGCACATTACAAACTTCTTAGCACTAACCAACACCCACACAACAATAAATGCTACCATAAAGTGTAGAATTGCAAAACTCATTATAATCAAGCAGTTTACATTGTTTTCTTTACTGCTAATGCTTTCCTAGTAAACAGAATACAACTCACACTCGTATTATCACTTTCATCAGCACTGTCATAATACATCCCAACACCCTCATGCTACTTCTCACCACATAATGCCACCCTTTTATTTATATATATATATATATGTATATGGTTTACTATCATAATCCAGAAATGCATTCAGCTGAGTAGTGGAACATCGAACATACACTTTCAAAGAGGAGGAAAATTGAAACTTACCATAACAAAGCTTAAATATTGATGTCTGGATGGCACATGCAGGTCAATGGGCACATTTTCAAAATGGTGAATACTGAACATTCAACTTTAACATGGTTTGAGATGGGGGCTGAAAAACATTTTTATTTTTGCTATTAAATTTTGATGACATGATGACTTGATTAAGTGCATTTCCAAGTTATGATAGTAAATCAATATATATATATATATATATATATATATATATATATATATACACACACACACACACACACACACACACACACATGTGTGTGTGTTTGTGTGTGTGTGTGTATGTGTGTGTGTGTGTGTGTGTGTGTGTGTGTGTGTGTGAACCTAAATTTATTGATTTTTAAATAAGAAAGTTCCCTGCAAAAAAGGGGACTGTTGTACTCAACAAATAACAGTGAAACTGCTTGAACCCAAGCCTCTGCCTATCTATTCCAACACTCACTCTAATAAAATGTATAACTCCAATAGAAGAATAAAACTCTATCATAGGAACATTAGAATCATTGCTGGATTCACCATTATAAACCTGATAATTTAGCTTTAACCAACACCTGGCTAATACCACACATTTCAGATGAGGATATATTCCCACCTGGATATAATATTATTATAGCTGACATAACTAGTAAAAGAGGGGGGGGTATGTATATTTTTCTCCAACCAACTCAATGTAAACAACTGTCCATCACAAACTCCTTCCTTCAATTCATCTGAAGTACTACTTGTCAATTTAGCAGTAAACACTCACACCTACACACACATCAGTACAGCTTGTAATGTCCCTGCACTGGCCCAGTAATCAAGGAGCCTCAGTCCTCACCACTAGCACCAGTGAGGGACGTACACATTTGGAGGATGACAAGTACACACACACAGTGAAGTATTAGTTCCCTTAATTGCACACAGAGATCACAGTCATTTTAGGGCTGGTTTCTGCCTCTTTCTCCAGATCACCAATAAGACTCCCCACTGGCACAGTGATAGGGTTAAGGTCTTAGCCAAGTGATCAAGCCAAACCAGTGCTTTGTGTTCCTGCCCAAGTAGCTGACACACACACACACACACACACACACACACACACACACACACACACACACATACACACACTATGAGATTCAATTTATATACAAACACACAGACACTCCTGGGAAGGCTGTCACAGGTTTACTAGCTATGCCCTCTTCTGCCCAGACTATAACGTAGTTATTATTGCCATCAACCACTACTTATCAGCTACTCTAAGGTCCTTACCTAGGGTGCCTAATCCTACTGTATAATGTCACTATTATCCAAATGCTAAGTGTGACTAAGAATTTCAAGGCTATTTAGGAGTGGCCTATACAGTGTCACCAGATGTATATGCCAAGTACTCTAAAATATCTCTAAATATACCAGCCACAATAAAAAGGTTTAAACATATTTAATAATAAATAATAAAAGAACAAGACAATACTCAATAACTCAGCAAAGTGGCTACAGAGTTCAGAATCACAGGGAATATTAAAAAAAAGCATTGCAGGACAGACTAAAATAAACACAGAAAGCATCTAAACTAATCTTCACTATATTCCTATCTATATCTAAAAGAAATTACTTTCCTCTTGTTACTTACTATTAGCAAGGCAAGTGCCAATGAGAGGATGTTTCCAGGTCCAAAGACAAATACAAAATGCACAGACTCACTCTTTGAGTTAGTTCTTAAATTAATAATACACATTACTGCTGGGTTAGCTGGGATGACATCACTCATTGTCACCTGCCTTCAGTTCCCAGGCTGACAGAAACTTACAATTTAACATTTCTCTGTGAAAACTACCTATCTCTCAGATGTGCAGCTGCTAGGAAGTCACAGAGCAATAAAACACTTTACATTTGAAACCTAGTAATTATTTATGTTTCAAGACAATAGGAAAAACTCTAACTCTAGACATTGTGTCTCATCTGAGCTGAAACAGAGATAACAGAATTATATACACTTATTTTCTTGAGGTTTTGCAAGTTAACTCTGTATGTTCCAGTTTCTACCATTAAAACATACATTTGCACAGGCATATAGTTTACATCCATTTCTGTTCATTACTAGTAGGGTACACTGTGGTTACATTCTTGAAGCTCAGTACATAACACACAGTTCAACACACTCTTCTGCACCAGTAATTTAATATACACATAACATATAGTTCTCTTACATTTGTAAGATAAGCATATGAATCATACTAATATTCACAAATGGCATATGATTATTTACAAAATTTCAGACAGCTGAGATGGCAGTGCCACACAGCTATCAATTATTTACAGCAATAAACATCTACTCACACCTACACACATCAGTACAGCTGTCAATTATTTACAGCAATAAACATCTACTCACACCTACACACACATCAGTACAGCTATCAATTATTTACCATCGCAACCTGAGGCTAACACTAATACCTTAGAAGAACTCTTGAATCTGTATAAGCAGTCCTAGCTGACATAAATGCTTTAGCTCTAAATGACAACTAGCAAAAATGCAAAGCATTAACATATTTGGGTTTACACAAATAATAACAGACACTACCAGAACAGATAAACCTACTGGAAAAGAGAGCCTACTGGACTGACTACTAACTATCAAACCTGCCCATATCCTCTCATGCAGCACCCTATCCTATTGTCTCGGCAACTAACACCCCATCTGCATTATATGGGGGCAACAAAAATCAATAAAAACATAACATACAATCTGGTCCACTGAGAATCACTTTAATATAGCTACTTTTATTACACAGCTTAAAAATGTATCTGGCATCCCCTATAACTGCTTCCATTAGATAATGCAGTCAGTCATTTCAGTCAAACATTATTATATGTGTTAAACTCAATTTCCCCTACTTGAAAAAAGAAAGCAATATCTAAAACTGTCCCCCAGATGTCAACCAGTTTCAAACAACTGAAGACAAACTAGGACAAGGTTTGTACACAATGGAAATTATCCAAAAATATAGAAACCAGGCAAGCCTGCAATACATTTAAGAATCAAGTTAAAAACATGATTAGAACAACCAAACAATCCTACTAACACAACATACTTAACCATAACAACAACCCAGACAATACTGGGCATGTATCAATAATCTACTAAAGCCTGAAGTTTTAGATCATACTGCCATTGTTAATAAATCACATGTAGCCCACTTCCTTATGACATAGTCATTATATCTGCCTTCAACAAATACTTTATAGATGCACCAGCAACTATCCATAAACATCTCAATACAAACAACCCTGACAACTTCATAACACCAATAGTTAAGTAATATAATACAAATAAATGTTACTGCAAAAACTGAATGCCACCTCTCCAGCACCTGACATCCTTGTACCAGAATAGCTTCAAATTGCCTTTGAGGCTATAACTTACTCTGCTGCATACAGATCAATTTCTGAACATTATGACGCAAAGCTTCAGAAGAAATCATATATAATTCCTTTTAACAAAGGAGGCAATCAGAACCATCTCTTCAGTTTCAGACCAATATCAGTCCTCTCCAAAATACTTGAGAAATGTATATAAACACAACGTTTACACCATCTCGCAAAAAAAAAAAACCTCCTGTCACCCACTCAACATTTTTTTATTCAGGATACAGCACTGAAACTGCACTTTTATCATTCCCAAGAAATATGAACTATGGTAAAAATAATAGTCTCTTCACTACTGCTGTGTTCCTGGGCCTCTCTAAGGCCTTTGATACCATATTCTACCCTCTCTTTCTCCTCAGATTGCAGAAAATGGAGCATAACACCAATACCTTACCTTGGTATAAAAGCTATCTTTCCAACCATTGTCAGACAGTCAGTTGATCACATACATTCTCCAACATCGTACCAACCAACATCAGTGTTCCACAGGGATCCATACTTGGTCCAGTTCTGATCAGTATCATCATTAAAGATATATATGCCAAAATGCTCAATGATACACAGTTCCTGTATGCAGATGACACTATCCTCATCTGCTCTACTAACTCCCTTAATCAATTGTAGATAACATGCATGAATTTCCACAGTACAGAACAATGGCTCTCAAAATCTCATCTTCTGCTTGACTCTGTGAAATCACTATGACATCCATAAACAAGGCACAAACTGAGCAAGTTACTCATTCCAAACTCCTCAGATTCATCGAAGACCACTGACTACACTCTGAAAAACCCATTGACTATATTACCTCAAAAACACTTTAAAAATTAGCATGCACAAATTCAGGGCCTTCTCAACAGAACATGCACAGATGACCACATCTCAGACACTGTTGTTATCAACCCTACTTTAGTTTTCAGTTATTCTTACTAATATTCCAAAAAAATGGCAAAAATTGAAATAAACATGCAACAAAGTCAATAAATTCACAGCTAACTTATTTAACAAAACCTACCACTGCAAGGTCCTACAAAAAATAAACTGACTAACAGTACAGCATCTGTTGGCTTTTCACTAACTAAACACTACCCACAAAATAATACTTAAACCAAATATATTTTCATTCTACACTCACTGTTATGGAAATATATTCCCCAACCAGATACCTCAGATCATAAACTCTCAACATCCTATGCCCATTTAAATCCATCATGGTGACTCCCTGCACTGTGTTACATCACCAGGATATGGAACTTTACCATCTTGCACTTGAGAAAAGAAACAAAGCATTACACTTTTCTTAATGTAAAAGCCTACCTTGCATTCACAGGTATCTGTCCTTGTACCTGATAGTGGTTAGAAAGATAGCTTTTAGTAAAAATAGCAGAGTTAAGATATTAGTGTTAAAGTTCATGCTCTGCAGTCACTGGAGAATGAGAGCATGAGATATGGTATGGTATCAAAGTCCTTGGAGAGGTCCAGGAACATAGTCGCTTCCTCATTACATGCTCTCCTTAATATTGCATCTTACTACAGATCTATTCCCACCTCCCTTACTCATTCTATATTCTATGGTTTATTGAATCCTCTCTTATTCAACTCTGTTCCTATATACTTATACACCATCTAACACAATATAATCTTTTCTTTTACCTCAATTCATTTTATGTCCTCTCTCCATACATCTTTTTATGTTGCTGTTTATCATATGTAATGTAATATATCTTCAATAGTTTTTACTTACTAACTCATAATAATCATTTAAAGATGCATGTAAACTGTTATACATGTATATAATATAATCACTTTTTGTTTACATTTGTTATTCATGTAACTCTGGAGCATTTATCCCCAGACCTCTGTTGAAAATGTGCATGAGCTCATTGGACTATCCCAGTTAAAGAATGGAAATAAATAAATAAATAAATAAACATTTACACATACAATCCCTACAATGTATATATGGAACATTTTGCTTTAATTTAGCTGGAGTATAAAAAAATGCTAATGTAGACATTTCTACTCAAATATCCTAAACCTTTGTGATCTGAGGGCTTAATTTAATTACTAAGCCATCTACTTCCAACTTTCCTCATCTAATCATCTTAAAACATGTGTCCATGCCTTATACATAGTTACTGCAAAACTGCCTATAACCTTGCAAAACTCTCATTGCTTTATTTATTCTACTGAGTTAACATTTAATTACTGGAGCTGCTTCTCTTTATCCCTAAAGCACTTTTTAATTCTGTTAATCCCATTCTTCAAGATTTCCTTAACAGACCTTCATAGTCCAATTCCATTACCTTATTTAAACCACTCAAGCTTGTCTGCAGGGCTATGAATTTTAGTTTCTACTTATTGCAGCTGCAGACACTTTGAGAAATGTCTGTGTGTGGCAAACTTTTGTTATACCTATCTTTCATGTACTCTCTACTGAATCTACACTTAATCATTCCCAACAAATCACCTTAGTTTTCCTTTCTTCCCACCTCTTCATATCAAATTCTTCCTGTAACCCAACTTACCATCTTTTAGAAATGGCAACAAATTGCCAAAAGACAACATGCTATCCACTAACATTATATGTTTTAATGTCCCAGTCAATTGTATTAAGAAAAATATGATATCTCTTTTCTCACTATAACATGACTAAAAAGAAATTCTATCAAACTACTCTTGACTTGTACTTCATTCCTTAATCTGAAGCGAATATAACAATTAAACTATATTACATCATATTACAAATAGGGATCTGGAATGACTGCCACACCCTCATCTCAAAACTAAATTTATCCCATAATACTCTCGCTTTACTATTATCCCATATAAAATCCAGTATCATATGATGGGTCTACTTCAGTTTATCGAAGTTTCAAAATTTCAAAGCCCATAAGGCCGAAATCATACGATCGAAGTTTTAAAACTTCATATAGTTTGTATTGAGATCGCCGTACAGTATGGAACTCGAGATTTACCATTTTTCTCACTGTAGTGCGATCTCAGAGTTGGTATATTTAATTATCAGGGGATGTGGGGGGTGCAGGGTGGGTTGCATCTCATGCAAAAATGGAAAGATGATATGTTTAATTTAGTTTTAGTGTTTTTTATTTTACTTTTGGAGTTTCAAAACTTTGATCATATGGTCTTGGCCATATGGGTTTTGAAGTTTTGAAACCTCGATAAACTGAAGTAGATCCCATATGATTTACCATCTGTAAAAAAATAAATAAATAATTGGTGTATCCACTGGAAATGTCTGAAAAGCATCACAAAAATGCATTTTTACACTGTTTGGTTTAAATTTTAAATTTGGTGAATGTGTGGACTTGAGTATGCCCATATTACCAGGGCACATTTTTCTTTAACAGGTCTGTTAAAGGACAAATCATTGTGGAAAGGTCTTATACAAACTTGTCTGAATAATTATTTGTGCTTAGGGCCTGGCCTATCTCAGTTACACAAGATGGCTCTTGAACCTCACCTGTTGCATGGACCTTGCTTGGATCTGGCTTGAAACCACAAGCTCTTATGTGGGCACAAAGTGCCAAAGCTCTGTTTTGCAAAGGCAGCATTTGTCTTGATTAAGCTTTTCACCTGAGTTTTTAATTGTTTGTATCATTGCATTTAACCTTGAATCATGTATTTCGTTGTCTGGATGAAACACTGTTTTGTTATCTATAGCAATAACAGCATCCAAACTCTCATACAAATTAATCATTTTATGCTAACAGATTTCAGGTGCTGAGGTTATACTAAAAGGCAGCCTTGTAAAATAAAACTTTCCAGTAGGGCTAAGGTATCAGCATTTCACTTTATTTTTTTAAGTTATTTGTTAGACTCTACTGGAAGCATCCAGTGTGGCAAACACGTTGGCATTCAAAGCTTGGGTGCTGTGCTTTCTAGTGCTAGTAATATGAGTTTTTTCATGAACAATTACATCATCAAGCTTTTTTAAATCGACATGCATTTACAATTAATCACTTATTTTAATCATTGGGTTCATGGGAGAATACCATGCAGTTGCCTCAAATATGCTTTGATTAATGTCAAGGCTTTAAATTAGCTGAAGTTTTGACCCTACTGTCACTCATCCTTCTCTAACATAGATGACAAGCAGGCGGGGTATTTTGTTTAGATGCTTTAATACACAGAAACACATCAGGATGGATAGCAGCATCATAAAATATAAACAAACAGGTTAACAGACATACATACATGCTTACATTTCAACAGTTTACTACGATAAGGTAGTCAGACTTGTACATGCTCAGTATTTATTCACTTGTGCAAGCCTTTGGATAGTTTCTTAAAGGTACACACACACACACATTGATCTGCACCTACTTTCAACAAAGGAAATGCCATCCTTCTGGGTGTAGTTAAGGCTTATGGAGCAGCACTCATGTTTCAGTATAATCTTTACTGCTTTACAATTAAGCAGGCCAACTTTACCAAGTATGTCTGCACTGACTTCCTTTATTCTAGCAACTATGCCTATCTCACATGCCACAGCTCTGCTGAGTAGATTATTTATGTGAAATTACCAAGCACATGAACCTAAAACTCAAATGTGTACCCCTTCCACTTAGACATAACTAAAAATCTGCCAATGCACTCGAATTTGACTGCAAGGCTGTGAATTTCAGTCTCTAGTTCTTGCAAATGCAGCATACCTCTCAACTGTCCAGATTTTCACAGAATGTCCAGATTTTTGCCTCATATGTTTGGTATGTTACTAAAAAAATTTGTGGTTTTCTGGCAAATCACTGGAATGATCTGAGCACTGATGTCCGTAAATAATGGCATACATTTGAGTTTCAGTCTTTAAATCCTTCAGAAAATGCATATTAACACAGGCCCTGTTATTCTAGTGACTTTTTAAGTTTATAAGAGCAATATTTAAAGTCTGTCCCTATTTTTGGGCCGTTGTCCCCCATTTTGTCAGACTTTTGCCAGGTTTTTAATATTAAGAGGTTGAGAGGTATGCAGACACTTTGAGAAACGTTTATATGTAACACACAATATGACAGGAACATTGACTCCTGTATTTGTCTTGAAACTCAGAACTTATCTAGGAATAGGGATTTTAACTTACCAGTTTCTTTCTACATCAGACACAGTAGTAAATAAACCCCCCCAAAATGCTTTCTGCACATTATTTTAAGTGCCATTATTATTTTTGGAAGAACCTCATTAATTAGCTTTGTTTTAAAAATGACAGAAGCATGTTCCAGTATGTTATATCTCTTACATTTTCGCTGCTCTGACTCATAACAGCAATGCTCACATTTCATGCATTTGCCAAGCTTACTGTCCCTCTGCTTCTCGAACATTCACTTAGACTGACCAGAATTATGCCTTTTACAAAGCTTGCTATTAACTTTGATTTTACCTCACATGCATCATTCACTATATTTAAATTAGCATTTTGCTGTTTAACTAATTTTCCCCTCTCTGGTGATTTGTATAGCTTTCACCAAAGTTAGATTAACTTCACACCTTAACTTCTGATATGCCTCTACATCAGCTAGCCCAATCAAAGTTTTGTCTCTTGTTTATCTTTCATGCCATTAAGCCCTCAGTTGTCTGCCAGTTCATATAATCCCCTTCTAAATGCTTTCAACACACTGCCTTTTGTTTGTACACGTTCTCTGAAAACATGCGCTCTCGTGTTATATTTTTTGACAAAAAATATTCATAGAGTTTTGTTGTCAATGACATATATAACACTCTGACCTGAAATGAATGCAAATGAACTGTATATAGCCTTACCCTGCTGGCACAAAACATATAGGTATCTTTATCTGGATTTCTTCTATTTCTTTATCTAATTTCATTGCTAAATGACATTGTGCGAATCTCTGTCTCTAGGCAGCCAGCAAAAACATTTTGAGAAGATGGTTCCAGTAGATTAAATGCCATCATGGCAGAAGGAATTCATTTTTTCTGGGCTGAATAGCTTAAATTCGATAAAGCAGTGACATTGTAAGGCAAAACAACAATAACCAGTAAACGAATTTGAATCTGAACTTTCAGAATTACTTGAGACAAAATTGCTTAGTTTTATAACTATTAAAGCATTTTATTGGTTTTCATTCATTGAGAAAATCCTGGAAACTGTTCTATTTTCTTTGTTGTTCAAGTCAGAAATGTTGAGATTCAACATTAGAGTCAGCAAACAGGTAACTTTTATTGTAAGCAACATGGCAGCTCAGCGGAAACAATGTTTACACACCAGCATCTAGCACCTAGCTGGAACAGACAATGGCTTAGAAATCTCAATGCATTATGGTCTAAGTTACTTCTTACAACGGTTATATAGCACATTAGTTTTAAAATGGCAATATAAAAATATTAACAGTATATAGAAGTATTTTAGCTGCTCTATACTAGTTATCATCTGAGACAGAGATTCAAATTTCTGCAATTAAGAACTGATCTGCAGTATTACCATATACAGTGAGTTCTTCACATCGTCTTTTGTACAGCAAAGGTTAAGTCTTAAGCTTTGTTTCAAACCTTGACCCAACATACTTTAAATATAAACATGATAAAGTACATATTCAAGAAATCCAAAAGCCTTCTTTCTAAATCATCATAATATAGTTACACTAGGACCAAAAACTAGAATAACAATCATGCAATGCTCTTGTGAATGTATTCCTCCTGAAATTTTAGTCTGTTTCTTGTAAATCAATGTGCTTTTATTGACGTCTCAGGTATTAATTTTTCCTCATAGAGGAACATAGATGAATTGAAAAGTTTTCTGCTGAAGCAATGAGATCAAAGAAGTGAGGGAATTTATGAATAAATGGGACAGGTATGGGACAGGTATAGGTCATTGTGTGCATGTGTGTGTGTGTGTGTGTGTGTGTGTGTGTGTGTGTGTGTGTGTGTGTCTGCACACATTTGCATGTATCTCTGCATGTGTGTGCTTGCAGCCAGTCGCAATTGTGCATGCACACACCCACACATGCACATACTATAGACTGTGTGTGTGTGTGTGTGTGTGTGTGTGTGTGTGTGTGTGTGTGTGTGTGTGTGTGTGTGTGTCTGTACATGTCTGCTAACCTGTGTCTCTGTGTGTGTGGCTGCATGTTTCTGTATCTGTGTTTCTGTGTTTGTAGATATGTGTGATTATCTGCACATTATTTTGTAAACAGGAAAACAATAGAATTCTGTAGGATAAGTGGCCCTTCCTTGCAATTGACATTCTTTGTTTCTGTGGATCACATGGTGCCCATTTGCCTTCACCTAAGTATTATTATATGGGAACTGGACAGAACCAATATCCAGTGTGTTTTACATTCATACCTAGCCCTATATGTACCCCTAGAATTAATATTTTATTTTGTTTTGTTTTGTTGTATACCAGTTATCTACGCAATGCTTTTAATTTAAGAATGCATTTAATAGAGGCGTATTCATTCAAACCTGGAGGAATATGGGCTGATGTTCTTATTTGCCATAAAACTTCTTATGGGGGGGGGCCCAGGGCAACTTCATTTAGAAGAGCAAGAAGTTTTATGGCAAATAAGAACATCAGCCCATATTACTGGTTTTATATATTGTGAAAACCCTGAGATACGATGCAGTAGCTTTCTGTGTAACAAAATTGATGTGAAATAAATCAAAAAGCAATATGAAGTATTTAGGTTTGTGTAGGGTTAGCCACATGAACGCTTATAAGATGACTATAATATTTATTAAACTGCTTATATTCTGATTGTATAGCATAACCTTATTAACTTAAATATGAAGTTTTAGGTACAGTTATATGTATATAATTGTACTTCGTATATATGCTTTTTACACTTAATGTTGATTTACTGTATAATATTATTATTTTTATATCTATAAATATATACATTTTTATCGCTTTTTTAGTCATAAGTCTTATATAAGGATACGTTATGGTAAATGATGTGTGTTACTCTATGCATAATACATTTTTAATATATGTTTTAACATGTATAAAAATTGATTATTTAAAAAAAAAGGGGTTTTAAAATGTTTTTAAAATGTTATTAGTAGAGTTGTTTAAACTGAATAGCCATGGAGTCTTTAAATATTGTAATTGAATAAGTGGTTTTCATTATTCAATTATTTATGCAAAAAGTAATTGATGGTAGATATATATATATATATATATATATATATATATATATATATATATATATATATAAGGTTTTATTTTGCAAATCTTGTCTGATGAAATTGGGGTATTAGCCCCTTCGAAAGTGCTTACAATTAAAGGTTTGGTCTATAAGCGGCTCGTGTTAAGTGTCAGTATTTCCGCGATTGCTTTTTCTTGTTTTTCAAGTTTCAAGTTGGTGGTTTTGCATAATATGTTATTATGAATGTTATCTAAAGTTTGGGTATTAGCTCAAAAATATATGCGTATCTATTCATGTCAGTGTTAAATAAATGTTGTTACTTCACAGAGCAGAGATAACATGCTATTTAAAGTTAATGTAATATACCATTTTCTCTGCAAAACAGCAGGAACAACTATAATAACTGTTTGGTTCTACATACTTTGAACAACTTACTTTCTTGACCTTAACCACTTCCTTGTGTCTTAACCACACAAAGTTTGTGTTTTGTATACTTAACATGAAATCGTTCTGCAATTTCTTCCTTCCCTGATACTAAGGACATAATGCCCTAAATGTCCTTGCCACAAAATGCATGGCTAAAACAAACAAAATAAGTAGGCTGAGGAGTTTCAGTTTATCAAAGGCAATTTCACAGGTAATACGGGAATGCATTATCAGAAGTTTATAAGTTAAAGGGCACACAGATGAGCACTTTAAGACTAGTTTAAGAAGTCATATGGAGTTACTTTAGTTGTATTCTAAAGCTGCATGTTCACAGCCTGAATTCTCTGACATTCAGCTGTCGGCAGGGCTGTTAGCATCATATTTAAATGAACATTTACCAGGAGTACAGCTCGATGCTGGAGCATTGGATTATCCTGTCATTGTTAATAAATCACAGTGCCATTATACTTCCCAGGACAGTCCTAGTGGCTAGATAGGTTGAATCATGATCTCCAGTGTAGTAGGTCCTGGGTTTGAGACACGGTGAGGGCAGCATGGATATGTGAAGGAGGAACATTGCACAAGGACTAGCTTTGGATGAAATTATTAAATTTTCAACCAGGCAGATGTGAGAAAGCAGCAGTTGTGAAATTCTGGAAGGAAAGATATTACCAATAAAAAAACAGTATGTTTTTACCCCTTTGTCTGCACTAGCAAGGCACTACCTGGAGTACTGATTGCATTTCCTGAGACCACATTACCCCAAGGAAAATTTGCCAGGCAGATAGTTCAGAGGAGGATAATGACAAAGGTGCATATTCTGCACCAGTAATCATTTACAGAGAGACTAACAGATATAAGTTTTGGATAAGTAAGGAGGAAGAAATATGAAATAGGGTGGCACAGTGGATAGTGTAGTTGCTTCATAGCAAGAGGTTCCCCAGTTCAACTTTCTGTTGGGGTACTGTCTGTGTGGAGTCTGCACATCATCCCTGTGTTTGTTTGGGTTTTCTCCAGGTGCTACAGTTTCCTCCACATTCCAAAGATATAGCAGGTGGCTTGAGCACTCTAAATTGGCCAAAGGTGTGTGGTCTGGAAGTACAGCTGCATCAGGGCTAGCCACCCACTGGTATAAACCTTATCTTTAGATGATTGCTACTCTTAAAGTGACACCCAGATCACATGTGTAAAAATGGGATGTGGATAGATGGAACTATGAAATAATATTTGAAGTACCTCAAAAATGTTACTGGACTGTTAGCTCTGTGGCATGCAGGGATAAAAGCCTACCTTTAACTCAGCTGGCACAGGATTAGAGATCTAGGCAATGGAGAATCTTGTCAGAGATGGTGGGAGTGAATGTCCACCACGCGCTGACTCATTGGGGGAAGGGAAGGCTGCTTGTCTTGGAGTACCAGTGCCACCTAACAGCAAATGGGACACGTGCATTAGGAGAAATGGGGATGCAGCAATATAAGGACTGTCAAGCCACCCTTAGCACTGTTACCAAAATGATGTGTTGACCAAATGAAGCATACACAAATGGATCTTCCATTGAGACACCAGTTATGGTGATGTGATGGACAGAACAGCTGATGGTATGGAGGTTATGCTATGTAACAAATGACCACTATGGATGCCTAGATTATGTCACCCCTTCTGAGGCCTCCCATCCCTGCAAATGCTAGAAAGGCTGGCTCTAAATACTATTGTGTACCAGTTTGTGCAGCAAGGAACAAGCAGGCATGTATGGGAAGGGTTTGCTGATTGGCTAACATGGGGGGAAATATATAGAAAAAAGCAGCTGCTTCCATAAAAACATAGATATATAAAAACAACAAAGCAGAATTTAAAGATAAAAGAAGGATGACTCTGGAAAGGCATAAGGTAATATTAATTTATAAAAATGGTGGAAGATAACTAGAATAAGATATCTGGCTAGTACAGTCAAAATTAGTGAAAAGAGTCATGAATGCATGTTTCAAGTATAGGTCAGTTCTTATAAGGAGATGGATAAAAATAAAAAAGAAGTAAAATATAGGTTCATAGGCTCATAGGTAGGTACTAGGCTATCTGCCCGAAGGCATTTATAAGCCTAGCCAGAGTGTGTCAGCTTTCACTGCCCCATTGATTAATTAACTGAGCCTCTGTCAAGAAGACCCAATGAAGTGAGGGGTGTATTTTCTGTTACCCATCCACTCGTCAAGGTTTCTCTTGAAGAGTGCTAGTGAGGGGCTCTGCCTAATGTAGTTAGGAATTTTGTTCCAAAGCATGGGGAATCTATGTGACAGGAATCTATCCCTCCAGCATGTTCTATTTATTGTTGTGAAGAGGTTTAGCTCAATAGAGCAAGTGGCTCACAGTGAAGTGAATTTCTTTAGGAGGAGCATGTCCATCAATTCTGAGTTGGACATGGCTTTGTAAGTCAGGCAGAGATCAACTCTGAGTAAGCGATATGCCATTGAGTACAGCCAAAGCTTTTCCAGTTGGGCTGCATAGGACATATGTTTGAGGCCAGTAATCTTCTTGGTGAGGTACTTTTGTGGTCTTTTCAGCTGTTGGAAGTGTCTGGTGAGGTACAACCCAAATGGGGCATTGTATTCTATGATGGATCTGATGAGTGACGAGTAGAGGGGCACTATAACCTCTTTATTTCTAGATGCGAACCCTTTAGTAATTAGATGGGCTACATAGAAGGATTTCCTAACTACTTTGGCAATATGATTGTCGAAGGAGAGAGTACTATCTACCTGGGTCTCCAGATCTCTTATTACCTCTTCTGTATTAAGGGGGCTGCCACCTATGTGGTAATTCATGGGTGTTTTGTTTTTCCCAAATGGGATGACTATGCAATTTTTGGCATTTAGCTTGATACCATGACTTTGACACCAGGTGTCCATCTCAGTAAGGCCCTTTTGGAAAATGTCCATGTCAGCCAGAGAGTTAATTATGGCTCCCAATTTGCAGTCATCAGTGAACTTGGTTAGCCATAGTTATCCTGTGTTTGTCTGTACTACTGAGAAGTATATGCTGAACAGCAGGGATCTCAGGACCGAGCCTTGTGGGCACCACATGTGACTGGTTTAGAGTCAGACCTGGAGCCCACTATTCTTACCGTGTGAGTTCTGTCTGTAAGCCAGTTGGTAACCCATCTCGTGATGTAGGGGTTTATGTTCAGGCTGGTGAGTTTTTCTATAATTCCCGAGTGGGGAATGGTGTCAAAAGCCTTGGCTAGGTAGGCTGTGTGAACCACCTTCCCCTCATCTATGGCCTTGGTGACTGTCTCGAAGAAGTCAACCAGGTTTAGTAGACATGATCTGCCCTTAACAAAGCCGAACTGGGTTGCGTCAAGTGTTTGGAGGTTCCAAATGTCTTATTAATGAGTTCCATGATGATGCACTCCACAGCCTTGCAGACCAGGCTAGTCAGGGTTATGGGGTGATAGTTACCAGGGTCAGTTGTGGCCCCTCCTTTGTGGTGCGATATAACTGTTGCTGTGTGCCATTCTATGGGCATGTAGCCTGTGGAGAGGCTGAGGTTGAACAGTGTGTTTTGGTGGGGGGGTTAGTTTGTTCTGTAGTTTGTGCAAGATGCAGCCTGGGACACCATCTGGCCCCACTGATGCTGTGCTTTTGGCTTTTGAAAGGGCTGTTTTCACCTGTGCGTCTGTGATTTCCAGGACACTACACTTTTCCAGTATTGTTGTGGGCCCTTTTGGGGGTGGGGGGGGTGAAGTTTGCACTGAATCTATCTGCTAGGATGTTGGCAATATCAGTAGGTTCAGTATATTTTGCACCAGCTCAGAACATATCTGAGAGTTGCCACTTAGATTCTTGACATAGCTAAAGAAGGCTTTGTGGTTATCTTTCGAATCCTTGGCTATTTTTCTTTCAAAGTTAGCCTTGGATGATTTTATGAGGAACCTTAGTTTCTTACTGATACTGATCAGGGATATCTTTCCTTCTTGGTTCATAGGTTCATAGGTAGGTACTAGGCTATCGGCCCAAGGGCCTATGTAAGCCTGGTCAATAAGGTTCCCTGGCCTACGACACCCAAGAAAGTTATTTTCCTGTGCCACTGTCGAGCAGAGACAAAGAAGTCATCCCCTGGGTGTATTTCCTATTTCCCATCCACTCATCAAGATTTTTCTTGAAGAGTGCTAATGAAGAACTTTGCTTGACATAGAAGGGTAGCCTGTTCCAGAGTATGGGAAATTTCTGGGACAGGAATCTATCCCTCCAGCTTGCCCTGTTTATTGTGGTGACAAGGTTTAGGTCCCTAGAGCGTGTAGCTCAGAGGGATTGGGATTTCTTTAGGTGTAGCATGTCCAACAGATCTGGGTTTGACATAGCTTTATATGTTAGGCAGAGATCACCTCGGAGTAGGCGATATGCTACGGAGTAAAGCTGGAGTTTTTTGAGGCGGTCAGTGTAGGGCATTTGTTTGTGGCCAGTAATCCTCTTTGTGAGGTACTTCTGTGGCCTTTCCAGCTGCTGCAGATGTCTTGTGAAGTACATTCCAAAAGGGGTACTCTATAATGGGTCTAATGAGTGTCGAGTAGAGGGGAACAATGACCTCTTTTTCCCTGGATGAGAGCCCTTTTATGATGAGGTGTGCCACGTAGAAGGACTTCCTGACTACTGTGGTGATGTGACTATCAAAGGAGAGACTACTGTCCACCTGGGTCCCAAGGTCTCTTATCACGCATTTGGTGTTAAGTAGATTGCTGCCTATGTGGTAGTTCATGGTTACAGAGTTTTTACCAAAGGGGGATGGCACTGCACTTTTTGGCATTGAGCTTGAGGCCATGGCTCTGACACAAGGCATCTGTCTCAGCGAGGCCCTACTGTAGGATGTCCACATAATTTGAGGACTTGACCATGGCTCCTAGTTTGCAGTCATCTGCAAACTTTGTTAGCCACAGGCCTTCTGTGTTAGCCTGTACCTCAGAGAAGTAAATATGAAACAGGAGAGGTCCCAGGATGGAACCCTGTAGTACTCCACTTGTCACTGCTTTGAGGTCAGATTTGGAGTCTGCAACTTTTATAGTGTGGCTTCTGTCAGTGAACTAGTTGGCAACCCATCTTGTGATGTAGGGATTTATACCTAGTTTAGAGAGTTTATCTAGAATTCCAGAATGGGGGATGGTGTCGAAACCCTTGGCAAGGCCAAGATAGGCTGTGTGAACCACCTTACCCTCATCTACAGCTTTGGTGACTGACTCAAAGAAGTCAATCAGGTTCAGGAGGCATGATCTGCCTTTCACAAACTTGAACTGGGTGGGATCCAGAGTTTGGAGGTTACCAGTGTCTTTGTTTATGAGTTCTATAATGATACCTTCCATGGCCTTGCAGACCAGGCTCGTCAGGCTAATAGGTCGATAGTTCCCGGGATCAGTGGTGGCTCTCCCTTTGTGGAGTGGGATAACTGTTGCTGTGCACCATTCAGTGGGCACAAAGCCTGATGCAAGGCTATTATTGAACATGGTGCTTAAGTGCAGAGCCAGTTCATTCTGAAGTTCATGTAAAATGCAGCCTGGGATGTTGTCCGGTCCAATGTATGCTGTGTTTTTGGCTTTAGAGAGTGCAGCTTTTACCTGTGTAGTTGTGATTGCAGGGACTCTGCATTCTTCCTGTACAGATATTTGCCCTTTAGGGGATGAGAGGGGGGGTAAAGTTAGCACTGAACTTATCTGCCAGGATGTTGGCAATATCAGTTGTTTCTGTAATTTTCGTGCCTTTGTGCTGTAACTCAGAGCAGATCTGGGTGTTGCCATCGAGATTCTTGACATAGCTATAGAATGCTTTGTGGTTGTCCTTGGAATTAGTGGTGATTTTGTTTTTGTAGCTAGCTTTGGAGGATCCTATAAGGGATCTCAGCTTCTTACTGAGGGTGATCAGGGAGCTCCTCCACTCATGGGATTTTACTCTCTTTTGCAACAGTTTCTTCCTTCTGTTGTACAGTTTATTTATGGCAGGGGACCACCAGATTGGCTTTCTTTTTTGGGAGGATAGTGTATTGGTTCTGTTTGGGATAGCGCGATCCATGCACTCGTGTAAGTGCTTATAGAGTGCATTTGTGTAGGACTCAGCAGTTGTAACTGTATTGTCCATCTGCATGGGTGTCATAAAGTTCACCACTTCTGTGTTAAGAAGCATGAAGTTGGCTTTGGAGAAATTTTTTACTGTGGTTTCCTTAATGGGGGGTGGGGGCGGGATGTCGATATCAAGGGTGATTAGCTTATGGTCGGATCGGACCAATGAGGAGCTGACTTCAGGTGTGGAACACAGGTCACTCATGTTGGTAATGACTAGGTCTAGGATATTGTTGCCCCTGGTGGGGGTGTGGATAAGTTGATCCAGGGCATTGGAGTTTATGAATTCCAGAAAGCATTGAGCTAAGGAGTTGGTACACGAGTAGTTTTCCCAGTTAATGGTGGGCTAGTTGAAGTCGCCCATGAACTAGTTTCCTCCTTCTATTGTATAGCCTGTTTATGGCAGGGGTCCACCAGACTGGTTTCCTTCTGTTAGGGGAGTGAGTCTTGGTTTTGCTAGGGAAGGCATGATCCATGCATCCTTGTAGGTACTCATAGAGTGTATTTGTAAAGGTTCCTGCATCATGTACACTGTTATCCTTTAGCGTGGGGGCTGTGAAACTTACCACCTCTGTCTTAAGCAAGGTGAAATTTGCTATAGAAAAGTTTTTCACTGTGGTTTCCTTGGTTGGTGTGGTGGTGTGGTGTGGTGTGGGCATCCAGAGTGATTAGTTTATGGTCTGATCTAACCAATGATGGGTTGACCTCCGGTGCGGAACACCTGTCGCCCATGTTGGTGATGACCAGGTCCAATATGTTTTCACCTCTGGTAGGGGAGTTTACCAGCTGATCCAGGACATTTGAGTTGATAAATTCCAGGAAGCGCTGGACATAGTAGTTTGTACTTGAGTAGTTTTCCCAGTGAATGGTAGGGTAATTGAAATCTCCCAATATCAGGGTGTTCGGTAGGGCCTTCTTGTTTTCCAGTGTCTCCAGAAAGGCGGAGTGATGGTTCTGGGTCATGCCACAATTTGCATTGCAGATTTGCCCGATGTTAGTTGCACATAGATGATCTCAGAGGTATCATGCTGCACCACTAACCTGGAGGTGTAGGTATCCTTGATGAATATAGATACACTCCCTCCTTTAGTGTTTTGGTCCATGTTCTATTGCCAAAATGTGTGGTATGAGTTGTAGCCCAGTAGTGCTGGGGTGCTCTGTGGAACCTTGAACCAGGTTTCAGTTACTGCACAGATGTCGACGTTCTCTATACTGAGGAGTGCTTCGAGCGTGTGCATTTTGAGATTTAAACTCCTGGCATTGAGTAACATAATCCTCATTTTTTTATTTGTGCTGTTTATGGAGGTGGGTTTGACTTTTGAGCCTTGCTTAAAAAAGGCAGTATATGGGGCAGCAAGAGCCTTGGCCAGTATTCGAAAGCCTAGGGGTGACAGGTACAAGCCGTCAGTAGTGAAGCAATGAGGCTTGTCGAGCATGTTGTCCCAGGCTGACAGACACTGGATCCCTTTTGAATGACACCAGAAGCTTAGCCAATTGTTGGAATTGATCATTTTTTTTCTTTATACTGTGGTATCATTCTTGATGAGGGCAGGATGCTACTCAGGGTCAGGGTCATACCCACCTGGGCTACATGATCAGAGAGCTCTTCTATGTCTCTTTTTATGTAGTCTAGGGAGGTACATTTCAGGTCATTCACACCAACATGAACAATGACAGAGTCATATTTGTACTTGTTCTGGAGTGACCTGAGTGCTCATGTTATGTGGTGGATTCTGGCTCCTGATAGGCAGCTAACAGTAACCTTCTCCTTGTCCAGCCTAGTGAGTGGGACGTCAGTGTGCCTGACTATGGAGTCGCCTATTACTAGTGTGTTAGGTATGTTATTTCACCTTAAGGGCTGTGATTGTGTGGCACACTGATTTTGTGTTTTATGTGTTGTCTGGTTTGTGACGGGAGGTGCAGGTTTTTTGGGTGTCTGCTTTGGAGGTCTCTGATGCTTTTGCGGGTTTTTATTTAGAGCCTCCAAGTATGATTTTGTGTATTTATGTGTATTTTTGCCAGTGCTGGTTTAGTATGTCTATGTGAGGCTGGAGTTGTGGTGCAAGTGTTAACTTTCTCCTCATGACTGCCTGTTCCAGTTTTGGGTGGAGAGAGCTTAGCCTCCAATTTAGCTATATAATTGCATCTTTCACATATGTTAATGTTTCGTGGTAGGAGGAAAGAGTTATCTGTGTATATGAGGCAGTTGTAACATTGCCTCAGGATACTCAGGTTCACCAGCTGGACTGGAGAGTATACCTGAAATTGCCCTTTGGTCATGCCTGAATAGTAGGGTGAGCTGCTTAGTCACTTGGTTGGTGAGGGGTGAATAATGAGACTTGCTTAGAATGATAGCTACACTTTAATCAGGTTACTACTAAGCAATAATAAATACAATTGAATTCTTTTAAGAAGGCCTGGATTTGTGCTCAAGTTATACAAACAAAGCTAGTTTTAGAAGGCCTGGATCTTGTCTATGCTACAGAAAACAAGGTGCACCAATTTCAGTAAGAAACAGTTCAAATATGCAGGCACTATAAGCCTTTAACCAGATATTCCCAGCTCAGAAGGGCAGAGTCCAGCCTCTCCTCCCACAAGAGTGCAGACCACAAGCCTTCTTAATGTAAAATAACTGGCCTGAAGCCCAAGTGCTTAAACCAGAACTAATACACTTTTAGAATAACAGACACTGAGCCTTCAATCAGCAGTTCCCAACTTAGAAGGATGTAAGCTACCTGTCCTGCCACAACAGTGCAGACCACAAACCTTCTTAATGTAAAACAACTGGTCTGAAGCCCAAGTGCTTAAACTAAAAGGCTTAGAATGATAGTTAACCAAGCAGTAATAAATACAATTGAGTACTTTTAAGACGACGCAAAAGCAAAATAAAGTAATATGGTAGGAAGAAGCACAAATACAGTAAAAGCAGACGAATAAAGTGCAAATTTGTTTTTTTTTTTGAGTGAGCAAATGAGATGGGCCTAGGAGGAGTATCCAAATGCAAATTTACAAGAGGGACAGGCAGTTTCAAAGCCACCAAGATTAACACCAAAACAAAAGCAGAGAGGGTAAGTGGGGAACTAACTGAAAAAACAGAGCTGCAATTTCCAAATAGATATTCAATGCAACACAAATAAATCAGTTTAAATGCTCTATTATTTGAAAAAGTGCAGATAGATTTAATAGATAGCAGTGTGAAAAAGCTGTGAGTCTAGCACTTATTACTGTGACTGTGTTCCTGATTTTAGGGTATGCAAAAATAACTTTTCTCGCACTAAAAGTAAAAACATACTGGTGTAACTGTACAAAATGGTGGTCTAGATACTGAAAAGTTTATGACTTAGGGAAATCATTAACGGCTATTGTAAGAAACATATGCTTAATGTGTGTGATTCTACAGTGTAGCACCTATGTTGTGTTATCCTGTCTGCTCTGCATGCAGAAAGTCCTGGTTTCAATCCCCACTGGATCCACCATGTTAATAAAAGATAAGAATGGTTTTGGGTAAGTAGTGAAGTTTTTGGTCTTTGCTCCTTAACTGTCCATTAAATCACTGGCACCGTATTTGAGCTGAAGCATCTTTTCCTTGAGTGATAACTGGGTTTTGGCCATCCCTTTGCCATAATACCTTGTTCATGAATAAGTATGACTGCAGCAAACAAATTATTGCAGATGAGTGGGAAGTTAGGTCCAACTAACTTAAACATGTAAATTGTTAAATTAATTGTCTTGAGTTTCAGCTTTGGCCATTAGTTGCAGCAGCAGTCAAAAAGAGTTGTGGATGGGTTGCAGATATATATTGGAGATGTTCTGAATGTATGACCAACACAAACCTTTGGAAAATGGATGAAAACTCTATACAGGACAGACAGTAAGGGTCAGATTCAAAAAGGACTGTGGTAGCATAGCAAAGAACCTCCAACATCCAGGAGTGCTAAAAGCCAACAACAAAAATATGATCTCCAACAGAATCAAAAACAAAAAAATGCCAACAACCTAGAAGTCCACAATTTGAAATATAAAAACTTTTAATTAAAGAATGCAGTCATGAGTGCTTTTGTCTTACAAACAAGTAAAACTTCTTCATATATAACCATATTCAAAAATGCCACTTAATAGCCATTGTAATCACGTGATATACAATTAAAATTTAAAGACACATACCTACAGTTACCTAAAAGACATACAAATTTTAAAACCATTATAAATAAAAACATCAGCATAATTTAATTAAAGCAACATGATAGAATACAAATGAGGCAGGAATGCTACCTTGATTATAAATTATAATCTAACTGTCCTATTATGACATAATATTAGAGATGGGTAATGCACTGCACAATAACTTACATCACCAATGTACTAAAAGTAATGGATACTCTATGTATAAAGCAGTTAATGAGATTCTGAAACATTCTATGGTAATGAGTCTCAATATTCATTACTGGAATTGTGCAATCTCTACTGCAGTCTTGGTGGACCTACTGAGTTCATCATAAGCTTACGGGTGCCACAGCTACAACTGTATGTGAGGTCACATCCTGTGGCATTCAGCCTGCCTGCAACACCAGTGCTGACATAAGGGGGGGGACGTATGTCCCAGAGGCAGAGCTACATGGCAGCAGCACCACCTGTATGGTGGACATGTGAATGCATGCATGAAAGATACAATCATGTATACATTTTTACTGCTCTCACAGAGAGACAACCAAATGGAGGAGAAGTTACTTTATTGGGCCAATGTATTTACATTTGGGAACGTTAACCATATGTATCACCTCCTCTGAATATGGGAACCAACTCACAGTACCTAACTGCCACTCTACCAACTCTTCACATCTAGCTTTACAGCACTACCTGTATTGGGACTTGATACTGTGGGCAGTTTTGACCATATACTGTCACCAGTTGCTGCCTGCAGTATTATGTCCCTCTTACAGGTGGCGCTGTAGTAACACTGCAGCTGCTCATTGACTCTGACTACTCTGCTGCTTTAGGATTTTACTTTGGTGTGCATTACTAGTGTAAAATTCTGAAGTGTTGTGTTTCATGCTCAGTTCACCTTCTGGAGTCAGATAAACACACACACACACACACACACACACACACACACACACACACACACACACACACACACACACACACACACACACACACACCATACCTCTCAATTGTCCAGATTTTCACAGAATGTCCAGATTTTTGCCTTATAATTTTAGTCTGTTTTTCATAAAATTGTGGTTTTCTGGAAAATCACTGCAAATCATTGAGGACTAATATCAGAAAATAATGGCAGACAATTGAGTTTCAGACTTCATAGCCTTCAGAAAATTCATGTTAATATAAAACTTATTATTCTCTCAACTTTCTAAGTTTGTAAGAGCAATATTTAAGAAGTGTCTCTATTTTTGGTACTTTGTCCCCCCATTATTTATGGTTTTGTCCAGATTTCCTTATCTAAGAGGTTGGGAGGTATCACACACACACACACACACACACACACACACACACACACACACACACACACACACACACATACGCACACACACACGCACACATATTTCTGTAGAGAGAAAAAAGCATATTGTATCTGAACATAGTGAATCACTTTTCTACACAGCTTCATAGATATGCAACTACTTATGGATGGTGTTGGTATGCAGCATACAGTTATGGGCAGCTGTGAACAGTAAACAGCTTTCTATACTAAGCATGTGATGATGACAGCATACATTTGTGGAAAAATATGCATCAGTACTCACAAAATGTGCCTGCAACAAGCATTATAATGGACATATTGCCATCTGCATAGAGTTATTTTCAAAGGATGCCTCACTAATAAAGGTGGTTTCATAATATACAGGCAATATACTCAATTTGAATCTTCAACAGTAATAGTCACAGTCATGCATGACAAAAGCATATAGTCGTTCACATATCAAAAGCAGATCTAAACAGTGATACAGCAGATGTGGCATAATATAAGTAGACCTACGTTGGTATTAGGCAGCTACACTATCTCTCTAAAAGTAATTCCATATATGTGAACATGTGATAACGTTTCATAACACCACATGAGTGTGACATACTGGCTGTCATATGTTTGCTCTCCAGCACTATACATCACTAATGGGTCTCATTAGCATGCAAAGTTTCTGAATTTCAAGGACTGATTACACACACTGTCAGTTTCTGCCAGACCTTATTGAGTCCAATTGTATGTGCCAAAATCCCCATGTCTTGAAGAGGAGGCCAGTTCAGTTCATGCATAGGGAAAAAGTCCTTACTAGGATCCTGGCAATCTGGTTTTGATTATTAGCTCAAGAACATTTAAACGGGATAAGGGAGGAATGAAGAGGCTATGTCTGCTTGCCCCTGTTCAGACAAGGCATGGGATGACCTGCTGGTATGAGAAAGGTCATTCTTGAAGCTCCACTGAAGCCTAGAGCCATAAACAGTGACCAGAGTATGTGAATGTGCAGACCATGAGGAGGCGTCACCACTTTAAGAGAGGGGTTGGATGCACCTAAAGGGATACCCATACCCAATAGCATACAATGGGCTTCTTAATTATGACTGCTTATGTGGGGATGGTCTCCCAATATTGTGACAAGCCATCTTTTATGAGCACCAGTGCTTTCTCCCAGCTCTCAGATTTTCTCTATCTCTCTTCTCCCACACCTTGTCTTCATCAGTCCATAGTAGCTGATGACCCTGTCCTTGATGTGAGGGTGTTAAATACTTGGGTGATGCTGTATAACTTTGGTATTGCAGACAGGAGAGCTAAGAGGAGTTACGTATTCTCAGACATCACCACAAACCACAGAACCATCACAGATTTGAAAAGAAAAAAAAAGTATTGCAGATGAATATGTGTACAATGCGGGTCTTATTACCAGAGTTGTCGATGACCAGTTACAGAAACATCTGAGATGTTCAGATATGTCATGTACATTGCAGATAGTTAGAGTACAGTGCAGCATGGTCACAACTGGATATACACATAGCTGATATCTACTAATATGTAGTTGTCTGACCAGCATAACCATATATGCGCAATAGAGTAAAGTGTAATGCAATGTATACCAGAGAGTTGGCATTGGTTTATACCTATTAGTAATGCAACTACTGTGGACCCAAGTTAACTGTAATGCCATGGCCACATGCCAGTCCTAAGCAGTTTTAGTAGGTGTACTGATAACTGTCTCATACTACTATAATAGGCTTTGTCATGCTGGTAAAATCTGCTTTATATTCTACATGTAAGGGAACTGAACAGTTATGACTGCACATTTTCCAGTCACAGGTGAGTACTTGTTGCATAAGGTTAAGAGATGTGATATGCAGTGAAGCTGAGAAGTGGTATAGACAGGTAAAACAAAATATATTCAGCATGTATTATCTTCGCACAAAACATTCAGTAACCATGTGCAATGAATAGAGTATGTAAATAGGTTCTAGTCTTCACTCTGTCTTTTTGTTTTTGTTTTGGATAATGTATGTAGTGCATTGAACAATGCGTTATGGAATAGGTTCATCTGCACATTCATACTAATGTGTAATGCAGGGGTAAGTTGGATTTATGGTGATACTGTCTGATGTTTGCAATAACCACTAGTCCACAAATGCTGGCGGTACTAATGTGATGAACAGGAAAACAATGCAGTAGTAGGATGTGCTCATGACATGTGATCAAAAATCATGTAGGTTCATGGGTGTGCTCATGAAGATACATAAAGGAGGTAACCTAGTAAATAAGATTACAATCACTTTGCTTTTGGTATAGAACTTAGTGATATCTCCTTTATTAATGTGTGTATTACCTGGGAGACTTTGCCATGAGCTAATCGGAGGAAGGGCACTGAGCAAAACTCTGATCTGTGGTATATAAGTATCCTGTTTTTTGCTTATTTGTACCAGTTATTTATAACACATTTATTGCCTGCTGCATATTTTTTGCTGTATTTTATAGCTATAAACTAATCTGCACAGTTGTATTAAAATTGTCTGCCTCTCAGGGCCTGATAAATAAGGTTTTTACTGTCACACTGCTTGTAAATCTTTTCTAGCTTGTTACACTGTGTGTGAGGTGTTAACTGGAAATTTTCTCCATTTGTTAAACATCTGTTTGTGTTTGTTCTGATTTTCTGCCAAGGAGTGTATCATATAACTGATTGTTTGCAGAGATTGTGTATCTGAGCACATGTTCCAGACCATCTCAGTTTAGCAAACGCCATTTTGCATTTTCAGTGAGAGTGAAGCATTTTTAGTCATTGGCTGATTGGGGTTACCTGGACTACAGCTTGGAGTAAGCACCTCATTGGTTCTTTCGAGCTTTGTTTTAAAGTTGTTTCAGGTTTCAACTTTGTATTACTTAAGAAGTTACCTTGTGAGTGTTTCTGTCATTTCACACAGAGCTAATCGGAGGAAGGGCACTGAGCAAAACTCTGATCTGCGATATACAAGTATCCTGTTTTTTGCTTATTTTTACTAGTTATTTATAACACTTTTATTGTCTGCTGCATACTTTTTACTGTATTTTATAGCAACAAACTAATCTGCACAGTTGTATTAAAATTGTCTGCCTCACAGGGCCTGATAAATAAGGTTTTTACTGTCACACTGTTTGTAAATCTTTTCTAGCTAGTTTCACTGTGTGTGAGGTATTGACTGGAAATTTTCTCCATTTGTTGAACATCTGTTTGTGATTGTTCTGATTTCCTGCCAAGGAGTGTGTCATATAACTGATTTAGTTTCTCACCCTCCCTCCCTATTGGTATCCTGTTCTTGTACTTGGTGGCTTTGCAGTTGTCTGCCCCTACTGTAAATTTGAACTGGGACACTCCTCCCAGTCTAGTGACATTAGATCATTCTATCAAATACAAAGAGAACATTTGAGAAGATCAGCCCACTTAGTTTCTTAACCTTGAATTATCTTCTGCTCCTCCTTTCTCCCTTTTCATTTTACTAATAAAAAAAAAAACAATTCTAAGCTTGTTTCCTGCCTTTCCTGTAACTAGCCTCATCCAGATAAATATTTGCTGTATCCAGGACTGTTTGTAAGCTTCTGAGCTCCCCCAAGCCTTTCTGTGTTGGAGGGAAGTCTTCTAGCTTATCAGTGGGAGTGGTAAGCACAATGTAGCTTATCCACCACAGGAGGAGTGGTTTCTGGCCCAGAAATTGTAGTATATTGGCTGTTTGGGCAGTTTTTCCATCTCTTTCAACTTTCTGGTTTAAAAGCCCGTGTTTGCTCTTTTCCCACCTTTCCTGTAACTAGACTAGTCCAGATACAGATTTGCTGTATCCAGGACTCTATGTAAGCTTCTGAGCCCACCAAGCCTTTCTGTGTTGGAGGGAAGCCTTCTAGCTTATCAGTGGGAGTGGTAAGCACAATGTAGCTTATCTACCACAAGAGGAGTGGTTTCTGGCCCAGACATTGTAGTTTATTGGCTGTTTGGGTAGTTTTTCCATCTCTTTCAACTTTCTGGTTTAAAAGCCTGCATTTGCACTTGTTCCCATCTTCCCTGTAACTAGTCTAGTCCAGAGACAGATTTGCTGTATCCAGGACTGTTTGTAAGCTTCTGAGTAGTGCCAAAATCTGCTCTTCATTTTTTCCCTTAGATGTACTAGTTCTCTCCTCTCCTGCACTTTTACTAGCTTATTAGTCTAGCACTTTACCAGACTTCTTGTAGCAATTATTGTAGCACAAAAAAGTGCTACCAGCACTAAACGTTCTACAAGGAAACAGCTCCAGTACTTATTATTAATGCCCATGCCTCCAGACATGTCTAAAAGTCAGTTCCCTGTGCATTCCCCTATTAACCTGGTGAACTTGTGCATCCTGAGGCAATGTAGCAACTGCCTCATGTACACTGGCAACCCTCTCCTCTTACCTCCCAACACTTAGACTTGAGAGAGATGCACTTATATATCCAAATTGAAAGCCATGCACTCTCCAGCCAAGACTGGAATAGCTGGTCAAGAGGAGAAGATTAACACCTGCACCACACCACATGGAACACATACCCATCCAGAAACACACACCAGCACTGGCTTCACATAAAAACACAAACCACACACCCACCTTCGCAGAGGCTCTTAATAAAAATCTACCCAAACAGCAGAGACCTCCAAGGCAGAAACGCACTCAACCACCACAACACAACACTAATCACGAGACACATAACTCTCCTAAACAGCGTGCCACTCAACCAAAGCCCCTAAGGCAAAACAGCATGCCCAACACACTAGTCGTAGGTGACTCGATAGTGAGGCACACTGATGTCCCACTCACTAGGTTGAATATGGAGAAAGTAACAGTCAGCTGCCTGTCAGGCGCCTGGATCCACCACATAACGCACATGCTCAGGTCCCTCAACAACAGGTAAAAATATAACTCTGTCATTGTACATGTGGATGTGAATGACCTGGAACATACCTCCCTGGACTATGTGAAAAGAGACATGGAAGAGATCTTGGATTATGTAGCCTAGGCAGGTATGACCCTAGCCCTGAGCAGCATCCTACCATCACCCAGAATGATACCACAATACAACCAGAAAATGATTGATTTCAACAATTGGCTAAGTTTCTGGTGTCATTCTAAGGGGATCCAGTATCTGTCTGCTGGGATGACATGACTGACAGACCTCGATGCTTTGCCAGAGATGGCCTGCATCTGTTACCTCTGGGCTTCCGGATACTGGTCAAGGCTCTTGCCACCCCTATAATGCCTTTTTTAGGTGGTGTTCCAAAGACCAAATTACCACCATAACAGCTACATACAAATGCAATCTGAGGGTCATGCTGCTCAACACTAGAAGTCTAAATCTCAAAATGCACTCACTCGAAGCACTCCTTAAAATGGAGAACATCAGCATTTGTGCCGTAACAGAGACCTGGTTCAAGGCAGCAGAAAGCACCCCTGCACTACCAGGCAATAGGTCATTCCATACCTATCAGCCCTAGAACTTGGACTGAAGCTCCAGAGGTGGTGGTGTTTCCATATTCATAAAGGATGTGCACACCTCCAGACTAGTAGCCCAACATAACTCATCTGAGATACTTCAGGTGCAGCTAACATTGGGTAAGACAGCGATTCAGCTCCTAGCCTGCTATAGGTCCCAACCATGTCCCAAGACTCACACTTCATGTTCCTAAGCACTCTGGAGAATATTAGGGTCCAACCTAACACTCTCATACTGGGTGACTTCAACTACCCCTTCATTAACTGGGAAAACAACTCATGTACCAATACACTTGCCCAACATTTCCTGGAATTCATTAATGCCAATGCCCTGGACCAGCTCATTCTTAGCCCCACTACAACATCCTTGACCTGGTTATTACTAACATGGGTGACCGTTGCTTTACACTAATAGTCAACTCCTCCCTGGTTAGATCCAACCGCAAACTAATCACCTTGGAAATCCCCATCCCTCCCATCCCCCACCCCCGCAAAGGTAACCACCATGAAAAACTTCTCCAAAGATAACTTTGGGCTCCTAAAAACAGAGGTGGCTAACTTCACGGCACCCATGCAAATGGAGATCAGTTGCATGACCGCCGAATCATACACCAATACACTGTATGAACACGTACACAAATGCATGGATCTCGCCATACCCAACAGAACCAAGATGGCCTCTTCCAGAAAAAGGAAGCCAATCTGGTGGTCCCCTGCCATAAACAAACTCTACAACAGAAGGAGGAAACTGATGCGGAATAAGGTGAAGTCCCAAGACTGGAAAAACTCCCTTAACAGCTTCAACAAAAAGTTGAGATTCCTCGTCAAATCCTCTAAAGCTAGCTATGAAAACAGAATTGCAGCAGATAGTAAAGAAAACCACAAGGCCTTCTATAGTTATGCAAAGAATCTCCACAGCAATACCCAGATTTGCTCTTTGCTACTGCACAATGGTACTGCCTATACCGACCCAACAGATATTGCCAATATACTGGCCGATAGATTCAGTGCCATCTTTACCCCCCCCAAGGGACCAGTTACAATACCAGTAGATTGCCAGGCACCCAGTATTACCGCTGCACAGGTTAAATCAGCACTCTCCAAGGACAAGAACACAGCTTCTATGGGACCTTACAATATCCATGGCTGTGTTCTACATACACTTTTCGGCCATGTAACCTGGACCGAAACACCAAAGGCGGAGGTGTGTCCATATTTATTAAGGATATCCACACCTCCAGGCTAATTACTCAGCATAATGCATCCTAGGTTATCCAAGTGAAACTAATTCTGGGCAAAACTACAATCCAAATTGTAGCTTGCTACAGATCCCCCACCATGCTCCAGGATTCCCACTCCTCTCTTCTTGATGTACTGGAAAAAATTAAGGTTCAACCAAGCACCCTAATAATGGGCGACTTCAACTACCCCACCATTAACTGTGAAAACTACTCATGTACCAACTCCTTAGCTTAACGCTTTCTGGAATTCATAAACTCCAATGCCCTAGATCAACTTATCCATACGCCCACCAGGGGCAACAATATCCTAGACCTAGTCATTACCAACATGAGTGACCGGTGTTCGACACCTAAAGTCAACTCCTTGTTGGTCCGATCCGACCATAAGCTAATCACCCTTGATATCCACATCCCGCCCCCACCCCCCATTAAGGAAACCACGGTAAAAAATTTCTCCAAAGCCAACTTCATGCTTCTTAAGACAGGAGTGGTAAACTTCATGACACCCATGCAGATGGACAATATAGTTACAACTTCTGAATCCTACACAAATGCACTCTATAAGCACTTGCACGAGTGCATGGATCGTGCTATCCCAAACAGAACCAAGACGCTATCCTCCAAAAAAGAAGCCAATCTGGTGGTCCCCTGCCATAAACAAACTGTACAACAGAAGGAAGAAACTGTTGCAAAAGAGAGTAAAATCCCATGAGTAGAGGAGCTCTGTGGTCAGCCTCAGTAAGAAGCTGAGATCCCTTATAAGATCCTCCAAAGCTAGCTATAAAACAAAATTGCCACTAATGCTAAGGACAACCACAAAGCATTCTATAGGTATGTCAAGAATCTCGATGGCAACACCCAGATCTGCTCTGAGTTACAGCACAATGGCATGAAAATTGCATAACCAACTGATATTGCCAACATCCTGGCAGATAAGTTCAGTGCTAACTTTACCCCCCTCACCCCCTAAAAGGTCCATATCTATACAGGAAGAATGCAGAGTCCCTGTAAACACAACTATGCAGATAAAAGCTGCACTCTCTAAAGCCAAAAACACAGCATCCATGGGACTGGACAACATCTCAGGCTGCATTTTACATGAACTTCAGAATGAACTGGCTCCCCACTGGAGCACCATGTTCAATAATAACCTCACATCAGGCTTTGTGCCCACTGAATGGTGCACAGCAACAGTTATCCCTCTCCACAAAGGGGGAGCCACCACTGATCCCGGGAACTATCGACCTATTAGCCTGACGAGCCTGGTTTGCAAGGCCATGGAACGTATCATCATGGAACTCATAAACAAAGACATTGGTAACCTCCAAACTCTGGATCTTACCCAGTTCGGGTTTGTGAAAGGCAGATCATGCCTCCTGAACCTGATCGACTTTTTTGAGGCAGTCACCAAAGTCATAGATGAGGGTAAGGTGGTTCACACAGCCTATCTTGACCTTGCCAAGGCTTTCAACACCATCCCCCATTCTGGAATTATAGCTAAACTCACTAAACTAGGTATAAATCCCTACATCACAAGATGGGTTGCCAACTAGCTCACTGACACAACCCACACTGTAAAAGTTGCAGACGCCAAATCTGACCTCAAAGCAGTGACAAGTGGAGTACCACAGGGTTCCATCCTGGGACCTCTCCTGTTTGGTATCTACTTCTCTGAAGTACAGGATAACACAGAAGGCCACTGTCTAACAAAGTTTACAGATGACTGCAAACTAGGAGCCATCGTAAAGTCCCTAAATTATGTGGACATCCTACAGAAGGGCCTCGCTGAGACAGATGCCTGGTGTCAGAGCCATGGCCTCAAGCTCAATGCCAAAAAGTGCAGTGTCAACCCCTTTGGTAAAAACTCTGTACCCATGAACTACCACATAGGAAGCAATCAACTTAACACTGAATGTGTGATAAGAGACCTTGGGACCCAGGTGAACAGTAGTCTCTCCTTTGATAGTCACATTGCCACAGTAGTCAAGAAGTCCTTCTACATGGCACAACTCATCATAAAAGGGTACTCATCCAGGAAAAAAGAGGTCATTGTTCCCCTCTACTCAGCACTCATTAGACCCATCATAGAGTACAATGCCCCTTTTGGAATTTACCTCACAAGACATCTGCAGCAGCTGGAAAGGCCACTGAAGTACCTCACAAAGAGGATTACTGGTCTCAAACACATGCCCTACACTGACTGCCTCAAAAAACTCCAGCTTTACTCCATAGCATATCACCTACTCCGAGGTGATCTCTGCCTAACATAAAAAGCTATGTCAAACCCTCAGCTGTTGGACATGCTACACCTAAAGAAATCCCAATTCCTCTGAGCTACATGATCTAGGGACCTAAACCTTGTCACCACTATAAACAGGACATGCTGGAGGGATAGATTCCTGTCCCAGAGACTTCTCATACTCTGGAACAGGCTGCCCATCTATGTCAAGCAAAGTTCTTCATTAGCACTCTTCAAGAAAAATCTTGATGAATGGATGGGAAATAGGAAATACACCCCGGGGATCACTTCTGTGTCTCTGCTCGACAGTGGCACAGGAAAATAACTTTCTTGGGTGGCGTAAGCCAGGAAACCTTGTTGGCTAGGCTTACATAGGCCCTTGGGCTGATAGCCTAGTACCTACCTATGAACCTATGAACCTATGAACTACAGAGTGAACTGGCACCTCACCTGTGTGCACTGTTCAATCACAGCCTCACCTCAGGCTTTGTCCCTACCAAGTGGCGCACTGCTACAGTCATCCCTCTGCAGAAAGGAGGAGTGACTACAGACCCTGGGAACTATCGCCCCATTAGCCTGACGAGTCCGATATGCAAAGCTATGGAACACATCATCATGGACCTAATAAACAAGGATATAGGGTATCTCCAAACTCTGGATCCCACAGAGTGGTTTTGTGAAGGGTAGATCATGCCTGCTCAACTTGGTCAACTTCTTTCAGTCAGTCACCAGAGCTGGGGATGAAGGCAATGTGGTTCATACAGCCTGCCTTGATCTGGCCAAGGCCTTTGATACCATTCCCAACTCAGGAATAATAGAAAAACTCACTAAGCTAGGTATCAACCCCTATTTCACTAGGTGGGTTGCAAACTGGATCACAGGTAGAACCCACAGTCTGAAAGTAGCTGACTCCAAGTCAGACTGCCGAACAGTCACGAGTGGAGTCCCACAGGGTTCAGTCCCGGGTCTTCTCCTCTTTGGTATCTATTTCTCTGAAGTCCAGGCCAACATGAAGGGACTCTGACTGACAAAGTTTGCAGACAATTGCAAGTTGGGAGCTATTATTAATTCCCCAAGTGATGCTGACATCTTACAGAAAGGTCTCACTGAGACCAACGACTGGTGTCAGAACCATGGCCTTAAGCTCAATGCCAAAAAATGTGTCATCATCCCCTTTGGGAAAAACCTAGTTCCCATGAATTACCACATCTATGGTAGTCCACTGAACACAGAAGGCATTATAAGAGATCTGGGAACACAGGTTGACAGCAACCTCTCTTTTGACAACCACATTGCCATTGTGGTCAGAAAGTCCTTCTATGTGGCACATCTCATTACTAAGGGTTTTGCATCCAGGAAGAAAGAGGTCATTATCTCCCTCTACTCTTCCCTTATTAGGCCAGTCATTGAGTACAATGCCCCATTTGGCATGTACCTCACTAAACACCTGCAACAACTGGAGAGGCCGCAAAAGTACCTCACAAAGAGGATCCTAGGCCTTAAACATTTGTCCTATATGGACAGACTCAAAAAACTCCAACAATTCTCTGTCTCATATCCCCTACTTAGAGGCAATCTCTGCTTGACTTACAAAACCATGTCTGACCCAGCTCTGTTAGAAATGCTACCTCTAAAGAAATCTGAATCCCTCCACACCACATGCTCCAGTGACCTCAACCTCATTGCCACAGTCAACAGAACATGCTGGAGGGACAGGTTCATAACCCAGAGACTGCCCATGCTATGGAATAGACTTCCCATACATGTCAAGCAGAGCACCTCACTGGTCCTCTTAAAGAGAAATCTTGATAAGTGGATGGGAAATAAAAAATTCACCCCAGGGATCAGTCCAGTGGTTTTACTCAACAGAGGCACTGGCGACTAAGGTCAGGTGGCATGATGTCAGGGTAATCCTATGGCCTAGGCTTGTAAAGGCCCCAGGGTCATTAGCCTAGTACACACTTATGAACCTATCACCCTATAAGAATGCTCTTACAAATAAAGTTCTTATAAAATTAGCTATCTAAGTTAATACAATGTATTCTGAGTATATGGATACACAATTATGTTACAGTATATCTTCTGCATACTATAGAGTCATACAATGTAGTCTTCACATGTGGAATTCAATTTCGGGAGCTTTTGGGTTGGCATTGGGCTGTTTTAGAAAGCAGTTTATTTTAGCTATAGAATGTATAGGCTTGAGTGTTTCATATGTGCATATAAATTCTTAAAATAGTATGCTATTGGTATCAGCCAATTGCACATCTTGGTGCTAAAGTAATGTTTAATTACTGGAGTCAGAAAGGGTGACTGCAGGATATACAAGAGGGCCATCACTATACCTGGACATTCTTAGAGTAGTAATAAATTATGTGAAGGTCATAAACATTATAACTATATTTTGTCAACATGCAATTTCCATTTCAGTTGTAATGCTTATACAGTAATAACTACAATATAGTGGCACAGTACACTGTAAATATATATTTTGTGAAAACTCATTAGAATACAATTATGCTTCAGAACACATGCAGTCCAAATATATGACCAGGAATCATGGGTGGCATGCAAACTATAGCCGTATTGCACCTCTGTATCTACATATAAGAGGTCCAAGTGAATCCATGAATTGCAAGATGTTTACTCTGTACTGCCTGCTAAATACATTGAGTTACAAAAAGATCCAAGTAACACAAAGAATAAGAGCATTGCAGAATTCCAGTGTGTCTGCATTACTTGAAATAGTAAATAAATATAGCATTCACACATTTACTTTATAGTGCCAGAGCAACATAACATTCCTCATTTGTAGTTGCACTAAATGTACATCTGTGTTAGCTATATACATATTGCTGTAACAACATATTAAACAACAGCATGCCATGATATTCATTGCTTATGTTCATTGCACATGTGGTTGCTACACTGCGTGATAAAGATAGTGTATATTGAACATAGTTTATATTACCTGTGCATAGCATTTCTGTCAGTGCTCTGTGTAGCACATGCTTACTGTTATGCAGTTGAAGTCATACTTTTCTAGAAGTGTGCAACAAGAACTCATGGGTAATTGGATAATATGTGAACCACAACTGTAAATTATATTTTCCCATATCCCTACACATATAATAATGATTTACCAGCATGAGGAAGTCTATTCTGGTAGTATGCAATATGTGTCAGTAGAACTTCTAGTACTGTATAAGGGTAAAAAATCAAAAGCACAAGGATGAACTATTATAGTAGGTAAAAACACCACTTCCAAGTCACAAATCCTTCTTCAATTTACTCCACAAATAAAGTGACAAAATGCAGATAGACTCAGTATCAGGTTAAGCACTTTCACCCAGGAATCTCCCAAGCTTCATCAGAACATAAAAATGAAAAAAAGTACTAGCCTGTTTTATACCATTCAAATTCATTTCCCCCAATGAATACATTTATTTATTTATTTAACATTTGTTAACCGGGAAAGTTTTTTATCTCATTAATATTAATTAAACTGATGTCATGAATTACAAATTCATTAATCAACTTCCCTCTTTTGTTATTAATGACTGCGTATAAAATTAATACTAAGCCAGATAAAACCTTCATGCAGTATAAATTAAAAGAACATTCAGTGCCAAAAAGATATATGCCATGTTTTAAAACATGCTGCTTATTCTTATCATTTAGCTGCCCTTAACTTCAACACACTATTGATACTCAAATGGTCAATTAAACCGGGTCTTTTGGTTCCATCCAATTTTATCTGCCAATAAAATTCTGTATATCCTAGGCAGGCCTCACATAAACCTCCCCTTACATCTTGTTTCACTTGTTCCAGTACATAAAACTTGAAATTCCTATCTGGGCATTTCCTCTGATGTATATATAGTGCGTTAGTATCTTTTTTTCATAGATATTTCATGCATATGTTGAAATATATGCCTTTTCAAAGGCCTCTCAATCTTGCCTCTGTAGAAACTATTGCATATTTGGCAAATACTATTACAATTATAAATACAGTGTAGTCTCTAGAAATGAGATTTTTATAGCTTATTCTAAAATAGATTTATTACATTAATGACCATCAAGGCACTATTGATAAAAAACATATGGATTATTTAACAGTGGTGTTTGGAATTCCCAAAACCCATAAAAATATAATAAAACCACCTTTTAGACCTATAGTTGCTGGGGCGGGCTTTAAACTTGAACCACTGGCTAAATATATAGATCAAAATCTTGAAACAATATGTGACAGCTTTGGAGCATATTTCCAGAGACTCCTGGGACTTTTTAACAAAAGTCAAACAGGACAAATATGGGGTGGATTTATTCATGATAACAATGGATGTTATTGATTTATTTCTCAGTATACCTCATGGGGAGAGACTAGAATGGTTCCAGGACATATTGATGGAGGTGAATTATTTAAACAACAAAGGAACTTAATTTTACAGTTCATGGAAATAATATTAAAGAACAATTTTATGTTCTTCTGTGGAAAATATTACAAACAAGAAAAAGGAGTCGCTATGGGGGCTGCTTGTGCCCCCTTATATGCAAACCTTGTATTATACTTCTGGGAGAGAAGGTATATATTTGAAACACCATGGAATGAACATATTGTACTATATGCCAGACTTTTAGATGACATTTGTTTGTTCTGGAAGGGAACAGAGGTACAGGTAGGTCAATTTTTGGATTATATAGGCAGCACAACTCCTTTCTTGAAATTTACGTGGAACATCTCCAAGGAAGAAATAAATTACTTGGACATGACAATATACAAGAACTACAATGAAAATAATTTTCATTCTAAGATTTACCAGAAACCCACACACTCTAATGCATATTTACACTATAATAAGTGAGCATCCTTACAATCAGAAAAAGGGCATTATTAAGGGGCAATTGATCAGGGCCTCAAGAATGTGTAGTAAGGATTCAACTTTTTTTCAAGAGATTAACTTAATGAAACAATTTTTCATTGAAAGAGGTTATCCCAGGACTCATATTAATCAATTAATAAAGGAAGTAAAAAAAGATAGAAGGGGGAGATGTAGCCCAATTTTGGGAAAGGATGTTGTGGTTACCAACAGAAATGAGTACAGAAAACAAGCACAATATGACCTAGCATTTATACACACACACACACACACACACACACACACACACACACACACACACACACACACACGGGTTCCTCTGGTGAGGTGGAGAATATTATAAAGAAATACTGAGGATTTAACAGTAAACAATGAGATCAATAAGTACATCCCTTTGACACCAATATTTATAAAGAAAAGAGACATGAACATTAAAGAGATGCTGGAGTACCATGAAACTGGGAATATGTCAGTCAGAACACAGAAGGCGAGTGGCATGTATAAATGTGGGTTTTGTCAACAGTGTGGAAGCATTTTGAAACTAAATAATATTAACATTCCCTGTAGGAAGTTAAAGATGAGGGCTAATGTGCATTTTAATTGTAATAGTAAAGGGGTGGTATACATCAGTATTTGCCAAATATGCAATAGTTTCTACATAGGCAGACTGATTCCAAGATGGCCACCAGCTAGGAAGCACCCTTCTCAGACAGCTCCTGACAGAAAGTTATAATCAAACCCAATCAGGCTTCAGCACCTCTACTAACTCATCAAAATTCAAGAAATACTGTACTATACTGGATACCAAAGCATCTTTTCAGAAGATTTTGTAAAATATACAGAATTTTTATACTTATCTGCAAAACCACATGTGCTGACAGGGGAATATCTGCAAGCAGTTCAGGCCTCACTGATAAACTACATGATTCTGCAGAGAAAATAAAAACTTTGATAAATACAGTAACATGGACTCAATGGATGCTCAAACAACAAAAACAAGACTCTCACAATTAACTTTACCAGAGAAAGAAGTCTGTACAAAGAGACAACAAACTGTAAAACAGCAATCAGATCTACAGAAGCAGACTGCCAGAATGAAGACTGAACAATCCTTTTTAATGGAAGAACTCAAAGCAGCTCTAACACGTTTGCAGGAAGAAATACAATCATTTACTACAAAACTAAATGCTTTTGGAAGTACTTTAGATCAAATATTATCTAGGCTACAGAAAACTGAAGAGAAAGCGGTAGAAAATGAAACCAAGATAGAAAAAATCAGAAGTACTAATGCCACAGAAAAAACAGTGTCTGAACTACAACAAAAAAGAATAGATCTAGAAGCAAGATCTAGAAGGAATAATGTGCTTATCAGGGGCATACCTGAGTCATACGAACAAGCTTCTTTACATACTGCAATAAGAGAAATCTTTGAAATACTCTTGGACAAAAATGCTGCAGTACAAAACTCTGTAATAGAAAGATTTCATAGAGCATTAAGAAAATCTCAGACACTTAATGCCCCAAGGCAAGTGTATGTGAAATTATTGAATGCAGCTCATGCTAACATGGTTTTACAAGCTGGAAAAACTTAAAAAAACAACTCATTTGGAAAGGCAACAAAATAGCAGTTGCACAGGATTTACCCTTAGCTATCAAGCAACAGAGACAAATTCTATCACCTTTCTGTGCATACTTAATAAAAAACAAAATAACGTTCCAAATGAAGTATCCTGCTTCTCTACAATTCAAATACAAGGGATCTGCATACCAAGTAAAAAGTAAAGAAGAGGCAAACTCAGCTTTCTCAAAAGCATTTAATGAAATCCCTCCAAAAAAAAAACAAAACAGGGAAATGTAAGTAACATTTATACTGTTCTTATCAACATCTAAAATGCATTTAAACTGTAAAAGACCTTAATTCCGATGAAATACAGGCGTCACTGGTATTTCTAAGCATTATTTTGAAGTTTTTGAAGATTCTTTACCTTTATATTGTAAAACAAGTCTCCATGGGCTTTATTTTCCATTTCAACATTCTAAAGCCAATTTTTCAGGAAGCTGAGTCACATCAGACGTCCCATGACCTTTAACCTCACGTTGCACATGTTAATTATCTCATTCAGTGATGTCAGAGCCAATTCCAGTCTATGCCGGCCAAGAAGCCCCAAAAAGAAGCAAGAACCATGTGAATGCATTAAGACATCCAATAGCTCAACCAGATTGCCGTCCAGGAAGTAAACATCAGTATTACAAGGCTGAAAATTGAGAGACGTCTATTCTTCTTGAAAAAGAACAATGCATGGTTCAAAAATCACACAGGTACTGCAAACTTCCTTAATTCACTAACTGTAAGTCTTTAAAGGCAGTTATCGAAGAAGAATATTTATGTAATTTCTGGCAATCTAAATGATGCAAGGGAAGAAAGCAAGTTTTAAACAAGATCTGAATAAGAAGGATAAGGTTAAAATGATCCCTCCAGAATAAGAAAGCTTATGAAAAAGATGCACTACAAGCTTGGACTTGGCTGTTATACTATTGTAAATAAAATTACTTTATGCTCATTCATCAGTTTTTTTTTTTTGGACTAGTATTATTTGGAATACTAGAGAAGGTCAGGTAACATTTTGTGTACTAGATGCATTTTAATGTGAAGCATATTGTGGAGATATATCTTATGTTGATTTTCCATATGCTTATACAAGTGGAACATAAGAAGGGTACTTATAACATATACTCATAATATATCTACATAATGCAATATGTAGTAGCGGAGTCCATTGTTCTACTAAAATAAGTTCTAATGTCTGAGCTATATAGCACTCAACAGAAGGATTTGTGAAAAAAGATTGTATCTAGCCACATGACTACATCTATAAAGTTATATTTTTTTGTTATTTGAAATATGACATTACAAGCAACAACTTTCCCCTACTGCCTAATTGGGTTAATAACATCTATAGTATTTGTTATCTTATTTATGTTGCTGGCTGGGTGGTGTTTATCCTAGCAGTGTTGTGATGTTTTTTGGAATGCAAAATATTTTCTGTAAGATAGTTAAAATTGTATAAATGTTTTGTTTTTTCAATTCTAGACTGGTGTATGTACTTGTTTACTGGTTTAACCGTCTTCTTTCAGAGGATAGTGGTAAGTGGTCAGGCACCAAGGAAATTCTGAAAGAGAGCTATGTCACCTTCTCCTCTCATGCTATTATTTCTCAACACACAGTAACCTTTACTCAAAATGCTTTGACAAAGATCCCCCCTATAACACACATAATTAATTCAGGTACAGGAATATCTAAAATAATATTCACACAAGAAGTTTAGCATAGCCTCATGGAATATAAATGGCTTACAGGACATTAAGAAGAAAAAGCTAGTCATGCACCTCATATACAAGTTGAAGGCAGATATAACTTTTTTGCAGGAAACTCATATGACTATGGAACAATGGGACAAGGGATCAGATAAAAACATTAAATGGATTCAGAAAATAATAGCAGCTGGGGACAGTACCTCATCAAGAGGAACAGCTATAATAATTAAGAAATCTTTTAAAGAGAACATCATTAAACATAGTTATGATACTAAAGGGAGATGATGCTATTTCAGATTTTTGCTTCCAACCTACAAAAAACCTGTATTACTTTGTAATGTTTATGGTCATTGTATTTATCAGCTTGATTTCTTAATAGAAATTTATAACTTATTAAATAAACACCCAGATCATCTGATTATAATTGGTGGAGATTGGAATATAACAATTAATCCACTCAAAGACAGGTTGAATAAAAATTATACTCAAACTCCCCAAGCCACAACATTTGTATCAGAACTAATTGAAGATTTCAACCTAACAGATCCCTTTGAACTTAACAACACAGACAGTCTAGATACCAGATACACATATTTTTCTCCATACCATAAATCCTGGTCTAGAATTGACATATTTCTAATTTCTCAAAGCTTTGCTCATTATGAAGTACAGTATAACTCAGAACCTAGATCATTATCAGACCATTCAAAAATAAATCTAACAATAACACAAAAAAAACTAGTTTTACTACCCACATTACATCAAAGTGAACATTAAACTCAAACCTGTTGAAAACTAAAAAAGTGGAACAAGAAATTATAAATTCTCTTATGCACCTAAATGAAAACTTTGCAAACAGTGATATCCCTTTGGATATTCAATGGCAGCCTTTAAAGTTACGGCTAGGGGTACCCTCATCCAAAAAGCATCATATTACAAAAAACAAAGAAGGAAAAATATGAGTAAAATAGAAAATAAGCTAAGACATTTTGAACTTGAACTTCAAAGAAATTGCACTCCTACTATTGAGAAACAAATAACAAGTCTACAGAAACAGTTAAATGAGATTCTAATGCAACAATACACATTTACAGAACTTGGAATGCTACACAAATATTCAGAGTGGGCTCAAATCCCTTCCAAAATGTTAAAAAGACTTATCAACATAGGGAATCCCACTTGTAAAATACAAGAAATAAAATATCAAGACAATATTTATATCGCTGATATTGAAATAATAGGGGTTTTTGAAGAAATATTTCAAACCATTTACAGTCCACAAGATCATATTAATGACAACCTATTCCAAACCTTTGCAAATAACTTAGAATTCCCTCGGATTACTGAATGCCAATCTAATAATCTCAAAAGCCCACTAACAGAAGAGGAAGTAAGTAAGGCTATTGATAAATTAAAACCTGGGAAAGCTCCTGGTCCTAATGGGAATGTAGCAGAATGTTATAAACATTTTAAGCTACAAATAACACCAATACTTCTAAAACTCTACAACTATATAATAAAAGTTGGGATATCAGACCTTTATCTGAACAACTCCAAAACTGTACTTATCCCAAAACCGAATACAGATCTCACAAATCCGAACAACTATAGACCTATAGCTCTGATACATTTGGATATCAAGATATTTTCAACAATTTTAGCACAAAGAATACAGAAAGTATCCCCAGTCATAATAACACCTGAACAGCTAGGCTTTATGAGTCAGAGACAAATAAAGGACAACACATTAACAATCGATGCCCTAACTCACTTATGTGCCAAGGACAAATCTCCTAAATATGCACTATCAGTAGATGCAGCAAAAGCCTTTGACAGAGTCAATCAAAAATTCCTCCTCTTTGTATTTGGACTCCCAAATGAATACATCAAAATGATTAAAACATTATATACTAAAGCAACTACAACTCTTTATATTAATAAGAAAACTTCTAACCCAATACAAATAGTAAATGGAACCAGACAGGGATGCCCACTCTCACCAAACCTGTTTAATTTTTATACAGAAGCATTACTACTCCAAATTACCCAGAAAATATACCATCATCTTATTTCTGTATCAAACACTCAAGTAAAATATACAGCTTTTGCAGATTATCTCAATATTTACTTTCAATATCCCAATACTGATTTAAATAAAATCCTATCGTCCATAGATAAGTTTTACATGGTATCCAACTATGAAATTAATCCTAAGAAATCAATCATTTATCCAATTAACCCACTGGGACATGAGGAATTTTACTTCTCAGAGACTAATGTTAAAGTGCAATATACCTTGAAGTATTTAGGTATAAATTTTAGCCAAAGCAGATATGTTTAATAATAATATTGGTAAAACATGGTCAAATATAGTTGGTAACATTAGTAAGTGGGAAAAGCTTAAACTATCTACCTTGTCAAAAGCTTCAATTATAAAAATGAACATATTGCCTAAGATTTTATACAATCTGAATGCCATCTTCATGAAAATTCCAGTTACCTTCTTCAACAAGATAAAAGTTTGACTGGCAAAGTTCATATGGTACCCAAAAAGTACAAGAATTAGCTATAATAAGCTAATACCCACAAAAGAAAAAGGAGGCTAGGCCTTCCTGATTTTCAATTGTACTATGAAATTATTAATGCAAAGTCACATCATGCAGATAGCAAATCATGACCCAATAGGTAATGAATGGTACCCATTATGGATTAAATTATTTCACCGAAATATTATAACTTATAAAGTTAATCCAAAAACGATTCCCTTCTTAAAACAAGAAACTCTTAAGACAATAAAAATTCACCCAATCTTAATAAACAACTGTGAAATTTTCAAAAAGCTACTGATATCAATAAATTTAAAAGACACAATTATGCTTTTGCAACCATTACATAACAACCCAGATATAAAAGTAGCAAACACTATGGTAAATCTAGATAAATACCCTGTTAGAAAAATATGTATTAATGTATATGTTTAGTGCTTATTAGAAGCTAAAAGGGTTAACACATTTCATTCTATTTTATGTAGTTTAATTCTGTATGAAATTATAAGATGCTTTTTCAAACTGCAGTATGCTTTCTGAAATTGCAAGATGCTCTCTGACCTAGTATTTGCTAGCACAGCAAAATTCATGTTTATGCCTTTTGGAAATGTACTGAGAAGCAGGTGATTATCTGCTAGGTCAGGAAAATGAATGAATAGTGAATGAATAGAACAATGCTGTTTTCTATAATGTGATTGAATATGAACAATCAGCCCTGTTCATGTTATGAGAACATGCACAGCTGCAGAAAAGAAGAGATACATCAAACAAAGACTGCTTGAAGAAATTAACTGTAATCTGTACTTGCTTTGTGCTCAAATTAGCCATAGTACCTTGAATGGTAACATTGCATAGTGAGAAAGTTGTATCTGACCGGTGGTCATCAAGGCCACGTTTTTCTTAGGAAGTTTTTTTGTAAACTTGATATGCCAGCAGAAAATCATGGACAAACAGCTGCTGTGAAATAATATTGAAAGAACTTGTGATTTATTACATCAACTTAGTAGGCAATACCTTGTAAGAAATGTATAAGAATAGCTTCACTTCCTGATTCTTGTTAGACAAACTCTGTATTACCACATGTTTGTCTCATTGCTGCAAGATTAAAGTGCCTTAACCTGAGCCTGCCGTGTGTTGATCATTTTGAAGTTATTTTTCCTTTGACAGATTGGTCCGCCAGACCGGAAACTCTCACTTTGCCTCAGGTCAGATGGGCCAGGTGGCATGAAACCGTACGAGGAAGAAACCACATCGGTTCTTCTGCTTTGAAAGACCTCCGACTGAATTGTCGTTCAAAAGAGGCCAGCCACTTTTCTGATCTGTGACTGGAGGACGAGTTGGTATACGAACCAGAGACGGTCAATCACAGAGGCTCAGGTAAGGTGAGATTTACCTTTTTTCTGTTTTAGATCAGGGACTTGATTAAAAATATCTGTCAGGAGATTTGTTTTGTACAAGTCAGGGACAGAAAGACTGCAGTCTTGTCATAGATCAGGGAAACAGAATAGGTAAGACAGTTATTCTAGATAAACTGTGAAACAAAATCGTGGTACCATGTGAGAATAAGAAGGGTTATATAACATTTTTTAACAATCAGAACAATATGGGTAATAAGTGCACAAAAAGTTCCCAAGACCCACCGCTAACCGAAGATGCAAAATATATGCAATTACAGCGTGCCGACAATGTCAGATACTATACAAAATGGGTTAATAAATATGAATTTAATGGCAAATTAGAAAAATCCTCACTTATTAAACTTGTCAAACAGCTTAAAGCTGATGCAAAAGGTCAGGTAAAAAAGCAATGTCAAGTGGGTGTTCCTCAGGCACACAGGCGGATTGAGGAAGCAAACCGTAGGGAGCAAAAAAGTAATAATTCAAAAGCTATGTTTCTAGATAAAGAAGACAATAATTTGGTAATAGCATCAGCCCCTCCACCCCCTCCGCTTCCTGCACCAGAATATGAAGCGAGTGGACAAGCTGGTCCACCTCCGCTATACCCGGCAGTTACTGCAAAACCAAAACCGTATGTCAGAGATCCCATCGAGACTAGGTCTTGAACACGTAACTTAAGAGGAGATATTGAGTTATATAAAATGAACAAAAATTCACGAGCTATGAGTGAAGAAGAGATATGTCCACTCATAGAAGCACCAAATCCTCAGGCAGGACAAGCAGGACAGGACCCGACTCTCCTAGTATATAGGCCGTGGACACTGGAAGACATCCTGAAAGCCACAGAGGGAATTCCCCATCCAAAAGTTAATTTTAGAAAATTCTTAGAAGACATACAGGGCATGAGGTTAAGTTATCATTTAAATGGGGAAAAAGTAGAAAAAGTAGTCAGACAAATCGTAGGTCCAGATTGGCACATGATCAGTGGCAACTGGAATCCCCATGACACTGAACACAAGCCACTCCCACATAGCAACGCAGAACTGGATAACAGAGTGAAAGGTCTAACAGACCGAATCTCTGAGAAGTGGAAGCCTAGGGCAGACTGGACTTGCATTAATCAATGCATCCAACAGGAAGGTGAAACTGTTGATAGATATTATGCTAGATTATTAGAGTGTTTTAATAACCATTGTGGAATGCAGGTACCTGAAGACCAAACACATGATTCCCCATATGAGCAGCAATTAAAGAATGCATTTTTGAAAGGCAGTATTTTGCCTATAAGCAGCTTTATTACAAAGCACATGGTAGACCATCGTACAAGTAGATTACAGTCACTACTTGAATATGCTAGGCATGCCAAAAGGCATTTTAACAGTAAAAAGAAAAAGAAAGCTCAAGTATTTGCTGTAGAAGACGGAGTAGAAGTTTATGTAGTACAGTCCGGAAAAAAGGGCAAGAAAAATGCCCAGGGAAACAAACAATCTGATAAACAATCAGAAGAGTTTGAAGAGAGAAAGAAAAGGGGTGAGTGTTTTAAGTGCGGAAAGAAAGGACATTTAGCAAGGGATTGCAAGCAAAACAAGAAGGTAGCCATGGAAGATAAGAAGGGTGAGGACTGACTATATGATAGTCAGGAATCACTAGAAGGGAATAACCAAGAAAAGACAAATGCAAATGTGATAGAAGGAATAGAGGATGTGATAGAAGAAATAGAGGAAGTACAAGAAATCACCGAAGGTGAAGAAAGTGAAATTTTGGACTTAGCATTATTGAGCCTAGAGCTCTATTTAGCAGACACAAAACCAGAAGTTACACTTCTGGTAGAGGGGAGGGAAGTTAAATTCCTGTGTGACTCAGGGCCTTCACGAACACTGATACATCCTTCCAAACTACCAGAAAATTCAGAATCACTTGATTACATATTAGTGAAAGCAGCTAATGGACAGCTATATCAGTTGCCACTCTCCCATAACATAGCAATAACTGACCCTGTTTCAGGGATGACCCAGAAAAGCAAAATTGTTGTTTCTGCAAAATGCCCAGTGAACCTTTTGGGCAGAGATCTTATGCAGATATTTGGCATAGCAGTAGTACCGACTATGCAGGGTATGGAAGCACAGTGACAAATGGATACTTTTGTGGTGCAACCGGAGGGTGAAACATTTTATTGGTACAGCCAGGACTTAGTTACGACTGGTCCAGGGGCAGTAACTGAAGAACTGATGAACGTAGCCATCAGTAAGTCCCCCTCCCTTGACACTGATAAACAGCATTTGTTGCACTGTACTCTGTATTATTGTAGCACACCAGGACCTGATAAGGAATATGAGCAAGAACTGTTTAAAAACCATGCAAACAGATTAGTATTACGTAATCTGTACTGGGACACAGAAGGGAACAGTGTAGTTAGCTGTTCATTGCCCCAGGAATTCTTTGCACTCTATAAATCTAATTGATTACCACATGTTAGTTTAACTAAAGATAAGAATGTGAAATGGGCAGATCTTGGAGAAAAAGTCACCAAGTCGGAAAAACAAACAGAGTTAGAATTGTCAGAACAGGGAGTACAAAAGCAGAGGTTAAATTGGATAACGCAGACACACCCAGCTGTACACTTGCAGTCTAGCGAGGACAGCTGATTAGCACTCTTACTAGTAGAGGAAGAAAAAGCTTTATGGAGCATACCAGAAACTCTCTGGTCAACAGGGAAATCAGATGTAGGACTAATTCGTACAGCAGGACCAGTTACTATTACGCCAAAATCAGCATTCAGACCTCAAAAGAGACAGTATCCCTTAAGAAAGGATGTAGAAATAGGAATCAAACCTATAATAGCAGCTTTACTTAAGGAAGGAGTACTGGTAGAATCTCCCGATTCACCATGTAACACACCCTTATTTCCTGTTAGGAAAGCAAACGGAGAATGGCATATGGTCCAAGACTTACAAGCTGTAAATGATGCAGTAATACCTAGAGCACCTACGGTGCCAGATCCACACACCCTATTGAATGATTTAAAGCCTCAACAGAAGTATTTTTCTGTAGTAGATATTAGCAATGCGTTCTTTTTGATACAGATACACCCTCACAGCCAACATTGGTTTGCATTCACATTTCAGGGGAAAAGGTATACATGCACGCGACTCCCACAGGGGTATTGTGAAAGCCCAACAATATTTGCACAAGAGATGGCAAGCAACTTGGCAGGATTTAGCCCACCAAGAGGCAGCCAAATTTTACTTTATGTGAACGACATCCTGCTGGCAGCCCCAACCCAGCAAGAATGCAGAGAAGATACCATAGCATTACTACAATTTCTATCCATTCAAGGACATAAAGTAAACAAAAACAAATTGCAACTTTGGAAAAAGCAGGTTAAATACCTGGGATATGTAATATCCAAAGAAGGCAGAACATTAGATGAAGATAGGAAAATAGCAATTTTACAAGCACCCAAACCAACTACCAAGAAGGAAATTATGTCCTTCCTGGGCACAACTAATTTCTGTCGGAGTTGGATTCCAAACTATGCCTTTGAGTCTGCTCCATTGACCAACTTAATATACAAGAAGTCTATGGCAGCACAAGATTTATTGCAATGGACACCAGAATCAGAATCAGCTTTCTGCAAACTGAAACAACTGATAGCGTCCTCATTAGTTTTAGGATTACCAAACTATCATAAACATTTTTTCCAAACTGTAGATTGTAAGCAAGGTTACATGACATCATTGTTAACACAGCAACATGGGGATAAGCAATGCCCCATAGTCTTTACCACACAACTTATCTGCACAAGCAGCAGAATTGATTGCTTTGACAAGGGCATGTACCTTGGCAAAGGGTAAATGTGTGAATATTTTTACTGACAGCCAGTATGCTTTTTCTACTGTACATGTTTTTGCACAACAGTGGAAAAATAGAGGAATGATAGCATCTACTGGTAAACCGATTAATCATGCGCAATTTATTTTAGATTTGTTAGAATCTATTCAGTTACCTAAGAAAGTAGCTATTTGTAAATGTGTAGCTCATACCAAGCAACATGATAGGATTTCAAAAGGTAATGCGAGAGCTGATACAGCTGCAAAGCAGGCAGCTTCAGCTTCAGAAGTATTTCTTTTGAGTGAGGAATTACATCCTTCTGAGATTTTAGATTTAGAAATGTTAAAAACAATGCAGACACTTACTACAAATGTAGAAAAACAGAAATGGATAAAACAAGGAGCAATTCTTGAGAAAGTGCTGTACATCTCCAAAGAAGGAAAACCAATTTTGTCGTCTAACTTGTTTAGATATGCAGCTTTGTTGCCATGTCTCAACAGGGGGGATGGTACAGTTAGTGAACCGACTGTTCACTGCATATGGATTTACAAACTACACAAAAAATGTTTGTGCAGCATGCCATGTTTGTAACAGGCATCATGCACAAGGGGCACTGAAGCCTAAGCAAGGGAGTTTCCCAACACCACCGTACCCGTTCCATACTATTTGTATGGATTTCATGGAACTAAACAAATGTGAAAATAAGAAATATTGTCTTGTCATTATAGATATGTTTTCCAAATGGGTGGAAGCTTTTCCGACCAAAAATCCAGATGCAGCCACAGTTGCAAAAGTCCTTGTTAAAGAAATTATTCCTAGATTTGGCATACCGGAAAAGATCTATAGTGACAATGGCACACACTTTGTAAATCAAACCATACAACAGTTGAGCCAATATTTCGGAATTTTTTTAAAGAACCATTGTGCATACCACCCCAATCCACAGGATTAGTAGAGAGGCATAATGGGGTTTTGAAAAACAAACTTAGGAAATTGATTAGTGAGACACAGAAGAACTGGGTGCACTGCCTGCCTCTGGCACTGTTGAGCATGAGAACTGTTCCAAATGCAAAGGGGTTAACTCCTTTTGAAATACTGTTTGGGAGGGCATATTATATACCTCAGTGGAAACCTCTCATGCCTGCAGACCAGGAGGCTGACAGTTCACTTGCAGAATATATGAGATGACTTTTAAGTAATAAACAACTTTTGCAGTTAAATTATGTTTCAGATAAAGAACAAACCAGACCATCGGAAGCATCAGTAGTCCCAGGCATGTGGGTCTGGGTGAAAGTTATCAAGAAAAAGAACTAGACCACACCGAAGTGGGAAGGGCCGTACCAAGTACTACTGTCAACACCCACTACAGTCAAGATTGCAGAGCGAGCGTCCTGGATTCATCTGACACATTGTAAATTGGTTAAAAACTTTGAACTGGACAAAAAAACTTGTTACTGTTACACAAGAACAAAATGACCAGATACGGAGCAAATAGAAATGCTGAATAACCTCAGAAGTATTGCATTATCATTCTGTTGGCCATACTGATAACATTAATCTTTTTGTTGTGGCCTTTCCTTTTTCCAGCCACACAAGCTGAACTGAATAAACGTGAATCATTCATAGACTGGCATCCAAACTTTAACACTTACCAAGCAATTAAATATGTGTATGCTGAAACTTTTAATGTTTTGAATTGCTGGATCTGCATGACTATACCAACAGCATATGGGGGATTATTAATGACTGCTGTTCCCCTAGGGGTCAATGAGACCTGGCAAAATTTGCTTTTTGATACTATGACTGTAAAATCACAAGACAAAATAGCATTGTACCTGCCTGTTACTCAAAAGGGAATTGTATGTTTTTACAAAAATGATACTGTTCAGGTAGGTTGGAGTAATTGTAATGTGACTGTTCCTTACAAATGTTATACCAAAGCCAGTAATGCAGGTTATATCTGTGATGCAAACTATGACTCATATCTTGAGTCGATCCATAAAACTATTGATGAGATACAACGTAATCCTGTTCGTTTAAAACAACTATCTATTATTGATAAGAAAATGTTTCATGCAGAGCAAGTGTATATTAATACAAAAGTAGAGAATTGTTATTTTGTTTGTGGGAAAAAGGCATACAAATGGTTACCTGAGAACTGGTCTGGCAGTTGTTTTTTGGGTTACCTGGTTCAGGCCATATGACACACTGCAGTCTTGCCTCAGGGAAAAATTTTAAATGTCAGAGAGATCACCAAGAAAACCGGAAATCCAATCAGAAGGCCTAAAAATCCAGTGGGACGAATCGAAGCAGGCTGGAAAAAACATAATTCCATGAAAAACAAAGATAAACTGACACACATGGACTTGAGTGACACTATTATATCGTGGGCAGGTATAGCCTTTGCATATGGCGCAGTGAAATCGATTTGGGAGCTGAGAAAACTGTCCAAACTTCTCAAAGCAATGAGTAATGCAACTTTTTCTGCTCTCAAATTAATGACTGATGAACTGAATGCTATGAAAACTGTGATGCTTCAAAACCGCATGGCTCTTGACTTCACCCTAGCAGCAAAAGGTGGTACGTGCACTTTAATAAAAGAGGAGTGCTGTTCATATATTCCTGACAACCAGCATGAGATAAATGACCATCTTGAGGTGATTCAGCAAGTGTTGGCCATGACCAAACCAGACCCAAACCCACTGATGGACTTTTTCCAGAATTTGTTTGGGGGGGGTGGGGTAGCATCCTAATGAACATTCTGATTGCCATTTGTGTGGGATTACTCCTATTAGGAGTGTGTGTTTGTTGTGGTATTCCCTGCATGAAAAGATTGATCAAAGATTTTATAGACATGTCAGTTTCTGAGACTTTATATCAAAGTACTGAAATTGAAGAACTGTTGAAAAATGAAACACTTTCATAAGTTTAAACCGAATGACTCTCTTAACTGCACATTCTGAACAGAAAGAGGTTAGGAGAAAAAGCAACTGTTTATGCTTTTGAAAATAGAACAAAAAGCATTAACAGGGGGGAAATGTTAGAAAAATATGTATTAATGTATATGTTTAGTGCTTATTAGAAGCTAAAAGGGTTAACACATTTCATTCTATTTTATGTAGTTTAATTCTGTATGAAATTATAAGATGCTTTTTCAAACTGCAGTAGGCTTTCTGAAATTGCAAGATGCTCTCTGACCTAGTATTTGCTAGCACAGCAAAATTCATGTTTATGCCTTTTGGAAATGTACTGAGAAGCAGGTGATTATCTGCTAGGTCAGGAAAATGAATGAATAGTGAATGAATAGAACAATACTGTTTTCTATAATGTGATTGAATATGAACAATCAGCCCTGTTCATGTTATGAGAACATGCACAGCTGCGGAAAAGAAGAGATACATCAAACAAAGACTGCTTGAAGAAATGAACTGTAATCTGTACTTGCTTTGTGCTCGAATTAGCCATAGTACCTTGAATGGTAACATTGCATAGTGAGAAAGTTGTATCTGACTAGTGGTCATCAAGGCCATGTTGTTTTTCTTAGGAAGTTTTTTTGTAAACTTGATATGCCAGCAGAAAATCATGGACAAACAGCTGCTGTGAAATAATATTGAAAGAACTTGTGATTTATTATGTCAGCTTAGTAGGCAATACCTTGTAAGAAATGTATAAGAATAGCTTCACTTCCTGATTCTAGTTAGACAAACTCTGTATTAGCATATTTTTGTCTCATTGCTGCAAGATTAAAGTGCCTTAACCTGAACCTGCCGTGTGTTGATCATTTTGAAGTTATTTTTCCTTTGACATACCCTTTAATAAAAAATGATACAGTATGGGATTTTTATCTGTTAACAAAAACTTCCAATGGAAAATATCATGAAACTACTTAAAGCTAGCAATACATATAACCTGATAATTAAACAAGTCTTATACCTAGTAAGTACTGTAACCAAAGATATCAAAGTAGTTGAGCAAGATGTCAAGTTAGCACAACAAGTTCTAAAATTGCTCTTAAGTAAAAAGAAAATGATATCAAATACATATAAATTAATAGCAAATATTAAATATCAAAGTACTATTCTCTTTTCAAAGTTTTGGGAAAGAAAAGATAACACCATAACAGACAATCAGAAGGAATTAGCTATTAGAAATACTATGAACCTGACATCATACAAAAAGTTAATATACACACAGATCATGATCTTCAACAAAGCCTAGCATACACCTGTCCACCTTAACAAATTCAACCCATCCAAGACACCCTATTGCTCCTTCTGTCCTAACAAAGAGGCAGATATCCTCCACATCTTTTGGAGCTGCAAAACAGTCTATAAACTATGGTGCTCACTTAGATTCCTTTTAGAGAAATCAGGGTATTCAAAATTCACGTTGCCATGGGAAACAGCTATACTGCATATATTCAAATGCAATAATAATAATAATTTCTTTAAACACATTATAATAACACTCTGCACCCTATTAAATGCTTATATAGCAAAAAACTGTATAGACAGATCAAGACTAACCTGATCAGAATACAAAAGCATGGCAAAAAAAAACATATTAGCCAAGAAGCTTTATACAAAATGTCAGAAGAACCAAACCTACTATCAAAGGTACTGCAAAGCATTAACTGATATTCTGTCATAAACAGTATGCTAAATACTAATTATATAAGGATAGTAAACACATCACTTTGTTGAGATTAGTAACCACAATAATTAAGATGACATATTTGTATATATGTATATACGGTTTAGTAGAGTAGATTGTTATCATTATATAGGTTGATGTTATACCTCTAATATTGCTCATAGTTGTAAAATAATGTACAAGAGAATTGCTACATGATAAAAGCTCTTGGACTAACTTATAGTATAACCATATCCTCGTAGTAACACAAATGGTAATTCTACTTAATTTGAATGTTAATGAGTAAAGTGGGCAATAACTATTATTACATGCTTATGGTATGCACTCTGTAACATCAACTGTACCACATGTATATGTCTTGTTATCTTTTTCTGCATATTTTGTGAACAAATATTTAATAAAAAGAAATTTGATAAAAAAATAGTTTCTACATAGGCAAGACTGAGAGGCATTTGAGAAGGCATATATATGAACATATGTATGAAATATCTAGGAAAAAAGATACTAACGCACTGTATAAACATCAGAGGGAATGCCCAGATAGTAATTTCAAGTTTTACATACTGGAACAAGTGAAACAAGATGTAAGGGGAGGTTTATGGGAGGTCTGCATAGAATATACGGAATTTTATTGGTAGCTAAAATTGGATGGAACCAAAAGACCCGGTTTAAATGCCCATTTGAGTATCAATAGTGTGTTAAAGTTAAGGGCAGCTAAATGATAAGAATAAGCAGCATGTTTTAAAACATGGTATATACCTTTTTGGCACTGAATGTTCTTTTAATTTATACTGTATGTACGTTTTATCTGACTTAGTATTAATTTTATACACAATCATTAATAGCAAAAGAGGGAAGTTGATTAATGAATTTGTAATTCATGACATCAGTTTAATTAATATTAATAAGATGTATTCATTGGGGAAAATGAATTTGAATGGTATAAAAGAGGCTAGTATTTTTTGATTTTTATGTTCTGATGAAGCTCGGGAGATTCCTGGGTGAAAGTGCTTAACCTGATACTGTTTTTATCTGCATTTTGTCACTTTATTTGTGGAATAAATTGATTCGTGACTTGGAAGTGGTGTTTTTGCCTACTACTATATAAGGGTATCCTTACAGATAACTTGTGTCCATAAAACATTGCATTACTGACATGTATGAAGCTTTATAAACACTGTAAGCAGATTGGACTTGCTGTTGCACATCATTTTACACTATACACTGTACATACTGTTCAGACTACTGCATGCTAGCATATTTATGTTAGTATATCCAGGCATGACCATGCTGCATGGTACTGCATCTACCTGTGCTATTCAAGACGAAGTCACAATGGCCAGGTATTTTTGCAACTTCAAAAATCTCTAAGTCTGGTGGTAGGTCTGGAATCACCTGCATGTTCTTCTGCAAGAGTTCTTTTCTTTTGTTTTTCAAACCCATGGGGGTTACTTAGCTTGGGCTGACTATTGAGAAATGAGGCTCCCCTAAGCCTCCCTCTACCTGATGGTACAGCTATTCAGAGTCACTCAAGAGTTAGCCTACTTATGTTGGGGTGCAGTACAGAAGGAAATTGAGCTTTACAGCCATCACAGGTGCATTCATAGGATGTCTTGAAGCAGTGTATGACACTTTGCACCTACCTATATGCTGGCATCATTCAGAAAGTGATTGAGAGCTGTTAGGAATGGGCTTCTCTTTAGCTGTGTCCCTGCCCACCATATGCAAGTAGCTGCATATTTATGTGGCTGGATAGGATAGTGAATCTCTATAATGTTCACATGCACTGCATTATCTCTCGTGTGTGTGTGCATGTGTGTGTGTGTGTGTGTGTGTGTGTGTGTGTGTGTGTGTGTGTGTGTGTGTGTGTGTGTGTGTGTGTGTGTGTGTGTGTGTGTGTGTGTGTGTGTGTGTGTGCGTGTGTGTGTGTGTGTGCGTGTGTGCGTGTGTGTGCGTGTGTGTGTGTGTGTGTGTCTGTAGTGAGAGAGAGCACATATGTGTACATAAAACTATAAATAAGAGCAAAGTCAGATAAAAATCTATTTTGTCAGTGATACAGTTCATGGGCATATCACACATGAACACTGTTTGTTACATTGCCACTTTAATTACTCCAAAATTTTGTTTGGTGAATATCCCACTTTTTATGTAGGGAAGAGAAGCCATCAGCTTAAAGAAAAAAAAAAGGTGACCACTTACCTGATGTCAGAACATCAGTAGAAACTGATAAAACAACTATCAGGATACACCACGAGAATCCAACTTGTAGATGAAAAAAACTTCTTTATTCCAATAACAATAAAGGATGAGCGCTTTTGCGTGCTTTACGCACGCTTCATCAGATCCATTGAAATGCATTTCTTCTTCTCTTATATAGTAAAAAACATCTAATTAAATACAAACAAACCAATAGAAGCTCATCATCATTAATTGAAATTTAAAATCACATGCAGCAGATTCTGACTCCTACTGAAACACACTGACCTAACTAATGTCACCAAATAAAAAAGTACGTCTACACAGTACATTACTCATCGTACAAATGTACATACATCCAGACATCATAACAAAAAAGCACATGTAAATAAAAATATATGTGAATATTAATAATAAAAAATAAAAATAAAAACTAACGAACAAGCACATGAGCAGCCACAAAAGCCATCTGTCATTCTCATATGCAGGCTGAAGTAGGAAATATAAGCAATACAGTAAGTCATCTTTCAAGAACAGTATACTAATCGCTGGCTTCTCCTGTTATACAACTTGCAAATAGCAGGCTGGAGAACTTGTCAAGGTCATTTAATCTAGATAAAAACATACCAGCCTTACTAAAAATCGCTAAAATCTCCAACACAGATATAGCTACTGTTCGTTCTGGTTCATTAATCAGAAGCTATTGTCAAAGTGAATAAAATAGACGAAGCAAAACAAATGTACAATCTGAACACTCTTTCATATATCATTCAAGGTAATATCCCAAAAAAACCGACAAGCAACAATCACGCCAAACAACAGGAACTTAATAACTGTGGCAGGTGTCTAACATCATTCTAGTACTAAACAAAACAGATAAAACACAAAATAGTGCTTAATCTCTACCTCTAAGAAGTACAACAGCAAACAGCAAAGGAAACATGTTGAACTATTCCATCACCTAGTCAAAACAATATCTGTTGACTGAAACTTATGACTTCTTATAGATGTTAAATGTTAAAAGCTAAACATAGCGTACCATACTGAATCTATAAGACGCGGCAGACAACGTCAATATTTGCATATTCACAAAAACCATGACGTAAAGTCAGGAACAAACCATCAAGAGTCAATAGTTAGATAAACAATTAAATGTTAATGTTAAAAAACAAATAATGACCTACATTTATCACTATATAATCAATAGACAGATGTTAAATGTCAAACATCAAATAACAAATGTCCTACTGTCAGACATCGGACTTTATGTATTCCATGTTGTTGTTCCAATATTTAATGATTGTTTATTTATGTAACAATCAGACCTTTCGTCTTAATTAAATAAAGAACCTGTACTACTTGGAGCACAACAATTAACATTCATGACTGGTGTTTTTCTATATAGCAACCCTAAGATATATTACATAGAAATCCAAATAACACTTGAATCTAAATATAAATGTAAATATAATAGCCCTAGAGCCTATTAAAGTCCATCTATAAGACCAACTCAAAAATAAAAAAATAAAAAATAAAAACAGAGCTGTGACTAAATGATTTCTTGAGGTAGACAGATGTAAAGAATCTCAACTGTGTTCAAGGTCAGATGTATAGTCTGTATAAAATCGCTATTACTAAACCAAGATGGATAAATAAACAATGTCTCATCAAACTGGATCCTGAACCATAATGTCTAAATTAATCAAAAGTCACAAGGTCACAGTGACCAACCCAACCTGTTGTTAATTAATAGACATATAGTCCTCTCTAACTCTATGTATAATATGGATGTTCACCTGTATTCTAGGAGGGGTTTCAAGGAGACATAGTTATTGATACCAGGTTCCCTATGTGCTCCTGAACGAAAAATCCACTCTAACTCTAATCTAGCTAGGTAGTTGCTGTTGTTACCCATCCTGGGATTAGTTTTTAAAACCTGTAAGACTCTAAACCTGAACTCATGTGTAGGGTTCATATTAATATGTTTTGCCAACGCATTCCATTCGTTGTTTTTCCGAATATCATAGACATGATTGTAAATGCGTTCTCTCAGTCTCCTCTTAGTGAGTCCAATATAGAACGCCTGACAAGATGTACAATTGGCCATATATATTAAGTTTGTAGTATTACAATCAGTGTATCTATTAGGTTTATACTCAAAATAACCTCCAGGATGTTTAAAATGTTGTATTGTCGTAATATATTTACACATCTTGCATTTTTTACATGGAAAGGTACCATGTGTCTCCACCTCACTCTCTCTAATATTGAAACTATTATCCAACTCCTTGGAAAAAATCTCTTTCAGGTTATCACAAGTCCGAAATGTAAAGGATGGTCTATCACCTACAAGTGACTTTATATCATCTGTCATCGTGAGTATGTTCCAGTGTTTAGTGATTATATTTCTAATCCCACCATTGTCATTAGTATATTTCAACATAAAAGTGACCTTCTTATCATTGGTTCCTTGTGTGCTGTAAATTCTTTCATATTTTCTAAACCAGCTCATTCTATTACCTTTAACTGTTCCTGAATTATGTTCTGAGGGAACTCGTCCAACTGTAAGTGGCACTATATCCCGTCTTATATCTTTAATCAAAGTTCGATTATAGCCCCTCTCCAAAAAAAGTGACTCCATAATATCAGCTTCTTTTTGTAGGATGAGGGGATCCTTACATATCTTAGTAATCCTCGAGAATTGGCCCCTTGCAGCCCCAGAAAATACATGCCTGGGGTGCATGCTGTTGTAATCCAGCATTGTATTTCTCCAACATGTTTTCCTAAACAATTTTGAAGTCAACCTCCCTTCACTACAATGGGGTTACGCCAGGCTCAGAAGGAGGATAGCTCCCCTGATGTAGAAGGAAGTAGTAGTCCACAAAAAACACAAAAATTGACAGGCCAAAAAAGAGCCATAAAGATGATAGAGTGGAATACTGAGGACAAAAAATATGTATTGTTACTATAATGCAAGAAGCCCACAATTTCTGTATAGAAGATATTCAAAAAAGATTAAGAGAGAAATTAGAGGAAAGGAAAATACTTGCACAGTAAAACTGTCAAAACTTTAAATACAAATTTGTATTCATTAATACAACAGATTCATGAAAAACATTATATAGACCAAAAAATCTTGGGCCATTTAGAAAAAGAAGTGACTGAGGTAGTGTGAAAATATAAATAACAAAACCTATAGATTTTTGAAAGGTATAAAAAGAAACATTTATGAAAAAGATTATATAGACCAAGAAATCTTGGGCCATTTGGAAAAAGAAGTGACTGAGGTAGTGTGAAAATATAATGAACAAAATCTAGAAACTTTGAAAGGTATGCAACAGAAATATGGACATAGGAAAGAAAGGGAGATCTGATATGGTGCACTATTTATGCAAAGGATAAAGGTAAACTAATCAGGACAAAAAAGCAGCCCCAAAGATATTTGAAGATAAATATAGGCAAAGGTATCCAGATATGGAAAATTTCACAATTCAAAAATAAGATCACAAAGATAGCCAAAGTTAAGCAAATGGAAGCTGAAGTTATGGAATAACTGTAAAGTGATGGATTTAGTGTAGAAAGTCTAACATAGGTTATGTCACAACATAATGGAACAGTGAGTCTCCAGAGTAAGGAGAAACAGGTGGAGCTGGAGATCTGAAGAAACATGGACATAAGAAAGAAAAAGGGATTTACTATGGTGCAATATTTATACAAAAGAGAAAACAAATCTAATCAATACAAAGAAAAACATCACCACAGATATTTGAAGAGAAATACAGGCAAAGGCACCCCAATATGGACATTTTTACAATAAAAAAAAAAGAAGAAGAAAACAAAGGGGAAAGTAGAAAAGAAGTTTAGTAATGGAAAGTTAAAGAAGAATAAATTGAAATTATGGATTACCTGTGAAGTGAAGGATTTAGTGTAGAAAATCCAACTCTGTTAACATCACAGAATGATGAAACAATGAGTACCAAAATTAAGGAACAGCTGGAATAGAAAGCATCCAATCAGTTGCCGGATGAAGATACTCAGGAGCCTTCAGAAGGAAACCAGTATATCAGTGCTGTAGAAAGATATGCCAATGAGTTCCAATATGAAAGAGTAATGGATCACACAGGATACAGCTGAAGAGAATATGTCATAGAAACATGTTCTGGAACGTTCTGTAGAATGCCCACAGGAAACAAAGAATAAAGAATGTGCCCTCCATTTAGAAGGAAAAGATCTAAGGGGAAGAGTTGCTTGATGTAAAAGAGATGGATAGACATATTAAGATTAATAAAGGAAATAGATTGCAGAAATTCAATTAGACCCAAAATGTTAGAAGTCTGATAAAGCAAATGAACACAGTAATTAAGACTATTAACAGCAATTCATGTGCTATAATAGAAGTAAATAGGATAAACTACCATGCAGTTAAATTAATAACAGATACAGTTTACTACAAAAATACAGGACAAAAAGGAAAGGAAGGAAGGAAATCAAATGTCCTCATGGAAGTATTGAACAGATAAGACTATAAAGCAGTTAGGGCAAGAAGTTAGAAGAGTAAAGAAAAGGGAACAGAGCAACAAAAATACTTAGAAAGATCGACATAATAAGAGCAATGAGCAGTATTAGAACAGACCAGAATCTATCATAAATGTTTGCAAATAATAAACTAAAGATATCAACACAAGCAGAAAAACTTAGAAGATATACATTGTAAATATAGAGGAAAAGTACAAGATAAGGAATTCAGTCATGAACCAAAATAGTTTTATAGAGAACTGGGAAACATAGCAAAAGGAATAGAAACACCACCAAAACAACAGTAGACACAATTTGGAGAAATATCTACGAAAACCCTGTGGAATATGGCACAGATGCTGAATGGATACAAGTAGTAAAAGAAACAACAAGAAGTTCAAATGTACAGCATACAAAATGGGATGAAGGCCAGAGAAACTGAAACAAAATTAAGAAAAGCTGTTGAGTGGAAAAACCCAGGCCCAGATGCAATACTTAACTTCCTGCTAAAAATTTAACATCTTTACATCAAGATTCATCCTTGAGTAAGAACTATTTATATGTGCACCCTAAACAGACACCAACCTGGTTTACAACAAGAAAAATTATACTCTTCCTTAATAGTGTAAGCTATCACAAAACTATAGGTCAATAACTTGTTTTCGCACGTTTAAACTATATACTGAAATTTATGCTGACAGAATTTATAGTCATTTAGAAGAAAACAAAATCATGGCAACAGAACAAACGAGTAACAAAAGAAAATCATATGGAATGAAGGCCCATTTGTTGTTACATAAAGCCATAATGGAGAATTTTAGAAAGGGGAAGAATCTATGTATGGCATGGATAGATTGCAAAAGAGCATTTGACAGCATCCCACATTCATGGATGAAAGAGTACTTAGAGATTTATAAGATACATTCTACATTAATACGGTAACCTTGAAACAGTGGTAAACTACTTTGCATCTTAGCCATGATAAAAGACAAATTATTATCCCAGGAATACAAATTCAAATGGGGGATATTCCAGGGTGACTCTCTCTCTCACTGCTGCTCTTTTATCTTGCCCTTAATTCATTAAGATATCTACTTCACAGATTAGGTTATGGTTATAATTTGGCTCCCAGAAAACAACAAAGTGTAAAGACTTCTCATCTTCTTTTAGTGGATGATTTAAAACTGTATAGTTCATCAGATGAAGGAGATGAAAGTACAACTGGAAGCAAGCAAAACTTTCTGATATGATATAAGAATGTCATTTGGTCTTGGTAAATGTGCAAAAGCAACATTTAAAGCAGGAAAGCTGCAGCACCAAGAAAATATCTGTCTGGGACAGGAATGTGATTTAAGGAACTTGAGTGGGAGGGAGTATTTAAATATTTGGGAATTGATGAAGGATCAGCAATAAAACATGAACAAAAGTGAATAAAACTCAGTAAGGAATATTTTAGAAGACTAAAATTAATACTGAAAACAGCATTGACATCTAGGAACAAAGTCTAAGCTATAAAGCAATTTGTTCTTCCTGTTCTAACTTACAGTTTTGGGTGATTGACTGGCCCCAAAAGGTACCAGATCAGATGGACAGGAAAACCAGAAAAATGCTTCATGCTTATCAAATGATATATACAAACAGTGTATACAAAGATTATATATTCCTCATTCCGAAGGAGGTATGGGCCTCCTCAAAACTGATTATATGTATAGATCTGTAACTGTAGGACTGCATACATAAATACTGACCTCATTAGATCCAACCATAGTGAAAGTTTTGAAAAATGAAGAGATCAAATCTAAGATGACTTCCCTGCTTAGTTTAGCAAAAGCATGTCAGTGTCAAGCAATAACAGAAACCAAACCAGAAGTAGATAAAAATTAGCAGCAACTGAATGTGCCAAAAAACAAAAGAAAAAATATAAGGAGAAAGATCAGATGAGAAGGCAAAAAATCTTGAAAATGCATAAATATAGTTGCAAGTACAGAAAACTCCTGGAACAACCTCATGTCGATCAGGATCTGACACAAGAATAGTTAAGGAGTGGTGAATTTAAACCAAAAGATGAAAGGTTAATATTAGCAGCCCAGGATAGTGGACTATGTGCACATTGGTTTGCAAAGTCCATTGAACATGTGGGAGAAACAGAAAAATGCAGATTCTGTAAAACAGAACTATAGACAGTTGCACATCTTCTTGCTGGGTGTGATACACTAATAGCAGGGGCTCTATATACTGAAAGGCATAATAATGTGGCAAACTGTTACGCATTGCGCAGGGGATTGTATAAACATCACAACACTGAAGTAGCAGAGAAGGATTGGAAACATGACCCCCAAAGTATTATAGAGAATGATGAAGTTTATATCACATGAGATTACCCATTACCAACAGTTCAAAAATGATGCAAGAAAAACAGATATAGTAGTCCATGAAAAGAAGATAAAAGTAGCCTTGATCATTGAAATTGTTATACCCAGTTATTACAGTGTCTTACATACAGAGAGACAAAAAGTCATAAAATACCAGGATTTGCAGGCAGAAACAAGGGCAATTTGGAAGAGGATGCAAAGAGTTCCAATAGCAGTAGGAGCAATGAGTCTCATAAAAAAGAATTTACAATCTTATTTAGATATGCTACCAATACCTGTAACTCCATAATAATTGCAGAAGGAGCAAATTCTGGGCACATTGGACATGCTGTCAATAGTACTTTTGGTTAACATCAAAGATTGAAACAACACTAATTTCATGAACTTTAATCTTACTTTGAGTTAGGAATGGGGTACATTTCCACCATGGTATTAAAAACCCAAAAGACCTGGAGAAATTAAACTGGTAAAAACAAAAAATATAGAGTACAAATGGATTAATATATTAAAAGTGGATCATGTTCCAGACTGAATAGAGTAGTTACTATAAAAAATACTTCAAAATCTAAACCATTAGGGACTTTTATCATACATGTTTAGGATTGTGTATATACATTTTTATGGTCAGTATAGTTAAGTTTTTCAAATGAAGGGATGTCTTTATACAACATGCTGAGTTTCTGGTTTTAAATTGAGGCTTTTAATATGATGTATGACGTGCATATTGATTGGAGGTTGCTTGTCACATGGATCATGATTATGATATAATTTTATAAAACTAGATTTTTAAATAATTGCTTTTAAACACTTGATGAAGTATTGAAGCAAAAGCTTTTAATAGCTTGTGCTTCTTAATGAAAGTACTGTGTGGCAGTTTTGAGCCATTTTTTTTGTTTGGTGTGGTTTTGTTTGACTGGCTTGCCATTGCCTATTTAAGCAGCCCTTTTTTGCTTAACTGTTTAGGAATGTCCACTGTCACAAGTTTTACTTGTGTTGTATTTAGAACCAATTCATAAGTCAAGTATTTGATGGTATAAAATGAGTTAAGATTTTATAGTTTGTGGATGATGTTTTCATTAAATTGAATTAGTCACACCATGCATTGAATAGATTTTTTTAATAGCTGGAAAGATTCAATACATGCTTTTCACATAATGTGATAAAAGGTGAGAATTGAGTGGTTGCAAATTAATATTAGCTTTCTTCTAAAGTGAAAGATCATTATAATTTTCTTTAAAATTATTCTTGTATTAAATACTCAGAAATCTACATGGGGAGTACAGTGGAGAAATTAAAAAGTAAGACATAAGCAGAATTAACAATAACTGTGAGTTAAATTTAGGAAAATAGTTGGGCTTGATGTAAATGTCTCAAAAATCCCTCCATGAAATTAAATATCTCCAAATACCTCATACACAAAGCCTGACACTGACTATAAATGTAAAGTCTCAAGACAGAGAAATATATGGAGCAGACACTGAATAAAAACATAAACCAAATAGTTTCACCCTCCAGTCTAAAAATTTATTGGCATAAAACTGGTAGTATATGTTGGGGGGGTGTTTTAAGTTAAGCTGATTCCAGGTTATTTCTGATCATACAGGGTAACATAATAAACTAAAATGTGATTCTTCAGTGTCTTGGTAGATGTTACATTTAATGATACTTGGGGGGGTATCATGGATGGGCAGCAAATTTCTGCAGTTGCATATGTTGGAATTTCATCCTGAATGCTAGAGGAACAGATACAAGATATTGGTTTAAATAAAGTACAGAATACTGTACTTTATGATGCATATTATAAGAAGTTGGACTGATACAGAATTAACCTATGTGTTTAATAAAAACACATGAATAAAGTGTAAATAATAATAGCTCTGTGACACATATGTATGAAGGTCCGATTGTACTGCTGGTGACTGATGTTTGATTAACAAGTCCACAGTCAGGAAGTTCTGGCTGGTGGGACGTGAGTGAATCGCTAAAACAAGTGTACCTACCCTGTAAGGATGGAGGTTGCTGAGTGACTGAGGCTGACAGAAATATACACACACACACACACACACACACACACACACACACACACACTCTCTCTCTCTCTTTCTTTATATAATATATGTATATTAACACACACACACACACACACACACACACACACACACACACATCTTTCTCTGCCTCTCTGTCTCTCTCTCTTTCTTTCTATATATAATATATGCACATGCACACACACACACACACACACACACACACACACACACACACACACACAAATAAAGATGATGAAGCCAGTCAAAAGGCTAAAACATAGTTTTAATCTAAAAATCTTGAAAGTAACAAATCCACTTGGTTAAGCAGTTTTGTCTACATTAAGACATCCTCAGAACCAAGACAAATAGTGAAGTAAAAACTTTTAAATACAATACAAAGACACACCCATTTGAAACCTTCAATAAAACCAATCAACCAATTAAACATAGCAAACAGAAATAAAGCAACAGTAACTAGATGTTACAGCCATAGTACTGAATATAATAGATGCTTCATATACTTTAAAATGTAAGTGAATGTTTTTTCAACACACTTGAAATTGAAATGTGTTCATTTAACCCTGGTGGGTTTGTTGCGTCTAACCTAATCTGCCACAACATTTCCCTGTGTAGTAAAATGGTCTCCCAGTCTCCTGAAAATGGTGTTGTTGTAATTTGTTCAAGTATCAAAAAAACAAATTTATTGAACTTTTGACAACATGTAGCATGCCTTGCCAATGCACTTCTATTGTCCCCCCTTCTTATGCTATACACATGCTAATATATTTGTTGTTTCAAACTATTCTTAGTCTTGTCTATATAAAATGTGCTGCATGTGCAACAAGTTGCAAGATAAATAATGTTTTGTGCAATACAATTTAAACATTTTACTGTGTCCAAATGATTAATAATGTTCAAAACTCTATTGTCCTTATTCACATTAATATAGGAACAATATGCACATTGGTGACATTTTCTAGTTGTAGGTACACCCCTGCTTGTACAACTTCTTTCCAGCATCATCTTAACATTCTGCCTGTTTTTGTATGTGAAAAATGGTGGTGATTTAAATAAGTGACAGATGTTACTATCAACTTGTAACAACATCCAGTTTCTATTGATGATCTTTTTAATAGCCTTAATATCAGTTGTATAATGCAATACCAGATTTGTATTCGGTGTTAGTACCCTAGTCATTTTGTTTTCCATTATGTTAACCATGCTTGTCTCCCCATGTTTTATAATGGGTACATATTTATCCTGTTTCCCAACCCAAACTTCACCTATAATTTTCTCCAATAAATCTATGGGATATCTCCTATCAATAAACATTTTTTTAATTATTGTAAATTCTTCTAAACAATCAGAAGAATCAGAAGTGAGACATGAAGCTCGGATTAGCTGACTCTTAACTACCCCCTTTTTCTTATAAATGGGGTGGCAGCTCGTGTAATGCAAATATGTGTTACAAAATGTAGGTTTCCTAAAAAATTCTAGTAGCATGAGTAGCATCACCTTTGTTAAAAAATAAAATATCTAGATAATTCATCATTTTCACATCCTGTTTAAATGAAAACTTCAAAATGTCAGAACTACTTTGCATAAAATTGAAAAACATTTCTAACTGTTCTCGAGTGCCTGTCCACAAGAAAAATAAATCATCCAAAAATCTATAATAGACCAGGCAAAACCTATATAGTGGGAATTTGAACAAAACATTCAGTTCCCACCATAACATGACTGTGTTCGTGAACAGGGGGGCGCATGCAGCGCCCATTGCAACCCTCTGTTTCTGTTTGTAAAATTCACCTTTAAATGCAAAAAAAATGTTACTTAGCACCAGTTCCATGAAATTGCATATTGTTTCTTTCTCATCATCGTGAAGATCATTGCATTTAAAAATTATGTCTCTAAACCAATCCAAGCCAGTTTCTTGTGGGATTACTGTGAAGAGACTGTTCACATCACGTCACCAAAATTACATAGTTTGGTATCACCACGGTTTGTAACTTACTCAAAAGGTCCCAGGAGTCTTTTAAAATGTGGGGAAATCTATCAAAAAGATGCTTAAGTCTCATATCAACATATTTTGCTATGGGCTCAGTCACAGACCCTCTTGCTGCAACTATTGACATAGCGGTGGGTCTTCTTGATTAGAGTGAATTTTAGGAATCCCAAAAATCTTAGGTAGTAGTGGATTTCCTACCTTCAAATAATCATAGAGGGGTTTGGAAATGGAGTTGAATAACAACAGTTCATCAAGCACAAGCTTCACAGACCTGTATGCTAAGCTGATTCCAGGTTATTTCTGATCATACAGGGTAACATAATAAACTAAAATGTGATTATTCAATGTCTTGGTAGATGTTACATTTAATGAAACTTAGGGGTATCATGGATGGGCAGCAACATTCTGCAGCTGCATATGCTGGAATTTCACCTTGAATGCTGGAGGAACAGATACAAGATATTGGTTTAAATAAAGTACAGAATACTGTACTTTATGATGCATATTATAAGAAATTGGACTGATACAGAATTAACCTATGTGTTTAATAAAAACACTTGAATAAAGTGTAAATAATAATAGCTCTGTGACACATATGTATGAAGGTCTGATTGTACTGCTGGTGACTGATGTTTGATTAACAAGTCCACAGTCGGGAAGTGCTGGCTAGTGGGACGTGAGTGAATCGCTAAAACAAGTGTACCTACCCTGTAAGGATAGAGGTGGCTGAGTGACTGAGGCTGACAAAAATACACACACACACATACACACACACACACACACACACACACACACACACACACACACACACACACACACACACACATGCACACATGCACACACACGCAAACACACGCAAACACACACACACACACACACACACACACACACACACACACACACACTATCTCTCTCTTTCTTTATATAATATATGTATATTGACACACACACATCTTTCTCTGCCTCTCTATCTATCTATCTTTCTTTCTATATATAATATATGCATATGCACACACACACACACACACACACACACACACACACACACACACACACACACACACACACATGCATACACATACATTGTTCCCCTCTTTCTATATAAAATATATACATAGGTATGCACACACACACAAAAATGCATATGCAGGAATCTCTCTCTCTCCCACCCCACTTGTCTCTTCCTTTCTATATATATATATATATATATATATATATATATATATATATATATATATGTATACACACACACACACACACACACACACACACACACACACATACACATACATTGTTCCCCTCTTTCTATATATAATATATACATAGGTATACACACACACACAAAAATACATACTACATACTCAGGAATCTCTCTCTCTCTCCCACCCCACTTGTCTCTTCCTTTCTATATATATATATATATATATATATATATATATATATGTATATACACACACACACACACACACACACACACACACACACACACACACACACTCGCACACACACACACACACACACACACACACACACACACACACACACACACACACACACACACACACACACACACACATATTTTTCTCAAACAGCATTTTAGTTGCAGGTGCCAATACACAGCAGGTACTAGATTAGGTTTTGCGCTCTCTTTCCTTTCTCTCTTTCTGTCTGTTTGTCTTTCTCTATCTCTCTCTGTTGGTATATGTCATTACTCCTCTATTTCTGTCTATCATCTAATCATTCACTTTTGTGTTGGCGCTCTCCCTTCAGGTTTGGAAGATCATTTTGCTGATCCTGGCTTGCTGCCTCCAAGTGACATCTAAAAATAGTCACCTTTGTGCTTATCATGCTTACGTAGTTTTCAGAAAACAAACAAAGACATTGTCATGTTTCACTCCTGATTAAAAGTACAAGGCTAACGACTAGCTGACATTTATTTTGTTACTGTCCTAATCACTTAGATGTATTGCCTCTCTGCTTAAAGGAGGGCAGTAATTATGCAAACACTGGTTCCTAGCTGATAATTCCACATGTCTGTGACTATTTAAGCAGTACTTGAATTAGATCAATTGGAACCGGTATTGTTTTACTCATGCATTTTTAATATCGTCTCATTTTATAGGTTATGTGAAACTTCTTGTTGCATATTTAATGTGCATTATTTCTGCATTCTGGATTTTTAACATCTAAAATATACACATATTATTGTGCAGTTCCATCTGAAGCAAGTTCATGTGGGAAATGGAACACGTATTCTCACTGATAAACTGCACTAGACTAGCATAAACCACTTTAAAATACCTGCTGCCTAGAAGTGGTGAGACTGGGGATGTTGAAGCATGCATCGTTTTATTAGAATATTCTGCCTGGTAATGAAAATATATATGAACACAAAACACATATGTTCTTATGAAAATATATGGTATTACAACATTGCATAACATTCATATTATACTATCTAGTGATTTTTTATTCAGTCTGCCCAGGATTGTAGTTATCAGCCTTGTTAATGAGCACATGCACTGTTAATTGTATGATATTGCTACCATCAAGACAAAATGACTACACCACAACTGCATTTGCTGTGCTTTTACAGTATCCAATGTATTGTGCATGGTATGGTTTGGTGTTTTAGTAATATACTAATGTACATAGCGGATGCCATCTATACTTTGTAAATGTTGGAATAGCCTCGGTATACAGAACGATTATAGCTTCCTATAAATGAAGTATTGTGTTTAATACAAATTAGTCTTTGTACTGGTGGCACTTGGTGCTACCATATCAACTGTTTTCAGAATTACAGATTTGCCCTTGCTACCAAGTGGTATAGTTGTGACCACATTTTTAGGGCCATAGATGATGGCAAGCTCACTTGTGTGGTTATTATATGTCTCACCAAAGGCTCCGGCCTGGTTAGTCATTCATCAGTACTTCATCCTCTCATCACTAATTGTTAGGTTAGAGAAATATGTTCTGGTTTGTGAAGTGAATTTTTAATTTTTTTTTTTCAAGCAAAGGTGTGCAACTTTCTCTTTCTATGCCTTTTAACATTTCTAAAACCCACAAAAAACTTGGCTTCCTATATAGGCACTATAAATTCCTCACCCCCGCTACTAAACAAGCCCTAGCCCTCTCTTACCTGCTTCCTTCTTTAACCTATGGTGCTCCTCTACTAACAAATCTGCAGTCCTCTTTAAAACTGAAGCTAGAATCTCTGTTATAACAAAATCGCCAAATTTGCTTCTAACTGTCATTATTCTACCCATCATTGTATAGCCTTAAGGCATCTCCACTGGCTTGAATTCCCACAATTTCTGCTACATCTCCAACTAACTACTTCTCATAGACGAACATACAAACCACAAGACTGCCCTGCACTCAGCTCCTTATTTACCCCTTACTCCCCTACTAGGTCAATATGCTCAGAAAATAAAAATTATTTCATGTCCATAAGCCAAACCTTCCAGTTGGTAAACTTCTATACTCCTGGACTATGGCCAGGCACTGGAATGATCTCCCCTCCTTTATACGTTCTAAACAACACCCCTTCAAATTCAAATCTGCCTTCTAAAATCATCTTCTTTCTAACTGGATTTGCAACTGCAGTACCTTCTCTAATGCTGTTAACTAACCCTCCCCCCTTTATTAGCACACCTTGTAATGCTCTTTTCTTAATTAACTTATGATCTTTACTGCCTCTAAAATCACATTTCTGTCATGTTGCTTAGTCTTACTACTACATTTTGTAGCAGTTAGCTGTACCACTGCACTGACACCTTTTGTATAGTAGCATTATAGATGTAAGCTGTACCTCCTCACTGATTTATTGGATGGTAGAAATCATTGTAAATATTGTAACTACCTTGCGGTAGCCACTTCTGTACTGTTATACAGTTTTGCTATGTAAGAACCAATGTTTCTGTGTAAAATGTACCTCATTACTGGTATCATTCATTTTTGTAGTAACTCTTGTAAGTATAGAAGCCACCTTGTGGTAGTTACCTCGGGAATGTAAAGTAGTTTTCCTTATTGTATTAATCTACTGGAGCTTTTATCCCAGAGCCTCCACTGAAAATGGGCTCTTGTCAGCCCAGTGGACTTTCCCGGTAAACAAATGTAATAAATAAATAAATAAATAAAATAAATATGCTACTTCTTTTATTTTTTTTAGGGCTTTATGGACTTCACCTTCTTGTATTCTCTCTGTTTATCAGTTTGATTTTAATGATCTCCAGGACCTGGTTTTAACAATTTATACTGGATAAGGTCATTATTAAGAGGTAAAGTCCAGTGATATGCTAGGCAGGTAATAGTAAGTAGCAAACTTGTTTATTTAGAATACACAAAGTTTTCAGGCCAATGCCCTTTCTTAGTGTGTTACATACCAAACTACTATTCACATACATTTAAACTAAAACCCTCATGACAGCCCAATCAGAAGAAGACAACAATGAACTGCATATTCATATTTAAAGACATAAAACGCATTTTAAAACATGAAATATTTCCTGTCTAAACTGTCTTGCACTCAAAAATTATAAAAAGTATAAAAAATATATTAAAAATATAAATATTTGTATATCAAAGTGCATATATCATTCATTTACAATAGTAGAACAGCATTTGTCTTTTTTTAGTATAGATTTTAAGCTCACTGCTGCATTAATACCAAGTAGAGAGTATGCTTGCAGTCTCACTATCTATTCATATTCTAAAGTCTCTATCTATGAATTTAAGTTTACAGTTATAAGCATTGTGCATATGAGCATAACAGGAGGCAATCTGAATAACAAACTAGAGACTTTAGAGTATGAATGGATACCACAGTAAAATGCCAGATATTGTACCATCTGATGTATACTTGTGCAAGCAATAATGGCAGACAATGAAATGTTCTAAGAACAAAATATATGACTTACACAGCAGTACGTGCATTGATGGTATGAACATATGGCAGTGTATATGAAGTGTGAAATGGAAGCATCTGTAAAAGCAAAGTATATCCATAACAATATGAGCATAGAACAATACAGGAAAACTGCACACAGATGAATATTATGAGTCAACATTTTGGCAGTCTATCATGTCAGTTATACAACAAGAGATAGCCTGTGGCTTTAGACATGTCAGAGACCCCTTGCTTGTACAGTATGTAGTGGACATCTCAGTGGTCATCATTACTACAGGGTCAAAGTAACAGAATACATACTGGGGTAACTGTTAGTGTTACACTAACATACACAAGGGCGCCTATGCTGGTGGTTTATACTGTGGCCCTGAGTGACCCTGTCACATGAGGAAACACTATGTCCAAGGTGCTGTACCACTTATCTGGATATGGTAACGTGTATGCAGGCACACACTCTGAGTCCATGCAGTGTTGTGGTTAGTATGTCAGGACATAACTGCTGAACTCCAGTCATGGTGACCAAGACCAGCTGTGTGAGCATGTTGCAGTACAGACTGTGATGGAAAAGGGCCATGTGTGGGATGTAGAAGAGGTAGTGACCCTCTACCCACTGGTGATATTCTGCTCATGTGTGTCAGGGCACATAACACCAGAGCTATACTTCAGCATTGCCCAAGCATTGCTGTGACAAGGTTTTCTACAGGGCATGCAACAGATACCACAGTCATGCTATGCAGCTAGTGCTGCCATGACCTTTCCATGCCTGCACCTCTAATCCTTGTGTAATACATGGAGCTGCAGTGCTATACTGCATGACTGTCAGCAAGAGCAAGTGCACCCAGGTATTGTCATCACATTGCTGAGAACATTTATGCACCCGTAACAGCAGGAGTACATTGTTAGACACATGTCCACTCATACTGGCCACTTCCCAACATGCGGTCCTACAGATTTTACTGAGTCACCAACACTCTCAGATTCACCTGGGAACAGCTGCCTGAGGTAATCATCATAACCAGTATCTGATGTCCAACAATACTTAGACTTGCTGACCGAACTATCCCACCTATCAGAGGTTATACCTTGAGACACAGGACTGACCCCTCCAGGACTTGATGATGTTGAACTGAACTATCTTTCCTATCAGAAGCTATACACCAAACCACAGGACTGAACCTTCCAGGACTTGATGAAGTTGAACTGAACATTCCCTCCTATCAGAGGCTATCCCCCAAGCCATAGGATTGTCCCCTCCAGGAATAGGTGAAGTTGAATTGAACTATCCTTACTATCAGAAGCTATACCCCAAGCCACAGAACTGATCTATCCAGGACTTGATGAATTTGACTCTAGTACAGTGCCTCATGTGCCATTGGCTGTACTGTGTGAATGTGGCACATCATATCCTGCCTCTGAATCAGTGGACAGGCTTGTGGAGGAGGCAGGAATTGGACACGTTGCAAGGACAGAAATGTGACATATTAGCTACATGAAACATAGTTGCACAGAGCAAAAGATATGTGCAAATATCATGGCAGCTCCCAAATTATATACAAATGGGCTGTAAATATCTATTTACCTAGTCATCATGGGTGTGTGCGGGTGGTGCAATGCCCCTACTTAACAGAGAAAGTCATCACTAGGCATACTCATTGCAAATGGAATTGGCATAGCATAGTAACACTGCTGTTAAATGCACACATATCAAACATGTCCTCCTCTGACTCCACGCCTGTGGTGTATGTTGCAATGTCACTGTGAGTTACACAGAAACAGATAGACAAAATAATTGTGAAGCACTCTGACATACATCATTCTGCATCAGGTTAGTCAGCCCTGTGTACATAGATAAACATGTACCTGATGGTCTGGGATGTACAGTGGTATATGATGGACCTGCAAAGGAGAAAACATCATTAGACAGGCTGCTCACAATAACATCTAACTACACATTTCTATACCCCATACAGAGACACTCTCACAAGATCGGTCCTCCTCTGAGGTGTCCTCCCTCAGTCTGCATTAGGATGTTACTGTGAATTATAAGAAGTAAATGTGAAACACAGCACTTTGACATCTATCATCCTGCATCAGGTATAGCAATAGAGTCAGCCCTATAAACATAGACAAACATGTACTTGATGGTCTAAGATGTATAGTGATATGTAGTGGACCTGCAAATGGGAAGGCATCATCGGACAGCCTGCTCACAATGACACATAACTACACATTTGTATAACCCATGTAGAGACACTCTTACCAGGTCTACCCTTAGCTGATGTGTCCTGCCTTGCTGTTTGTCGGGATGACACTGAAATACACTGAACAGATAATGTGTTCGATTGCAAGTCCATACAAGTATGACATACTATGCTGTTATATACTGGAACGCTATACATACCAAGGCATCTTGGCATGCCAGTCTCTATCCCACCCGCTAGAATATGTTGGTTCTTGCCAATTTTATGATGTGATTCCAGGAATAAGCTTTTTGTTATCAGGGGGAGGTATAAGTGGTCTTATACCTATGGTATTCCTTTCACTGTCATAGCAATGTAGTCTGTTAGTCACAAGGAGGATCATGTCTGAGCCTCATTAACAATATCCATCCTGTGATCTGTTGTGACCACCCATACCATTCACCATGTTAATGATGTCATACCATGCCTATGTGCTCCACTGTGTATCACCTGTCCATCAAAGCAGGTCCCTGGAATGCTGCTGCAGGGCTTCTAGAATGAATTCATTCTACCTAAAAGAGAAGTATTCCTTTCTGCTTCTGTTACCATCTACATAAAACATACATGTGCATATCAGAATCACTGCTACTCAGATACTACCAGCATGTGGAATTTGCAACGAGGGGGGAGAACATACTGGACATGGTCTTCACCAATATTAAGCAAGCTTACAAGGCAATGCCTCATCCATACCTGGGTAGTTCAGATCATGGCCATTATGGTAGTCCCTGCATACAAACCACTGCTAAACAGAAATAAGACATCTAAGAAACTAGTAAAGGTTTGGCTGGAGGGTGCAGTCTCAGCACTACAGGACTACTTTGAAAGCACAAACTGAGTTGTGTTTAAGGAGACAGCTACAGTAAACCACCAAGTAGACCTTGAGGAGTACACAGAGTCAGTGATGGCCTACATCACAATGTGTGAATGATGTCATATGGAAGGTGCAGTCTCAACACTACATGACTGCTTTAAAAGCACAAACTGCAATGTGTTCAAGGAGGTGGCTACAGTAAACCACCAAGTAGACATTGAGGAGTACATGGAGTCGGCGATGACCTACATCGCAAAAGCATCATCACATGGTAAACCAGAAACCATGGCTGACAAGCAGGGTATATGAGCTCCTGAAAGCAAGGAATGCTGCATACAAAGCAAATAATAAAGATGCAGTCAGGGTGGGCAGTGCTAATCGCAATAGAGGGATAAAGGAGGCAAAACATGAGTACGGCCAGAGAATACAGGGTCACTTCAATGACACCAGAGACACCAGATGGCTGTGGCAGGAGATATAAGCTATAACAGACTATATGCCTATTTCTTCAAAATGTAATGACAATATCGAATTCCTGAATGAACTTAACAACTACTTCAGTAGGTTTGATGAAGGGAACAACACCATGGCAACTAAACTCCCCTTCAAACAAAATGAGGAAGTGCTCTGCTTTAACCTAGTGGAATTCCAAAGTATCCTAAGCAGAGTAAATCCCAGAAAAGCAGCTAGCCCTGACAACAGTCAAGGGATAGTGCTCAGAAACTGCTCTGCTCAACTGACAGCAGTACTTCAAACATTTTCAACATATCTCTGAGCGAGGCCCAAGTACTAAGGTGCTTCAAGAATACTACTATAATACCCCTACCAAAGAAATCACAGCCAGTCAGCCTAAATGACTACTGTCCAGTTGCTCTAACCTTAACAGTGATGAAATGCTTTGAGCAGGTGATCCAGGACCATCTATCTGCAAACCTACCAGCATCACCAGACCCGCTTCAATTTGCCTACAGGGCCAAGTGCTCAACAACATATGCCATCTCATTTGCTCTTCATGAATCCTTGGCACATCTTGACAACAAAAAACTGTTATGTATGGATGCTGTTCATCGATTTAACTCCAATTTTAATATGGTCATCCCTCAACATCTGATTGAGAAGCTTGTCCAGCTGGGTGTCAGCACCCATTAATGCAACTGGATCCTGGGCTTTCTCATTGATAGACCCCAAAAAGTATGTGTGGGCAACAACACCTCAAAGAGCTTAACACTAAGCATGGGTACTCCCTCAGGGATGTGTCCTGAGCCCTCTACTGTTTACCTTACTAACTCATGATTGCATCGCCAGACATAATTCGAACAAGATTGTCAAGTTCGCAGATGACACCATTATAGTGGGTCTTGTCAGGAGTGGAGATGAGACTGTCTACAGAGATGAGGTGAACCACCTCATTAACTGGTGCAATACTAATACCCTGGCTATAAATGTAAATAAAACCAAGGACTTAGTAATGGACTTCAGAAAGAATCAGGACTCACATCACCCACTCATAATTAAAGGGAACACAGTGGAGAGAATAAATAGCACCAAATTTCTGGGTGTGTATATTTCTGAGGACGTAGCATGGTCAACAAATACTAACCACATTGTGAAGAAACCACATCAATGCCTGCACTTCTTACGGAAGCTGAGGAAAGCTAATCTCCCTTCCTCAGTCCTCAAAACCTTCTATACTGGCACAATTGAAAGCACCTTTACTAGTAATCTCACACTCTGTTTTGGGAACTTCAAAGCCTCAGACCAAAAGGCCCTACAGAAGGTGGTGAAGGTATCAGAGAAGATCATTGTATCCCCACTTCCAGCTCTGCAGGCCCTATATGAAGCATGATGTATTGGCAGAGCCAGACAAATAATCACAGACCACACACACCCCGCACATGGACTGTTCTCCTGCTTGTCTTCAGGAAGATGGTACTGTAGTATGCGTTGTAGGTCCTCCAGGTGTAGTAGGAGCTTCTTCCCACAAGCGATCAGACTGTTGAACTCTACAATGTATCAATAGCTGGTTACCAGAACAATCAGTAGTACAGCTATCTTCTTGTGCAAGACCTACATCAAGCTGCTTTAAAAGTGCAATCAGTAGTGACTGAACATTCCGTACAATGCACTTGTGCTATTCTGTATACTCTGTGCAATAATTGCTTTTCCACATGTGCAATATTTGATGAAGGCTGCTACCAATGTTATAGAGGTATCTCAGATCTTGTTAGTCTTGTTTAGTATATGTATATGTTTCTGTACTATGTCCTTGTTATACTCTGTAGTTGTATGTGATATGTGCACTTGGAATGGAAGCAATGTAATTTCGTTTACCTTGCACTGTGTGTAGGTGTGAATGACAATACATTTTACTTTGACTTTGACTAGAATGCAGACCTGTATTACACCTATAGACAGCTACTCATCAACAGTGCACAATTTAATAATGCTATACATATTATAGGGTCTGTATCACATAGTCGAAGTGTCAAAACTTTGACTATGTAAATATCGAACCCAAAAGTTCGAAAACTGAAAACTCCGAACACTCAGAACAGCGATTTTTTTCCCAGGGGAAAAAAAAAATCACTGTTCCGGTACAAAATGCAGAAACACATGAACACTACATACTGTTTATAATGTGGGGGGGCTGTGCCCCCCACACACCCCCTACTTAAATATACCAACTCCGAGATCAACCACAGTGGAGGAAATAGCAAAGCCAGGGAAATGGCCAACCAAATTATTCCCCTAAGAAAGAATTAGATGTTCTGCGGCTTTGTTATTTTTAGACTTCGAACTTCCCAGTTCAAAGTTTCGGCGTTTGGACATTTGTTCATTCGGACTTATGATATACACCCCATATTATATGCAAGGCCACTGAAGAAGAGCAGATGCAAATATAATAAATGTACTGCTGCCTGTCACACAACTCTGCAATGCTCACGCATGGCAACCAATATGTGCTAGATATGTAGCAACAATGAAAAAAGTAACCTAGTATTTAAAAATATACACAGCAACTGCCCCAGTGTGAAAACAGTAGACTGCCTTCCCTGCTTGTTATTTGAGAAAAATGAAAAATAAAAATTCTCAGACTTAGAATTAAAAGAACCTGTAATAAATCATCCAAAACTTCAGATGTTAATTCCTCTTCTATAAAATTACTGTATAAAAAGTTGAGTAGACATAGTCACTGGAATAACTCAGCTTTTATTTTTCATTTTTCTGAAAAAGCAAGGAAGTGAAGGCAGTCTGCTATTTTCATGCTATCTCCTTGTTCATCTCTGCTGTGGTTTATGTACTTGTTTGCCCTGTGACTCACTCTTCATGTCCACGGGGTTCTTGGATGTGAGGATGATTTACCAGAAGCATTGGTGTTCTTTGTTGTTTGACATACACAGTAACTGAGACACACACACATATGGTAATACATATCTTGCCGACATGTGCATCATCTAGAGATGTAATTAAAACCTGTGACTATGGGAATGTTTCTAACATGGTACAGTCAATGTTACTACTACACCATTACTTCAGGTATAGTATACCTGTAAAGCATACAATACCTACTCATTCACTTGCACAGGTTACTATCCCTATCTGCTGGCCTACTGACACCAGGCATATGGAAGTGACATGAAACAATTTAGTAAGCTCATGCTGTTTACCTGTAATGTGTCTAACTGACATGTCTGTAACACGTGGATATTAAAGGTATGTATTTGTTGAATTTACCTAAGCATCACAATAAACACAACTGTGTAAGTACTTCATTATGGTGATAAGTATCTCTGACTAGAATAGAGAAGATATGGGCTGTCACATCCAAGGGCAATCATACCAGTAGTAGGATAAGTGGGACAGTCCATGCGTTTGCTTCATTTTCTAGCGTCCTTCACAAATGACATTGTGTAATGCTGTGCCTCTGTTCTACTTCTTAATTTGTCACTCTCCACAAACAACAGTATATATTAGCAAATAAACATGCAGTCCCAGAGGATCCACTCATAATCTGTCAGTATCTACAATGGAACAGAGAAGGAAGGATGCGTCATTATGCCTGCAGATGGTAGGAAACCAAAAAAAATGGATGTAGATGCTTACAGGGAATCATTCAAAAATATGTAAATGGTGAAAAACACAGTCATTTTCAATAGTAAACATAAGAAAATGCCACAGCCTTGGTCCATGAATAAATTCTGCTTCACAGTTTCAGAATGTAGACATCAAAATAGCTCACCTAAGGAAAAGCTTTCCTCTTGATAGTGCATATACATGCAAGTATACCTAACAGTAAGAGCATAAGAGCACTTCAGTGCACACACATTAACTTAAATACCATTTGAGCCATACGTGATCAATGATATTCATCAGCATGCAATGTTTTTGAATCATGTCTGTATAGATCTGAGTAAGTTATTGGATCTCAGCACACTGACAAATAGCTGAGAATACGTGTTCAGAGCTCTGTACAAATGCTCAATATTTCCCAATATATGTGTAGATGTACAACATATGAATGGTGTCCACGAATGGGCTGATAACAACCTCATCATGCCAAATTTAAAATATGATACTGCAACACTTCCAGATAATTTCTTTGCTACTTGTGAACTGAGTGGTACCTCACTGAGCTATTTTCTGAGTGTATTTCAAAAGTTATATTCAGTTACATCAAGAAAGATGATAATGTAGGGGAGGCTGAGGTACATCTGGGCACCCAATTTGACCAACGAGGAGACAATGCAGTTACTGACCATATATATCCAAAATGAAGAGATGATGCAGGACTGCCAGGCCAAAATCAATGTGCGGATCTGGTTGGCAGGGAAATTTGTGGATGGATTGGGATCTTCAGGACTGGGGAGAAGGTCTGCAACCATTACAACTTTCATTTGGGGGAACGGGTTCAGCTACTGGAGTGGATCGCCAGTGTCCACAGACATGAACCGAATCCCTACGATATGGAAACTATTCCACACCCTAACACCTCCACTCCATATTTCATAGCTATTAAACTGGGATTGTACTTGTTTAACCTGTGCTTTCACTGTATAAGTTTTGCATTCATACAAAGGTGAGGTCTTCCACTTGGTCATTAAATATACGTCAAACATAGTTATACTGCTGTAACTGCTTTTATAGTACATGTCTTTGGTGTTTTGGTGTTACTATCCTTAACTTGGATATTGTGTACAACTTACATAGCAAAACAATATATACGTGTGTGTGTGTGTGTGTGTGTGTGTGTGTGTGTGTGTGTGTGTGTGTACTAGAATACACTGAGACACACCAATATTTACAATGCAAATGTCAGCATGTAAAAATTGACATTTATGACAAGTACAACCCAAAGTGCATGCTCTGGGCATAACCTTGGAGCATGCAAACAGTAAACACTGTTTTTTTCCTGGGACTGAAATCCCACTGCAATCACATATACCCTGCCAATTATATAAACTAATTCTGCGATTGCACAGTCTCAGAGAAGAGGCATATTCCCCAACCCTTGGAATTGTCGACCTCACAACACACCCGTCAACCTTCTGTTTTGTCAGCCAGAGCACAACACTCAACCACATTGTGTGTAACTATATATTTTTTTATATATATATATATATATATATATATATATATATATATATATATGTATATACTCTATCTATCTATCTATCTATCTATCTATCTATCTATCTATCTATGTCTGTCTATCTATCTATCTATCTATCTATCTATCTATCTATCTATCTATCTATCTATGTGTGTGTCTGTATAAGTTCATAGGTATATATTACACTAATGATAGGGCCTTTATACGCTTAGCATTGCAACCCAAATGTCACCACAAATTTGATTTATAGAGGGTGTGATTTATTGAGTGCCTCTGCCCATCAGACACATAGGCTCCAGACCAGGTGTGTATTTCTGATTACCCATCCATTGGTCCCAGTTGCACTTAAATAAGGTTAGTGAGGAACTCTGCTTGACAAAGATAGGGAGCTTATTTAAGAGAATGAAAATTCTATGAGAAACCTATCTGTCTCTCCAGCATTCCCTATTTATGCTGGCATTGGATGAACTAAAAACTATATTGGGCACCAAGCCACATTTTACATATAAAAATATGAGGACGATTAAAAGTTTACTCTGTTATAAAGATTTTTATAGACCCTGTTATACACAATTGGCTGCTAAAACTGGTACTTTTCCATGTTTTAACTGTGTTGCCTGTGCTTACATCTTAGGGAATGGTAGTGATATTTTCACTCATCCTGCCAATGGACAAGTATTTAATTTTAAAATTACAGCTACTTGTAACACCACTTTTGTGGTTTATTTGGCTACCTGCATCTCATGCAGCTCATTTTACGTGGGAAAAACAATACGTAAGCTTAAGGAATGTGTTATAGACCATAATTCTGAAATTAGGAGAAATTGTGACAATAATGCGCTATGTAAACATATTAAAACTTGTGGTGAAACACATACATTTAAGTTTAGAGTGATTGATGCTCTATGTCCAAATGAAAGAGGTGGTGATGTCAACAACCGCCTTGAGCTCAAAGAATTTGAATGGATATTGAGATTAGCTGCCGACACTCATCCTGGTTTAAATAGCACTGTCAGTTTAAAACCTGTGTTAGTTAAGCTACGTAATATTGTAAAGTAAATATTTTATACTGTGTATCTACACATCTTTTAATATATTTATATGTATATGTCTTTAATTTTTAATTTGTTTTCTGTCACATGATTTCATTTGGCTGCTGGTCATGTGATTTTAGACCTGTATTTAAGCTTCTAGAGTTTAGTGTTTGAATGTATTAGTATTGAAGAAGGGTTACGCCCGAAAGCTCTGCTTTTTATTAAACACCTCCCAATTGTATCAGATGTTCACTAGGGAGGATATCCCACAGGGTCATGCACTGGAGAATGCAGATTATGCACTGGAACCATGGCTGATGTTGCTCATCAAAAATGCACACACACCTGATGAAAAACATGATAATGAGGCACACGCTCAAACCAGAAATGTCATAGAGTGTGTGTGTTTGGGTTGCTGAAGTCACAGTTCCAGTGCCTAGATACATCTGGGAGAGCCCTGCAGTACAATCCATGTACGTGTACAGAAATTTTCATTTTATTTGCCATGCTACACAACATCATCCTGAGAAAACACCTTCAGCATGATCAACAAGGGGAAAGGACACACATCCTACCACCAATGGCAAGGTCATCAGAACCACATGCAGGAGTTCAGGTCAGAAGGGGAATCAGCAGCTGCTGTGGGTGTAGGCAGACATAGGCATGCTCAATATTCCCTTGCACTGGCTAAAAGACAACACATAGTACAATCACTCACCACCTAAAGGCTAAAACCTTTGTTCTGCACATATTCATATAGTAACATTGATGCCAGGCAACTCTCAGAACCTTTACCTACCCATGTAATGGCAGTGTACTTCTAGTATCAGACAGACTCAGCCCTGAACTAAAATTGTTGCAACTGCTGGGTTTATAAGTTGTGTTGAAAATGGAGTGTATTGTGTAATAATATGAATGACTGGCATATCCTTGCATGTTGCTTGATAGTGTAAGCAAGTAAAAGGTGGGTGATTTGTAAGAAATTACCTTAACATGCAACAACAGAGACTTATATGACTTAGATACATCCATTATTAAGTAGTAGGCTTCAGGCAGCAAAGATTCACACAGTCATACCTCTCAAAAGTACTGCTGGTCACCACATGCCCTCAGTTTAGCACCACATGTTTGTACTAGAAAATCAGAGAGAAGTTAGAAAGTAATGAGACATATTTCAATTTCAGACTTTTCAACCCTCACAAGATCATTAACAGTACTGATGCAAAAAAGGTTTGATGCTATTAACTGTCTAACTTTCTAAGACCAATATGAGTCAAAGGTACAATTACCAATTCAGCATCACAAATGCAGATATACTAATCAGTAAGTCAGCTAAGCACCCTGAGCATTAGGCACAAAGCTTATGTATCCCTGAATACAAAAGATAGAAAACAGGGATATGGCACAGTTATCATCACTTGCACAAGGTATCGTGTGGGGAGGCAGAAAGCCTAGGCTGACACAAAAGTTTGGTGAGTTTGCATGAGTAAGAAAGAGAAGCAGGCAGACATTCGAATAAAGCAACAAATGGCCAGTGAGAAAAAAATGAGTTTTAAGCTTCAAAGTTGAACCATGTAACTATTGGGTGTGTGTCTGTATGGGTCCTCCAGGTGAAGTTGGTGTGTGAGTGTCTGCATGAACACAGCCAAGCTCTGTGCTAGCACTATGTTTTGGTATGTTGAAGAGTTGTGAGCCATAATTGGTAGAAGTGGCAGTTCATCATTGTCATACCCAACTATGAGAACTGGCACTGCCAGGAGTTGCACTGGCATGCCCACACCCACAGTCAGATGCACTGCTGCTACCTGAATGTGACTGATGTCTACTGGATGAGCTCCCCTCACAAGGATGCCCAGGACCACGACCCCATGGCCTGCCACATCTGGGTGTAGACAGCTCAACTACTGATGGAGCAGTGGAAGTACTGCTACTATAGAAACATGATCTGGCATAGCCACATCAGCTAACAGCAGATGATCTGGCTGACCTACACCCACAAGGATGCCACCCTCCTCCCAGTAGATGTTCCATCACATACACTGCCTGTTCCAATGTGTTATTCATCTGATCCAGTAAGTCTGCAACACAGTGGAGGCAGTCACTCCTGTCAGCCTGTGCCACATTTGCAATCCTATGCATTTTTCTGGAGGACCTACGGGAACATGCCTGTGCCTGCACAATGGCTCTTAAATGTATGTTGAGTGGCATGAGAAGAGACACCTGGATTAGGTGGAGGATGGACAGCAGGCCTCCTCTGAGCACCCCATACAACCCTCCTGAGTGGCACATCACCCACACTTTGGCTATGGCCAGAGTCAACAGGCACTGAAGCCATAGTCACCACACTTTCCTGACTGATTGTCTCACCCTCCACCTGTCCAATATCTGAGGACTCACTGGAAGGTGTAGAAGTAGCCCTTCTGGCTGTATCCAATGGAATTACAGGGAATGGCTGTATGTCAATCTCAAAGTCAGATTCAACCTCTGCACTCCCCCTGACTGTGCCTCTCTTCAGCCGCCATCATCATCAGAGTCTGTTGATACTCTGACACCAAGTTGTAGAAGTCCCACACTTCCACTATCACAATCACCTATGATAATAAGCAGCAGACACAGGAAACAAATGAATGCCTACAATACTATAGTCCAATATATGCTAATAAACTAACAGCAGTGCCACTATAACATACAGTACAGCAATACACACAACAGTTCTGACACCAGCATCACACACTAAATATTTCTTAGAACTCCTAATCAGTACTGACATAAAAATATTTGGCTTACCGTGGGTAGATGATAGTATGCTCCCTATGTTGGATGGTCCTGGAAGAAGTTAAGCAAAAGGTAAGGATGACATCATCACAATTAACAGTAACACGGGGTAAAAACTTTGCCCTTTATATGTCCATAACAAGTCCAACCTAACTCCCATGTGTAATCAATCAGAATGTGTTGTTAACTGTAGAAATCTACAATCTCCCCAACCAGTTTCTTGTTAAACAGAACTAACATATTGATGGAAATATTTTACTATACAAGAGTATTTAATAATTGAGATTCATAAGCCTACCGGGAAGCTCCTCCTGGAACATACTTGCTGTCACTGAAACAGTAGCACCAATGTCAAGGACATGCTGTTCTGCACTTTCCTGGGAGCTGTTTGGATCCCTGATACTGGACAGGACCTCTTCATTTGCTTAGTGGTGCACACTTTTCACACATGTGTCTTCATGACACATTTGATTCAGTCTAAGTGGCTATACAACATGATTATGTTGTTGTTACCCCTCTCTGTGGAGGTAACAGTCCAAATTCAGTTAATATTCTGCACATATTATCTGTTTTTTCTGTTGAAGAAATGGATAGCTGTGGTTCTTTCCTGCTTCCCTCCTGTACATTTCTGTATTGCTTTCTCTTTCTTCTTTCCCCTGCTTGCTCTCCATTTCACCACTTTCCTATCTACCCCATTTTAACACCTATAACCTGGTCAAAAAATAGAATCACACACAACAGACATAAGTACCAGAATAAGCAATGGATCCCTTCACTTTTTGGCCTCAATGTTTGCACGGAGTTTTGCATCATGCACCAATGCCAAGAGATGGTGAGCTGCCCTATATGCTGCGATTACCACAGCTCAATGCCGCTTAACCCTGCTGTGCTATGCCAACACACAACACACAGCAACAAGTATTATAAACAATTAATGTCAGTGCATTATCACTGTTTATTTAAAAGTATTAGATACACCTGGATTTGAACCCAGTATCATCTGGGCTCAAAAAGAAATGTGTAAATATATTTACACCTGCTGCCACAGAGTCAGCTAAGCAGCAGGTGTGTTTCATATACTCAATACTAACTCTCAGTCTTTTAGCAGTATGGCTTGCATTTGCATACTGCTTAACTACACACAAACAGGAAAAGAAATGGAAATGTGTATCTTGCATGTCAGGCACTTTGCCAACTGTCACACAAAATCTTGGCTAACCGCTGCACTATACTAGATCATTATTAGCATGTATTACTGCTGTTTACTGTCCATTTATTCAATGTCATGAAACTACATGTGGGAACATAACAAACTGAGGACCCTATCTAACAATATGGTATATATTTACAATACAGCAATGTGTTGCCACCCCACCCCCCCATGCACTGTAACCCTGATGTCTTAGTACATTTTCACACATATATCAACTACACTACATACATTAATATCAAATCTTGTATGATATGCAATGCATGTCAATCTGGTAACATGAAGAACTAGAACTATCTTCACAGCTAAACATGCCTACATATCCTGTAACTGACCCTTGGAACTATTGACCCATAAGCCTAACCAGCCTTATCTGCAAGGCTAAGGAAAGAATCATCAGGGAACTTATCTTCACAGACATTACTGATCTTCAGCACTCTTGACCTGACCCATTTTGATTTTGTCAAGAGTAGATCTTACTTATGAAACCTAGTTGACTTCTTTGATAATGTCCCCAAAGTCCTGGATGAAGGAAAACAGGACATACTGCCTATGTTAATTTAGCCAAGGCCTTAGACACAATCCTCCATTCAGGTATCATAGAGAAAGTCTCCCCTCTGGGGACTAACCCATACATAACTATATGAGTAACCAACTGGCTCACAGCTGGAATGCACACTGGCAAGGTTGGGTAGTCCATCTCCACCAGTAGACCAGTGACGACTGGAATACCACAAGGATCTGTGCTGGGTCCTCCACTGTTTGGAAACTATTTCTCTGAAGTCCAGGCAAAGGTAGATAGCTTGTTGCTTACCAGGTTTGCAGGTCACTGTCCACTGGGCACAATCATATAAAGTCCCCCAATGATGTTAACATATTACAGAAACGGCTGACACAGACAAATGATTGGTGCTAAACTCACAGACTGAAACTTCACACAAAAATATTCCTCATTGTCCCCTTTAGCAAAGAAGTACCCCTGCTAATAATGATATATATATCACCACTCTAAGCTCAAACTCAGTGGTACAAGTCTTGGGAACACAGGTTGATAGCAATCTAAACTTCTAGCACTATGTGTCTATAGTGGTAAGACAGGCATTCTACATTGTGCACCTCATAAATAAGGACATTGCATCCAAAATCAGGGAGGTCATACCTCTGCTGTACTCAATCCTTATCAGACCACTAATTGAGTACAATGCTCCCTTCTGTAAGCACCTCACTAGACACCTGCCAAAACTGGAGAAACCACAGAGGTTTCTGACCATTAGACTCCAGGCTCTCTAAAACATGGCATACATGGAAAGACTGAGCCCTGTCACTGTACTCAGAATCATATAGGCTACTGAGAATTGACCTGTACCTGGCCACAGAGCAGTCTCAGACCCTGACCTACTGGAAATGCTGGGCATCCATAAATCAAATGGGACAAGAATAACTTGCTACAGGGATCTCAACCTAGCATGTGACATAAAGAGAACATGCTGGGGAGACAAATATATCTCCCAGCAATTGCCACTCTTCTGGCATAGGCTCCTACTATACATAAAACAATGCTACTCAATGGCCATATTCAAGTGCAACCTTGAGAAATGGATGGGTGATTGCAAATTCACCCAGGGTGTGGCACCTATGTCCCTCATAGACATGAGCAGTTGGTTCTCATCGCAAAATTGCTCTGCTAACAATGCATCTCTAACTATGCTCTATAAGGTTACTTGGATTTTTACATGGCTAGGCTTATAAAGGTCCTAGGGCCATTAGCCTAGTAAACTACTATGAAACTATGAAGCTATGAACTTCTGCAGGCCTCCCAACATCTTTTCACTTATATCCAGTGCTGATATCATCCACTATGAGTTGTCCTGTAGCCTTATAAAAGTCAGACTTGTGCTGTGGAACTTGCATAAAGTACTGAGCTCTGTAGTCTGTGCACTTAGATAGGTATGGGTTCTGTTCTCACTGCAGTTGACTGTGTGTGTGTGTGTGTGTGTGTGTGTGTGTGTGTGTGTGTGTGTGTGTGTGTGTGTGTGTGTGTGTGTGTGTGTGTGTATTTGTGCACTTGCTTGTCACTTCTTCTTCAATGAAAAAAACTCCAGAGGCACACCACAACAAACAGAGCCAACCTGATGAAAACCTTTTTATTCACACAAAGAGCACAGAACAATGGCCAGTAAGCGCTTTCATGTTTCTCTGAACGCTTCCTCAGACGTAAAAAGTGGTGTGCCTCTGGAGTTTTTTTCATTGGATTTGCACCTTTGCTCATCAGGCGCACTTTATCCAGAACTGTATTCTGTTTGCCTTGACTTCTTCTTCTTTCAGCTTTTCCCAGTTAGGGGTCGCCACAGCGGATCACCTGTCCGCTCATGATTGGCAGTAGAGTTTTTACGCTGTCGAGTTGCCAGCCCGGCGCCCAACCTTCCATGGAAGGCACACACACACACACACACACACACACACACACACACACACACACACACACACACACACACACACACATGCCTAGGGCCAATATAGAGTGTCCAATCCACCTACAGCATGTCTTTTGGGATGTGGGACGAAACCAGAGCACCCGGGGGAAACCCACGTGACCACAGGGAGGACATGCAGACTCCGCACAGAAAGCACCCCAGCTGAGGATTGATCCAGAAAACCTCTTGCTGTGAGGCGGGAATGCTAACTGCTGCAACACCGTGGTTGCCCATGCACTTGCTTGACACTACAGAGAGCCATTTACATCAGCATGTGTAACACTGTTATTACCATATTCTCCTCACCAGAAACTGCTGAGGAGCTAGAAAATGTTATCTGAGATAATCCAAGTCAGTCTTGAGTTGTGGCACTTGCCTTAAATAGAGAGTTCTGTAGTCTGTGCACTTAGGTAGGAGTTCTGTTCTCACTACAGTCAAGTGGTCTGTGTGTGTGTGTGTGTGTGTGTGTGTGTGTGTGTGTGTGTGTGTGTGTGTGTGTGTGTGTGTGTTTCTACCCATGCATGACATAACTGAGAGCCTTTTACACCTGCATGTGGGACACTATTAGCATAATCTCCTTATTAGATACTGATTATGTCATCAGCTAGATCTGATTTGTGGATGTGCATTCTTCCAACTAGGGCATGGTCAGAGACTGGCCTGGTGGCCAGGTAGAAGTCACCTCATCCTATACCATCCAGATTACAGTGACATGACTTTCAGTCTATCCACATACATCATGGTATGGTTTGTAGGCCCTGTGTTTTCTTGGTGAGAAACCCCTGTAGTCTTCCCAGCTGCTGCATGTGTCTGGTGAGGTACATACAAAAGAGATCATTATACTGTATTAGTCTTCTGATGAAGTCCGAATACAGTGCTGTAATAAAATCCTTAGATCTGAATACGGTTGCGTGACTTATGATGTGCACAACATAGGTTTTCAATACAAATGTGGGCACTTGGTGGCCAAAGTTCAGATTGCTATCTATGTGTGCTCCCAGTGCTTGCATCACTAGGTTTCAGTATATTGGGACTGTTTTCAATGCTGTAATTAGCAGGGAATTCCTCTTTGCAGGAGGACAAAATAAAGACACATTTTTGCATTTATTTGTAGACCATGTGGCTTTGTCACCAATCATTTTTCTGTGTTAGCCCCACTTGTAGTATGTTATCTTCATAGGTGGACTCAATGATTGCACCCAGTATGAAAGAATCAGCAAACACAGTAAGCTAGAGGACATATACTTTAGCTTGAACTGTTGAGAAATAGAGTCCAAGCAGTAAAGGGCCAAGCACAGATTCCTGGGGTACACCAACAATGACAGCTCTACTGGTTTAGATTGATTCACCAACTTTCACACTATGTGTTCTGTTAGTGAGCCAATTGGTTCCCCATCTAGTGATGTAAGGGTTAATCCCCAGCTGGGTGAGTTTCTGAATGATACCCACATGTTGGATTGTGTCCAAACCCTAGGCCAAAATAGCCAGTATGCACTGTCTTACCTTCATCCAGACCTATCACACAGAATCAATGGGGTGTGACAACATCACAGATATTCTATCATGTGACTCAGCACATACACCATCCCGACATGGTTGAATACACACTTCAACACTCCCTCCACACAGAGTATGTTCCTGTAGAAGGATGTACATCAACATGCATCTGTGTGTGTTGTGGAGGAACAGCACCTGATGCATGCATATATCAGCACATACTGACTATTCTCATCTGTAAGGTAGACCGACATATCATCGTGGATCTTTTACTAAATGGACACTAGTAATATACTTCCTATGTGCAACAGGTCCATGTGAGTTGTTAATGCTACATCATGTCGTTTGAAAAGAGGTCATCGAGGGCATGCATGACAACAACACTATCATACTTTTGAACTTGACAAGCCCAAGGCATTTGGCACAAATCCATACTTAATTATTCACTCAACACTGTCAGATGTGGCCATAAACACCTATATCACCAAGTGGGGAGACAACTGCATCGCATATATGGCATCAAAATATGTTGAAATGTGTGAAGTGAACTATTTCTCAGATCTAGTGATGAGGTCCGTACATTAGAGCTGTCTGCTAGGCCACTTCCTGTCCATTATTTAAGTCACAGACATCACAAATGACATACAAATCCTGTGTCCAAACAGCTGTCTGTAGGACTACAAATTGTGGTCAGTCATTGACTCCAACTTTGATATTAGTATAATACAGACAGTATCAACACACACCAAAGATTGCTGCCACAACCAGAACAGCAACTGCAATGACACAAAAAGACTGGGGATTTGTAACATCGGAAAAACAAAAACACAACCCATTTAAAATGTAGACATCGCACCCTATAATCTGACCAGTAGGTATGTGACCTGTGTCCTGGGGTAGATGGTATGTGGAACATAAACCAGCATTTGGCCACAGTGCTGACTACTTCCTTGTATATAACACAACTACTGATTATGTGGAGGACATCCACATCACAGGCCATAATACCTCCATAGTTCACAGCCTTCACCACACCAATAACTGAGTACAATGCACCCTTCTTCATGTACCTCATTAACATCTTCCGGTGATGTGTAACTGAAGTGTACCACCTTTGCCACAGTAGTCAGCTGTAACACATCTTATTGGCCATACCTAAGTATTCTTTTTGTGGCATAAAATTCCCTGTCTAATGGCGTGGAAACCCCATCAAGTTGTTGCACCAGATGCATGTGTGATACCAGTTCCAGTGATGCACAGAGTACATACATAGCTGTTTGACAACATTAATGTTATGGGTAAAATTTGTGACAGCATGGATTGTGTCATTCATATATGTATATACATATATATATATATATATATATATATATATATATATATATATATATATATATATATAGATATATGGTTCTACTTCATTTGACCGAAAATACACTTCACTGAAAATGAAATTACTAGGACCACTTCACTGAAAGCCCACTTCACTGAAAACTCATTTGACTGAAACTCATTTTGTTGAAAGTTATATATGGCCTTTTCCCCAATGTAGTATGATCCTGGAGTTAGTATATATATATATATATATATATATATATATATATATCTTAAGGGGGGGCACAGCCACATATGTTGGTTATATATTTTCTTCTGGAAACAGTTATTTATTGCACTTGTACGTATCAATGTGTATAGTTTAAAATGTTTATAATATGTGGGGGGCTATGCCCCCACTCCCCCCTTAATATATATATATATATATATATATATATATATATATATATATATATATATATACTAACTCCAAGATCACACTACAGTGGGGAAAAAGCCATATATAAGTTTCAACGGAATGAGTTTCAGTCAAATGAACTTTCAGTGAAATGGCCTTTCACTTTAGTGATCCCACTGATATTTTCAGTGAAGTGTATTTTCAGTCAAATGAAGTAGACCCATATACATATATATATATATATATATATATATATATATATATATATATATATTTATATATATATATATATATATATATATATATATATATATATATATATATATATATATATATATATATATGGGTCTACTACTGGAGATCAAAATTACAGTATTTCGAAATCCAGTAGTATATGTCCACTAATGCGAAAGTGCACTTCACCGAAAGTGCACTTTCACGAACACCACTAGAACGAACGGGCAATGTCCTCCACTGTGGTGCAGTAGTCACGGACCTTAGGGTTAGGGCTTGGGTTAAGGATAGTGGATAGCCCTACTAGCTATCCACTATCCTTAACCCAAGCCCTAACCCTAAGGTCTGTATCCATTCGCTCAAGTGGTATTTGCAAAAGTGCACTTTCTGTGAAGTGCACTTTCGCATTAGCGGCCATCTACTACTGGATTTTGGAATAGTGTAATTTTGATCTCCGGTAGTAGAGCCAGATATATCTATATATATCACCAGTCATCTAGCCTGTATTGCTGACAATAACACCTCCAGGAGATATTACAGTGTCAGGATGGTGTGCGTTATTACCCTCATATATTGCAGATATGTCATAATAGTTGTACAAGTGTGTTTGTGCAGAACCCTCTCTGATAACTCTAAATCACATATGTTATGTCAGAGACATAGGATTACTGGTGGTATTATTATTATGATATTGTCCATGATCGTGCATGCTTCTTTTAATGTTGTCCATGAGCCTTTACCTGTGCCCCACTTGCTGGAGACTTCTGCTGAGAACTTGCATAAAGTACTGAGCTCTGTAGTCTGTGCACTTAGATAGGTATGGGTTTTGTTCTCACTGCAGTTGACTGTGTGTGTGTGTGTGTGTGTGTGTGTGTGTGTGTGTGTGTGTGTGTGTGTATTTGTGCACTTGCTTGTCACTTCTTTTTCAATGAAAAAAACTTCAGAGGCACACCACAACAAACAGAGCCGACCTGATGAAAACCTTTTTATTCACACAAAGAGCACAGAACAATGGCCAGTAAGCGCTTTCATGTTTCTCTGAACGCTTCCTCAGACGTAAAAAGTGGTGTGCCTCTGGAGTTTTTTTCATTGGATTTGCTCCTTTGCTCATCAGGCGCACTTTATCCAGAACTGTATTCTGTTTGCCTTGACTTCTTCTTCTTTCGGCGTTTCCCAGTTACGGGTCGCCACAGCGGATCACCTGTCTGCTCATGATTGGCAGTAGAGTTTTTACGTTGTCGAGTTGCCAGCCCGGCGCCCAACCTTCTATGGAAGGCACACACACACACACACACACACACACACACACACACACACACACACACACACACACACACACACACACACATACATACACACACACACACACACACACACACACACACACACACACACACACACACACACACACACACACACACACATGCCTAGGGCCAATATAGAGTGTCCAATCCACCTACAGCATGTCTTTTGGGATGTGGGAGGAAACCAGAGCACCCGGAGGAAACCCACGTGACCACAGGGAGGACATGCAGACTCAGCACAGAAGGCAACCCAGCTGAGGATTGATCCAGTGAAACCTCTTGCTGTGAGGCGGCAACACTAACTGCTGCAACACTGTGGTTGCCCATGCACTTGCTTGACACTACAGGGAGCCATTTACATCAGCATGTGTAACACTGTTATTACCATATTCTCCTCACCAGAAACTGCTGAGGAGCTAGAAAATGTTATCTGAGATAATCCAAGTCAGTCTTGAGTTGTGGCACTTGCCTTAAATAGAGAGTCCTGTAGTCTGTGCACTTAGGTAGGAGTTCTGTTCTCACTACAGTCAAGTGGTCTGTGTGTGTGTGTGTGTGTGTGTGTGTGTGTGTCTGTGTGTGTGTGTGTGTTTCTGCCCATGCATGACATAACTGAGAGCCTTTTACACCTGCATGTGGGACACTATTAGCATAATCTCCTTATTAGATACTGATTATGTCATCAGCTAGATCTGATTTGTGGATGTGCATTCTTCCAACTAGGGCATGGTCAGAGACTGGCCTGGTGGCCAGGTAGAAGTCACCTCATCCTATACCATCCAGATTACAGTGACATGACTTTCAGTCTATCCACATACATCATGGTATGGTATGTAGGCCCTGTGTTTTCTTGGTGAGAAACCCCTGTAGTCTTTCCAGCTGCTGCATGTGTCTGGTGAGGTACATACAAAAGAGATCATTATACTATATTAGTCTTCTGATGAAGTCCGAATACAGTGCTGTAATAAAATCCTTAGATCTGAATACGGTTGCGTGACTTATGATGTGCACAACATAGGTTTTCAATACAAATGTGGGCACTTGGTGGCCAAAGTTCAGATTGCTATCTATGTGTGCTCCCAGTGCTTGCATCACTAGGTTTCAGTATATTGAGACTGTTTTCAATGCTGTAATTAGCAGGGAATTCCTCTTTGCAGGAGGACAAAATAAAGACACATTTTTGCATTTATTTGTAGACCATGTGGCTTTGTCACCAGTCATTTTTCTGTGTTAGCCCCTCTTGTAGTATGTTATCTTCATAGGTGGACTCAATGATTGCACCCAGTATGAAAGAATCAGCAAACACAGTAAGCTAGAGGCCATATACTTTAGCATGAACTGTTGAGAAATAGAGTCCAAACAGTAAAGGGCCAAGCACAGATTCCTGGGGTACACCAACAATGACAGCTCTACTGGTTTAGATTGATTCACCAACTTTCACACTATGTGTTCTATTAGTGAGCCAATTTGTTCCCCATCTAGTGATGTAAGGGTTAATCCCCAGCTGGGTGAGTTTCTGAATGATACCCACATGTTGGATTGTGTCCAAACCCTAGGCCAGAATAGCCAGTATGCACTGTCTTACCTTCATCCAGACCTATCACACAGAATCAATGGGATGTGACAACATCACAGATATCCTATCATGTGACTCAGCACATACACCATCCTGACATGGTTGAATACACACTTCAACACTCCCTCCACACAGAGAATGTTCCTGTAGAAGGATGTACATCAACATGCATCTGTGTGTGTTGTGGAGGAACAGCACCCGATGCATGCATATATCAGCACATACTGACTATTCTCATCTGTGAGGTAAACCGACATGTCATCATGGACCTTTTACTAAATGGACACTAGTAATATACTTCCTATGTACAACAGGTCCATGTGAGTTGTTAATGCTACATCATGTCTTTTGCTAAGAGGTCATCGAGGGCATGCATGACAACAACACTATCATACTTTTGAACTTAACAAGCCCAAGGCATTTGGCACAAATCCATACGTAATTATTCACTCAACACTGTCAGATGTGGCCATAAACACCTATATCACCAAGTGGGGAGACAACTGCATCGCATATATGGCATCAAAATATGTTGAAATGTGTGAAGTGAACTATTTCTCAGATCCAGTGATGAGGTCCGTACATTAGAGCTGTCTGCTAGGCCACTTCCTGTCCATTATTTAAGTCACAGACATCACAAATGACATACAAATCCTGTGTCCAAACAGCTGTCTGTACGACTACAAATTGTGGTCAGTCATTGACTCCAACTTTGATATTAGTATAATACAGACAGTATCAATACACACCAAAGATTGCTGCCACAACCAGAACAGCAACTGCAATGACACAAAAAGATTGGGGATTTGTAACATCAGAAAAACAAAAACACAACCCATTTAAAATGTAGACATCGCACCCTATAATCTGACCAGTAGGTATGTGACCTGTGTCCTGTGGTAGATGGTATGTGGAACATAAACCAGCATGTGGCCACAGTGCTGACTACTTCCTTGTATATAACACAACTACTGAGTATGTGGAGGACATCCACATCACAGGCCATAATACCTCCATAGTTCACAGCCTTCACCACACCAATAACTGAGTACAATGCACCCTTCTTCATGTACCTCATTAACATCTTCCGGTGATGTGTAACTGAAGTGTACCACCTTTGCCACAGTAGTCAGCTGTAACACATCTTATTGGCCATACCTAAGTATTCTTTTTGTGGCATAAAATTCCCTGTCTAATGGTGTGGAAACCCCATCAAGTTGTTGCACCAGATGCATGTGTGATACCAGTTCCAGTGATGCACAGAGTACATACATAGCTGTTTGACAACATTAATGGTATGGGTAAAATTTGTGACAGCATGGATTGTGTCATTCCTATATGTATATACATATATATATATATATATATATATATATATATATATATGGTTCTACTTCATTTGACCGAAAATACACTTCACTGAAAATGAAATTACTAGGACCACTTCACTGAAAGCCCACTTCACTGAAAACTCATTTGACTGAAACTCATTTTGTTGAAAGTTATATATGGCCTTTTCCCCACTGTAGTATGATCCTGGAGTTAGTATACATATATATATATATATATATATATATATATATATATATATATATATATATATATATATTAAGGGGGGGCACAGCCACATATGTTGGTTATATATTTTCTTCTGGAAACAGTTATTTATTGCACTTGTAACTATCAATGTGTATAGTTTAAAATGTTTATAATATGTGGGGGGCTATGCCCCCACTCCCCCTAATGCGAAAGTGCACTTCACCGAAAGTGCACTTTCACGAACACCACTAGAACGAACGGGCAATGTCCTCCACTGTGGTGCAGTAGTCACAGACCTTAGGGTTAGGGCTTGGGTTAAGGATAGTGGATAGCCCTACTAGCTATCCACTATCCTTAACCCAAGCCCTAACCCTAAGGTCTCTAACCATTCGCTCAAGTGGTATTTGCGAAAGTGCACTTTCGGTGAAGTGCACTTTCGCATTAGCGGCCATCTACTACTGGATTTTGGAATAGTGTAATTTTGATCTCCGGTAGTAGACCCAGATATATATACATATATATATATATATATATATATATATATATATATATATATATATATATATATATATAGATGCCATGCACACCAGTCATCTAGCCTGTATTGCTCACAATGTCACATACAGGTATAGCAGTGGCCCTCCTAACACCTCCAGGAGATATTACAGTGTCAGGATGGTGTGCATTATTACCCTCATATACTGCAGATATGTCATAATAGTTGTACAAGTGTGTTTTTGCAGAACCCTCTCTGATAACTCTAAATCACATATGTTATGTCAGAGACATAGGATTACTGGTGGTATTATTATTATGATATTGTCCATGATTGTGCATGCTTCTTTTAATGTTGTCCATGAGCCTTTACCTGTGCCCCACTTGCTGGAGACTTCTGCTGAGATTTCATTCATATTTAGGCAAATCAGTTTGCACAGCTTCACAAAATGCACCCTACCTCAATTGCATATAACATCCCTGATAGATGTCCTCTGCATTGTTCATGTAAGGATACTTATCTGACACAGACATCTTCCCTTTTGTTATGTCACCTTGTAGGACAATCACATAATATACATTTTCACTGTGCAGTCCCTACTATACCATATTGATATGTGATTGGTGTTGTTGCTGCAGCTGTCTTCCACTGATATACCCTCATTTGCTGTACATTAGGTTGTTTCACCTGTCCTCTTTCCCTGTGTTCATTCCTACAATTCTGTGTGTCCCTATTCAATACACACACATTTTCCCTGTGTTTATTTTACATGGCAGCCCATGTACCCTTACCGATCATTTATACAACATTGGTACAGAATGCCAGTAATAGGATTTCAGAATACTCTGCACTGTATACACTGTCCTATACTGTATTTGGGCTATATACATACCTCTCAACTGTCCAGATTTTCACAGTATGTCCAGACTTCTGCCTAATATCTTTTGGTATGTTTATTTATTTTTATTTATTTTGACATTTGTTGACTGAGTTACTCCAACTGGACAGATGCCCTTTTTCAGCACAGGCCCAAGGAGAAAATCTCCAATAGGTACATACATGATATAATTTGACAAACACAAATATAAGAACAACAGTAATCAACATTTATCCTTATAAAGTTTGTGGTTTTCTGCCATATCACTGGGATGATTGCATACATTTTAGTTTCAGACTTCAAATACTTCAGAAAATATATCTTAATACAAACCTTGTTATTCTACCACATTTCTAAGTTCAAACATGCAAATATGTAAAATCGGTCCTTATTTCTGGGTCATTGTGTTGGGCTTTGTCCAAATTTCTTGCACTAAGAGATTGAGAGTTATTCAAACTTATATGTTAAGCCCTGGTGATCATTGTGGCATTCCACACAAATACACTAACCAGCTGTGCTCTGATGTAAACAGGATTGCTATCTGTGTTACTTTACATGGTTTCCTGCCCAGCAACACTGTTGCCAGCCATGAAACCATGCTTATTTACATTTAAACCTGGTGCGCGGCATGAATATGTAATTACCGCTGCTGCTCGCCACTCATCACCGCACACACATATAAACTCCATGTAAGCTTCACGTGAAGCCTGCACAGAGATTACTGAATCCTAGGGCCTGTCATCTATACCTTTTTTGTTTGTGGCATTTAATAATAGCTGCCAATGCAACTTCTTTCCTTCAAGTTGCACCTCTCAGTTTCTTCGCTGTTCAAACATTGGGACCTTTTCCAACATAAAAAACATAACTTCTTAAAGTTTGTACAGAAGCTGGAATATTTTCTCAATACACTCCTATCATCTTTCCTCTTAATAGCATAAGTATGTTGGTAAATCTTCACCAAAGTCCCTCAGTCTTCTTAATATAAAAAGCAGGACAAGAGGCACAGAGGGGCAAGTATACCCCAACCCCCATGTATTACAATCAAACTTAACATTCAGGGCCAATACTCTTGGAACATTCTCAAAAGTAATGTTTACTTCATTAATGAACCTGCATTGAAAGCAGGCTTCAAATAACCCTGTCCTTTTTGGCTTACTACATGCTCAAATGTAACTCCACAAGGTAGGAAGATACTCAACTGACAAATGCAACAACATCTGTTTGCATATAGCAGACCTCTCATAGGTTACCCCATTGGGACCAGCCTTTACACAGATTGTAGTGCATGTGTAAATTGCATGTTATTGAAAGGGGAGTCATGTGTATACTGTATGTGTTCCATACATAGAGTACTAGGGCTATGCAGTGGGGTAAGACCATGTACACAATTAAATACTCTTTGATTTTTGGGTCACACAGGGCTTTAATTTGTATTGCAGAGCATACCATCACTACTCTACAGTACATAGTGTTTATGAACAACATCATTACTGCAAGCACGTTATACTTAGCTTTCTTAAATATAATTAATATGTAACTTCTATGTCCTGTACTTTGCAATGGTATATTTATTCCTGAGGTATTAAGAAACCCAATTAGTCATATTCTAATGGCTATATAAGGACAGTCTTCTCTTCACAATAGTTTTCACTTCTTCAATCCCAGCACAATTTTTACAGTGGTAGTACTAACCTTACAGTATCTAACCCACCACAGTGTGACTAGTTGGCTGTAGTCACTTGTCTTCTGATCCATTAAAAAAGTTGACAATTTTAATGAAGAAGTTCAACTAAATCATTTTAATTTAAAATAAATCAGCTGCATCCATCATAGCTATAAAAAGATTACTTTTAGATTGCTCTTGGAGACCCTTGAATAGAGGCCCCCATGTAAATGGTACATGCTTTTTCAGGATTGAAGGCATTATCACACTTATTTTTCTGTTTTCCTTCACTAAAGTTACTATTTATGAAATAAAAAATGTCTAACCTGTTTTAACTTGAAATTGCATTTTCATTAAATGAACCTGCTTCCCTATGAACAGTTTTCTAAAAACAAAGAGCAAGGACTTCGTTAAAGGACTTTGTTTCTACTTGAAGTAAGAACATTGATGAAAAAGTAAACATCAGTATAGTATAGCAGCCGAACTTCGAAGCCAAAGAACAATATTAGTAAACACCTTGCCAGAAAATGAATAATATTGACTGTAAACTTAGAAATAAAATGTCTCCCTCTCAACAGAGGCACACACACATACACACACACACGCATGCACACACACACACACACACACACACACACACACACACACACACACACCGTTTGTATGAGGATGACTCATGACTATGCATATATAATTGTGCACTGTCAGGATCGTTTGTAGCAGCATGTCTCATGACTATATATGATTACATGGGGGACAAACTATACAACAGCTAGCTGAAAGAGTCCCTTGCCCAGACACACTGCATTATGCAGCTATGGGCTAAATGCAGAAAGATGGCGCTGAAAAGGCATGACATGTTTCTAGAGTAGTGTACAGAATCCAACTGAGAAGCAAAAGGGATGGTTATTTAAAACCAGTGCCCAGGTCAAACATCTCAAATTGTCAGCTACTGTAATGGTTTGACACTTTCACGTCTGCCATGAGAACTTCAGTCGCTTGAACTGTATTTCACCCTTATCATTTTGTTTATACTTTTCCTTGATGTTGTGCAAGCATGGAAAAAATTAAGAAATTCATCTAAATCACATGATCATGGGAAGGTGCAGAGGTTTTCTCCAGTACAGTGAAAAGCTTTTCTAATTTTCCCTGAAATGTTTGGTGGCTGTGCTTTTAGAGACTTTGCCTCATGTAGTATCTGTGTGGGAGCTGGGTTGTCTTCTCCTTGTAGATCTGAAGCCTGGATAGAGAAGAGAAAATCATTTGTGTTATTAACTTAGAATGTATTTCATTATTTACAAATTCATACTATAAAAGGTTGATGCTGTGTAAGTTGACAATATGATATAATAGTGCCTTTGATTGAAAGCATGATGCTATTAACACAGCAGCAGCAGATTTTATCAGAATGCCTCCATATGGACTTATTTAAGATTACATATTTGCTTATTTCCTCCCATTTAAGTACACATTTATGACTATCTTTAGGTCTGCATTGTTCTTTACATGTTGCTGTTCTCAATGTAAACTAAAGGAGTGATTCTAAAAGATCTGGGGCAGGAAGAGAAAAACCTCAGATAGCTCATCTGTTGACCTATTTCCCTGACTTGGCATCCTCCTCAACTTTGAGTTAGAGTAAAAAAAAGTTCTCCTTCTACTCGATTTGTAGCAAGTTGCTTGCTATAAACGTAACAAGCAGCTTCCTACAGTCATCTACCACACAGTTCTAGTGATTCAGTGCATCAGCTGCAGTGACAAATGCCATATTGGCAATCAGAGCTAAAGCTGCAAAGTAATGGCTTCAGAAATTAAATATGGTTCCACACTTCTGCACCATTGACATCTGTTGATTGTGCCCCCAACAGCTTGCACCACAGGAGCTGCCCAATTTGACCTGCCCTAGATATGGCTCTGATTTAGAGAAGACCCTCTAAATTCTGGAACAATATATATTAATTATATATTATTATAGATATTAAATTCCAACTCTTCCCCCAGTATGTCAAGAAGTGTGTGTGTGTGTGTGTGTGGGGGGGGGGGGGGGTTGAGTGCTACCTATACCATGTACTACTATGCCAGCAACTGTTTTGTATAACTACTATGCCAGGAAAAGGTAATGAGGTTTACTAACAATCTGTGTTATAAAACCTCATTACCTCTTCCTGACATATTAAAAAAATTGCCCAGCCTGCTGTGTAACTGCCAAACATTCTTAACACTGGCCAGTATACAGGCTTTCACCCTGCTTCCTGCACCAGGTCTGACATATAAGAGGTGCTTACAGTCCCCAAAGTCAGCCGGCATCTCAGTAACACCTGTCTATAACAATCTATGCAGTACAAGCAAAGACTCTGTCTTGCATGTATTGTAAAGTCTAACTCTACATGGAGGACATGCTGTGCAGCTGCAGTCTTCAAGGGCAGGTCAAAAAACTGAAACATAAGTTTGTAGCTCTCTCTCCCATGTATGAATGGGATGGCTCCAAACTACATATCTACACAAGTGTGTGTTCCTTAGCTGTCAAACCCCAACTCCTCTGCCTGCGAACAGCTCCACTACTAAAATGGTGTGTGTATTAGAGGAAGTAGTGCTATCACCTATCTATTGCCTGCAGTTCCAGATCCGTCTTACAGGCAGAGGTCTTTCTGTACATCCCAGCCCTATTGAATACAGTGGGTTTATTCTGCTGCTTAGAATGTTTACATTGACCTAATACCAGAGTACTACTTTTATGTAGCAAGCCTAATTCCCTTTTTGGAATAAGACATATGTGTTTTTTCTAACCTACATTTACCTATATGACCTGAGGACTAAGCAAACCCTTAGTTTGGAATCAGTTTTGGAAACAAGTGCAGCATAAAACCATGAAATAGCACACTATCCTATATATGTATGATTTCAGAATCCCCAGTCAATACAAATTATCTGTCTGCTGCACTCCACACTGACATGTTATGCCCAGAATTAAAGGCCTGACTGTAACCCATTTGATGTGGGGCTGATTGAGGATCCAGGAACTGGAAAAGCCGCTGAGAAGAGTGTGAATGGCCAACACTGGCTCATCTTTCCACAGGGGTTGAGTGGGGAAGGTGTCAGCAGTCTGACTCATTGTATGACTGGATACTCACAGAAGCAGTAGACCGTTCAATCAACTTCCGGACAAAGAAAAAAATGTGCTTCATTGTTCTTTGCTGGAATTTAAAACTGTTCAAAGAAAGTATTAAAGTTGTGCATGTCACAGTAGCAGCATTTAGCAAATGCAGAAGAGGGTATGTATGCCTTAAGGTACCACTGTGGAAGAGGGCAGACTTCTACAAGGACAAGTACACAGGTCAGGGGAAAACACAGAACCTCCTATATGTGGCTAATTGATGACTGTCTCACCTCTTGGTTTTCATCCTAACCCATGGATTGTTGAAGAGAATGAGTCACTAACAGATTCATTTCTACTGCAGACAGGGAAGGTTCCTCTCGGTGTCAAATGGACTGCAAATAGCTCAGTGGTGGTGGGAATGAAAGGCTGAGTAAGCAGCTAAGGAGGTCAATGTTAGGCAGGCAGAAGGACAAAAACACAAAACATCTAGATTTTTTGATGGTACAGCTGCTTCAAGACACATAGTTAACCCTGAGATGGTCAGGAACCGAATGAGTGTGTCATTGTTATATATATATAGCACACCTCTCAACTGCCCCTGATTTTCAGGGATGTCGCTGATTTTGACTCAAATTTTAGCTCTGACCTTTTTAATCCTTCCTAAAACTGGTGACTTTGTAAAAAAAGTAGAGAATTGCTCTTAATAAATAATGACAATAATTAGAATTATAAACTTGTTTTACTTCAGAAAATGGATATTAATTCACATTTTCTTGTTCTGTCAATGTCTCTACTTAACAGTACTAATATTGATTGTCCCTGATTATTTCTAGGTCTGTCCCTAATTCTGTTAAGATTTGTCCCTGATTGGTTGAGAGCTATGTGTATAAGTAGTAAATGATTATATTGCTGGTAAGAAGAACTATTTAATTTTCTTGTAATACTGTTACATTAGCATGTATATTAGAATACCATCAAGTATGGAAATGTGTAGCTTTACTGATGTTGTATTGGAGCGAAATAAACCTTGATTTGGAAATACCTGTTGACATAACATGAGCAATGACTCAAAAGGAAAAAAGTGCAGGCCATAGCAGTTTGTTCACGTTGTGTTGGTGTCTATCAGATTTTGGATCGATGAGGTAGCAAACAAGCTTGCTTAGAAAAGGAAAACATTATGTAATTTTTAAAGATAAGATCAACAAACCACTTTTTTTTATAAAATATTAACACAGTGTTTCATTTAGCAAGAAGTGTGTCCACCACGTCATTCATTAAAATGAATCAAATTAGTCAGACTTAAGCACTCACCTTTAAGGTACTAATTTGGGCTCATTTAATGTAAAATGGCTGCCTGGCATTTTCAGTTCAATAAAATTAGGCAAGTGTAAAGGACTTACATCTGTTTTACTACTCTTTGATGCAGTATTTATTCTGATGTTCACATGTATTGAGATACTGTCAAACCTCACATTATCATATCCCAAGGATGCCCTTAGAAAGGTAGGCGAGTACTTTTGTACACATTTCTTTATTTTGTTTGGGTCTTTCCAAGTAGATTCTGTCAGAACACAGTTGCTCTTCTGATGCATTATATATATATATATATATATATATATATATATATATATATATATAGATATAGATATAATATATATATATATATATATATATATATATATATATATATATATATATGGATTCGTATCACTTCACTGAAAGACCATTTCACTGACACTCATTTCACTGAGACCAGATCACCTAAAGTTCATTTCAGCTAAAACTGATTTCACTGACAAGTAGTACTCTAAGGCAAGTCAAAGGTATATGTCCTTTTCTCCACTGTAGTGTGATCCTGGTGTTGGTATATATATATATAGTTAGGGGTGTGTGGGGGGCACAGCCCCCCACATTGGGAGGTGTGGGTGGCGTAGCCCCCCACCTAGTTTAGTTTTACCAAATAATGTAAAACAAAATCAGACAACAGAAAACTAAATTAAGTGGGGGGGGCTATGCCCCCACACCCCCTCTAACTATATATACTAACACCAGGATCGCACTACAGTGGGGAAAAGGACATATACCTTTAACTTGCCTTAGAGTACTACTTGTCAGTGAAATGAGTTTTAGGTAAAATGAGTTTTAGGTGAAATTCACTTTAGGTGATTTGGTCTCAGTGAAATGGGTTTCAGTGAAATGGTCTTTCAGTGAAGAGTTACGAATCCATATATATATATATATATATATATATATATATATATATATATATATATATATATTTTTTTTTTTACATACATATATACACAGATATACAGATATACTGTATATGTACAGCAGATTTTCAAGATGGAGTGGACATAAGGATCTTGCATTCCACTGTTAGAAGCAGGGTATCACATACATTATATGCATTATCACATGTTTTTTACCTTTAATGTATCCTGATGGTTGCAGGACCTGCCATGGGGTTAAGGTCCTTCAAGATACCCGCCAATTTTCCTTTCAGTTAAAGGCATCCTGTGAGAAAGGGATTTCTGTGTGATACAAAGTTTAGAAATGTCTTAAACAGGTGTACTCTCTTTCAAGTCACAACCAACTCCTAGAGTGACCTTATAGACAGCTACCACCATCAAGAGAATTTACAAGGCAAAGGGAGAAACACAGGTAAGTTGCAACGGCTTTCTTCTGTATCACACATATGAACTTACTTACAAGTATGGACAACTTCGATTCCATGATCGACCTACTGCATGTTTTTTGAATACTGGAGGAAACTAGATCACCCGGAGAAAATCTAAACTAACACAGAGAGATCATGCAAACTCCACACAGTACGTACTACAGCCAAGAAGAAATCCATAAATCCTCCTGCTGGGAGGCAGCAAAGCTGCCCATTACATCAGTGTGCCTCTCTGCATGTTGCACTAGGGATTGCATATTATGATATTGGAGTCATTTTTCTGAGGCTCACCCACCATGAAATCCAGCCAATACAAACATGTCACATTCTGCATCCACTGTCTGAAAGCTGATTATTTGTTCATAGGTTCATAGGTAGGTACTAGGCTATCTGCCCAAAGGCATTTATAAGCCTAGCCAGAATGTGTTGGCTTTCACTGCCCCCTTAGATTAGCTCCCTGTGCCTCTGTCCAGCAGTGCCATTGAAGTGATCCCTGGAGTAAACTTTCTGTTTCCCATCCACTCGTCAAGGTTTCTCTTGAAGAGGGTTAGCGAGGAGCTCTTCCTAATGTAGATTGGAATCTTGTTCCAGTGCATGGGAAGTCTCTGGGACAGGAATCTATCCCTCCAGCACATCCTATTTATTGTTGTGGTGAGGTTTAGATCCCTGGAGCATGTGCCTCAAGGGGATATGGTTTTCTTTAGGTGGAGCATGTCCATCAATTCTGGGTTGGACATGGCCTTGTATGTCAGGCAGAGATCACCTCTGAGTAGGCGGTATGCAACCAAGTACAGCTGGAGTTTCTTTAGTCAAGCTTCATAGGGCATCTACTTGAGGCCAGTGATCCTCTTGGTGAGGTACTTCTGTGGTCTTTCCAGTTGTTGCAGGTGTCTTGTAAGGTACATCCCAAATGGGACACTGTACTCTATGATGGGTCTGATGAGTGATGCATAGAGGGGCCCAATGACCTCTTTCGATCTGGATGCAAACCCTTTTGTGATTAGGTGGGCCACATAGAAGGATTTTCTAACCACTTTGGCAATGTGATTATCAAAGGAGAGGTTGCTATCTACTTGGGTCCCCAGATCCCTTATTACGTCTTCCATATTTAGGGGGCTACCACCTATGTGATAGTTTGTGGGAACTTTGTTTTTTCCAAAGGGGATGACTATGCACTTTTTGGCATTTAGCTTGAGGCCATGGTTTTGACACCATGTTTTTGTCTCAGTGAGACCCTTTTGGAGGATGTCTGTATCAGCCGGAGGGTCAATTATAGCCCCTAGTTTGCAGTCGTCTGTGAACTTGGTCAGCCATAGTCCTCCTGTGCTTGCCTGTACCTCTGAGAAGTATATGCCGAACAGCAGGGGTCCTAGGACTGAGCCCTGGGGAACGCCACTTGTAACCGGTTTAGAGTCAGACCTAGCTCCCACAACTCGTACCATGTGAGTTATGTCCGTGAGCCAGTTGGCAACCCATCTCGTGAAGTAGGGATTTATGTTCAGGCTGGTGAGCTTGTCTATAATACCTGAGTGGTTATGGTGTCGAAGGCCTTTGCGAGGTCTAGGTAGGCTGTTATGGACCACCTTTCCCTCATCTATAGCCTTGGTAACTGTCTCAAGGAAGTCCACCAGGTTTAGGAGGCATGATCTGCCCTTAACAAAGCTAAACTGGGTAGGGTCCAATGTTTGGAGGTTCCCAATGTCTCTGTTAATGAGATCCATGATGATGCGCTCCATAGCTTTGTAGACCAAGCCGGTCAGGCTTATAGGGCGATAGTTCCCAGGGTCTGTTGTGGCTTCACCTTTGTGGCGCGGAATAACCATTGCTGTAGAGCAGGGTAGCACAGAATCTACCCATGAACCCACTGTTCAGTGCAATAGTGTAGCCACAGATGGAGCATACAAGCAAGTAAACAGAATATAATCAACAACATTTATAAAGTGGCCATGCTATTATCCCTAACCCCAGCATTATCAGAGTGAAACACCACCCCTACCTTTTTAGATAGACCAGAAGGATGTGTCTCTTCGATGAACAACTGGCAGTATATGGCACAGGTAAATAAAAAGAGGATAAAACATCAGATACAACCAGCCTACTTCTTCCACATTTAACTTTCTTATGGTTATGACCCTGTTCATTTTTCTTTTGAAGTTCCATATCCTAAAACACAAATGGACTAACATTTTGTCAGTTTACCATTTCCCATCTTGCTTATAAATGTATTTTTAGTTTGTTGACTAGGTAGGTGGACTGACTCTGAAAGATACAAGACAAAACATTCAGAATTACAATCAGAGAAAATAATCCAGTGGTGTACATACAATCCATTCTTTCAGATTTATTATCCTGAACTAAGTCTGGACATTCATGGAAATGCACTGTAGAGACTAGGCCTTTACTGTCATTTGAAAATGTTCCCAATTTTATATTTAACTTTCTGACTGCAGAATACCACAAAGGCACTGGCCTTGCACTGCAACTGAAGGACTTGAATCTGTTCTTTGTTTGACCCAGGCTCAGTTAGTGAGCATGTCTTTAGAGACTGGTGATAGCATGGAAATGATGACCTGTACATCCCAAGACGATCAATCTTTGGGAATAGGCTGAGGGAAGATGAAGCTGCTATGCTGCTTTCTAGAGATGGGTTACAGGATGACAATGGTCTGGCCAGCAAAGATGGGCATACTGACACATCTTTGCATAGGGTAGCACCGAATCTACCCATCAACCTACTGTTCAGTGCAATAGTGTATCCACAGATGGAGCATAGAAGCAAGTAAACAGAATATAATCAACAAGTTTTCTAAAGTGGCCATGCTATTATCCCTTACCCCAGCATTATCAGAGTGAAACACTGCCCCTACTTTTTTAGATAGACAAGAAGGATGTGTCTCTTCAATGACACAGGTAGATGAAAAGAGGATAAAACCTCAGGTGCAACCAGCCTACTTCTTCCACATTTAACTTTCTTATGGTTATGACCCTGTTCATTTTACTTTTGAAGTTCCATATCCTAAAACACAAATGGACTAACATTTTGTCAGTTTACCATTTCCCATCTATTCCAGTCAGATATGTTGCACCTAAATGAAATACAAGCTAAAAATAATTCTCTTAATTGTTTGTTACATGTCTGGATAACATCACACGAGCCAATGTGAGTTAGTTTGTAAGTATAGTAGTTGTGAGATATTTACTTACTTACTTACTTATTTATTTATTTCTATTTGTCTACCGGAGTAGATACACATTTAATTGCAGTATTAGAGTGGATTAAAATGTTATATTTCTCTCTTTAAAGATTTATGTTTCATTGATCTTTTACAAATCAGCTTGACACTGTTTATCAGACCACCAATATATGTTTCTATGATATTTCAACTTCAGAATTTTAGACATTACTGGGCTCTAGTCCACAACTCTGTCTAGAACCAAAATGGATTGTTCCTCTACCTGTTGTCAGCCATTAATGGTGATACTGATTTATCCTGTCAGCCTAGAAACATATTAGTTTAAAACTTAGAAGGCCAGATTCAGTAATCTAGCATGGTGGGTATGTGGATAGCTCAACTTGCCACCTTCCCCAGGGCCAAGCACCTATATGTGGTTGGTGTTCAAAGAGCAACTTGCTTCTTTTGCTGTAAGCCTGATCTAATACCATGTCATCATTATCATCAGCCCCATTTTTCTTATTTTCCACATGGGGTGAAGGTGTCATGTCAGCTGTCACCATCTCTCAGTTCAATGCCACTCTCCTACCTTCTTTGACAGTCATGCCTGAATGTTGCAGGTCTTCTCTCACACAATCCTTCTATCTCTTTACTGGATGTTTTTGTTTTCCTCTTGCCTTCTTCTTTTCTGCACGTGTCCAAGCCACCTTGATCTGCTCTCTTTGACTTTCCCTGCAATTGTAGCTACTCTGGCTTCTACTCTGGTGTCATTATTTCTTCATCTGCCCATGGTGTGCATCCTACTACTTGTCTCAGGCACTTCATCTCCATCATCCCTAGCTTCCTCAACTGCTCTGCCTTTACAGGCCAGTTTGCTGTACCATACAGTAGTACTGGTCCCACCACTGTTTTGTACACCTTACTTTTCAACTTCTTTGGCATTCTTCTGTCATACACTACACCTGACACTCTGTGCCATCTGGCTGTGGTCTGTTTGGTTCTAGCTTTGACCTCCCCATTCAGATTTTCCTAGTCCTCAATTAACCCTCCCATATACTTGAAGCTGTTAATCTTTTCCACTATTTTCCCCTTTCCTTCTCGATTCTCACCTTCTTCTGATTTCCCCTAATTGTTGCCATTACAACTGTTTACCTATACTCAAATTCATCCCATGTGTCTTTAGTTTTGCATTCCACTCTCCCATCCTTTTCTGAAGTTCTTGCTCAGAGTCTGCCTGTAATGCCACATAGTCTGCATACTTCAACTTTGTTGATCTAGCCCCTCCGCCCTGTTTGTTAATGTAGCAAATCTAATGATCTAATGATCTAATATTATGTAGTATCTACCAATAAACTAGCTAGCTATATTGAGTGCATGCTACATAGAGGTCTGATTTAGATCTAAATAAAGAGTTTCAGAAAGCCTGAAAAATAATGCATAGACTAATTAATACATAACTGATAAGTTTTGATCTTTGCTGGAATTTAGACCTGCTTTTCAAAGAAAGTATTTAGCGTTTTCTCATCCTGTTCAACCATTCATATACCTGCAAGATTGCTTAAGTAAAATAAATCCCCACTTCAAAGATGAGCATAGTTTTGACATTATGACATTCCACCTGTCTTTGAAGTAGTTTATCAAATGCATGTGTTAACTGACATATCCTGTTATGTACATGGGGTTCTATGGTTCATCTTGTCAAAGCAGAGCTTTAGTAATTGCACATTGCCACATACATGATGGCAATAACCTTGTGGCTGAGAAACACTGCCTTATTACTTTATTAAAAATGCATCATAGATGCGGCCCTGAAGGCTACAGCCCTGGAAGTGAACTATAGACTACATTACAGAAGCACCCCAGTTTAAGCAACAAAACTAAACAAAAGCATAGAAATTAGAGAGGTAGCCAGTAATCTTGAGAGTGCAAAACAAAATACAAACAGCTAGCATCATTAAAACGAAAACACATGGAAAAAAAAAAAACATGAAAAAACTGCCCTTGAGATATATAGCCTTTCATTTTTTGCTAATGATACTGGAATACAAAATATAAGGCCACAGTGGAGGAGATAGGTAGCCTGGTTCAACAACTATGCCACGCCCTTAACATAGTCCCACAGATGAAATACTGAATGTGATTCCAGTATACGTGGCAGGTGATAAGGTCTACCAAATATATGAGATGATGGCAGACCCAGATAACAGTTTAAAAATGGAAATTAAAACTTACCGCTTCCAGTCAAAAAAGAAATGTGCAGATTGAAATATTTTAATTTAGAGACACTGTACAGTAGGAATATGGCATTTAGCACGAATATTCAGGCTCTGTGCAGTTAGCAAGCTATTTCACAGTCGGTGGTACAGGGTTTGATTCTTTCCATTTATCTAGTGTGCTACTCTAAACAAGTCACTTGACCAGACAGTGCTCCTGTGTCACCCTTGAAAAGTAACGTGTGTGTAGTGAGCTTACCTGGTTAACAAATGTAGAATAGGTAGGGTGAAAACACATATATATTATACTAGGTGGAGTGTACAAACAAAGAATCATGAATTCCATGTCACAGGATAAATAAAAGCACAAATACTACAGACATAAAGCTCTGGAAGAGTAAGAAAATGTACTGTTAGTGCCAGGTATAACATCAGAGAAACTCTTAGGTTTTACAAAGTCACCAGAAATGTCAGAAATACAAGGTGGCAGAATAATAAAATAAGAGGCATTAGCAAAGCAGCCAGCGTTAGTTATCGTATTGAGAAAAAAAAAAAATAAAGAACAATGAATCAAAAGATATGAATGCAGCAGATAATAATGACAGTAACAGATCTGTGTGTAGGTACTGTATAGGACAACACCCACTTCAGTGCTGCACTCAATAAAGGGAAAAGTGTAAAATGAATGTGAAATACCAGATCACTTGCCAAATGTGCATAATAAAAGCAGTAGAAATGGCAACCCATAGTGCAGACAGAAGAAGATGTATGAAAGAAAAGATGCTGAAATAGATGGAGTGCATTCCATATAGTGAACATGTCAGATGACAATCAATATTAGCTAGAAAGCAGTAGAGATATAAAAGAATAACAATCTGCCTATATGCAGTAAACAACAACAATGTGCATAATGCAGTAAACAACAACAATGTGCATAGATGCAGTAAACAAAAATGAGAACAGCACAAGAGCTAAGATATAGATAAAGACTATGGGCCTAGAGGTGAGGAAGTTAAAAGACTCAGGTGCATCTTCTACGATATTATTAAGTAGCATTTACAAAAAATTAAGGCTCAATGTTTCAGAAAACTAGTGGAAAAAATATGCCCTTTGTACTCAGCAGTGACACTGCCTCTGACAAGTTGTTTTAAATGAGCTGCAAAGGTGTATGACAGAGTGACACATTCAGTGCATTACAATGTCCTGTGCCAAATTTCTTGAGTTATTTATTCTGTAATCATTTCACTAGGGCTGATCCAGTAAAAGTGAAACAAAATTAAAAAAAGACAAACTGTTAAATTAATACAATCATTTGTTTAAAGCTGTTAGGAAGTTATATAAATAATAGGCTAAGCTGAAAATAAACTCTAATATAACACTTGCAACCCACCCACAGAGGAATACAGTTTTAGCTCAAACTTAGAAAAATGTAGAAAAAATGAAGAGTATTTAGTCGGACTCCATTAGTCTGTCTCACCTATAGTTACACCCCAAAAGAAAGAATCGTAGGTTATATATGAAATCAGGATTGCATTATCTTGAGCTACACTTAGCAGAAGCAATACATCCTTTTAGCCACACATAAGGAATTGATTTTTCTTTCTTTTGGGAGGATTCTGCATCTGAGTTGTTCTAGCATATCAGAGAATAAGTCACATAAAATGTAAAAAGTGTAGATAACCACACTAATGTAAATACGTTTCAGAAACACTGGAAAAGAACATGAAGCACTAAGGAGAATGTTTAAAGTGTACTGGTCACTGTTTGAATCATCTTGTTTTGCAATGAATTCAATTTCCTGGCCAACTCATGTAAAAATTGCAGTTGATTTTGCAACAAATGAAGATTGTTGTTCACTACTTAGTTAGCTACTTTTATTGCTTGCTTGCCCAGCTTTTCTCTATAACCACAACTCACAAGATAATACCATTATAGACACCAGACAATGGTTTACATCCATATGGATAAGCAACCACCCAACTTAGTTCTTTAGAAGAGCAGCTACTTTTTATATTGTGGTTTCATTAGTAAAACTTCACATATGTTCATTTTTGATGTAAGGTGTGTCACCTACAAGACTTAGATGATAATTTGCATATCTAGATGTAAGAAGTAACAGCTGTTGCATGTAGCATAAAAACACAGTAGCATATGCATTCATTAGGTAGGGAGGGATTGTGGGATCTACCTTTTGTGATGTCATGGTCAGAGTTTTCAGCTCTGAGAAAAAAGTTTCAAGGGACCATCCTTTATCGATAAGATACAATTCGAAAACAACATATTTTTCTATTAAAACTTTATAATTTGGTATTGTATTTGGTAAGGAAGTCATACCCAACTTCAAGAATTTGTAACTTGTGCTTTACTGAGAAAGTAGACAATACACTTTAACAGACTTAGGGAAAATAGGCTGACCTTGAATAATGAGAATGTGAATTTGATAAGAAGGTACGTTAATATGACAATTTTCATATTTCAGGCAACAGTCTACCGGATGACCTTGTTAAGATAAAATTTGTACATAACGTGTTATAACCTACATATGGAAAAGAGGTAAGTAAGGGACTGATTAGGCATGGCTAACTGTAGATCTAGTTTTGAAAAAAATAACCTTAATGCACAACACAGACAGCTTATGTAAACATGTACCACTTGAGTGGTCTGAAATCCCCAAGGAGCCCAACACAGACAGCTTATGTAAACATGTACCACTTGAGTGGTCTGAAATCCCCAAGGAGCCCAACACAGACAGCTTATGTAAACATGTACCACTTGAGTGATCTGAAATCACCAAGGAGCCCAACACAGACAGCTTATGTAAACATGTACCACTTGAGTGGTCTGAAATCACCAAGGAGCCCAACACAGACAGCTTATTTAAACATGTACCACTTGAGTGATCTGAAATCACCAAGGAGCCCAACACAGACAGTTTGTGTAAACATGTACGACCTGAGTTGTCTGATATCACCAAGGAGCCCAACACAGACAGCTTATGTAAACATGTACCCCTAGAGTGGTCTGAAATCACCAAGGAGCCCAACACAGACAGCTTATGTAAACATGTATCACTTGAGTGATCAGAAATCACCAAGGAGCCCAACACAGACAGCGTATGCAAACATGTACCACTTGACTGGTCTGAAATCACCAAGGAGCCCAACACAGACAGCTTATGCAAACATATACCACTTAAATGGTCTGAAATCAACAAGGAACCCAACACAGACAGCTTATGCAAACATGTACCACTTGAGTGGTCTGAAATCACCAAGGAGCCCAACACAGACAGCTTATGTAAACATGTACCACTTGAGTGATCTGAAATCCCCAAGGAGCCCAACACAGACAGTTTGTGTAAACATGTACCACTTGAGTGGTCTGACATCACCAAGGAGCACAACACAGACAGCTTATGTAAACATGTACTGTACCACTTGAGTGGTCTGACATCACCAAGGAGCCCAACATAGACAACTTATGTAAACATGTGTTACTTTCATGGTCTGACATCACCAAGGAGCCCAACACAGACAGCTTATGTAAACATGCGCCATTTTAGTGACCTGAAATCATCAAGGAGCCCAACACAGACAGCTTATGTAAACATGTACCACTTGAGTGGTCTGACATCACCAAGGAGCCCAACACAGACAGCTTATATAAACATGTACCACTTGAGTGGTTTGAAATCACCAAGGAGCCCTAAAACAGTAAGAGAAAAGCAGTGACTCAGAGTCCTTTATTATTTATTCATTTATTTGGCATTTGTTTACCGGGAAAGTCAACTGGGCCAAATTCAGCTGAGGCTCAGGGAGAAAAGCTCCACAATTATAATTAATCAAAAATCAAATAAAAATATTTTAAATCACAAAGTATGTAACACTACAAAGCACAGGAGTGAAAAAACGTTGTAATCAGCAAAACATAGAACATGTGCTTCATAGTAGAGTGCAATGAAAAACAATAATGAGTTGGAGAAAAATACGGGAAGAAAAATTCAGTAGTCATATTATTTGTTTAAAATATTAGTATGCGATAAATGAGACCTGAGGCAATACTAATAAGATATTTAAAAGAGATATGATTAGAGACAATGAGGAGGAAATTGAGTGATACCTTGGTATGAGACAGAGAAAGAGTGTTCATATTAGGATGGAGAGGAAACAAGATTAAAGGAAGAGTGCAGGGTAGGTTATGCATTATTTTGGTAAGCAGTACAGAGCAGCACTAAATATAGATGACAAGTCAGTGTTCCTGGGTTTGAGCCTAAGTCAGTAGATCATTATCAGATGAGCAAAAATGATTATTCCCAAACTGAGAAAGAAACACTGTCAGGAGTATGGGCCTGTGAACATTTTCATATGTATCTGTTTGGCCAGGTGTTTACACTAATGACAAACCACAATCCACCAGATACAATATTTAACAACTCCAAGTCTAAACCATCACTGCTTAGGATAGCTAACGAAGCTGCAGTGATGACAGTTTAAAGAGCAGTATAAAAGAAAAAGCAAAGCATTGCTGTTTGTATATCAATATATTTGTCTCTGCAGAGGGATATGAATATGGTAGAGGTAAATAAGTATATAGTTCCAAGAGCAGTAAGGAGACAGAGACTGAAACAGAAAAGGGCAGAATACTGTAACTCAGGAAAGAACTTGGTATTTTTTTCTGGATTAGTAATACAAGGTGTAAGAAAAAATACAAAAGTGACTGTGTTGCTCTGGTTATAAAGAGATAATGACATGAAAACAAGAGCTAAGATTCAGAAAAACACAAATATTTAAGGAAGGAGAAACATGATATCAAAAGGACAAAAGAAAAAAAAAAAGAATTGAAAGAACTGATGAAGCACACCCTGATGTAATGACAATCAAGGGTATTGTCAGTGGAAGGATTTGATCTGCAGATATGAATGAGGTAATTGGAAACATTTTTTGATATGTCATATCAAAACGAGTAACAGCCAGATTCAATAAAGCCTACACTGTCCATTTGGATTTAATAAGCAGTTCTACACGGTGTGAAAAGCTGTGCAGAGCTGTGTCAGCAAGGTAAATACTGTGGCAAGCAAATTACAGCATAAGCAGCTGAATTGTATGCTAATCAACCAATCCAAGATGGAGGAGCTATTCAACAAGCCATAAAGCAACTGTGTAGACTCAGTGCTGGTTTTCCCTGCAAATTCCCAAACCTACTGGAATACAGACACAGAAAGGAGTCTACACAGAATGAATGTTAGGGGCTGCTATTGCTTGAATTCATGTGTATGTGCAACAGGCTGAAGTTTATGCTGCTGCTGCTGCTAATAGACCACTGCTAAGAAGGAAAAGAGTTTTCAGACCCAGGCTAACTTATCAAAATCTACATGATGTGTAAGTTGTAGAGTGCTACAGGGTAGGTAGAGACACACAACAGGAACTCTACAATGTCTGTCATCCTCAACTCAGAGCCAGGGCAAACCAAGGGGAACCCATCACAGTGTAGAAAAAGGTATGTGTAGCACTTAGAATTTTAACTACCGGTACCTTTCAGAGACCAACAGGGGAGATGCTGGGGGTGTCAAAGGCATCAGCATCCAGGATCCTCCATCAAGTCTATGCTCAAACATGGCAGTGACCACATATTTTCCTATATTCCTGAGGATAGGGCCGGGCAGAAATATTCAGGAGTTCTGTCCTGTAGCATACTACCCTGAAGTACTGGCTGTAATAGACTGAACACATGTAGAAATTAAGGCACCACCTGGGGAACAAGGAAGGCTCTACATAAATAGAAAGGGCTTCTACTGTATTAACTGCCAAGTCATGTGTAATGCCAAGGGAATCATCTTGAATGTGCTGGCAACCCAGGCAGCTACCACAACTCACATATCTGGCACACCTTCCAACTGTATCAGATGTTCACTAGGGGGATATCCCATGGGGTCATTTACTGGGGGATGCATGTTATGCACTGGAACTGTCTGATAATGCTCATCAGAAATGTGCACACACCTAATGAAGAACACCATAATGAGGCGCACGCTCAAACCATAAATATCATACAGCGCGTGTTTGGGCTGCTGAAGTTGTGGTTCCCATGTCTTGATACATCTGGGGGGAACTCTGCAGTACAATCCATGTACATGTACTGAAATATTCACAGTATGTGTCATACTACACAACATCATTCTGAGAAAACAGCTTCAGCAGGATCAACAAGGGGAAGGGGCATGCATCCCACCAACAATGGCAAGGCCACCACAGCCAAATGCAGGTGAGGATTCAGAGGGGGAACCAACAGCTGCTGGGGTATAGGCAGACATAGGTGTGCTCAATATGCCTTCACCTTGGCTAAGAGACAACGCATGGCACACTTACTCACCACCTAAGGGCCTAAAACTTTTCTCCTATGCACATACATATGGTAATATTGATGCCAGGCAAGGCCCACAACATTTACCTACCCATGTAATGGCTGTGTACTGCTTGCATCAGAGTCAGCTCTGAAATAAAACTGTTGCAACTGCTGGATTTACAAGGTAAGTGTTGAACCTGGGGTGTATTGTCTAATACTATGAATGACTGACATATCCTTGCATTTTTTTACTTGGTAATATAAGCAAGTAAAAGGTAAGTGATTTGTACAGAAATGACCTTAACATGTGACAGCAGAGACCTATTTGACTTATATGTGTCTATTATTAAGTAGTAGGCCTCAGGCATCAAAGATTCACACAGTCATACTTCTCAAAAGTAGTGATGGTGATTGCATGCCCTCAGTTTAGAACCATACACTTGTACTGGAAAATCATTAAAGAGAGAAGTTAGACAGCAATGACACACATTTCAGTTTCAGACTTCACAACCCACACAAGATCATTAATAATGATGATGGAAAAAACTTTAATGCTATCAACTGTCTAACGTTCTAAGACCAATATAAGTCAAAGGTACACTTACCAATTCAACTTCACAAATGCAGATATACTAAGCACTAAATCAGCTATGCACCCTGAACATCAAACACAAAGATTATGTATCCCTGAATCCAAAAGATAGAAAACAGGAATATGGCACAGTTATCATCACTTGCACAGGGTGTTGTGGGGAGTGGTAGGAGGGGCAGAAGGAAGCCTGGGCTGACACAAAAGGTAGTGACTCTGTGTGAGTAAGAAAGAGAAGCAGGCAGACATTCATATAAAGTAACAAATGGCCAATAACACAAAATGTCTGCATGAACACAGCCAAGCTCTGTGTTAATTCTATGTCTTGGTATGCCAGACAGGTGTGAGCCATGCATGGTAATGGTGGCAATTAATTATTGTCATACCTGACCTCGAGAACTGGCTCTGCTGGAAGTTGCACTGACATGTCCACACCCACAGTCAGATGCACTGCTGCTACCTGAATGTTACTGATATCTGCTGGATGAGCTCCCCTCACAAGAATTCCCAGGACCAGGACCCCATGGTCTGCTATGTCTGGGTGTGGACAGCTCAACCACTGATGAAGCAGTGGAAGTACTGCCATTATGAGAGTGTTATAGGGCATGGCCACATTAGCTAAAAGCAGATGATGTGGCTGACTTATGCCCACAAGGATGCCATCCTCCTCCAGGCAAACATTCCATCACAGACACTTTCTGATCCAATGCATCCTTTATCTAATCCATTGAAGCAGCAACACGGTGGAGCCAGTCACGCATGTTAGCCTGTGCCACATCTACAACCCTAAGCATTTCTCTGGAGGACCTAATGGAACATGCCTGTGCCTCCATGATGGCCCTAAACCTATATTGAGAGGCATGGGAAGAGACACCTGGATTATGTGGAGGATAGACAGCAGGCCTTCTCTGAGCACCTCTAACAACCCTCCTGTGTGGTACCTCAACCACACTTTGGCTACAACCAGAGTCAACAGGCACTGAAGCTGCAACAACCACACTTCCCTGATTGATTGTCTTGCCCTCCACCTCGCTGTGTCTGATGGAATTTCAGGGGAATGCTGTATGTCAACCTCAATGTTATATTCACCCTCTGCACCCTCTGACTGTGCAGCTGTTTGGCCACTGTTTGGCCACCATCATTATCAAAGTCTGCTGATAGTCTGACATCAGGTGGTAAAAGTTCCACACTTCCACTGTCAGGATCACCTGTGATAGTAAACAACAAACACAGGAAAAATTATTACCTACACTACTATAGTCCAACATATGCAAACAAACTAACAGTGGTGCCACTATTATGTAAATTATAGCAATGTATACAACAGTCCTAACACCCACATCGCACACTAAAACAGGACAACATCATCACAATTAACAGTAACACAAGGGGCAAAACTTTTTTCTGTTTATATGTCCATTAACTATACTTGCAACAAGAACTTGGATGACAAGCCCAACCTAAGTCCCATGTGTAATCAATTAGAATGTGTTGTTAACTGTAGCAATCTTCAATCCCTCCCAACCAATTTATTGTTAAACAGAGCTAACATATTGATGTAAATAGTTTACTATACAAGAGTATTTAACAATGGAGATACATAAACCTACATGAAAGCTCCTTCTGGGACATGCTTGCAGTCCCTGAAACGGTAGCACCAATGTCAAGGACATGCTGTTCTGCACTTTCCTAGGAACTGTCTGGATCTTTGACAGTGGATAGTAACTCCTCATTTACTGTTAGTGATGGGTCTGTAGCAGCCCCCCCCCCACCCATCTGATCATGGGCTACTGCAGCTGCTTTCCTCTGTGCCGATGAGATCATGTCAGTGACCCTATAGTGCATCTGATCATATGTCCTGCTGTGGCCACCTACTGCATTGACATCTGCAACTATCTGCTGTTAAATTTATATTTTATCTGAAATATCTCTATGTCATCTCTCAAGCAGAAAGGCACCATGTCACCTAAAAGCTTCCACAATAACCTGATTCACAGGGTCACTGAAGGGTGGTTTTCAGGGATTGGGACACTCCATAGTCCTAGGTATTCTAAAAGACAAAAGAAAGATAATACATATACATATCACATAACTACAAAATCACTGTTCCCAGATAAAACAGAAAAGGTACCATTTCAGTATTACCTACTGGAGAAACATAAAACAGTCTAGAGATTTGAAATATGAATAACAGGCTGCATACAAAAAAGGGAGAGTAACAATAGCAATATCTCCTTGTTGTTTGTGCTGTAACAGAAATGCAGCTTTCCTCCCCCACCAGCAATAGAACAGGAAAATGACACATTTTGCTAACAAACCATTAGTGAAATACTAAAAGTGCTATCAAATGAAATGTCCCGAAACATGTTTACAGATTTAATACAGAACATTCTGTTTTAAGGTATTGCTAATCATGTATACCTGTGAAATGCCCTGACAAACATGCTCATGCCATCAGTGCACTTCTAACTAATGCATACAGTTAAAAGTTTACTATATATATATATATATATATATATATTTATTTATGGGTCTACTTCATATGATCGACAGTTCATTTGATCGACAGTTCATTTGATCGACACTCATTTGACTGAGACCAAAACATCTAAAGTTCAAAACACCTAAAACCCATTTGATCGAAACTCATAACACTGACACATGAAATTAAAAGCATTATGCCCTCTTCCCCACTGTAGAGCGATCCTGGAGTTAGTATATATAGTTGGGGGGGGCATAGCCCCCCCACATAGTTTAGATAAATATTGTTATCTGCAAAGAGTTAGTAATTTCAGTTATAAATATCCATGTGTATGTTTGCAATGTATGAAGTATGTGGGGGGCTACACCCCCCACACCCCCATTGTGGGGGGCTGTGCCCCCCACCCCCCCAACTATATATACTAACTCCAGAATTGTGCTGCAGTGGGGAAAATTGCATAATGCTTTTAATTTCATGTGTCAGTGTTATGAGTTTTGATCAAATGGGTTTTAGTTGTTTTGAACTTTAGGTGTTTTGGTCTCAGTCAAATGAGTGTCGATCAAATGAATTGTCAATCATATGAAGTAGACCTATATATATATATATATATATATATATATATATATATATATATATATATATATATATATATAAAAGTAACAAACAGATTTTTTTTCTTAATGACATTTCATCATATGCAGTATATAGCTGAAAAATACAAGTGTATCATCTCAAGTTCAGTAATCTTCTGAGTAGATATATCCCAAAGTAATAGCCTTTTTTTCTGTTTTCTCCACATAAACAAGTCTCCTAACTTTCAGGTTCCCTGGCTACATGGTTTCCTTTTTATGGTGTAGATTCAGGGCTGTCAGGCATGGTGAAGATGCAAATCAGGTGTGAACTCATTAGAATTGCTGAATCCCAAATATCTAAACATAGTGCATGCACTGCTTCAGTGTTTGTTTTTAATGGATTGCAACTGTGAATAATAACTGTATGGAGAAGGAAAACACAACAGCAATGCAGACTGCCCTACATCCAGTGGGTGTGTCAGGTTAGACTTACGAAGTGTTAGAAGTAATTTTGTCAAGGTTGGAAAGGTAAGTAAGCAGTACACAATTCACAGGTCCCATTCATTAGCATCCAACCTCTTGTAAGTTGCCCAATGTAAGGTGAAACACCAGTGGCAAAGGAAACACACCAGACTCCTCCAGCAGACCACAACTGAAATGAATGGACTGAAAACAGCACAGTTGTGTAACCAAGTATAGTTTAATTTCTAAGCGCTTTTGCCTTCCATAAAGGCATCATCAGAGATAAAATCAGAAGTGAAATAACACAGCAAGCAAATCTGTTTAAATCCACCTCTCAGTAAGTGTTTAACAAATAAAAACCCTTATCAAGAACAAGTGTAGCCTCATTTAGAGTGGCAGTGCATATATACAAAGTACAGACAGAAATACATATAAAACAGACATAAAAAAAGACATAAAACACTATGCTGCTTAAGATGTAAAAATACATAAATACTTATTTTAATATAGTGGCTCTTGCTTTTAAAATGCAGTTAAGAGCTAACATATAATTTAATCTGGGTTTAATAATTGCATTCAACCTGATCTGCCAGTTTCGTTCTTTCCTAATAACAGTTCACTGTCTCCCACTCTATCCAACATACAAATCCTGTAAAAATTAAAACAAGAAATCTCCCAAAATCTGGACAGTATATAGTTTTCCTTTTCAAAACCAAGGAACTACTGGTAGGTGGTGGTGGGGGGGACAACAAAACATGTAAGGTTAAGCTGTCTAACAGTTTAAAATGCAATAATACTTGTACTATATCCTACATAAAGACAGGAACAAACTTAAATAATTTCATAAAACACAAAACGTGTACTGTCCAGTTCAAGATAACTATAATTAAACCCTTCAAAACCATCATTCATAACATATTTTCAACAACCATTGTCGTTCTCTAAGCAGTGAGCAAAAAAGTCCCATTTAATTTTTCTTCTTGTTTTTCTTCTCTTTTCTGGTCTGTTTCAGTTGCTTAGGAGAATTTAATTGCTGATTCCAAAATGGGGGACTCTGAAGAACACATCTATTGTTGGGCCTTCTTTCATTGTCAAATACCTCAGTGTCATTTGTGATGAAAGGGATAAGGTGTAGAGTAAAAGCATGCTCCTGCTGCCTTTCATTATAAGAAGTAAGCACCTTGTTTTGATGGTACTGCTTAGGTTTGGGATAAACACGGTTTTCATCATACCCTTGTTTATCCCTAAATATTTTTTCTGTTTCCTTATTTTATTGTTTTATACAAGATTGTCATCCTTGTTAAAAATCTTAAAATATTCTTGTTGGTACCCTAAAAAAGATGGGTCAGACTCGATGTTATGTGTAATTGCAGTGCTTCATTCTCCAAGAACTGGATTTTATGCTCATTGTCTGTAATAAGCAATTTACCTAACCCAATTCCTGTATGATTAAACACTTCAATAAGTTCACAATGTAAAGAGGAATTAGACAGTAACCCAACTGGAAACTTTCAAAATATTAAGCTTCTGGGTACTCTTTTATATTTAACACACTCATTTAAGTACATATTATCAAGCTATAAATTTCTATACTTAATGAGATTCTGTTCAAACAATCTAATTTGTGAAATAAAAGTACCCTTACCCCATAGGTTCCTGTGTTATGAGGTCTAGGTTGGAAAACCAGGCTTTAAGGTCAAAATGGGAGCCATTATCAAAAGGGTTAGCATGTACAGATAAATTCTGTGTAGAGCAGCAAGAAACACTGCTGCCCATAGGATTACATTACTCATTTCCTTTTCCTGCCACTGGTGTTGAAACAAACTTAGATAACTGCTTAATTAACATTGTGACATCTCCATGTATAGAGTACATGATGAAGAAGCAGTCTGCAAAGCTTTATAACACCAATGATCAGCAAAGTTACAAGGAAGCCTGTAAAAAGCTGACACAAGGTCAGATGAAAAATCCAGCCAGGCTAATAACACCCAGTAAATCTGTAGGAAGAAAGAATATGTAGCCAAAATCAATACAAAAGCTGCCACAAGGTCAGATGAAAAATGCAGCCTGGCTAATAACACACAGTAAATCTGTGGGAAGAATAAATACTTAGCCAAAAACAATACACATAAGTGTTAACAGCAGTGAAAAACCAAACTGCATCCCAGCTGAGCTGCTGAAGCAAAACTCAAAACTCTTAGGCCATCCACAAAGTAGTGGAAAGCAGAGTCAGGTGTAGCAACTTCCAAAAAAGACTAGTAACCACTTGTACATTACACAATGTAAGGTGAAACATCAGTGGCAAAGGAAACACACCAGGCTCTTCCAGCAGACCTCAATTGAAATGAATGGACTGAAAACAGTACAGTTGAGTAATCAAGATCCAGTTGAATACAACTATTAAATGATATGTTATATCTTAACTACATTTTAAAAGCAAGAGCTGCTATATTAAAATAAGGATTTATGTATTTTTATACTCTTAAGTAGCATAGTAGTTTATGTCTTTTTTGTGTCTGTTTTATATGTTATCTGTTTTATATCCATGTGTTATATGTGCTTTGTGTATATACATTGTCAATTTAAATGCTACTGCACTTGTTCTTGATAAGTGTTTTTATTGGTTAAACACTTACTGAGAGGTAGATTTAAACAGATTTGCTTGCTGTGTTATTTCATTTCTGATTTTATCTCTGATGATGCCTTTATTGAAGGCGAAAAAGCTTAGAAATTAAAATATACCTGGTCTCCTGGAGGAGTCTGGTGTGCTTCCTTTGCCAATGGAACATTTAACCTCCCCTTCATTTGTTGGCAACTCTATATTATATTATTGCCATTTAATATCCTCACACATTTTAAGGACAATGATATACAATAAGAAAAATGGATATGGAAGGAGTAGACACCGAAAAACCAACCAAGTTAAAACTTTATTGGACCATGTTAAGTGCTTTTGTCCTAAATACTGTAAGGACTTCTTCAGAACACTTTATTTAACAACCACTTCCCTTTTATACACAAGATAAAAAGCAATTAACCAATTTAGAATAATTAAAATTGGTCATACCCTTAAAGGGACAACCCTAACAAACACAACTTATAACAAACATCTTATAAATAGTACCTTAAACAAAGTGATATTACTTAACAAAATTGTTGAAGAATACACCCATAAGTTTTCACTTTTAATATACTACTAATACTTATGTTACCATTTAGGCCTGCAGCTGGGGTGGCATTCAGACTTAACTGCCATCTAAGTTCACATGCCTCCAAGTATTCTGCCACCACCCTACCTTGTGGATCATTGTTAACTTGTTGAATGACACAAAATTTAAACCGGTGTTTGTGTTTGGTTCTTGGTTACAATGATATACAATGGCTTACAGACTGCATGTCTGAGATTACTGGTCAGATAAGTCAAGCATGAGCAACAAACGCATTGAGGTAAGACAGAGCTGCATATTTGCAAGTAATATTCATAAATGGTTGCGTGATCACTCAGTGCACTACATCCAAAATTAATACATGTACAAAAACTGTTATATGATTTCATAGTACTGAAGATTATGTTGCAATTGGTTGTATGCAGAATGATTTCAGTTCCCTGCTGCAAAAGTGTTTGTGTTGCAAAGAGGGATAAGCCACCCTTAATGTGCTGTGAAGGTTCATTGGAGTGCGAGTTCAAATCCAGACCTATGTACAAAATATTTCATGTGTACTAACATTTTGCATTGTCATAGATTGCTTTTCCTATTTTCTTTTACTTATTTATTTATTTTTTTTGGGCCAGTCTTTGCATGGTACATGGCTTAGTGCAAACAAGGGGAAACGGAAAAAATGAATGTCAGGTTTCATTGCGCTTATCTCGTATGTGTGAACATTAGCAGTGAGAAAACCTGGACTAGCGGCCCATGCAGGAAGCAGTCAAAACAACTGCAGGCAAGGTGTCTGTAAAGGTTTAAAGGTCAAAAATAATATATTGTAGCAATGTTTGCTTTCTATCATGCAATTGCAGTTAGTGGCATTGTGCAGTGGTTTAGCAAGACTTTCCAACACCTGCAAACAGGACTCAGACAGCCAATAATTGAAAACAGAGACATTCAATTAATTCTGTTTGACACTGCATAAAGACGCTAAGCAGCATTGCACGTACGTTAACAAAGAGAACTTACAAATGAGTAGGAAATTATGGAAATGTCATGTAACTAGTTCTGTGGCAGCAGGTGTAAGTGTAGGGCTGGAGTACAGATGTTCCTGGGTTCTAGTACAGGGTGTGCAACTATTTTTACTGTTGTGGCAGTGCGGTTTATGACAAGGAACTGAAAAATAGAGAAGTGTTATTTCAATCTTCATGTGGCAACAGGTGTAAGTATAAGACTGCCATACACATATTCCTGGGTTCTAATACAGGATATTCCATACATTTTTACTGTTGTTCCACTTCACATTATATTCACTGTCACTTATAATGCTTTAGATAGTAGAGCTGATGTGAATTATATGTATGAGGGATAAGACACCCTTATTGTGTTTTCAGATGTATGACTGAAGGTATACTGTCTACTATATTTCTAAATACAATTCTGCTATCTTGACTTGCATGGCATTCACAATTACATAACACACATACACAACTGTATCTATACACAAGAATTTGTCACCTGTACTAATGAATGATGCCTGACTTTCTCTGGGTAGCACTTCTTCTGTGGCAAAGATTGAAAATCAATGATGTGGAAGAAAATGCCCTGCCCCTTATGCCTAAGTTTGAATCTCACACTATAAAAATCAATCTTATCAGTGTATAAAAGCAAAAATAAATGTGTAAGATCATGACATTTATGGGCCCAGTGCATGTCTGCACACTTAACTCACCTAACAGTTACTTCTCAATTTCCAATATATATTTTCAAGCTACATCACCAGACACCTCTCAAACTAAGGCCAAGTATAATATTAACCTTCCAATTTCAGGTATTTATTTTCTACCTGCTTGACACTGCTGCTCTCTGCTTAACATTGTGCAAATACAGTTGGCACTGTTGTTCAGGTTTGTACACTACCAGGAAACATAATAACTGGAATTGGTGGGAAAGCATCAGTTGTCATTGCTCTAGTTTGGATATTAGACATGTCTAGCATTAGAGGGAAAGCTGCCCAGTTTAAGGCTCAGAGATGGGGGAATTCAGGAGTCCAGGATATTTATTGGTCTCCTGGTAAGGCACCATAGCCAAAGGCTTCTGCAGGGGGACTGTTTTGGCTCCCAGTACAAGACTGAGGCATGGAATAGCTTGAATCAGGCTGTATCCATTGCTGCTGGAATCCCACACCCTGGAGAGTAGTATAGGCATCATTTTAATGACCTACATAGGTATAAAAGGGATGCCCTCAACCACTGGTTGAAGGAATTTTATACTGTGGACATCCCACAGCTGTGTAAGTATGATCATAAGAGAGTACTTGTAATAGATAGAAAGCTAAATATAGGCATGACTGGTATACATAACTCTCTTCTGTTCTTTTCTGTTCTTTCATCAGATAATGCTGAACATGAGTTCAATAGACAGGCTCATGTTGCTCAAATGGAGAGACTGAGAGAAGCAAGTGGCATGTATGCAGCACAAGGCAAGTGTTATTGTAGCTTTAAAAGTTAGAGATATATTTTTGTTTTTTATACAGTTGTAGCAAATTGAGCATGCATATCCTAACTGTAAAAGCAAGCAGGCATGCATGCATTACTCTGTAGCACAAACCAGCTTTAGGAATCAAATATTAGACTGTAGTCAGAGTTTTTGGGTTCAAATACTATGAGTCACAACTATACAATAATGCATTTCTTTAATAAAATTTGCATTAAATTAAACTATATAAATGGCACAAATGCCCTGCTTTTAACTGTAATCTGTATAATTGGAATACACATATGTGCAATATATGTGCATTTCAAGGATTACTGTCAACAATCTGTAGTTATAGTGCGTATTTGTTAGGGTGCATACTTAAATGTCATACTTCAGATAAAATAGTTGTATAATAGCATTAATGCATTGTATGTCATATATGATGGTAGTAATTTTGCCTCTTATTTTTCTCTCACCCCAACCCTTATCTCTCTTGTTTTATTTTCTGTTATGAGTCATCAAAATGTCCCCATGTCATCCATCTGTACCACATCAATAAAGGCTTCAGAGCCCAGCGAGGTAGGCCAGCCCCAGTGGATTATCCTGCCCCCACTTCACCGGCTTCAGCACCAATGCTGAGAACATCTGGTACCCAACCTGGCAACACTGCCTCTTCTGTCCAAGTACTACCTGCACCCTCAGGTAGTACTACCCCAGAAACTGATGTAGTGGTACCCTCTGGTAGCAGTGGTAGAGTTGGGATTTCATCGCCTGACAGGAGATGCCAGGGTTGGTGTGTAGGGTCATGCACTGAAACATTGTGTACACCTACACCTGATCTAGAGGCTACTCTCCCTCATGGTCTATAGGAGGACCACCAGTGGAGTAAGGGGACAGTGATGACAGTCCAGTGGGTGAGGAGTCGATTCTCACTACCTCCAGGTATGACCAGCATGATTGTCCCCCTGCCTAACCCTACTCATGGTGTCCCCCAGCCTTTTTTGTCCCTCCACATCCCTGTCTCTTGTCTTGTTTGTTTTCATTTGCTTCCACACCTTTCCAAACCACCTGCCAGACATGTGTACATCCCTTACACAACACTCCTCTCTTACTGAATTAAAAAAAATGGGCACCTGTCCCACAAAAAATATCATTGCATACATAGCTCTCAATTTTGCACACATCTTCTTGACACACTTGATTCAGTCCAGTTCACTATATAACATGATTATGTTGTTGTCACACCTCTCTCTGTAGGTGACAGTCCAAATTCAGCTAATATTCTGCATATATTATTAGTTTCTACTATTGAAGAAATGGATAGCTATGTTTCCTTCCTACCTCCCTCCTGTGCATTATTGTATTGCTTTCCCTTTGTTCTTCCTCCTGCTTGCTTCCCATTTCACCACTTTCCTATCTACCCCATTTTAACACAGCACACATAAGTATCAGAAAAAGCAATAGACCCTTTCACTTTTTGGCCTCTGTGCTTGCTTGGAGTTTGGCATTGTGCACCAATGCCAAGCGACAGTTAGCGGCTGTGCAATGCTGCTCTTACCTCCATGCAATGTCACTTAAACTCACTGTGGCCAGCACACAGCAACACATGTACTATAAAGAATTGATGTTACTGCATTATCACTGTTTATTTAAAAGTATTAGATACACCTGAATTCGAACCCAGTGTCATATGGGCTGAAAAAAATGTGTTAATGGATTTACACCTGATGCCACAGAGTCAGCTAAGTAGCAGATATGTTTCATACACTCATTACTAACTGTCAAACTTTTAGCAATGCTGCTCACATTTCCGCATTACTTAACTACATGCAAACAGTGAAAATAATTAGAAATGCATATCTCGCATGCGCAAACATTTTGCAACCATCACACAAACCCAGTGTTCACTGCTGCACTATGCAAAGCCAAATTTAGCATGTATTACTGCTGTTTACTGTCTGTTTACTCTTTATACTATGAAAGCACATGTGGAAACTTAACAGACTGAATAATATGTCACATATTTACAATGCAACTATGTGTTGCTTCCCCCATGCACTGCAATCCTGGTGTCTCCAGTACTTTTTTACAAATATATCAACTACACTATATAAATTATTATCAAACATTGTGTGATATGCAATGCACATCAATCTGGTAACATGAAGAACAAGAACTATCTTTACAGTTGAGCATGCCTACACATCCATCAACTGACCCTGGGAATTACTGACCCATAACCTAACCAGCCTTATCTGCAAGGCTATGGAAAGATTCATCATGGACCTTATCTACAGGGACATAGGCAACCTTTAACACTCTTGACCTGACCCATATTGATTTTGTCAAAGCTAGATCATAGGATCATAGGAGGTTACTAGTGTAATGGCCCTGGGGTCCTTACAAGCCTTGTCAAGAGTTTATCCCCCAAAAAGAAACCTCAGTTAGCACCTGTCACCTCTGTCAATGAGGGATTCAGGTGGAACCCCTTGCTAATTAAACCTAGTGTACTTCTTTGATAATGTTTCTAAAGCCCTGGATGAGGGAAAACAGGTGATACCACCCATATTGATTCAGCCAAGCCCTTTGACACAATCCCCCATTCAGGTATCATAGAGAAACATTCCCATCTGTGGCTTAACCCATACGTTGCTGGATGGGTAGCCAACTGGCTCAAAAACAGAATGCATACTGTCAAAGTTGGGGAATCCACCTCCACCAGTAGACCAGTTTCCAGTGGAGTACCACAAGGATCTGTGCTAGGCCCTCTACTGTTTGGAAACTATTTATCTAAAGTCCAAGTGAAGGTAGATGGCCTGTGACATACCAAGTTTGCAGAGGACTGTCAACTGGGTGTAATCATATAGTGTTCCCCCAATGATGTTAACAAACTACAGAATGGCCTGACACAGACAAATGGTTGTTGCCAAACTCACAGACAGAAACTTAATGCAAGAAAATGCCTAATTGCCCCCTCCGGCAAAAAGGAAGTCCTGCTAATTATGTTATACATAGCACCCCCTCTAAGCTCAAACTCATTGGTGTGAGACTTGGGAATACAGTTTGATAGCAATCTAAACTTCAGTAACTATGTGTCCATAGTGGTAAGACACATAGTTTATATTGCCCAGCTCATAGGTGTGGGCATCACATACAAGATCAGGGAGGTCATAGCTCCACTGTGCTTGACCCTTATCAGGCCACTAATTGAGTACAATGCTCCCTTCTCTATGTACCTCAGCAACCACCTCCAGCAACTGGAGATATCACATAGGTTTCTTACTAAAATAATCCAGGGCCTCCAAAACATGACATACATGGAAAGACTGAAAGGCCTGCCATGGTACTCAATATCATATAGGCTGCTGAGAAGCAACCTGGACCTGGCCTACAGAGCAGTCTCGGACCCTGCCTACTGTAAATGCTGGACATCTGCAAATCAAATGGGACAAGAATAACTTGCTCCAGTGATCTCACCCTAGCCTGTGACATAAACAGAACATGCTGGAGAGACATATATATCTCCCAGTGACTGCCACTCCTCTGTGTTAGACTCCCACTGCATGTGAACCAGTAATGACCCTATTCAAGTGCAAATTTGACAACTGGATGGGTGACTATAAATTCACTCCAGGGTGGTGCCTATGGCACCTATGTCCAATGTGGACAGGTCCAATTGGTGCTGATCACAAAATCACTCTGCTAACAAACATCTAACTATGTTCATTAAGAGTAATTTGGTTTTTACATGGCTAGGCTTGTAAAGGCCCTAAGGCCATTAACCTAGTTACATCCTAGGAACCTATGAAGCTATGAATCCCTGCAGGTCCCCCATCATCTTCTCACCTACATCCATTGCTGATGTCATGCACTATAAGTTGTTGTGCACCCTTGTAAAAATCAGATTTTTGCCATGGCACTTGCATAAATTACTGAGCTATGTAGATTGTGTACTTAGGTAGGCAGGAGTTCTCTTCTCACTGCAGTCAGCTGTGTGTGTGTGTGTGTGTGTGTGTGTGTGTGTGTGTGTGTGTGTGTGTGTGTTTGTGTGTGTGTGTGTCTAGCCAGAAGAGCAGAAGTATGTATCTTACAGTTACTGCTCCAATCCCATGGATTGACAGTATTCTGATACTTGCACATGCCTACACATCTATTTCATGCTGGCATCCCAAAATCTTATGTCCTACATCCAGTCTTGATTTCATGCACTATAAATTGGCCTGCAGCCTTGTAAAAGTCAGACTTGTGCCATGGCACTTGCCTAAATTGCGGAGTTCTGTAATCTGTGCATTTAGATAGGTAGGGGTTCTGTTCTCATTTCAGTCAACTGTGTGTGTGTGTGAGTGATGTCTTGGAATATACATTGGCCTGCAGTCTTGTAAAAGTCAGACTTGTGCATTGGCACTTGCCTAAATTACTGTGTTCTGTAGTCTGTGTAGTTAGATAGGCAGGGGTTCTGTTCTCATTTCAGTCAGGTGTGTGTGTGTGTGTGTGTGTGTGTGTGTGTGTGTGTGTGTGTGTGTGTGTGTGTGTGTGCGCATGTGTGTGTGTGTGTATGTGTAAGGTTGTGCCTCTGCTAACATAATGCATGGCTTGCTAGAAATAATGCTAGTATGGTCAGGTCTGACAATGCTGGTGTTCATTCCATAGTCATGATAATGAGTTGATTATGAAACCTTTTTCATTGCACCATTACCTGTCTCTGAATCTCATTTTTCAGTCACTCTAACTGACCAACTCACTTTATACAACTAACATGAGTGTTGAGCATATCTTTGAATCCTAGGGTATAATGATAATGAACTGGTTTCTTTGGCAATGACAAACATGCCTGTGGTTATGTAATGCAGGAAACACCAATATAAAGGTGTGATCAACATCTGTACATATTTCTATATTCTCTTTAGGAGAAGTGAACAACATCAAAGATTATGAGAGAGACTAACTGCTTTAGTACGGAACTGTCCAGTGCAATGAGAGGAGCTACAAGAGGGAGGCAATCAAGGAGGAGGACAATCTATTTTTTAGTGAACTGGTTTTCAGACATTGAGAACAGTTTATTTTCAAGTGGAACTAATTTGCAGGTACTTCATTTATTTGATCTTGTAAATAATGTGGCTAAACTTGTCTTGTTATAATTATAAAAAGGATTGCATTTTGTCCCTACATGTTTGTGATTTGTGAGCACATTCAATTTGACTTATTTTATTGTGTAGAAAGTTAAAACTAAAGTGTTGGCTTACTGAGCAGTGGTTTGACGCTACAGTTAATGAAATGAATGAACATGTTTTAACAGCAGAAGAACAGTCATACTGGGATACAGAAGATGTGTCTCTTTATAGTTGTAATGAAAATGGTGAAATGAAATACATTTTTTGTCCTTGGATGAAAATGTCTCTGCATCTTAGGGAGGTTAGTACCAAAATATGCCTGACTTAAAAAAGTGAGTCAGTTTATTCCTTCTAATTTTAATTTAGCTGTTAGAGTCCTTGAAAGTGTTTGCAAGTAGGAATTAGTTTGTGAATTTATTAGGCATGTGCAAATGATGAAAAAGTATGACTTTAAGAATAATGAATAAGTTAACTATTAGTAGATTAAAAGTGAAACATAATGAGTATGTGGTGTGCCGGTCTGACAAGGGGGCAGCTTTTGTTATTCTGTACTTTAATGAATTTTATAAAATGTGTAAAACCTTGAATGGTGAAAAATCTATGAGAAGGTTAATTCTGACATCATGAATGAATATAATAAATAAGTATTAAAACTGATTAAAATAGTCCAATACATCTTGTAGTTTTTTAGCATTTGCAGACATATCAGCATTATATGTCAAATGACCCATTAAATCACTCTTTTATGTCAATCCTAAAATGCATAAAGGTAGATGGGATTGCTCAGAATGTCTATACATTTCTGATGTGTGCAGTTTTATAGGCTTATTTTTGAATAACATTTAAAAAGATTTTTAAGTAAAACTTATTAATTTGTTGGAAATATGTCCGATGTAATAGTCGGGATTAAGGCTATAGTTTGGAATGAACACTATTTTTTGTTAGGCATTGATAAAGATTTAAATACCACCATACCATATGTACAAGGTTTGAATTTAATGGTGCATTATTTAAAAGAAGGTCCTTACTCTCTTTATATTTTATTTTTAGTTCATCTTATTTTGCATACAGTATTTTCTCCTCTGGTAATGTTTTTCTTCAAAGGGAGTACAGCTCCAATATATGCCATTCTTTTTATGCTGGTATTTGAAAATATTTTTATGAATAATAAAGACTTTGTGTCTCATCATGCTGTTCTGTATATCCATTAGACATATCCCCTTTTATTTTTTTATGCAAGGAAGGCTTAAGTAATGCATTAATTTTCTACAAAAATTAATCCCCTGCAGAGTACTCTGTCAGAACTATTGAGGTACAATCAGGGGCAGCCCGTGCTATTGGACTGCTGGACTGCAGCCCCCCCCAGCTGTAAACAATAAAGAAATTAAAAGAAAATAAAAGATAAAAAAGAAAATAAAAGATAAAAAAAATTCAAAATTCGCGGACTTTCGCGCATGCGCACTAGTCCGGACTGCTGCTGAGACCATCTGGAGCATTTGCAGACTGTTTCAGCAGCAGTCTGGACTAGGAAACATGTAAGCATGATCCCAGAAGTCTATGCAGTTGTATCTGCAATAGACTGTCCTGGAAACTCGCTGGGAAACTCATCAGAGCCGGACTGCAAAGTCAGCAGTCTGGAAGATCTCGCGATGAGATTTGGAGCTATGTGGACGAGAAAATCCCGCGATGGGATTTGGAGCTATGTAGACACTGCATGGGTGGGAAGATCTCGCAATGTGGACGGGCAGCTATGGATATATGTTATGGCACGGTTTGGTTATATGTGTGGACGGGGATTTGGAGCAGCTACGAGATCTACTACAGGTAAGGAAGTATGTTTGTGTGTGTGTGTGTGTGTGTGTGTGTGTGTGTGTGTGTGTGTGTGTGTGTGTGTGTTTGTGTGTGTGTGCGTGTGTGTGTGCGTGCATGCTTGTGTGTCCCAGTTGCTATATACTGGTGGCTAGACTCATAGACTCATGGTGGTGGTAGGGAATACCTCAGGCTTGAACCCTGTACCTTGTATGCAGGTGTTAAACACCTAAATTCCCTACCCACCACCATTTGTAAATAATTTGCAGATTTCTGCCTCATATTTGATCTGATCTGTTCTAAATAATATCTGTGGTTTCTAAATGTTACAATGCTTGATATTTCATGGTGCAGTGATAGCATTGTTGCCTCACAGCTGCAGGTTCTCAGGTTTGATTCTTGGCTGGGGTGCCTTCTTTGTGGGGTCTGCATCTTCTCCCTGTATTTGTGTGGGTTTGCTTTTGTGTCCTCCCATGTTACAAAGACATGTCTGCATTATTTCTTCCTGGGCCTCTGCTGAAAATTGTTTTTTTGTTCCAAGTCAGACTGTCCTGATTAACAAATGTTAAATAAAATTGACAGGCATTTGAATTTCAGACTTCAGGTTTTTGAATGTTTAATTCCTTACATATTTGATGGTGCAGTGGTAGCATTGTTGCCTCACAGCTGTAGGTTTTCTGGTTTGATTCTTGGCTGGAGTGCCTTCTGTGTGGAGTCTGCATTTTATCCTTGTGTTTGTGTGGATTTGCTCTGGTTTGCTGCCATTTTACAAAGACATGTCTGCAGTATTTCTTCCTGGGCCTCTGCTGAAAATTTTTGTTCTGTCAAAAGTAAAATTGACAGGCATTTGAATTTCGGACTTCATATTCTTCAGAAAATACATAGTAACACAACCTAAGTTTATAAGATGAATATTTGAAATTTGTCCTTAGTTTTGGGACTGTATTACCCTATTATTGGCTTTGTCCAGTTTTTTTTGTGCTAAGGTTGATAGCTATGGCAAGAACTGAATTCAATGAATATGTTTGAGGGCTGTATTCCCTCATTACTGGGTTTGTCCAGGTGTTTTGTACTAAGAGTTTCAAGGTTGACAGCTATGGTGAGAACTGAATTCATTAAATGATAGCCATTTAAGTTTCAGTCTTACGCTCTTTCACAAAGCAGCTGATTTGGTGTAGTGGTATGTTGCTCTGACTGTTTTGCACAGGGACCTTGGCAGTAAAATGTATGGTGGTAACACAGCATTTTTCTTTCACAAAGCAGGTGATTTGGCATTGTGGTATGTTGCTCTGACTCTTTTGCACAGGGACATTGGTAGTAAAATGTATGGTGGTAACACAGCATTTTATTCTAGCAACTTTCCAAGATTATAGAAGCAATGTTTAATGTGTCCCTGGTTTTTGGGCTTTTGACCACCCCCCAATAAATTTGGCTTTTTCCAGATTTCTTGTGCTGCAAAGTTGAGATGCAGTTGAGTATTGAGTAGATTTTACAAGGAGCTGAGAGCTGCATGGGAAGAGAAGTTTAGTGCTGCTTATGCTAAGTCAGCTTGCATTGTTAATAGCACAACAGGTTGTGTACTTGTTTTTGATGCAGAAGGTTGTTGGTTCACTCCCACAAGGGGTGAATGCTGCCATGCTGAAAAAGTTAACTATGAGCCTGCTATTAGTTTGCCATCCATTTCCTATTGCAATATTACTAGCTTATCATTTTTAATGTAATATAGGCAATTTATTCCTCAGGGGCATCAGACACTTTATTTTTCGATCAAACCATGAAATATAAAGGTGTTTGCTAGCAGCAACCTCTTCATTAGTTACAGATTTATTTAATGTGAAATTATTTAGATGACTTTTTTACTTCTTCAGAGATTGTGCATATTTATTGATAATGGTGGCCTGCAGAATTGTGCATATTTACTGATAATGGTGGACTGTAGAACTGTGCATATTTACTGATAATGGTGGACTGCAGAAGTTTGAGTAGACTTTTATGATGGAAATGTTCTGAACTGGGCCGTTTTGTCTTCATGGGTGCATGCATTTTGTTTCATTGTTTACTGGAAAGATGTTCTGAATTGGGCAGTTTTGTCATTACTGGTGCATGCTTTTTGTTTCATAGTTTACTGGAAAAATGTTCAAAATAATAGGAAGGTGTATCAAAGAGCACATGTATGTTTCATATGCAAGGGGCCTATGATTTGAAAACAGCCCAGAATTAATCTTTATCTGCCACTGGTAAAATGTATTTTCTTTGAATGCGGGTTTCAATGCTGTTTCAATGAATGTGGGTTTCAAGGGCAGAGAAGTTTTAATGCTAAGTTTGTTTAGCAGATGTCTTAGTGTTTGTGCTGTAAAATGCAAAATAACACTTTCAAATGAAGTCCAAATCATCATAGAAGTAAATCAGTATGCACATTAGTGTTTATGGTAAATGGAGTGAAATAGCCAAGTAATGGATCATTGGAATGGCTGCAGGGGGAGGCTCCATTCGACCATGATTTTGTGAGGGGGAAGGGCGGCAAAATTAAAGACAGCCCCAGCTGAACTATACCTCCCAACTGTCCAGATTTTCAAAGAATGAATAGATTTTTGCTTCTTATTTTTGGTTTGTTCCTCATAAAATGTGTGGTTTTCTGGCAAATCATTTAGGAATTAAGTCACTAAATAATGACACACTGAGTTTCAGACTTCATAACCTTCAGAAAAATGCATGCTAAAGTAAGACCTGTTGTTCTATCAACTGTCTCACTTTATACAAGAGCAATTTTTTAGTACTGTTTATATGTTCCCCCAATATATTTGGCCTTGTCTAGATTTATTGCATTAACAGGTTGACAGGTACATGCAAATAAATTGCTATATAGAATTAGGCATAGCCAAACCTCTCAACTGTCCCTGATTTTGGTTCAAAATGTTGCTCTTCCTCCTAATAATCCCTCCGCAAAATAGCAATTTTGGAAGAAAACATGGAGGATTTACAATTAAGAAATAACTGTAATAATCAGAGTTAAAGATTACTTTTATTTCAGAAATGCATGTAGATTATTTTATTTTGTCAGCTGCCCAAGTTAGCAGTACTAATATTAAAGTGTCCCTTCTTTGATAGGTTGCCAGCTGTATTGTGTGGCTATTTTATATTTTTACATCACATTTTTCATCCATTTTTCATAAAATTGTGTTTTTCTTTGGCAAATTAGTGACAAATCATTAAAGACTGAAGTTAGAAAATAATGACAGACATTTGAGTTTCAGATTTCATACCATTCAGAAAATTCATACTAATGCAAGACCTATTCTATTATCTTTCTAAGTTTATAAGAGCAATATTTAAAAAATGTCCTTATTTTTGGGCCTTTGTCCCACTTCTTTGTATGGCTTTGTCCGGATTTCTTGCTCTGAGGTTGAGAGGTATGACATGTGTCAGGGCCATCACAGTCAGCCAGAGACACTTCATGTAGTGACTCTGGATGTGTCCAAGCAAGGCAAGGAGTAGTTATGCAGTGTAAATGTGCAGAGTATCCCCCCCCATCCAAGGTAGACACAAGTACTAGAGTGGCTTTTCATCTGTCCTTGATTTTTGCAGAATTGTCTGGTTTCTGTCATATTTTTTGTACTGTTGATTTATGCTTATTACTCAAAGTGCCTGTTGCTCTGTGTTTAAGTAGCAATACTTTAATGACCATCAGGTAAGCTTGGCTGAGATCGTAAGATGCAAGTAAGCTTTAATAAGCATACTGTTAAAGAACTGCCAACATGGAAAGCCTTTCTGTTGTTGAAATGTAGAGAATACTTAACTAGATAATGTATAAGCCTTGGGTATTGAAATGCATATGACAGTATTTGTAATAAAGGACAGGATTACATTATTTTAAGAAACTCATTACACTTAGAGACATCCAGTCATCTCTGTAGGCTTTACCCGTAAACTAAACAGAATGCCAGTTGTGTGGTCCATAACCTGTACAGTAATCCTTTTAAGCAATGTATCTTGAGCTTATTTCTTGTTTGCTTTTCATTTTTTACTTTGATCATGTTTTCCCCATGAAACAAGTAGATAGTTGTCAGGCAGCAGGTCTTTTTTTGGATAAGAAACATTTTTACAAGTGGGGGCATCAGAGATTTCTACCTTCAGCATGTTACTTGGTACTTTAATAAAGCTGAATATAAATTATAATTAGAACTGCAGTGCAAGAAGTGGTTTGAGCTGAGTGCTGCTTGTTTTTTTATACTTGATTTTGACTGGCATTCCATTAATATATTTAAAAAGTAATTTATTTTTTCATGCTTCTCAACCTTTTTGTTTCCATCTAGATATTAAGCAAGCTGTTATGCAGCCAATGCATTGAAATATTTTTTATTCTTCTGCACTTCATTTTGTCTTGATTGGACTCTCATAATGACGTTTTGGCACCCAGGGCAATGTATTTAGTTAGTTTTTGTGGTTTTCAGCATAGCTCCTCCCCTTTCTAGTTGGCCACACCCCTTCCCATTGACCCCACCCATTCAGCTGTCTCCTGCAGTCCCCCTTTGATTTGAAGTCACCAGCCGCCACTGGGTACAATTGGTTGTAACTAAAACATTCATGCTCTTTGAGATGGGATACAGGGTCTGAATTGCCTAGACATAATATAGCCTTATTGAATTTAATTCTGTTGGCTGCTAAAGAGCAGTTACTAGGAAAATGGAAATCAAAATCTAAACCAATCATGCTTGAAGTATTCATTATTGTAAGAGTGATAAATGAACGAAAAATTGGATCTTTTGAAAAAGAAGGGAGCACATTACATAGCAATAAATGGAAACTGTGGCAACCGTACAAGCATAATAAAGTTCAGGAGTAGGAGGAGTAGGAGTGAGGTTTAAAAGAATGCAGGGATCAAGCAATTTATGTAATGCTGAGCTAAATGGCAGTTGTTACAAAGAAAGAGAAAAACATATATGCAATGTTTAATTATGTAAATGAAAAATGTTAATATGGTTTGTTTTTTTTCTACTGATGCATGTATGCTTATGTTTTAAGTGATAATGTAATAAAATGTTTAAAAATGAATGAGAATACTATAACTGGGACATTTATTTTGTGTATGATATGTTGCTGGGAGAGGTGAACTTTCTTGATATTATTGTAAAAGGTAAGGAAAGTAGAAGTATTAGTACTTGATTGTTTAGAAAATTTCCTTTGGTAAACAGAGAACCTCAAGCATCTAGTGACCTTCTTTAATTAATAAGGTATTTATGTACTGGTGAATATGTGAGAAGATATAGGAATACCACAAACATTAATGATTGTGACAAAGTAACAACGAATATGGAAGCCAGACTACAGGAGAGGAATTATAGCTGTGAATATTACACAGAGTTTGAAAAGGTATTAGGACACAGAAATGTGTTTAAACATATAAATTTGAAAGAAATGAGGAAATAAACAAGTGAGATTAAAAAGTTTTGTTTTGTGTTTCAGAATACACATGAGATACAAACCATTTATAAAATGTAATTGAAACATATTGTTTTCTGATGAAAGATTGGCAAAATATTATTGAGATTTCCTGCATTTTCTTTCAGCTGACCTTTGACTATAGGACAATTGCTGTTATTTAAAATGGCTACTTGCGGTGTTAATCTTGCCACTGCAGAAATTGGTAATATTTCAAGCAAATCATTACAGAAGGAAACATAATAGACTAGCATGAAGCCAAACAGAAGTTTGAACTACAAGTTAGACACTGCGTTGTTTACCATGGATGAATATTAGAGATAAGGCAAAGAGAAAGGGATTGGGGAGTGCTATATGAAAGACCAACTCTGGTAGAATTTTAGTTGAGTTTAGAACAGAAGCTGCTGTTAAAAATGGGAATATTAGTAGGGTATATAAAATATTGCATGATAACCATAATAATTAATCAGAGAAGGTTAGAAAAGATTGGAAAGAGAGACTGAAAAGATAATTTGTAAAGAAACAATGGGAGGAAATCTATATAGTTCCCTAGACGGTTTAGGATTTTTGCATGGAAATGTTTGATAAGCATGGTTTTTGGTAACTTTAATTACCCATCCATAGGCTGGGTAAATTATATGTGTTCTAACTCACATGCCCAAAGGTTCCTGGACTTCTTTAACTCCAATAGCCTGGACCAGCTGGTTGACACACTCACAAGGGGCTCAAACATCCTGGAACTAGTGCTCACCAACATGGGGGACCTCTGCTCCACCCCAGTGTGTGGCCATCCCTGGTGAGATCTGACCACAAAGCAGTCTTGTTAGAAGTAACTATAGCACAATACCCCCACCCCTGTTAGCAACAACTAGACTAAAAAACTTCCCCGAGGCCAATTTCAACCTCTTACATGATGGAATAAATAGCTTCATAGCCCCTCCCCCCACTGATGGAACGGACACATATGCTGAGTTATACATCAATGCTTTATTCAAGCACCTGTACAATTGTATTGACTTTGCCATGCATGATAGAACAAAAGCAAGATCTGCAAGGAAAAACAAACCTGCCTGGTTAACAACTGACATTAATAGGCTATACAATGGAAGAAAGAAATTGCTGTCTAAGAGTAGGAAGGAACGGTCTCAAAACTGGAAGCCATCCCTCCTCAACTTAAACAAGTAAATAAGACTCCTAGCGAAGTCCTCCAAATCTAACTATGAATCCAAATTAGTTTCTCTAGCTAAGGTTAACCACAAGGTGTTCTTTAGTTACACCTCTAATGTCAAAGGTAAGGCTTAGATTTGCGCTGAACTCGTACTTAATATTACTACATATATAGAACCTGTGGATATCGCAAACCTGCTGGCTGACAGGTTTGGTGAAAACTTCACTCACCTGTTCCTGCCACATATACCCCAAAGCATCCCTAACACCTGTCCCCCGCCTAGTATCTCTGAGGAACAGGTCTTAAATGACCTCTCAAAGGCCAAAAACATAGCCTCTATGGGAACAGACAACATCCCAGGCTTTGCTCTACATGGGTTAAAACAGGAATTAGCATAAGTTCATAGGTAGGTACTAGGCCATCTGCCCAAGGGCATTTATAAGACTAGACAGAGTGTGTCGGCTTTCACCACCCCATTGATTAATTAACTGATCCTCTGTCAAGCAGAGCCAATGAAGTGATCCCAGGGGTGTATTTTCTGTTACCCATCCACTCGTCAAGGTTTCTCTTGAAGAGTGTTAGTGAGGGGATCTGCCTAATGTAGTTTGGAATTTTATTCCAAAGCATGGGGAGTCTCTTTGACAGGAATCTATCCCTCCAGCATGTTCTATTTATTGTTGTGGTGAGGTTTAGCTCACTAGAGTGCGTGGCTCGCAGTGACTTGGATTTCTTTAGGTGGAGCATGTCCATCAATTCTGAGTTAGACATGGCTTTGTAAGTCAGGCAGAGATCACCTCTGAGTAAGTCATATGCCACTCAGTACAGCCGGAGTTTTTTCAGTCGGGCTGCATAGGACATATGTTTGAGGCCAGTAATCCTCTTGGTGAGGTATTTTTGTGATCTTTCCAGCTGTTGGAAGTGTCTTGTGAGGTACATCCCAAATGGGGCATTGTACTCTATGATGGGTCTAATGAGTGATAGGTAGAGGGGCACTATAACCTGTTTATTTCTAGATGTGAACCCTTTAGTAATTAAATGGGCCACATAGAAGGATTTCCTAACTACTCCGGCAATATGATTGTCAAAGGAGAGATTACTATCCATCTGGGTCCCCAGATCTCTTATTATATCTTCTGTATTAAGGGGGCTGCCACCTATGTGGTAATTTGTGGGTATTTAGTTTTTCCCAAACGGGATGACTATGCATTTTTTGGCATTTAGCTTGAGGCCATGACTTTGACACCAGGTGTCCGTCTCAGTAAGGCCCTTTTGGAGGATGTCCGTGTCAGCTGGAGAGTCAATTATGGCTCCCAGTTTGCAGTCATCAGCAAACTTGGTTAGCCTTAGTCCTCCTGTGTTTGCCTGTACTTCTGAGAAGTATATACCGAAAAGTAGGGATCCCATGACCGAGCCTTGTGGGACACCACTTGTGACTGGTTTAGAGTTGGACCTGGAGCCCGCTTTTCTTACCGTGTGAGTTCTGTCTGTAAGCCAGTTGGCAACCCATCTCGTGATGTAGCGGTTTATGTTCAGGCTGGGGAGGTTTTCTGTAATACCCGAGTGGGGAATGGTGTTGAAAGTCTTGGCGAGGTCAAGGTAGGCTGTGTGAACCACCTTTCCCCTCGTCTATGGCCTTAGTGACTGTCTCGAAGAAGTCAACCAGATTTAGTAGGCATGATCTGCCCTTAACAAAGCCGAACTGGGTCAGGTCAAGTGTTTGGAGGTTCCCAATGTCTTTGTTAATGAGTTCCATGATGATGTGCTCCATAGCCTTGCAGACCAGGCTAGTCAGGCTTATGGGGCGATAGTTACCAGGGTCATTTGTGGCCCCTCCTTTGTGAAGAGGGATAACCGTTACTGTGCGCCATTCTATGGGCACATAGCCTGTAGAGAGTCTGAGGTTGAACAGCATGTTTAGGGGTTAGTTTGTTCTGTAGTTCGTGCAAAACGCAGTCTGGGACACCATCTGGTCCCATTGACACTGTGTTTTTGGCTTTTGAAAGGGCTGTTTTCACCTGTGCGTCTGTGATTTTTGGGACACTACACTTTTCCGGTATTGTTGTGGGCCCTTTTGGAGGTAAGAGGGGGGTGAAGTTTGCACTGAATCAGTCTGCCAGGATGTTGGCAATATCAGTAGGTTCAGTATATTTTGTGCTATTTTGCACTAGTTCAGTGCATATCTGCGAGTTGCCACTTAGATTCTTAACATAGCTAAAGAAGGCTTTGTGGTTATCTTTTGAATCCTTGGCTATTTTTCTTTCGAAGTTAGCCTTGGATGATTTCATGAGGGACCTTAGTTTCTTACTTATACTGATCAGGGATGTCTTTCTTTTTTGGGATTTGCTTTTTTTCTGAACTAGTGTCCTCCTTCTGTTGTATAGCCTGTTTATGGCAGGGGTCCACCAAACTGGTTTCCTTCTCTTTGAGAAGTGAGTCTTCATTTTGCTAGGGATGGCACAATCCGTGCATCCTTGTAGGTGCTTATAGAGTGCATTTGTAAAGGTTTGTGCATCTGGGGCAGTGTTATCCTTTAGTGTGTGGGCTGTAAAACTTACCACCTCTGTCTTAAGTAAGGTGAAGTTTGCTTTAGAAAAGTTTTTACTGTGGTTTCCTTAGTTGGTTGTGGTGGTGTGGTGTAGACATCCAGAGTGATTAGTTTATGGTCTGATCTAACCAGTGATGGGTTGACCTCCGGTGTGGAACACCTGTCTCCCATGTTGGTGATGACCAGGGGAGTTTACCAGCTGATCCAGGTCATTTGAGTTGATGAATTCCAGGAAGTGCTGGGCCTGGGAGTTTGTACTCGAGTAGTTTTCCCAGTGAATGGTAGGGTAATTGAAATTGCCCAATATCAGGGTGTTCAGTAGGACCTTCATGTTTTTCAGTGTCTCCAGGAAGGTGGAGTGGTGGTCCTGGGTCATGGAGGGTGATCTGTAGCAGGCCACAATTTGCATTGCAGATTTGCCCGATGTTAGTTGCACATGGATGATCTCAGAGGTATCATGCTGCGCCACTAACCTGGAGGTGTAGGTATCCTTGATGAGTATGGATACAACCCCTTCTTTTGCGTTTCAGTCCATGTTCTTTGGCCGAAACATGTGGTATGAGTTGTAGCCTGGTAGTGCTGGGTTGCTCTCTGGAGCCTTGGGTCGACATTCTCCATACTGAGGAGTACTTTGAGCGCATGCATTTTGAGATTTAAACTCCGGGCGTTGAGTAGCATAACCCTCAGTTTTTTGTTACTTGTGCTGTTTACGGAGGTGCGTTTGACTTTTGAGCCTTGCCTAAAAAAGGCACTATGGGGGCAGCAAGAGCCTTGGCCAGTATTTGAAAGCCTAGGGGTGACAGGTGCAAGCTGTCTCTTGCAAAGCAACGAGGCTTGTTGAGCATGTCTTCCCAGGCTGACAGACACTGGATCCCCTTTGAATGACACCAGAAGCTTAGCCAATTGTTGAAATTGATCATTTTTTTCTTTATCCTGAGGTATCATTCTTGGTGAGGGCAAGATGCTACTCAGGGTCAGGGTCATACCATCCTGGGCTACATGATCAGAGAGCTCTTCCATGTCTCTTTTCATGTAGTCCAGGGTGGTACGTCTCAGGTCATTCGCACCAACATGAACTATGACAGAGTCATATTTGTACTTGTTCTGGAATGACCTGAGTGCTTGTGTTATGTGGCAGATTCTGGCTCCTGACAGGCAGCTAACAGTAACCTTCTGCTTGTCCAGCCTAGTGAGTGGGATGTCAGTGTGCCTGACTATAGAGTCACATATTACTAGGGTGTTAGGTATGTTATTTCGCCTTAAGGGCTGTGATTGTGTGGCACACGGATTTTGTGTTTTATGTGTTGTCTGGTTTGTGATGGGAGGTGCTGGTTGTTTGGGTGTCTGCTTTGGAGGTCTCTGATGCTTTTGCAGGTTTTTATTTAGAGCCTCCAAGTATGATTTTGTGTATTTATGTGTATCTTTTGCCAGTGCTGTTTTAGTAGGTCTGTGTGCAGCCAGAGGTGTGATGCAAGTGTTAACCTTCTCCTCTTGATTGTCTGTTCCAGTCTTGGGTGGAGACAGCTTAGCTTCAAGTTTGGCTGTATAATTGTATCTCTTGCATATGTTAGTGTTTTGCGGTAAGAGGAGAGGGTTGTCTGTGTACATGAGGCAGTTGTAACATTGCCTCAGGATACCCAGATTCACCAGCTGGACTGGAGAGTACACCTGAAATCGCCCTTTGGTCATGTCTGAATATTAGGGTGAGCTGCTTAGTCGCTTGGTTGGTGAGGGGTGAATAAAGAGCCTTGCCCTGCTGGGCAATCAGGGTCAGAGTATATTAGTGCTTGCTATTAGGTCTGAGGAAGTGCTGTGTTGTAGGATGCTTTTTGAGTCCTTAGGTTGAGAGTTAGACTAGTTTCAAAGGAAAAACTGAAGAGTAGACTTAGTGGAGCCGGGAAGAATTTAACCATAGTTAACCGGTGCTGCCCAGTGCGCAAAACTGTGCAAAAGCGTTTTTTATAGTAGAGAAATGAAAGAGATAGAAATTAGCCCAAAATGGCCATTAAAGCATCACGATCGATCACACTTTTCAAGCACAGCCTAAACACTGGCTTCATCCCAGCAGAATGGAAAACAGTTCCTGTCATCCCTTTGCACAAAGAGGGTGCATCCACGGAACCCCGGGAACTATAGACCCATTAGCCTGACCAGCCTTATCTGCAAAACCATGGAACGAATCATCATAAAGCAATTAAGAAAAGAAGTGTCACTGTAGAAGAGTACAGAAGAGGGAACAGATCAACAAAAATACTCAGAAAGATAGACATGATAAATGCAATGCACAGTATTATAAAAAATCAGTATTTATCATGCACTCTCACAAATAATAAACTAAAAATATTAGCACAAGCAGAAAAACTTAGAAAATACACAGATAAATATAAAGGAAAAGAACAAAATAAGCAATTTATTGATGACCCAAAAGGTTTATTAGGGAATTCGGAAACAAGGTAAAAGGAATTGAAAGACCACCAAAAAAGAAGAAATAGATACATTTTGGAGAAATATTTATGAAGATCCTGTGGAACATAACAAAGATGCTTAATGGATAGAAGAGGTAAAAGAAAGAATAAGAGTTCAAATGTACAGGACATGAAATGGCTGAAGTAATGGCCAGAGAGTTTGAAACAAAGTTAAGAAAAGCCTCTAAGTGGAAAATCCTAGGCCCAGATGCAGTACCTAATTTATGGCTAAAAGTATTAACATCTTTGCATGAAGATTTAGCCACGAGCAAGAACTATTAATATGTGCACCCTGAACAGACACCAGTCTGGCTAACAACAGGAAAAACAGTGCTCCTACTTAAGAGTGAACCTGCAAGCTACCCTAAAAACTATGGACCAGTAACTTGCCTTCTGACAACATATAAATGATACCAACAGAGTTTATAGTCATTTAGAAGAAAACTCAATTATGGCAATAGAACAAAAGGGTAATAAAAGAACACCATATGGAACAAAGGATCATTTGTTGTTAAATAAAGCCATAGTGGAGACCTGCAAAGAGGGGAGGAATCTAAGTATGGTATGGATAGACTACAAAAAAACATTTGACAGTATCCCACATTCATGGATAAAAGAGTGCTTACAAATGTATAAGATGCACCCTACACTGATAAAACTGCATCACAATGACAATGAAACAGTGGCAAAACAGTTAAGACATGATAAAGGACAAATTATTATTCCAGGGATAAAAATCTAAAGGGGGATATTCCAGGGTGACTGTCTCACCACTGCTCTTTTGCCTTGCCCTTAACCCATTAAGCTGTCTGCTTAACAGATTAGGTCAAGGCTATAATTTGGCTCCTTGAAAGCAACAAAGTGCAAAGACTTCTCATCTTCTCTTTGTCAATGATTTGAAACTGTATAGCTCATCAGATAGCAAACTGAAAGCCCAATTGCAAGTTGTCAAAACCTTTTCAGATGATGTAAGAATGTCATTTGGTCTTGATAAATGTGCAAAAACAACATTTACAGCAGGAAAGCTGCAGCACCAAGAAAACATCAGTTTGGGACAAGAATGTGATATAAAAGAACTTGAGCAAGAGGGGGTGTATAAATATATGGGAATTGATGAAGGATCAATAATAAAACATGAACAAATGTGAATAAAACTCAGTAAGGAATATTTTAGAAGACAGATTAATACTGAAAAAAACATTGACATCTAGGAACAAAGTTCAAGCTATAAACCAATTTACTCTAACTTACAGTTTTGGAGTGATTGACTGGCCCCAACATGTGTTAGATAGATTAGATAGTAAAACAAGAAGGATGCTTCATACACATCAAATAATTTATAAATATCAATGCATACCAAGGTTATATATTTCCCGTTCTGAAGGAGGTATGGGCCTCCTTGAAACTGATTACATGCATAGATCTGCAATCATGGGACTGCATTTATATCTGATGACCTCACAAGACCCAAACATAGTGAAAGTTTTGAAACATGAAGAGAATAAATTTAAGATAACTTCTCCCCTTAGTCTAGCAGAAGCATATCAGCATCAAGTGGGAATGGAAATTAATATAGAAGTATATAAAAATCAAGCAGCAACTGAATGTGCCCAAAACAAAAGAAAGACTATAAAGTGAAGGATCAGATGAGATGGCAAGAAATGTGGAAAGTGCATAAATATAGTTGCAAGTATAGAAAATTCCTGGAACAACCCATGTTGATCAGGAATGGATTAGGAGAGGAGAATTCAAACCAAAAGATGAAAGGTTAATATTGGTGGCCAAGATATTGGACTACATACACGTTGGTTGACAAAGTTCATTGAACATGTGGAAGAAACAAAAAAATGTAGGGTTTGTAAAACAGAACTGGAAACAGTTGTACACCTTGTTGCTGGTTGTGAAATACTAATGGCAGAAGGACTGTAAACTGAAAGGCATAATAATAATATGGCAAGACTGTTGAATTGGGGATTATGCAAACATTATAATATTGAAGTAGCTGAAAAATGCTGGAAACATGAACCACAAAGCATCATAGAAAATGATGAAGTCTATATCACATGGGATCCCCCATTACCAACTGTTTAAAAGATAGATGCGAGAAAATCAGATATAGTGGTCCATGAAAAGAAGACAAAAGTAGCATTGATCATTGAAATTGCTGCACCCAGTAACTACAGTGTCTTGCATGCAGTGACACAAAGTCATAAAATATCAGGATTTGCAGGCAGAAATGAGAGCAATGTGAAAGAAAGATACCCAGACAGTTCCAATAATAGTAGGAGCAATGGGCCTTATAAAAAAGAATTTACAATCGTATTTAGATATGTTACCAATACATGTAACTACATACAAATTTCAGAAGTCAAAAATGGGCACATTGCGGGTGCTGTGAAGGGCAAGGACCTGAATTCTCTACCCACCACTATTTGTAAAAAATTGCAGATTTTTGCCTCATATTTGTTCTGTTCCTCATAAAATCTGTGGTTTCTGTATCTTAATTTTTCCTTGCAAAGGTTTGTAGTGCAGTGGTGCACTGGTAGCATTGTTGTCTAACAGCTACAGGTTCTCTGGTTTGATTCTTGGCTGGGCTGCCTCCCATCCCTTACAAAGATGTGTCTGGAGTGTTTCTCCCTGCTCTGCTGAAAATTGGCTTTATTTTGTTCCAAGTCAGACTAGTTTCCTGGTTAACAAATGTTTAAAAATAACAGGCATTTGAATTTCAGACTTCATATTCTTCAGAAAGTACACGGTAAAACAAAACCTTTTATTCTAGCAATTGTCTAAGTTTATAACATGGATATTTGAAATTTGCCCATATTTTTGGGACTGTATTCCCCCATTATTGGCCTCGTCCAGGTATTTTGTGCTAAGGTTGAGAGCTATGGTGAGAACTGAATTCACTGAATGTTTGGGGGCTGTATTACCCCCATTACTGGCTTTGTCCACATGTTTTTTGCTAAGAGGTTGAAACTATGGTGAGAACTGAATTCACTGAATATGTTTGGCAGCTGTATTCCCACATTATTGGCTTTTTTCAGGTGTTTTTTTGCTAAGAGGTTGACAGCTATGGTGAGAACTGAATTCACTAAATGGTAGCCATTTAAGTTTGTCTTCCTCTCTTTCAGCTGTTTTGGCATAGTGGACTGTTTTGCACAGGGTCCCCTGGGTTCAAGACGTGGCAGTGAAATGTATGGTGGTAACACAGCATTTTATTCTAGCAACTTTCCAGCATTATACAAGCAATGTTTAAAATGTGTCCCTGGTTTTTGGCCTTTTGTCTCCTCCCCCCGAATAAATTTTGGCTTTTTCCAGATTTCTTGTGCTGCAAAGTTCAGAGATACAGCTGAGTGTCGAGTAGATTTTACAAGGAGCTGAGAGCTGCAGGGGAACAAAAGTTTAGTGCTGCTTATGCTAAGTCTGCTTGTATTGTTAATAGCACAACAGGTAGTGTACTTGCTTTTGATGCAGAAGGCTGTGGGTTCTACTCCCACAGTAGGTAGATGCATTGCTGTTACTGTACTGTGTTGTAAAGGGGGTGGATGCTGCAGTCCTTTTTGGCAAAGATACCTAGTAACTATGAACCTGTTATCAGTTTGCCATCCATTCCCTGTTGCGGTATTATTAGCTTATCATTTTTTTAATGCATGCAACATAGGCAATTTATTCTTCAAAGGCAACAGGCACTTTATTTGTAGATGAAACAATGACATATAAAGTTGTTTGCTAGCAGCAACCTCTTTTTTAGTTACAGATTTCTTTAATGTGGATTTTACTACTTCAGAGATTGTGCATATTTACTGATACTGGTGAACTATAGAAGGTTGAGTAGACTTTTTATGATGGAAATGTTCTGAATTGGGCAGTTTTGTCATTGGCGCATGCATTTTGTTTAATTGTTTACTGGAAAAATGTTCAAAACAATAAATTTAAAATGTCCTCTAACAACTGTATTGTATTTTACAAGGAACATAATGCAATACAGTGAGGAAGGTGTATCAAAGAACATGTGTATGTTTCATGTTCAAGGGGCCTATGATTTTGAAAACAGCCCAAAGTTAATCTTTATCTGCCACTGACAAAATGTATTTTCTGTGAATGTGGGTTTCAATGCTGTTTCAATGCATGTGATTTTCAAGGGCAGAGAAGTTTTAATGCTAAGTCTATTTTCATTGTGAGACTGCATTGCTTTGTTTAACAGATATCTATTAGGGTCTGTGCTGTAAAATGCAAAATAAAACTTTCAAATGAAATCTAAATCATCGCAGAAGTAAAGCAGTATGCACATATAGTGTTTATGGTAAATGGGGCAAAATAACCAAGGAATGGGACATTGGAATGGCTGCAGGGGGGAAGCTCCATTCGACCATGATTTTGTGGGGGGGGGGGGTAGCAGACTCAGACAGCCCCGGTTGAACTATACCTCTCAGTTGTCCATATTTTTGCGGAATTAATAGCTATTTGCTTCTTATTTTTGGTTTGTTCCTCATAAATTTTGTGGTTTTCTAGCAAATCATTTAGGAATGAAGTCACTAAATGACAGACATTGAGTTTCAGACATCATAACCTTCAGAAAAATGCATGCTAATGCAAGACCTGTTATTCTATCAACTGTCTTAAGTTTATACAAGAGCAATTTTTAGTAGTGTTTGCATGTTCCCCCAATATATTTGGCCTTGTCCAGATTTCCTGCATTAAGAGGTTGAGAGGTACGTGCAAATCGCTTTGTAGAATTAGGAATATCCAAACCTCTCAATTGTCCCCAATTTTGGCTCAAAATGTTGCTCTCCCCTAATAATCCCTCCTCAAAATGGCAATTTTGGAAGAAAACGTGGAGTGTTTACAATTATATATAACTGTAATGATCAGAGTTATAGATTACTTTTATTTCAGAAATGCATGTAGATGCTCTTATTTTGTTAGCTGCTCAAGTTAACAGTGTTAATATTAAAAAGGTGTCCCTTTTTTGACAGATTCCCAGCTGTATTGTGTGGCAACTTTATATTTTTGCATCACATTTTTGGTCTGTTTTTCATAAAATTGTGGTTTTCTGGCAAATTAGTGGCAAGTCATTAAAGATTGAAGTTAGAAAATAATGGTAGACATTTGAGTTTCAGATTTCATACCCTTCAGAAAATTCATACTAATTCAAGACCTACTACTGTTCTATTATCTAAGCTAATAAGAGCAATATTTAAAAATTGTCCTTATTTTTGGGCCTGTGTCCCACTTCTAGTTCTATGTATGGCTTTGTCCAGATTTCTTGCTCTGAAGTTAAGAGGTATGAGTGTCAGAGCCATCACCGTCAGCCAGAGACATTTCTAATTGTGACATACTTGTTGTAAACTTCCAAAAACAAAAAGCCAGCAAAAGGTGGAAAATGCATAAATATAAGTATAATTTATTGACAAAAAGACAAGGGGGAATAACCCCCCTGACCACACATATCCAAACCGGTTTCGGCTACAAAAAAGCCTTCTTCAGTGGATGAAAAACAGTTGGAACAACCAATAACCAGTATATATATATATATATATATATATATATATATATATATATATATCTAGAGTATAATATAAGAACCAATGAAAACAGATAATAGATAATTCAAAATTGGTCATTAAGACCAGGTGGAAAAAGGGCTCCAAGTTTAACTATCCATTTCCTTTCCTTAAAATTGAGTAACTCATGCCAATTGTGTTTATCCCTGCATGTACCCTTAATACAATCAATAATAACAAACTTGAAAGAAGCTGATGTATGCTTTAAAACATGTTTATATAGAGCATTGTTTTGACGTTTGTTTCTGATGTCACTAAGGTGTTCACCAATTCTTAAACAAAAAGGTCTAGAGGTTTGCCCCACATAAAATGCAAAACAAGTGCAAGTAACCAAATAGATGACCCACTCAGTACTGCAGTTAGCCCAAAATTTGATGTAAAAAATCTCAGGAGTATTCCTACTGCTAAATTCCCGGGTATTTTGGACCCGAGCACAGTATGAACAGTGACCACAGGGAATACAACCCAGAACCGGTCCACCAGTGAGAGATAGTTGTATAGAACCTATAGAATCAAAAAAAGGCCTCTTGTAGTGACTGAACATGGAACCTAATGTACGTCCCCTTCTGAAAGAGAAAGAACATCTGTCTCTTAAGAAGGGATATAACTTTTCATCTGCCATCAAAATGTTCCATTGTCTATGGATAATATTCATAAAGACTCTGGAAATTCATCCATAAGTGGTAACCAGCCATAAAGGCTGTTGAACAACATCCTTGTTCTTATCTTTATAACATAATAAATCCTGCCTATTTAAATTGGAAGCCCAATGTTTAGCCAAGTTGACCGTACCTGGATGATAACCTCTCTCAATAAATCTACGAGCAAGATCATCCCGAATAGCTACAAAAGACTGTTGGCTAGAACAAATCCTTCTGGCTCTAAGAAATTGGGATTTAGGTATGTTCTGGATGATATGTTGTGGGTGGAAGCTGGTCGCGTGTAACAAGGAATTGTACTCAGGAAATTTTCTAAATAATATAGTGGACAGAGTATCATCCACATTCCTATTAACTTCCACATCTAGAAATAACATCCCAGATCTATGATAGATCATTTTGAATTCAATTCCCCATATATTGTCATTGAGATAATCAACAAACTCCTGGAGATAACTCTCATCAGCCTTCCACACCAACCAACAATCATCCAGATAACGTCGCCAGATGTCCATCTTGCACATGTAGATGTTGTGATTTGGGTCATAAATCATGACCTCCTCGATATAGGCCATAAATAGGTCCGCATAAATCGGTGCAAAAGACGCACCCATAGCTGTTCCTTTAATTAGCCAAAAACATTGATTCTGATAATAAAAAACATTGCTGGTCAGAACATATTCTGTCAGACGTACCAAAAAAGTGTTAAATCCAGGTTGATAGAGACCAGATCTAGCCAACCAATAATCCAAGGCTTGTATGCCCGCCCAATGTGGAATATTGGTATAGAGAGAGGTGATGTCCAGAGTACATAACAGCCAATGGGGTTCAAGTTGTGTATCATTAATTATGTCCAAAAATTGAGTGGTGTCTTGAATCCTCGCTCTGATGGAAGAGAGCAATGGTTTCAAGAAAAGAGTAAGATATTCAGACAATGGTTCGGTAAGAGACCCATGTCCTGAGACAATGGGTCTACCTGGTGGATTGGTAGCATGTTTATGTATCTTAGGCAACAAATAAAAATATTGTTGCTTAGGAGATGAAACAATAAATTGATTTTTCACAGCCTGTGTGATAATACCCTCATCTACTGCTTGTGTCAAAAATTGTCCAATTTTCAGTTGGAGGTGAGGGGATGGATCCAAGGGCATGTGCATATAATATCCTTTATCCCCCAATTGTCTCATGGCCTCCTTATCATATTTAACCTTATCTTGGACCACAACCGCCCCACCCTTGTCAGCCTGAGTTATAACTAAATTCTTTTTATTCACAAGCTCATCCACACTCTGCACTTCATCCTTGGACAAATTATTATATGATACCGGAAAATCCTTTAAGTAACAATGTAAATCCTTTAACACATTATTTTGAAAAACTCCTACCAAATGTGTCATACGCGGATTAAAAGTAGATTTCTTGAACTTAAATTCTTGGGGTAGGGAAGAATCACTCTCAGTGTAAAAAAATTTCAAATTTAACAACCGACAGAAATTAGGCACATCCTGGGCTAAGGAGTATTCAGAAACAAAGAAACCAGGAACAAAATGTAATCCTTTATTAAGTATTTTAATTTGTGTACTAGTAAGCTCCACAGAGGAAATATTGTGAACATTGGAATTATTAATCAGTGTTCTGTCATCATTTTCAAAAGAGCCTCCAGACCCTGTTTGGGTTTGTCTCTTTTTGTGTTTCTGCCCCCCTCGTCTGAATCTGAACCCAGAGGGTGGGACGAATTTTTCCTCTTGGCATTAGGTGAAACATCAAAATGGTTCCCCTCACCTTCACCTTCAGTATTAGAAGATGTATCCTCCCCAGAAGTAAAACTGGAAGAGTCAAAGCTTTTCTTTAGTATAGATTTCGGTCTCTTTCTCTTGTGAGTCGAAATTCTTTTATTATCACCAGGTAATCTAAAGGAAACGTTTTTAGATGTATCAAAAGGTTTTCCACTCTCATAATCACCTACATCCCTAAAAAAATTTTTAAGTTTTCTTTCTTTTAGACTCTGTTCCAACTTGGATAAATCCATTGTTAGTTGTTTGACTCTCTGAAGTTGAGAAGTATGAGTGGCAGAGCCATCACCGTCAGCCAGAGACATTTCAAATTGTGACATACTTGTTGTACCCTACTCCCCATTGTAGTGGCTCTGGATGTGTCCAAGGAAGGTAAGGAGCAGTTATGCAGTGTAAGTGTGCAGAGTACTCCCCCATCCAAGGTAGACCACAAGTATGACCGTGGATTTTCATCTGTCCTTGATTTTGCAGAATGTTCTGGTTTTCTGTCATATTTTATTACTGTTGATTTATGCTTCTTATTATTCAGGAAATGCATGCTGTCACAGTGGCCTGTTACTCTGTTTAAGTAGCAATGATTTAATGACCATCAGGTAAGCTTGTCGGAGATTGTAAGAAGCAAGTAAGCTTTAATAAGCATACTGTTAAAGAATTACCAGCATTGAAAGCCTTTTTGTTGTTGCCATGCAGAGACTATTTACATAACTAGATAATGTATAAGCCTTGGGTATTGAAATGCATATGACAGTATTTGTAATAAAAGGACAGGATTACAGTATTTTCAGAAGCTCATTACATTTGTTGGAGACTTGCAGTCATCTTTTCAGGCTTTACCCGTAAACTAAACAGAATGCCAGTCTATCATGTGTGGTCCATAACTTGTGCAGGAATCCTTTAATCAATTTATCTTGAGCTTGTTTCTTGTTTGCTGTTCATTTTTTATTTTGATCATATCTTCCCCATGAAACAAGTAGATAGTTGTGTCAGGCAGCAGGTCTTTTTTGGATAAGAAACATTTTTACAAATGGGGGTATCACAGAGATTGATACTTTCAGCATGTTACTTGGTAATTTTATAAAGCTGAATATAAATTATAATTAGAACTGCAGTGCAATGAGTAGTGGTTTGAGTTGAGTGCTGCTTGTTTTATATACTTGATTTTGACTGGCATTCCAGTAATGTATTTAAAAAGTAATTTATTTTTTCATGCCTGTTTCCATCTGGATATTAAGTAAGTTGTCATGTAGCCAATGCATTGAAATATTTTTTTCTTCTACACTTCATTTTGTCTTGATTGGACTCTCATAATGACTGTTTGGCACCCAGGGCAGTGTATTTAATTAAAGTTCCAGTTGTTGTGGTTTTGAGCTTAGCCCCACCCCGTTCTAGTTGGCCACACCCATTCCCATTGGCCCCACCCATTCAGCTGTCTCCTGCAGCCCTCTTTTAATTTGAAGTCACCAGCCACCACTGCCAGCTAAGAATCAATCAGGGGGTCAGGGGGGTTGCAAACTGTACAAACTGGCTCAGTGATAGAACTCAAACAGTTAAAACAGGGGACTCCACCTCCTCCAGTAGTGTTGTAATCAGTGGTGTTCCACAGAGATTGGTTTTGGGACCCCTACTGTTTGGAATCTACTTCTTTGAAGTACATGCTAAAATTAAAGGACTGTGGCTGGCAAAGTTTGCCGATGAACGCAAACTGGGTGTGATCATTTAAATCCCTAGCGATGTCAACATCCTGCAAGAAGGCTTATGCAGACTAATGACTGGTGCCAAAGTCAAAGTCATTGTCTTAAACTTAATGCAAAAAATTGCATCATCATCCCCTTCAGCAAGGGTAATGTTCCTGTAAACTACCACACCAATAGCAATACTCTAAGCACACAGTCAGTGGTGAGAGATCTGAGCACACAGGTTGACAGCAACCTTCACTGCAATCACCATGTCTCCACAGTCGTAAGAGGGAATTTTATATTGCTTACCTCATAAGTAAGGGCATTGCCTCCAGAAAAAAAGAGGTAATAACCCCCCCTGTACTCTTCCCTTATCATGCCAATAATAGAGTACAATACTCACTTTAGTATGTACCTGCAGCAATTGAAGAGACCAAAAAGGTTCCTTATAAAGACAATTCAGGGTCTTCAAGATCTGTGTTATGCAGACAGTCTGAAATCATTGTCACTTTACTCTTTGTCATATAGACTGCTCAGAGGTGACTTGTGCCTTGTGTATAGAGCAATCTCTGACCCAGCTTTAATGGAAAGGTTGCACATTCACAAGTCAAATGGCATGCAGGTCACTTGATCAAAGGACCTTAACCTGGTATCTGATGTCATCAGAACTTGTTGGACAAACAGATTTGTGTCACAGAGGTTGCCCCACCTTTAGAGCAAGCTTCCTATTTATGTTAAACAAAGCCCCTCATTGGCCCTATTTAAGTGCAATTTGGACAATTGGGTGGGTAACCAGATTTAACCCTGAGGGTTTCCATCTGAGTCTCTCTTGGACAGGGACAATAGATTCTGATTTTAGTGTCTGCTTGAACCAGACACCATTGGGAACACGGGTTGAACTTGGCTAGGCTTGTAAGGGCCCTGGAGCCATTAGCCTAGTAACCTCCTATGATCTTATGATCGTATTTTCATACCCCAAGCAGACTTCATTGAATTTTTATTCAAGTAGACAGCAAATGCTAGAGATATGATGGGAAAGGGTAAGGTAATTGGAAACATGTCTTTTGGGAGTCTAATGATTTAGCTGATTTTAAAAATTCCCTATAGAGTACTTTGTCAGAAATGTTGGAAGCTTAAATGTTTGTAACTAAGGAAATTATTCTTTTTAGCAGGGACGTAAGATCTGTAGTGCCTAGATATAGTAAGGCCTTACCAAGTTTAATGCTATTTGCTAGCAAAAAGGATATATATATATATATATATATATATATATATATATATATATATATATGTATATATATATATATATATGTATATATATATATATATATGTATATATATATATATATATATATATATATATATAGATATTTAAAGTGAATTCGGTCAAATTATCATATCATCGACTCACATCCATGAAAAGTCACATTGCTGAATTCCGATATAGCCAAAATACATTCCAAAATCAACCTAGGAACAAGCATTTACATGGGTTGAGATAGGGGCTAGATTTGTACTTTGGCAATATCAGAGTTAAACATTTTCAACGTTTGAATTTCAGACTTTGCACAAAGTAGATTCAGCTGAGTCCACTTCAATAAAAATGACAGTAAACCGATATATATATATATATATATATATATATATATATATATATATATATATATATAATTGAAATATGTAATACCATAAAAGAGATAAAAGAGCTGGAGGTGAAATCTTTCAAAAATGAAAGGGCCAAATTACGTTGATATAATTGGAATTAATGGAACAATACTCACAAAATAATGCTCATGAGGAGGAATGGGATTTAATGGATAGCAAAAATTGAGCAATTTATGAAATCCTGGAGTAAATAATAATTGTAAAAAGAAAATGTGTATACTGCATGAAAATGAGAAATATTTCTAATGTTTGTTTTCTTTTCTGCTAATGTATGTGTACTTGTGCCATTGTTACAGTTGTGATTTAATAAAGGTGTTTAAAATAATGAGAAGACATTAAATCTTAAATGGATTTTTGCTTATTGAAGTAGTGGGGAAAAGGGATTTAGGGACATGTAAGAAATGTTACAAAATCTCGTGCAGTGAGCACAATAGGATTGCATGTTAAGCTATTGCATGCAGGAAGGATGGATTTTGATTACTGATACAAGGCATATTACACTTGCCTAGAGGAGGTGACAAAGGGGAAGCATTTCTGATACATCACTGAGACTTATAGTCATTCAGTATACCACTCAACTCTCCTTGATTTTGCAGAACACTCTTGATTTGCCTCAGATTTTTCCCTATCTCCCTGATTTTTGTGGTAAACTACTGAGGAATACAATCAATATTACTATAGATTAGAACTTCATATCTCTTATTGTTCAAGGGATGTATGCTGATTTAAAACATGTTTTATTAGCTTTTTAAGTGAATTACTATAATATTTAAAAATTGTCCCTGATTTTTGGGCATTTATTTCCCCATTATTTTTTGCTTTATCCAGAATTATTGGGCAGCAAAGTTGAGAGGTATGTCAATAATGTAATTTGTTAGAGTTCTATACTCATTGTTGTTCAGAAAATGCATGCTGATGTAATGTTTGCCATTAACATTTTAAGTGAATCAGAGTAATACTTAAAATTGTCCCACTCCCTTCAATATATATTTTTTTTTTGTCCAAAATTCTCAAGCAGAGAAGTTAAGAGGTATGAGACCTCTACCAGCACACATGGCAGTCACAAAAAACTCTATTCTTTCTATTGTGAGCAGTAACTACTGTCACCATTGCCCACAGTTCTTTTTGGCTTCCTGCCAAAATTGAAAATAAAGCACATATCTGCAAAGTAAAAACCATCTCTGAAGATCATATGCTTACAGCCGCAGGTAATCTCTAGTCATAAAACTACTTGGGTAGAGATTGTTGGGAAATCATTATGATTGGTTGCTAAAGCAACAAATTGCATGAGCTTAGTCTGTATAGTCATAACAAATGGGCTAGCAAACCATATACTGCTGCTAGAATTGCTTATTGGGATTGGACACAGGAAAAGAAAAAACACATCATTGTATTTTACTGGGACACTCACCATGGCACAGCATTTCACAACTGAAGTGTGTGCCTCCAGCTTACCTCAGTGTAGTACCACCTATGCCTTTAATGCTGTAACGTACTCACTTTTAACAACACCACATTTGAGTTTTAGCTAAATGTAATAGTGTGTCACACCATGTGGAGTAGTATGGTGGAGGTGGTCCAGCTCTCATCCACATTGGTAACACATGTAACAGCATGCCAATGCATAAACAGAAAACTTGTCAGATTGTCACATGTACTATCGGGCGGCAGATGGGACTGATCATATGTTAATGACCATTTTTTTTTTGCATTCACCATAGTAGCATTGTGTAGCATTGCTAGATGATTTTAACAGAAATTGCACTTTTGTGTACAAAAGGTCCGCTTGATAATAGGTTCATAGGTTGCTTCATATCTTGAAGCAACCTATGAACCTATAATAGGTTCATAGGTTGCTTCAAGATAATGAACCATTTAAAAGTTTTGAAGCCTAGTCACTGCAGCCCCACTTTTGCATCCAACTAGTTATTCACCCAGTCTCTAAGGAATAGGGGGGGGGGGGCTAGACCTAGGGCAAATTTGCAGATTGCCATTCAGTCATTTAAGTAAGATTTAAGATGAAAGATTCCTTTACTTTACGGAAAATGAGAGTTTGCTGCAGAGATGGAGAATTCTTTATATCATGCTAACAAGTCCTATTTATGTTGCAGTATAGATTTAGGTCTTTTCATCTTATGTTTTGTGGATATGTTTTTTTTTTTTTTTACAGGAAATGTTCACTCAGACTCTGCCATATATTGCTGTAAAGGAAAAGTTAGTTTGTTTTTGCTTTCTTGCATTTTTTATTGCTTCATTGTCTTCTTCTATTTTGTATATTGTAGTGTAGTTTCTTTACACTCTGTTTTACTTTTATTCTGCTTTTAGTAGCATATTTAAACTAGGAAAGAGCCCATATCTATGTCTCTTGTGAGTAACACAGAAATTATTTTTTTTTCCCACCATCCCACCTTGGTGCTGTCGTATTATCAAACTCAACTGTTTTTCTAGTTACCTGCATCTTATGTTAATTTGATCACATATTTCCTTCTTTCTCCTCTTTCATTGACTATTATGAGTAAGCATAAAATTATCATTTTGTGATCTCACTCCCCTTCAGCTATTTAAATTCATTGGCCATCCCGCTGTATTCCATAGAGCAAGAATGCAAAGTTTCCAACCCCTTCCAATTTATTTTGTTCTTTTAAAATTAGTGACTCTCAACTTAGATTGTTAAAGTTTAAGTTAACCCTCTTTCATATGCTTAAGTTAACCCTTTCATATCTAACTGCTTAGTGCACACCACAGGTCATAAAATGAATCCATTTTTCCATCTTACCTTTAAAATCTGTAACATTTAGTCCAGGACCACCGATTATTGGATATCCCACATTCTGCCTCTTAATAGTCATCTTGGGATCAGTGCTTCTATTTTGATCCTGGTGAGAGAAGGAGCATACAGGCATTATCTGGATACTGCTGATCAGCAGAAAGCCTGATAACTGCTTCATAGGTGCCAGCTTGGAATCTGTGCTAATATTTTGCTCCTGGTGAAACAAGGATCAGAGGACATTATTTCCTGACTGTTTCTGATTGGCAGTGAGTGTTTGTGTTGAACCTTCCTGATTGATCTGGTTGCTATTTAAGGCATCTGCTAGGAAAAGGCTACAACAAGCCTACAGACCCCAGGCATCTGGGACAAGACTGTTAATCACCAAAGAGCCTGTGGCCTACCTCTCATCTTAGGACTGGTGCCATTATTTTGCTTCTGGTGAGAGAAAAAGTAAAGGGACATTTCGTATCCCTGCACTGTGAAGTTGTAATGAGACTTGCAGTAGTCAGTAAGGAGAATCCCCTCTTTTCATCATTCCTGATAAAGCTAATTCTTTCTTTTCAGTAAGTACTGCTTGATTAACTGCTGTTTAACCTAACTTCCGAATATCTTCCTAAATACTTCATCCATAAATCATCAGGGTCTACTTATTAGTTTCCCCTCAAGTGCTTGGCAGTGCCCTCTGCAGAAGCAGACACCTTGAGTTGGCATTTTTCCTGTAAAAACACCCTTGAAATTTCACTGATACCTAGTTGCACACAGTAAACCTAGTTTGCAGTGACAAGCTCTGCCCCTAGAGCTGCAAGCCAGATACTTCTAACACTACTTTAATTTCTCACTGCCACTGTCTAATCAATAAAAAATGATATGTTATCATGGAAATGAACTTTCCCACTATCTCCTTTACCAGCTTGGTAAATATGGGCATCCTGAGGCAATGTAGAAATTGCCTCATGTTTGTTGACAATCAGCCAATTCTCAAACAAACTGATATGGTATGTCAGAGATCTATTTATACAATGTAACTGGAAGCAAAGTTCTCACATAAAGCACTCCTAATGTCAATTAGGTTGTCAGTAGTACACACACTTCACCCATCACACACAGTTCAAAGCAGACACATAGACCCACATATGCTGAGGCACTTAAATGTAACCTTCCTAAACCCCAAAGACCTCCTAGATGAAATACACATAACAAGTACCCTCAGCAGCCGTAAATGTACTCTTTCAAAGCAACACCCACATCAACACATACAGACAAATTCTCATGGACCCTCTACTCTAAGCATATAAGACAAGCTACCACACAATCCAACATTCTGGTCATTGGAGATTCCATTGTAAGATATACTAATGTCCATTTTACTAGGCTAACTAAGTAGAAAGTCACGGTCAGTTGCTTATCAAGTCCGGGATCCGCCACATTATGCATGCTCTCAGGTTACTGGACAGCAAGTATCAGTATGACTCGGTCATAGTTCATGTGGGTGTAAATTACCTGAGATGTACCTCTCTAGACCCTATTAAGAGTGAAATCATGGAGCTCTTGGAATATGTGTCCCAGGCAGCTCATTAGCCTAGAATTGAGCAGTATTTTACTTTCTCCAAGACTGATGTCATAATAAGAAATAAACATGACTGACTTTAATAAGTGGCTTAGTTTCTGATATCATTCTAAGGGGGAAATGGTCAACAGACCATGTTGCTTTGCCAGGGATGGTCTGCACATCTCCCCTCTAGGCTTTAAAATATTAAATAAAATAATGTCTTACCCCATAGTGTCTTTTTTCGGCAATGTCAATCTGAAAGTATTTCTGATATAGCAAATCAAAACCAAGAAAATTTAAAGGTGTTACTGTTCAAAGCTAGGATTCTAAACAAGAAACTCCACTCCCTACAAGCTCCCTTTATTTTATTTATTTATTTTATTTTGCATTTGTTGACCGGGCTAGCCTAACTGGAATAAAATCCATTTTCAGTAGAGGCCTGGGGAGAAAAGCTCCAACACAGACAATTTTATACAGTAAAAAATAATCACAAGTTCAAAGAAGTATAACATTAGTAAAATAGCTCTAAACAGTTACAGCCATACACAGACACAATATATAACTCTAATAATTATCACAAATTCAAAGAATTATAACAGTAGTTAAAAAGGGTCTAAACAGATTACAGACATACAGATTAGCTACAGTTGTCATTACAAGCATACCTAGCTCATGATGAGGTGATATGCAATGCAATAAATATAGAAACAAAATAGTTGTTTTCAATTGCAAGCAGGATAAAAAAGTATAAACAGTTGATTAATTATACAAATGTATCATATGATACAGTGAAATAAAGATATATAGGAAGCAGCAAGAGGATGTAAGTAGGTAGAATATACTCTTGTTAGGAGCAGAGAAGACATAGGAAATAGAAGATAAGACAGTTAGTCAGGGTTAGTACAAGGGCAAAGCCAGTGAGTACTGAGAAATTGTTTTATTTTCAGTTTAAAGAGTCTTATGGAGGACAGAGATAGGAGTTCAGAGGGAAGCCTGTTCCAGTGTTTGCCTACAGAGTTAGAGAACAGTGAATCTCCAGCTGAGTTGTTGGATTTGTTGATAGTAATAAGTGGCTTATCAGAGGAGCGTAGGTTCTTAAGATTGTTGTAGGGGGTAATGAGAGTAGTCAGTATAGGTGTATAGGTGGGGTAGTACAAGCTCTTATGGATAATAATGAGTTGTTGAGATAGTATCTGGTTATGAAACTCTAGCCATCCTAGTTGTTTTAGGTTGTTGCAGTGATGTGTTCTAAAAGGAGATCCTGTGGCAAATCTAGCAATGCTGTGATAGGTAGTAGCAAGTTTGTTTAGGTTGTTTTTTGAGAGATTGGTGTATATGGGTGAAGCATAGAGTAAAGTAGTGATTAAATGAGTTCTAGCTATAGCGATTTTGGTTGAAGGAGTAAGGAAGGGTTTGATTCTGTAAAGGGATCCCAGTTTATTATTTACTGTTTTTATAGTGATGTTAGTATGAGTGTCGAAGTTTAGATTATTATCTATGGTTATTCCAAGAAGTTTGGTGGTTGTGTCAGGAGATATGAGAGTCCCATTGTTGGATGTAAGAGTGAAGTGAAGAGGGGCAGACCTACGAGTAGGAGTAAAAAGTAGGAGTTTAGTTTTTTTATGGTTAAGTAGAAGGCAACAGTTTAAAAACCATTGTTCAACTGTATTAAATGCATTTTGTGTAAGGGATTGTAGCTCGGTAGGAGTATTAGCTGAGCAAATAATGGTGGAGTCATCTGCATATTGAATGCAGGTTGCATGTGGAATTGCTAGGTGGAGGTCATTAATAAAAATGGAAAATAACAATGATCCTAAAATGGAGCCCTGGGGGACACCAAGGGAAATGGGGAGGTGAGAAGATAGGTTGCTTTCCCATAGTACTGCTTGTTGTCTATTCTCTAAGTAGGATTTGAACCATTGTAATGCTAAAGTATCAAGAGAAAGATATTTAAGTATTTCAATAAGGAGCTGGTGGTTAACCATATCAAACACCTTAGATAAATCAATGAAGACAGAAGAGGAAAGGGTATTGTTATTACGGTTAGAATTTATACAGTCTGTGAAGGAGAGTAGGGCTGTGGTGGTGCTGTGGTTAGTTCTAAATCCATGTTGATAGTTGGCAAGTAAGTTATTATCAATTAGATGGGTGAGCAGTTGCTTATGGACACATTTTTCCATTATTTTTGCCAGTGGAGAGAGTAAGGCTATTGGTCTATAGTTTGAAATGTCAATGGAGTTACCACCTTTATGAAGGGGGATGATGTGTGAGATTTTCCAGATAGATGGGATATTTCCTTCGGTTATAGTTCTGTTTATAAGTATCAAAATGGGGAGGGCTATGGCTTCGGCACCTTTTTGCAGGTATTCAGCAGGTAGATGGTCAGCAGAGGGGGTAGTAGGTTTCAGTATTTCTAGAAGAGAGCAAATGAAGGATGTAGGAACAGGTTTTAGCTGAAATAATGGAATTGAGTAAGTTGGAGAGGTGGTTAGATTAGGGGAAGTTGGAGATAATTGCTTAGCTAGTGTTTGAATGGTATCTGTAAAGAAAGAATTAAAGGCATTGGCAGTTTGTGTTGGATTATCTTGATTGGAGCCTTGTGGGATAGGTGTAATAGTTTGACCTGGGTGTAGGAGTTTGTTGATGCTGGACCACAATTTTTGTGGATTCCTTTGGTTAGTTTGTTGTAGTTGGATATAAAAGTTTTTTTTATCTAGCAGGATAGATTTTTTTTAGTAGTATTTCTAAGTTGTCTAAAGGTTTGGTGGTCTGTTGAATTCCTGGTAGTGTGCCATTTTGACCAAGATTTGTTTCTGAGGAGAATTTTCTGTCTAGTTGCTTTGGTGAGCCATAGGGCAGGTTTAGGGTTACTTCTAATAGAGCGTACAGGGGCATGTTGGTCAAGGATGGATAAGAATGTGGAATTAAAGTAGTCAACTGCTTTATCTAGGGGGAGTGTTTTAGTGGTGACCAATCGCAGTGTTTGAGTACTAGCTGGAAAAGTTCAGGGTTGAAGAATTTTTTAGTCCGGATTGTACGATAAGTAGTAGGGTTAGGTATGTTAGTTTTGTGTCTGATGATATAAGTGAGTGAGTGATCACTGAGATCATCAGGGAGGGTTCCTGCTTTGTATGTGAGATGTGGAGTGTTTGTAAGAATCCAATCTAATGTACTTTCTTTGTTGTTGGTTTTATTAATTCTTCTAGGGGAGATAATGACTTGTGAGAAGCCATAAAGATTAATGTGGGTGGTAGGATGAGGGGTACTGCAGGACTTCCAGTCAATGTTAAAGTCCCCAAGTACTAAAGTTTCTTGTGGAAGATTGATAGATATCCAGTTAAGAATGCTTTCAAGGGTATTAATGTTATTACCAGGGGGAAGATAAATACAAGCGATGTTAATGGATTTGAATTTGTTGATTTGAAGTTTAGTGACAAGGATTTCAGAGTTATTAAATATAGGTAGATTTATGTTAGATGTGGTGACTTGTAGATTATTTTTATAGAGGACTGCAACACCCCCTCCCTTTTTGTTAATACGGTCCATTCTTAGGATACTGTAGGCAGGTGGGGTAAGTTCATTGTCATTAATGGATGGTTTTAGCCATGTTTCTGATAGACATAGGAAATCAAATTGGTAGAATTCTAGTAGGGCATGAAGATGGGCAGTCTTGTTTTTAATGCTTCGAATGTTAAGGTGTGCTATTGAAAGAGAGTTTGGAGGCTTATTAAGCGTATATGCAAGAGTTATGTTAGAGGTGATTTGTTCAGTGTCAGGAATATTGTTTGGGCCAGGATTAGGATGAATGTCTCCATCTAGCAGGGCTAGGTGGAGTATTTTATATGTGGGGTTGTTAAATTTAAGGAAATAAAAAAGTGTTTTTCTTGCATGGAGAGTACTATATTTTATATGGGTTAATCTGTGATATTTGGCTTGCAGGTAGCAGGGACAAATTGTGGTGTTAAAGCTGTAAAGAGAGATAGATAGTAGTGGTGTGGCCTGGAGGGCAGTAGAAGGTTTGGTTGAAGTGGTTGTTCATAAGAGGTTAATGTGTAGATAGTTATTAGAGGAGGTAGGAGCGAAACAAAGGCTATGAATTTTAGTTGAGTTAGGTAGGAAACATTGGCCATGATCTTGGTATAAGATGTGAAGATAGATAGGGGTATGTAGTAATAGCAGCTGGGTAGTTGAAACTGTAAAGGTGGGGTGGATATATGATATGGCTAGGAGAGGTAATTGAATAAGTTTGGTGGGGAGTGGTAATAAGGAGAACTAATTGATTGGTATAGGTAAAATGGGGGTGTGGTTAGTGAAAATAAATTGAGGACCCCTGGGGGTGGGTGGGAATTGGGGGTAGGGAGGGGAGCGGAGTGAGCCCGCAGGGCGAACGGAGCGGGTTGGGACAGGTGAGTGACCCTAGGTTACCCTAGAGAATGATGATGTCTGTGCTGTCACTGAGACATGGTTTAAATCTACAGAAAACACACTAGCAGTGCAAGGCTACAATGTCTTCAACACATTTTGACCAGCTACTACACAGACAGGGACTAAAAATGGAGGTGTCTTGATTTACATCAAAAATAAATATTACTCAAGGACGGTCAAACAGTAGAATGCACTTGAGCTTCTCCACCCATTCTAAAGACTTAAACCTTGCCTGTGATATAAAAAGGACCTGCTGGAGAGACAGGTATGTATCCCAGAGACTACCCCATTCTCTGGAAGAGGCTCCTCCTCCATGTGAAGCAAATTTCCTCCCTAACCCAGTTCAAGTATACGAAGTATACGAAGTATTTGTAACAAAACTACTCAGGTTCATGCCCTTCTAGAAACATATCAATTTGATATTTTATGCTTAACTGAAACATGGCTAAAGCCCTCCATTAAAGACAATGAAATTACCCCAGCCGGATATAACATCATTAGACTTGATCGCACTACAAAAAAGGGTGGAGGGGTTGCAATTCTCTATAAAGCACAAATCCAAATTAGTATTATAGATCAGACTCTTTGCCTTCATAATCATGCAGAAATACTCAGCTCTAAACTTCAAATCAACTCTACTAAGGCCATAAATATCATATGTGTTTACCTTCCCCCAGGAAATAACATTAACACACTGAAATGCATTCTAAGTTCACTCTACAACTACTTCCCTCAAGAAACACTACTCCTAGGCGATTTCAACATTGATTGGTATTCCTGTAATAGTAATAATCCTACCTCCCATATAAACCTCCATGGCTTTACCCAACTCATAAACAGTCCTACTAGAATAAATAAAACCAACAAAAATTATACCATATTAGATTCTTACTAATACTCCTCAACAAACCTACCAATCAGGTACGCTCCCAGATAATCTAAGCGACCACTCACCTACTTATGTCATTAGGCATAAAACCAACCTAATTTTACCTACCATATACAGAACACTATGTTCAAAAAAGCATTTTAACTCTGAAGATTTTCTAGCTGAATTATTACAATGTAATTGGTCCCCACTAAAATATATCCCTCTAAATGAAGTGGTAGAATACTTTAATTCAACATTCTTATCTATCCTTGACCATTATGCTCCTAATTGCACTATTAGAACCAAAGCTAAAGCAGCACCCTGGCTGACCAACAATACTAGGCAAAAAATCATCCTCAGAAACAAATCTTGGACCAAATGGCGTACCACGAAGAATCCAACTGACCATCAAAACTTCAGAGAACTTAGAAATAGTACAAAACAAGCCATCCTAATAGACAAAATGAATTATTACCTTCAATTACAACAAACCTCCAAAAAGAAATCTTTTATCCCCAGGCCAATCCATAACACCTAACCTTCAGGACTGTAACCCAGAAAACCCCATACAAACAGCCAATGACTTTAATTCCTTCTTCACTAATACTATTCAAACTATTGCTAGTCACCTAACACCCGACACCTCCAAGCTATTCTCACCTACTTTAAATCTACCTCCTTCATTTCACTTACAACCTGTATCTACTTCCTTTATCTTATCACTGCTCCAAAAACTAAAACCTACCACTCCTTCTGCAGATAAACTTCCTGCAGAATTCTTGCAAATAGGAGCCAAAGCCATTGCCTATCCCATCTCTATTCTGATAAATAGATCCATAAAGGAAGGACTTTTTCCCTCTATCTGGAAGATATCACACATCATCCCTCTACACAAAGGAGGTAAGTCAAATGACTTCTCTAACTTTCATCCCATAGCACTCCTATCACCTATAGCTAAAATTATGGAAAAATGTATCCATAAGCAACTTCTTAATCACCTTCTGCACAACAACCTACTTGCTAACTGTCAGCATGGATTCAGACCTTCCCACAGTACTACCACAGCTCTACTCTCCTTTACCAACTCAATCAACTATAACTGTAATAATAATAATCTATCATCATCAGTCTTCATTGACTTATCTAAAGCTTTCGACATGGTTAACCATAAACTTCTTCTGCACATACTAAAATCTCTCTCACTTGACCTTCCTTCCTTAACTTGGTTCACATCTTACCTAGAAAACCGGCAACAGGCAGTTCTCTGGAAAAATGCACTATCCAGTCTCCTCCCCATCTCTTTAGGTGTACCACAAAGCTCTATCTTAGGGCCCCCTTCTATTTTCCATCTTTATTAATGACCTCCAATCAGCTATCCCATATACCACCTGTATACAATATGCCAATGATTCTGCTATTATCTGCACTGCTAAGTCTCAAACTGAACTACAGTTAATAACCCAAAAAGCTTTTACCACTGTTGAACAATGGTTCTCCGATCTTTGCCTACTACTCAACCCCAAGAAAATGAAACTGCTATTATTTTTACCATCCCGTAGATCTACCCCACTAAACCTCACTCTTACTTCCACTGATAGTACTCTCATCTCACCAGTTTCAACTACTAAACTTTTAGGAATAACTATTGACAATAATCTCAACTTTGAGACTCACATCAACAACACAATAAAAATAGTTAATAAAAAAATTGGATCCCTTTACAGAATTAAACCCTTCCTCACACCCGAAGCAAGGACAACCTTAGCCAGATCTCACCTTATCTCTACTCTTCTATATGCTTCCCCCATATACACTAATCTCTGCAAAAACAACCTCAAGAAACTAACAATATCTTACCATAACATTGCTCAATTTGCAGCAGCTCCCCATTTAGAACTCACCACTGCCTCAACCTAAGAAAACAAGGTTGGCTTGAACTTCAGAACCAACTCATACTTCAACAGCTCTTAATAGCTCACAAGATACTATACCAACCAACTAAAACACCTATACTCTCTAACCTCATTTCACCATACAATAATCTGAAACATCTACGCTCTTCCAATAAACTACTGATTAATTCAACCAAACCCAATAACTCTGCAGGTGACTGTCTCTTTTCCAATTCTGTTGGAAAAATGTGGAACAAATTACCTTCTGATATCTCAACTTTGTCTTCTCTCCCAAGTTTTAAAAAACAGCTGAAAATTCATCTTAATAAACACTGGCTGTGCTCCTGCACCTACCCAGCTTAACTCTACTTCTACCTCTTTAACCTTTCTTTCCCTATAATTCCTGCATTTACCTTTGTCTATAGCCTCGTAGCTCCCCCTTTATAAAATATTGTACACAGTCATATGTTTATTCTCTTTTGATAAAAAAAAAAAAATCTTTTAAAATCATTTGTTTATTATACTTATGTTTTTGCTCTGATTATATTTATGTAATACATGTATTAACTAGTCCTGATGTAAAATCCTTGTATTTGTATTGTCAATCTCTGTTTTTAGTATTTTATAACTCTTGGAGCTTTTCTCCCCGGGCCTCTACTGAAAATGGACACATATCCAGCTAGACTAGCCTGGTCAACAAATGTAAAATAAAATAAAATAAAATAAAAATAAAGTATAACTTGAAGAATTTGACGGGGAAAAGGAAATTCATCCCTGGTTTGGCACTTATGTCTCTAATGGACACAGGCAGCCTGTGAATGTTTCATCCCCCAATCCCCTGCTTACACTTATCAAGGATAACAGAACCTGTTAGAGATTTGGGATGCATAACTAGACTTATAAAGGACCTTGTGGTCATTAGAATAATGCACACCTATGAATCTATGCAGTATATCAAGAAGGACCGGGTCATTTACATTTTTATAGACCAGTCAGGCATCACTCTGTGGGAGTCTACAGGAGACTGAGAATATAGACAGGGTGTTTAGATGCTCTGTGCAACATGCAGTATTCATACATGAGCTTTTTTAGGGAGATAAATCCTGGGATTTGGGTGAATAAGAATATAATCCTCTATATAAGATCTGAGATGGGAGTATAACCTTTATTTGATATAGCATAAATGCAGAGCGGGGAACTGTTGAATTGTCTCAAGCCATCATCAAGCATGAGGGAGGGGGCTTTGCAGAAATCTCTAAAGATGGCTGGGTTAGCTGTTGGTCTGCAATGGGACTATATGTGAATAAAACAGCATGGTGATCTGATATGACCAATGATGGTATAACAATGGTCAAGAACCATGCAGGGGCTGTGCTTGTGAAGACAAATTATGTACATCAATGTCTACAGTACGAAAAGGTACTATTTGATTGAGAGAGCTTGCAATGATGAAGTCAAGGAAGCACTGGGCATATTTATTTATAGACATGTAGGTGTGCCAGTGTATGGTGGGATAGTTTAAGTCCTCTGTGGTGTTTGAGTTAATGGAGTGGGGATATAGTTTACAAAGCTATATTTCATTGTTTGCAGGCATCATGAACAGGTTTCTACAGTTTGCCAGGAGATGGTATGAGGTCTTGGTCACCCATATTAGGCTAAGAAGGAATTCAAGGTCCTTATTTTGGTTGATTATCCCAGAGGTGATGCTCTTTCAGGTAAAGACAGACAAACCACCACCAGATTTACTGCTGTCTACACTTACAGGCCTAAACAATCATTGACAGAGAAGCCTGTTAAGGAGGGAATGCTGTCACTGTGCCAGTATCAGATTTTAGTGACAATGCAAATATCCATTACTTAAGATCCTTGCCATATTAGAATCTGTATTTACTAGGTCAGTAGTCTGAGTAGACTGAAGCAGCCCAAAAAAAGACAGTTTGGGGGTAAGGAAAGTCTTAGCCAATATGCAAAAACCTTGAGGAGATAGGTGTAGGCCATCCTTTGTGAAACATTTAAGACTGTTTGCCATCTCCTTCCAAGCTAACACACATTGAGCTTCATTAGACAAAAATAATTAAGGTAATTACTAAGATCAATCATCTTTTTCTTATATTACGACATCATTTTCAGTGGTGGTAGGACACTGCTTATACCATCATTCTCAGTGGTGGTAGGATACTATTCATGACATCATTCTCAGTGGTACCAAATGAAACGACTGCAAATCCTCTACAAATGGTTAACTGCCCGCCAATTCAAATGCAAAAGAAAATGAAAATAAGGCAGTAACCACCAGGATGACCAACTCCAAGTATTTTGTTTTAAAAGTAAAACCAAGATGAGCACTTTCTGGACCAAGCTCTTCTTCAGATAACAGTCACAGTTCAACATCATTATTTTAAATAAAACATAAACCAGCTATCATCTTCAGCTGTCAACCAGCACTCCATCAGCACATTTCATAATATTCAGATCACACTTTTAAATTTATGGTGCTAAAGATTATGCACATGCACATGATTAATCACACAGAATTTAATGAAACAAAGCGGATAATAGAATTAGCAGTGTATAAAACCCCTGGTTTAAATGGGTTTGTACCTTTAAAACTGGTATTGAAATGAAGGAGGGTGCAATACTGAATCTTGATTGGTTTATGTTTTACTTAAAATAATGATGTTGAACTGTGAGTGTTATCTGAAGAAGGGCTTGGTCCTGAAAGTGCACATCTTGGTTTTACTTGTGTTTTAAAATAAAATACTTGGAGTTGTTCAGCCTGGTGGTTACTGCCGTATTTTCATTTTCTTCTGCATCATTCTCAATGGTGGTAGGATACTGCTCAAGACGAGTTTCCTTACAGCCTTAGACACATACCCAGAGAGCTCCATTGTAACCTTCTTCATATAGTCTAAGGGGATGCATTACAAGTCATTCACATATGCATGAATAATGAACATGTCATATTCATACTCGAGTTGCAGGAAACTGAGTGCCCTGGTGATATGGTGGACTCTAGCATCTGAATGGCAGTTGTCTGTTACTCTTTGTTCAGCCTTTTTTGTGGTGCAGAAGTGTACCAAGCTATGGAGTTACCTTCAATAAGTGCATTATTACCATGGTGAGTGAACTGCTTTGTAGCCTGAAAGGCTTGGCTAAATAATTCTGGTGACTGTTGTCTCTAGTGGTGTTGGTGGTGGAAGAAGATATATGTGGTATGGAATGGGTGTTAGTCTATTGCTGAGGTTTTACTGCTGTATCATGCTTAGGAGGTCTTTGTGGTTTTGAAAGTTATTTTTGGAGCACCTCAGGAAAGAAAGGTTTTATGATGCTCTTGCTGTGTTTAGGGGTGTTGTTAGAATAGGTACTGATAACCAGTTTATGTGAGATATTTGCCTTTGGTAGTAACAGCTATTTGTACCTTACCATGTAGCCTAGTTCAGTGGTAATAGCAAATGGTTGTCACTAAGCATATGGCAGTTTATACACTGACTCATGGTGTCTAGCACTGTAACTTGATGACAAAAATGGCAGGGACACCCCGGAGAACTATGGGTATATATTGTTATAGTGATAGATATTCTAGAAATGGAAAGTGGCATACATTATATAATATTGTGAAATTTGATGACCGCTGATCTATGTAGAAGAGAGGAGGAACTGAATGGTATATAAAGGGGACAATGAAGCAGTGTGAAACAATTGGCATAATGATTAAGATCTTTATCTGCCATGCAGAAAGTGCAAGTTTTGATCTTGACCTCTGCTCAATGCCTGTTTGGAGTTTGCTTGTTTTCCCTGTGTCTTTGTCATGGTTCCTCCCACTGCTAAAAAACATGCAGAGTGTTTACATCTCAAACTCACAAAAGAATGGAGCTGTGAGCAGCAGCACAGACTCTACATGGTGCCCTATAGGGGAAGAATTGTATAGACCAACAGTTTTGGGCATCTATTGTGGTGAGTATCTTTAAGATAAGAAAACTCAGATCACGGAGTTCTCAGTGTGGTAGGACTGGCCACACAATGGTGTAAAACATGCTTCTAGTTGATTCGGTCATGTTGACCAATGCCACCAAATGGGCATGGGTATTTGTCAGTGATAAGTGAGTCGAGGACCTGGCCTACTCTAACCTATGTCTAGGGACCCATGCAAGCAGTGGTAAGGGTGTATGTGCCCCTATTGGCCAGTGTGTCCCTAACTTAAAGCCCAGCATCTCTGGGTCAATAAGCTACTGGCTGGCTTGTGTTCAGTTGCCCAGCTTGAGTAACTTGGGATAGCTCTGTTGAGGGAAAGCTGGACATAAAAACAATCAACCTTCCAAACATGAACTAAGAATTGCTGCACTCAGTGTAGGTTTACTGATAGGATGGAGCTTGGAAGTGAATGACATGATGGTACAGAGGCGGCTGAACATCCTATATATCCAAAAGACAAGATGGAAAGGCAGTGCAGCAAAGCCACTTGGCTTGGTATCCAGATTCTACTTCTCAGGAGGAGGACAGGCTAGAAATGGTGTGGGAATTGTGGTGAGGGAGAGGATTCAGAAGGCAGTGAGGGGATGTTATCAGAATTAGTGACAGACTTGTGGCAATCAAACTCCAGCCTAATGATAGGCAGTATTCATAATCTCAGCCTGTGCCCCACAGCAGGGTTGTAATAGTGAGGAAAAGAATGCATTCAGACAGTAATTGCAGGACCCACTAGATAAAGCAGGACATGATGAATTGGTGTCCATAATGAGTGACTTGAATGCACATATCGGGACAGGCAGAACAGGATATGAGGACTGTCTGGGTCCACATGGGTGGGGCAAACAGGAATAAAAAAGGAGAAGCTTTGTCTGGCAAATGGTTTCATAGTAGCCAGCACATGGTTCAGAAAGACAGACAATCAAAAAATCACATACAAGTATGGCCAACGTGCAACTCAGGAAGACTTCCTCCTAATAAGGAAAAAGCATTGGGGGTAGAATAATCGATTGCAAAGTCATCCCCAGTGAAACAGTCAACCCACAGCATAAACCACTGGTTGCCACAATCATCTGCAATGGTCAGAGGCTCTAAGGTCAACAGAGACTAGGCAGAAGACCTGGAAGTTGACTGGAGAGAAAGCAAGAGTTCAATAAATTACTCAGGTCTCTAACATCCCAAAAAGAAGAGGAAATAGGTGGAGTTGAAGAAGAGTGGCATTGCCTCAAAACAGCATGTGTGAAGACCACAGAACAGATATGTGGCCGAGCCAGGTATGGAAATAAGGTACATAAGGACAGCTAGTGGTGGAAAGCAGAAATCTAGGAGGTCATCAGAAAAATAGAAGGCGTGCAGGAAAAAGTGGGAGATAGGAAACATGGACAAGGCAAGGAAGGAATACTGCCTGGCTTACAAAGAGGCTAAGAAAGGAGTTGCAATAGCAAAGAACAGGTCATTACAGGCACTCTACCAGTTTCTGGAAAGTGTCTTAGTAGATGGCACAAAGAAGCTCTATTGGGTTGCAAGGCAAAGACAGAAAGATAAAGTAGATAGTCAGACACCCTTCATAAGGGATGCCAGCAACAACCTGCTCACCAGTCCACAAGACATTAAAGGCAAATGAAGGCAGTACTTCCAGCATCTTCTGAATGAAGATAAATTAGGGAAAGCAGCAGGTTCAGATGAAGTCATGACAAATATGATAAAGATGCTAGGTGAGATGGGGGAGAAATGGCACCTGAGGGTACACATAGCAGTGTGGAGAGAAAGGCATATCCCAGATAACTGGAGAATAAACATACTAGTATCAGTGTTCAAGAACAAAGGGGATATTCACAGCTGTGGGCAATCCAGGGATATGAAACTCCTGTCACATTGCATGAAAGTTCTACAGAAGGTGATTGATAAACAAATAAAGAGAGTAGGAGGAAGTAATATAGGAGATAAGCAGGTTAGATTCATATCAGGATGCAGGAGTACTGCCCCAGTGTTTGTTGTGAGACAGATAGTAGACAAGAAGCTATAAGTGAGGAAAGAGTCCAACAGGGCATTGTTAGACATGCAGAAAGCATATGACAAGATTCCAAGAAAGATGATTTGGCAGTCCTGTGGTGGTTTGAAGTCCCAGAAATATTGGTAGAATTAGTGTAACCTATGCGCAAGGACCCCCATGACTCACTTATGAACAGTGTCCGGTCTTACAGAAGGGTTCCCAGTGGGAGTGATTGTGCATCAGGGTTCAGTTCTGAGCCAACTGCTCATACTGGTGATGTACTGCATTAGCAAACATGTCGGAGGGAACAGATCAACAAAGTTGCTGTATGTAAACAATGTGGCATTACAGGCAGACTTTGAACAAGAACTTCACCAAAAGCATAGGAGAATGGAATGCAAAACTGAAGGCACATTGGATAAAACTGAATACTGATAAGATAGTGGTAATGGCAGCAAATGGGGAAATCAGAAGATGCTGAGAATTGAGACAGAAGGGAAGATAGTGGAACAGATTAACAGCTTCAAGTATCTGACAGAGGTGGTTGAGGAGAAGGGAAGTCTGAATGAAGAGGTCAAAGCTAGAATCAGAGGGGCTGCAGCCAAATGGAATAGAGTGCCAAGTGTAGTGTATGACAGAAAAATGCCAAAGAAGATGAAACATAAGGTGTAAAAAACAGTGGTGCGATAATTACTGCTATATGGTACAGAAACCAGTGTGTGACTGAGCAGCAGAAATGGATGCTACAGCACAATAATCCAGAAACCATAGCTATAACTAACTCCAAAACCTCTCATTGTGATTAATACAGTAAGCAAAATGCCATATGATTGTATGAGACAGATAAAACAATCAGCAAACTGGAAGAGATGTTAGATGCACAGCATAGTACTAGAGATGCCAACAGTGGGTTCAGATGCCACAGCAATAAATAAAAGTGCAGAAAGGTAGAAGTAATGCAGCAAGGAATGTGATACTGTCACAGCAAGGATGCAATGCAGCACAGCAGTAAGCATTTGACCACAGAAAGGATATAATATAGCAGTGCAGTAATATCCATAATTGAAAAATATACAGCAGGGAGCAACAGTTTGCAATGTTAAATCCAATATCTCTGGCAGGCAGAAGATACCATAAACTGCTGCTACGTACAACCAGGCACAGCCAGGTAACAATGAGCACTAGTGTGTAGTAGTCCAAGGAATACTGCTTGGGAGGAATAGGACACTAGTAGTGGGTTGTATATTCTGCAAACCTACTGCACTAAGAACAGCATTTCCCAAGTGATGTACTAAGATTTCTTTTTCTGGTTGTACAGATGTAGTGGCAACATGTAAGCCTCTATAAATGGTCACTGATGTCTTGACTGATTGTATGGATGTGATCCACAGCATTATCACTATGGCCAGATTCTGCATGATCTGGTATGTTTCCTTCTACACAGCCATGGCAGCAGTTTGTATGAAAGGTACTTGTGTCTTCCATAAACTGCTGTTTAAGTTAATGAATATTATCTGCTTGTGTTGTAGAATGATGGTCACTGTATTTTTTGGCTGATGGTCAGAACCACTGTATACATTTGCTTCATGCTCTTTCCTACTAAATGACCATCTTCCTGCAGCTGTTCAGGTCATTGCTCTAGTATCAGTAGTGTTGCCTGGAAGCTGTTTTGCTATTTGGCAAATGGTATTTCTTCTGGTTTCATGTGCACCGTGTATTTCTGCTGTAATGTATAACCATTGTGTTTGCCTACATATTATCCATGTGCTCCTGGACAACAGTCTGCTCATGGCCTGATGATTACAGGATACATGTGCTCTGCATTACAGTTAGCATTAAAGTCTTCTTCTGCACAACATATTGCCTCTTAGTTGATGCAGCCTATGCCCTTTTTACTACACCCATCTTCAATGCTATGGTGAGTGGTCCTACAGTCATTCATGTTACTGGTCTCCTCTCATTTCTGTGGCATGGGTGTGGAACTATTGATATGTGTTTGCCAGTACTAATTCTTGCTACATCTGCACCATGAATGACACTGTTGTTCTCTGCATTCTTAGACAATTGATCATACTGATATGTGTTTGCTAGTGTTGATTCCTGCTATATGTGCACCATGCCTGGAATTGTACTTCTCTGCATTCCTAGGCTGTTGACCATACTGTTTTGATATCTCTGCACCAGTACGGATTCTTGCTTCACTTGCACAATGCATGGCACTGTTATTCAATGCATTCCCAGCCTGTTGTTCATATGTTTGTTATCCATATGCTCTGGGACATGACTTGCCCTTGATATCATGACTCATGCATATGTTACATGAATGATATCATTCATTCTTCTGCCTGAGGCCTGAGGTACTCCACTGATGTATGTCTACTATTGCTGCAGGTTCATGTGTACCTGACCTGTTTTGCACCCAACTTTTGGACACAGACTAATATGAACTCTACTTCTGCATCCTCTAGTGCCTGGCACTGCTCCCAAGGTGGGGGTGCCCAAATTAAGCTTAAGATGCGAGGAGTAGGGTTTTGTGTGTAAATAGCCAGTATCCTTCTGGCAGAGGCCATGGCAGATGGGGTAAGAAAAGAAAATGGAGCCATTTTTTGAGAGGTGGAGTGGAGCTTGAAACCAACAACATTATATACACTGTCATGCGTGTTAAAGCTTTTTTTCTAGACTCTATCCACTCTGTGCTGACTTCATCTTGAGAAGACAGGTCAAACCATGAGGATCAATGATCTGATGATGGTTTGCACTGGGCCTTTATGTGAACATTCCATACTGATACTTGTACATGTCCAGCCCAGAAATCCTTCTAAGCCTTGGCCTCTGTCTGTGCCAGCATGGACATGCCCATCCTCACTGACAACTCCTTCATTTGCTGATGCAGGTGATCAAATGTACATTGGCTGGGCATAGTCAGGGCTCCTTCTTTCTATACTAACAGGCTAGCTAATCTATATGGGATATATTGCTTAACAATCTATTGCTGTTGTTTTTGCTACTGTGCCTGTGTGAAAATGTTTGGGACAAGTACATGAGAGGATGAGGTGCACTAAGATAATCCAAGAAAAATAAAATTTATTAACATTAAGCACTTTTGTCTGTATATATGGAACAAACATTTGCTTCATTTTTATGTGAGCATGTTTATTTGATTGATTGAATGTTGTATGACTCCTTACATGTGAAGACTGCTGATGCATCCTGGCACATTATATATGTACTTGTCTTTACCATACACAGATTGTAGAAACAAAGGGACGGTCTTGTTCTATTTTGTTTCTTGTTTTAATGAGATTGTGCTTTCCAGCTACATTGTGTTTTTTTGCATGCTTCCAATGTATTTCTTTGTTTTGTCTATTCTGTACTATGCTGGATATCAGCTGTGTGTTTTCTGTTTTTATTTCTTTCTTTCTTTCTTTCTTATTTCTTTCTGTGTTTTTATTGTATATTTGTCCTCACACACAATTCATATGATATCATCAGTGTTTAACCGTTCCATATTTATTGTTCTGGTTTTTCCTGTTTCCTCTTTCTTCCCTTCTCTTCCTCTATCACCCTCCACCCCCATCACCTCTTTTATCGCTCTCTGGTCCATCTTTTGTAGGTCATCACTTTTTTTACTCTCATTAATTATTTGTAGGGCACCACATTTTATTGCTCTCATCTCTTTCTTTTGCTATCCATTTTCACTTTGACTGTTTTTATTTTCTGCTTGTGTTGGTAGAAGTTTTCTCTCATGTTTATCTGCCACCACCATCTGAGTACCTTTCCAGCTTCTGGTTGCAATGTCTTTGACCTTTGACCTCAGCTGTCAGCATTGTTTGTAGTTTTAGCTCCCTTTTTCTCTATCTTTTTCCCTGTTGATATATTCCTTACATACATAATTCTAGTTGATCCCCCCACCTTCTTTTTTGGAAAATGTCTTTCTAGAGCTCCATTGCCATTTCCCATACTTTTTCGATCATAGTCACATTCCTAAAACATATGGAACATTTCTTCTCCCACCTTAATGTATTCCCAGCATACACCGATTTCCTTTCTTCCCTCCTTTTCTAGCCTATTTGAGGTAAGATGCCATCTGTAAAGAATTCTTAGGATTTAGTTTCTTAGTCCATGTATTTAATGAAGTTCCAGTGCCACCTTTACTACTTTCCCTGTTTTCTTTGTTGGATTTCCATGGCTCGTGTGTGTGTGTGTGTGTGTGTGTGTGTGTGTGTGTGTGTGTGTGTGTGTGTGTGTGTGTGTGTGTCTCTCTCTCTCTCTCTCTGCCTGTCCAATAAGCCTACATGCTGTTAGGAGTTGTTTCCTTTTCTCTTTTCCTCACTTCCTCATACATGACTTTGCATTTTTGCTTTTTTTCATGGCCTCCATTTTCTTCTATGGTGCATCTTCACATTGTTTTCATTGCTTTTCGTTTTGCATATGCACATCCCCTCCCTCTTGCCTCATCGCTCAGGTATCCCTTAATGTCACACAGTTCCACCATTCCTCTTGTGGTGCATTGGAATGCTGTGTTAGTTTCTCCAGTGTGTTGAAATCTGTAACACAATTCTTATTTCTAAATGCTGCTCTTTTTTTACACCCAAGTTTTCAATTGTAGCCTGTTTGCACATGTCATAACAGCTACAGCATCCCATAATTCCACTTTGCTCATTCACTTTTACATACATCTGCACTTTTGGCATATTTTATGTCATGCTAAATGTTTGCATGTCCACCATAGATACTATTTTAATGATACTTTAATTTTCTTGCACTGCTTATTGTAGATTGCCTTCCTCTGTATACTGATGGTAGCTGTGGGGATAAGTTGGATCATCTAGGAACTGCTTCCTCTACAAGTTTACCATTAAGGTGTATTGCCTCTACTGCCTGCAAACCTTATGCAGCTCTGTCCTTCAGGTCTGCAGTTGTATCTGCTGGGTCCTCTGGCATGCATTACACCTGTGACTACAACCTGGGTATGTGCTTCCTGATAAATGTGTGCATACATCTTGTGCATTTCTAATACCTTAGAATTTTGCATGCTTTGGTTGGTGTATCACTGCCACAGAGTGTATGATGTTGACCTGCTTGTGTATGAGTATGCCATGTTGCACATGTATGGGGAATTGGTATCCATCCATTGTCCTTTATTCTGTTCAGTGATGCCTATCTACTACTGTTGTCTGTGTGTCGTGGTGCTGTGGCAGGGGTTGTATTTGTATGTGACATAACATAGTTTTAATGTATTCACACACAGTTGGTGAAGTTGTATATTGGATGCGACACTGTGGTGTGGCATTATTTTAGCACATGTCACAGTCTGTAGCAGCTATGGTATAACCCCATGATTCTGTGGTCAGGCATGTTCTGTGACATGCACACACCGATCTTTATTATCTTACCTCCCCCTGATATTCTAGCTGCTGCGTTACACTGTTGCATAATTGTACTGTATACACACTTGAAGATGCTCTGGTACAAATTGCATCACACTGATCTTCATGTAAATGCAGATTTTTGTCCATATGACATCTGTAGTCTCTTTTTGTCCCCTTAATAACTGCTGCTTGCCTTATGCTACAACAGCCGTGTATTTAAAAGCATTTAATGCATCTCATAACTGTACTTCTTGTTGGCTTTTCCCAGTTCTTTGCATTTCATTTTCTTATTATTTGCACAGCACTGCCACTCAGAGACATGTCAGACAATGGGTCTGTGCAGGCTGGCACTAAGCACTAGTTACAATGGTGAATTGCTTGCACATGGGAAGTGTCATCACTGAGTTATAATTTATTTCACTCCATTTTTATCCTCAGGCTGACCTCTTTTATGGCACTCAGTAGTGCCTGGTTAAGGGGTTGTTTTATAGGTTCAAAGGTAGGTACTAGGCTATTGGCCCAAGGGCCTACGTAAGCCTAGCCAACAAGGTTCCCTGTCTTACGCCACCCAAGAAAGTTATGTTCCTGTGCCACTGTCGAGCAGAGACACAGAAGTGATCCCCAGGGTGAATTTCCTATTTCCCATCCAATCATCAAGATTTTTCTTGAAGAGTGCTAATGAAGAACTTTGCTTGACATAGACAGGTAGTTTGTTCCAGAGTATGGGAAGTCTCTGGGACAGGAATCTATCCCTCCAGCATGTTCTGTTTATTGTGGTGACATGGTTTAGGACCCTAGAGTGTGTAGCTCAGAGGGATTGGGATTTCTTTAAGTGGAGCATGTCCAACAGCTCTGGGTTTGTATGTCAGGCAGAGATCGCCTCTGAGTAGGCGATATGCGACGGAGTAAAGCTGGAGTTTTTTGAGACGGTCTGCTTAGGGCATCTGTTTGAGATCGGTAATTCTCTTTGTGAGGTATTTCTGAGGCCTTTCCAGTTGTTGTAGATGTCTTGTGAGGTACATACCAAAAGGGGCGTTGTACTCTATAATGGGTCTAATGAGTGATGAGTAGAGGGGAACAATGACCTCTTTTTTCCTGGATGAGAAACTTTTTGTGATGTGGTGTGCCACGTAGAAGGGTTTTCTGACTTCTTTGGTGATGTGATTATTAAAGGAGGGACTACTGTCCACCTGTGTCCCAAGGTCTCTTATCACACTTTGAGTGTTAAGTAGACTACCACCTATGTGGTAGCTCATGGATACAGAGTTTTTACCAAAGGGAATGACAATGCACTTTTTTGCATTGAGCTAGAGGCCATGGCTTTGACACCAGGCATCTGTCTCAGTGAGGCCTTTTTGTAGGATGTCCACATCGTTAGGAGTTTCAATTATGGCTCCAAGTTTGCAGTCATCTGCGAACTTCATTAGCCAAAGACCTTCTGTGTTAGCCTGTACTTCAGGAAAGTAGATACCAAACAGGATAGTACCCAGGACTAAACCCTGTGGTACTCCACTTGTCACTGGTCTGAAGTCGGATTTGGAGTCTGCTACTTTCACAGTGTGGGTTCTGTCAGTGAGCCAGTTGGAAACCCATTTTGTGACACAGGGATTTATACCTAGTTTACTGAGTTTATCTATAATTCCAGAGTGGGGGATGGTGTCAAAAGCCTTGGCGAGATCTAGATAGGCTGTGTGAACCACCTTACCCTCGTCTACGGCTTTGGTGACTGCTTCAAAGAAGTCAGTCAGGTTTAGGAGACATGATCTGCCTTTTACAAACCTGAACTGGGTGGGGTCCAGAGTTTGGAGATTACCAATGTCTTTGTTTATAAGTTCCATGATGATATGTTCCATGGCCTTGCGGACCAGGCTCGTTAGGCTAATGGGGCGGTAGTTCCTGTAGTCCGTGGTGGCTCCCCCTTTATGGAGTGGGATAACCATCGCTGTGCACCATTCAGTGGGCACAAAGCCTGAGGTGAGGCTATGGCTGAACATGGTGCTTAGGTGGGGTGCCAGTTCATTCTGTAGTTCATGTAGAACGCAGCCTGGGATGTTGTCAGGTCCCATGGATACTGTGTTCTTGGCTTTGGAGAGTGTGTTTTTTATTTGTGCAGCCATGATTACAGGAACTTTGCATTCTTCCGGTATAGAGATGGGCCCATTAGGGGGTGAGGGGGGGATAAAGCTAGCACTGGACCTATCTGTCAGGATGTTGGAAATATCAGTTGGTTCTGTATATTTAGTGCCATTGTGCTGTAGCTCAGAGCAGGTCTGAGTGTTGCCATTGAGATTCTTGACATAGCTATAGAATGCTTTGTGGCTGTCTTTAGAATCAGTGGGGATTTTGTTTTCATAATTAGCTTTGGAGGATTTTATGAGGGATTTCAGCTTTTTACTGAGGCTGACCAGGGAGTTCCTCCAATCATGGGATTTTACACTTTCTGCAACAGTTTCTTTCTTCTGTTGTAGAGTTTGTTTATGGCAGGGGACCACCAGATTGGATTCCTTTTTTTGGAGAATAGCATCTTGGTTCTGTTAGGGATAGCTTGATCCATGCACTCGTGGAAGTGGTTATAAAGTGCATTTGTGTAGGATTCAGCAGTCATACCTCTATTGTCCTTCTGCATGGGTGTCGTGAAGTTTGCCACTTCTGTCTTAAGAAGCGTGAAGTTGGCTTTAGAGAAATCTTTTACGGTGGTTTCCCTAATGAGGGTGGGATGTGGATGTCTAGGCTGATTAGCTTGTGGTCGGATCTGACCAATGAGGAATTGACCTCTGGTGTGGAACAACAGTTGCCCATGTTGGTAATGACCAGGTCTAGGATATTGCTGCTCCTGGTGGGGGTGTGGATAAGTTGATCCAAGGTGTTGGAATTTATGAATTCCAGAAAATATTGAGCAAAATAGTTGGTACATGAGTAGTTTTCCCAATTAATGGTGGGGAAGTTGAAATTGCCCATTATTAGGGTGTTGGGTTGTACTCTAATATTTTCCAGTGTATCAAGAAATGAGGAGTGGGAATCCTGGGGCATGGTGGGGGATCTGTAGCAAGTTACAATTTGGATTGCGGTCTTGCCCAGAGTTAGTAGCACTTGGATAATCTTGGATGCATTATGCTGAGCAACTAGCCTGGAGGTGTGGATATCCTTAATGAATATGGACATGCCTCCACCTTTATTGTTTCGGTCCAGGTTAGGTGGCCGAAAGGTGTGGTATGAATTATAGCCTGGTGCCTTGAACCAGGTCTCTGTCACTGCACAGATGTCGATATTCTCCATTTTAAGGAGTGCCTCAAGTGAATGCATTTTGAGGTTTAGACTTCTAGCATTAAGTAGCATTACCCTAAGATTTTTCTTGCTTGTACCTGTTACAGTGGTGAATTTGTCATTTGAACCTTGCCTAAAAAAGGCACTATATGGGTGGAAAGAGCCTATGCCAGTATCCAGAATCCCAAGGGCGACAGGTGCAGGCCATCTCTGGCAAAGCATCGTGGTCTGTCGATCATGTCATCCCAGGCAGACCGATTCTTGATCCCCTTAGAATGACACCAGAAGCTTAGCCAATTGTTGACGTCAGTCATTTTGCCCTTGTACTGTGGTATCATTCTAGGGGATGGCAGGATGCTACTCAGGGCTAGGGTCATACCTGCATGGGCTACAAGATCGGACAGCTCCTCCATGTTTCTTATCATGTAGTCCAGGGAGGTACGTCTCAGGTCATTCACACCAATATGGACAATGACAGAGTCATATTTGTGCTTGTTGTGGAGTGACCTGAGTGCGTGCATTATGTGGCAGATCCTGGCACCTGACAAGCATCTGACAGTAACTTTCTCCTTGTTTAGCCTGGTGAGTGGAACATCAGTGTGCCTGACAATATAGTCACCTATGACTAGAGTGTTGGGTACGTTGTTATGCCTTATGGGCTCTGGTTGAGTGGCACATTGAGTCTGTGGGCTATGTGTCATTTGGGTTGTGTTGGGGGTTGGAGGATGCATGCGTTTCTGCTTTGGAGGTCTCTGTTGCTTGAGCAGATTTTTATTGAAAGCCTCCATGAATGCAGGTGTGTGTTTTGTAATCAATAGTAAATTCCCCGATAGCAGGAAACCGATGAAGGCAGTCTCACAGTATAGAATGAACAATAAGTCTCAGGATGTCACTCTCGCAAGACTCTGCAGTCCGTAATAACAAGGTGGATTTATTAACACAAACACAATACAATTCGATTAAGCGCTTTCATTTCCTGACCTGAAACTTCATCAGAATAAATGTTGTTGCTACACAAGAGCTTTTATACATCTTCTAATTGGTTAATTAATTGGTTAATTCAATAATTGATAATATAAAGAGAAAACAATGATTGATGATTTTAAAAAAACAAGCACAATTGGTAACAAATAGTAACAAATAGTGTTGCCTTGAAATTAAAAGTTTGAAAGTTGCAAGAATATTAAAAGATAAAGGTTAAAAACAAGCGATAAAATAACACATAGTTAGATAACACATAAGTACGCTTGTATGCTATTGTTAATGTATAGTATGTAACTTAACAATAAAGGTCACATAGTTAATAAAAAGATACAAATAAACTTATTCCTGACAAAAATATATATATGTACATTGTTTATGCTAGTGTATTCATGAAAAAGATATATATTCATGAAAAAAATATATAAAAATATCTCATATGTAATCTCATAATAAAATATCTCATATATAATCTCATAATAAAAAATCTCATGTAAAATCTCATATATAAATTCATGTAAGCCCATATGTAAATCTCATAATATGTCTCATGTGAAACATTTCATAAAACAGTAATAAAATAGGAAGTATGGTAAGTAGAAAATGTATGGTTGTTATATATATATAATTAAATGACTGGATTAAGGTATAGTAAGATAAAATTACTGAATTAATAAAATTACTGAGTTAATAAAATAAACTATTAGAAAAATAGGTATGTAGTGTATACATGATAATAACATTGTATAATAAAGTATAATAAAGTTGTTGTGGAAGTGTTTGTTTATACTTAGTATCTTATTTTTAATTTACTACTTGTTTTATTTTATTTGATTTTGTTTTGTTTTTTTATTTTTCATTTTTTGTTTTTGTTATTTGTTTTTGTTTTTTATTTTTACCTTATTAGCCCTTAATTTAAGGGCTGGTAATAATGACACATAGTCATTCATCCCTGGGGGTGTATTAGAATCCAAACGGAGTTGCCAAATCAATTCCCTATAGCAAAGTAGTGTTTCCCAGTCTCCTCCTCTACTATTCTTAGGTATCATTTCTAATATCCAAAACTTAAAATTAGCTCCCATACAAGTAAGTGTATGTCTATATAGAGCATTTTTTTCCCTTTTTCTGTTTATATCATACATATGCTCGTAAATTCTTTGTCTCAGATGTCTCTCTGTCTTAGCTACGTAGTATCCCCAACAAGAGGTACAATAGGCTAAATATACTACCCCACTGGTGTAACAAGTGAAGTAGTGTTTACTTTTAAATGTCATAGGAATGGAGGGTAACGTTAGTTCCTCTGTATTTGTAATGAACGTACATTGGGAGCATCTCCCACAACGAAAAATACCTTTTTTATTATTTTTATCTGTGTCCTGTTTGTTTTTTTCATACAAGTTTTTTTAAATTGGGACCTCTCCTAAAACTGTAAGTAATCTGTCTATTAAAAATTTCCAGTCTATTAGGCATAGTTTTAAAAATGTCCCATGTCTTGTTTATAAGTTTTCTTATTGAATATGTGTTGACACTGTAAGTCATGACAAAAAAAGGCGTATTTTGATGCGCTGTGATATTTGGAGTACTTGTCCCAATGGTAGTTGGAATATAGTTTAAAGGGCTATTTACTATATTGGTCTCCGTATTTATCATATTAGTCTCCATATTTAACAAAGGTACATATTTTTTCCCCCACTCCCTAATCACATCTTCCTTTAAAGGAAGAATTATGGAATCTGGGTAACCTCTTTCTAGGAATAGTTTGTGTACGTAGTCCATTTCATTAATAAAGTCAAAATAGTTAGAGGTCATTCTAGCCACTCTAACCATTTGTCCTTTAATGATATTTTTCTTTTGAATTGGAGGATGACAACTGTTGTAGTGGAGATAGGAGTTGGAGAAGCACTTTTTTCTAAAAATCTTTGATGTATATCTGTTTCTAATATTATCTTTTGTTAATGTTACATCTAAGAAATGTGTCTCTTCTACGCTATACTCATATGTAAAGCCTAGAAATGAAGTTGAATTGTTTAGGTGTTCCATAGTTTTCGGTATTTCTTCCTGTGTCCCTTTCCATATTATTAATATATCATCCAGGAAACGGAAATATTGAACAATATTTTCCATAAACGGTGAATTAAAGACAAAATGTTGTTCCCAGAAAAGCATAACTATGTTAGCAAATATGGGGGCACATGCTGCCCCCATTGCAACACCATCTAATTGGTGGAAAATATCTCCTTGAAAATAAATAAAATTGTTTTTGAGGACTAATTCAATATTTTCCAACACCAATCTAAAATCATGTTTATTAAGGAATTTAAATTCAATCAACATTGCTTCAAACCATTCCAAGCCAATGTCATGTGGAATCACAGAAAATAAATCTCTAACATCAATAGTTAAAAATGTATATTGAGCCTGGAATGGTATCCGATTTATTTTATTAAGCAAATCCCATGAGTCAATTAGAATATGTGAGTATAGCTTGTAGAAGGGTTTTAGTTTTGTATCAACATAGATAGCTAAAGGTTGAGTTTTTGAACCTTCTGATGTTACTATAGGTCTAAGTGGTGGGTTTTCAACATTTTTGTGCACCTTGGGTATACCAAACATAGTGGACAAAAAAGGTTTTTCTACTTTAAAAAATCTGTATAATCCGTTGTCTATGAATCCTTGTGCTACATTATCTTCTAATATTAAATCAATTTTGTGGTATGCTATATTTAGTTCATTTTTGTTACTATTTGTTACCAATTGTGCTTGTTTTTTTTAAATCATCAATCATTGTTTTCTCTTCATATTATCAATTATTGAATTAACCAATTAATTAACCAATTAGAAGATGTATAAAAGCTCTTGTGTAGCAACAACATTTATTCTGATGAAGTTTCCAGTCAGGAAATGAAAGCGCTTAATCGAATTGTATTGTGTTTGTGTTAATAAATCCACCTTGTTATTACGGACTGCAGAGTCTTGCGAGAGTGACATCCTGAGACTTATTGTTCATTCTATATTGTGAGACTGCCTTCATCGGTTTCCTGCTATCAGGGAATTTACTATTGATTCCTGGTCTTTTTTTAAACTTGTTTCCCGTATCTTCCATTTCTCCATTACTAGCTTTGGTTTTCAATGGAAGCACAGGATTACCGAGGAGCCTCACCAAACACGAACGAACGGTCTCTCACAGGGGAACTTACTAAGCTTATTCAAGCTTTTACGCAACCGGACACCAGCACACAGGAAGTTGATGACCCTATTCCGTGTGCACAACCCAAACCTACCAAGCGTCCTAACTACAGTAACGCTAACAGAGGAACCCCTGTAGGGTCAGGGGCTGCACGTTTTGGAACTAGGCTCAATTATAGGAATACCAACGAGGGAGATGCCACAACGCGCACCAACGGGAATTACAATACACCTGTTTTGGGCAAATATACGGACATTAACTTCAACGACTGGCTCAACAGGTGTTTTGGAGCGATAGAAACTCATGAACATGAACATGGACACAAAAAAAAAAGACGTGTCATACCTTGACAAATGTAAGCTACTAAAAAAATATATGTTAAAATTTTAAAATTTGAATTTGGACAATTGGTTTCTTACTCTATGTTTAAAAAGGAAACATGTACCGAAAGGCCTTAGACTGAACAAGTTCCCTAATGATATTGTTATGGGTTCCACTTTTTACCAAGAAATTGTTGATATTTTAAACAACTGTGGGTTGGCCTTGATAAAAGCTATGATTAGTAACAACAAGATTCTTATTGATGAATTGAATGTTAAAATAGAAAACATTAATAAGGAAATAAGTGATGATTTACTATTTTCTGTGAAAGAATACAAACATAACTATTTCAGAGTTTTTAACGATGTCGACAATTCCATAGCTATAAACCACAAGAGAAAAATAGGTAAACTGGATAGGGATGATTGGACCTACCAACATGAACAAGCCTATCCATTAACAAGTAGTGATAGGAAGCAATTTAATAACAGAAGGTGTTTTATTAACACTAGGAATAACTTTTCACATACTAATAACTACAACACTAGGTCACACCAAGGGGGATGGGTGAACAAAGAACACCAGACTATTTGGGATACTACTAGAGATATACAAGGCCATCATGAAGAATTTTATAACTTTTATAATTCTGAGACAGATATCCCTTTAGAACAGGAAGGACCGCGGAGGTCAGAGCGAATAAGGAATTTACATATACACCCTACCCATGCACAAGTGACAAACAAACAGAACCTGAGATACTAGAAGAATTTACTTTAATAGATGATAATATCGTACTGGTAGAAAATATGAATGAGCTTGAAGATATGACTATATCAAATGCTCATATAATTGAGACAGGAATGACATCTAGGGAGTGTACTAATACTTACCAACAGGACTGTGATTTTCATATATATAACTACACTGATATAAAAATTGAAGATGGACATTTTTCTTTATTTAAAAGGGGATTTAACTTCTTACCATCTAAAAAATTTGACTTAGCTGAAACTATACTAGATATAAAATCATTTACTAGAAAATTAAATCTAGAAGTTTTAACTACCTTAAACAAGACACAGGACAATAGTACTCCCCCTAACAATATTACCAGTGTTAACATACAAAAACCACCTAACACGTTAACAAGGAGAAGTACATACAATCCCCTCTTACAAAATGATATAAGTAATTTTGAAAAGGTGTTAACTAATGAAGTGAGAACACTTTACCGCCAAAACCAGACTACCTTTTGTAAATCCAACTTGAATACAGAGGAAAGAAGAATCCTGAAAGATTTAAAACAACACTATTCAGATGTCAGAATTTGAAGCCTGATAAAGGTGGGGGGGGGGGTAGTTTTAATGTACAACTGGTTATACCAAACTAAAATGATGGATATTTTAAATGTGGAAGGAAGATATACCATTATTTCTAAAAATGAACTAAATATAGCATACCACAAAATTGATTTAATATTAGAAGATAATCTAGCACAAGTATTGATAGACAACGGATTATACAGATTTTTTAAAGTAGAAAAACCTTTTTTGCCAACTATGTTTGGTATACCCAAGGTGCACAAAAATGTTGAAAACCCACCACTTAGACCTATAGTAACATCAGAAGGTTCGAAAACTCAACCTTTAGCTATCTATGTTGATACAAAACTAAAACCCTTCTACAAGCTATACTCACATATTCTAATTGACTCATGCGATTTGCTTAATAAAATAAATCAGATACCATTCCAGGCTCAATATACATTTTTAACTATTGATGTTAGAGATTTATTTTCTGTGATTCCACATGACATTGGCTTGGAATGGTTTGAAGCAATGTTGATTGAATTTAAATTCCTTAATAAACATGATTTTAGATTGGTGTTGGAAAATATTGAATTAGTCCTCAAAAACAATTTTATTTATTTTCAAGGAGATATTTTCCACCAATTAGATGGTGTTGCAATGGGGGCAGCATGTGCCCCCATATTTGCTAACATAGTTATGCTTTTCTGGGAACAACATTTTGTCTTTAATTCACCGTTTATGGAAAATATTGTTCAATAGTTCCGTTTCCTGGACGATATATTAATAATATGGAAAGGGACACAGGAAGAAATACCAAAAACTGTGGAACACCTAAACAATTTAACTTCATTTCTAGGCTTTACATATGAGTATAGCGTAGAAGAGACACATTTCTTAGATGTAACATTAACAAAAGATAATATTAGAAACAGATATACATCAAAGATTTTTAGAAAAAAGTGCTTCTCCAACTCCTATCTCCACTACAACAGTTGTCATCCTCCAATTCAAAAGAAAAATATCATTAAAGGACAAATGGTTAGAGTGGCTAGAATGACCTCTAACTATTTTAACTTTATTAATGAAATGGACTACGTACACAAACTATTCATAGAAAGAGGTTACCCAGATTCCATAATTCTTCCTTTAAAGGAAGATGTGATTAGGGAGTGGGGGAAAAATATGTACCTTTGTTAAATATGGAGACTAATATGATAAATACGGAGACCAATATAGTAAATAGCCCTTTAAACTATATTCCAACTACCATTGGGACAAGTACTGCAAATACCACCGTGCATCAAAATACGCCTTTTTTTGTCATGACTTACAGTGTCAACACATATTCAATAAGAAAACTTATAAACAAGACATGGGACATTTTTAAAACTATGCCTAATAGACTGGAAATTTTTAATAGACAGATTACTTACAGTTTTAGGAGAGGTCCCAATTTAAAAAACTTGTATGAAAAAAACAAACAGGACAAAGATAAAAATAACAAAAAAGGTATTTTTCGTTGTGGGAGATGCTCCCAATGTACGTTCATTACAAATACAGAGGAACTAACGTTACCCTCCATTCCTATGACATTTAAAAGTAAACACTACTTCACTTGTTACGCCAGTGGGGTAGTATATTTAGCCTATTGTACCTCTTGCTGGGGATACAACGTAGGTAAGACAGAGAGACATCTGAGACAAAGAATTTATGAGCATATGTACGATATAAACAGAAAAAGGGAAACAAATGCTCTATATAGACATACACTTACTTGTATGGGAGCTAATTTTAAGTTTTGGATATTAGAAATGATACCTAAGAATAGTAGAGGAGGAGACTGGGAAACACTACTTTGCTATAGGGAATTGATTTGGCAACTCCGTTTGGATTCTAATACACCCCCAGGGATGAATGACCATGTGTCATTATTACCAGCCCTTAAATTAAGGGCTAATAAGGTAAAAATAAAAAACAAAAACAAATAACAAAAACAAAAAATGAAAAATAAAAAAACAAAACAAAATCAAATAAAATAAAACAAATAGTAAATTAAAAATAAGATACTAAGTATAAACAAACACTTCCACAACAACTTTATTATACTTTATTATACAATGTTATTATCATGTATACACTACATACCTATTTTTCTAATAGTTTATTTTATTAACTCAGTAATTTTATTAATTCAGTAATTTTATCTTACTATACCTTAATCCAGTCATTTAATTATATATATATATAAAAAACATACATTTTCTACTTACCATACTTCCTATTTTATTACTGTTTTATGAAATGTTTCACATGAGACATATTATGAGATTTACATATGGGCTTACATGAATTTATATATGAGATTTTACGTGAGATTTTTTTATTTTGAGATTATATATGAGATATTTTATTATGAGATTACATATGAGATATTTTTATATATTTTTTTCATGAATATATATCTTTTTCATGAATACACTAGCATAAACAATGTACATATATATATTTTTGTCAGGAATAAGTTTATTTGTATCTTTTTATTAACTATGTGACCTTTATTGTTAAGTTACATACTATACATTAACAATAGCATACAAGCATACTTATGTGTTATCTAACTATGTGTTATTTTATCGCTTGTTTTTAACCTTTATATTTTAATATTCTTGAAACTTTCAAACTTTTAATTTCAAGGCATCACTATTTGTTACTATTTGTTACCAATTGTGCTTGTTTTTTTAAAATCATCAATCATTGTTTTCTCTTTATATTATCAATTATTGAATTAACCAATTAATTAACCAATTAGAAGATGTATAAAAGCTCTTGTGTAGCAACAACATTTATTCTGATGAAGTTTCCGGTCAGGAAATGAAAGCGCTTAATCGAATTTTATTGTGTTTGTGTTAATAAATCCACCTTGTTATTACGGACTGCAGAGTCTTGCGAGAGTGACATCCTGAGACTTATTGTTCATTCTATACTGTGAGACTACTATCATCAGTTTCCTGCTTTCGGGGAATTTACTATTGATTACTGGTCTTTTTTTCAACTTGTTTCCCGTATCTTTCATTTCTCTATTACTAGGTGTGTGTTTTGTGTTGCTATGTGTGTGTTTTGGTGGTGTAGGTTTTGAGGGACAATGTGATGAGTGTGGTGTGGTGTGGTGTGGTGCAAGTGTTTACCTTCTCCTCTTGACTGTCTAGCCCAGTCTTGGATGAAGAGAGCTTTGCTTCCAGTTTGGCTATATAAGTGCATCTCTCACAGGTTGTAGTGTTGGGTGGTAGGAGGAGAGGGTTGTGTACTGTTTGTCCTGGATCAGTCAAGGATTCCTTCTGTTCTCTAGCATCAGCTGAAGATGTACTATGATATCAGCATTCACGTATGTGCTTTTAGATGCACATGAGGACATCTATCTCCATCTCCCCCTGCAGCTTCAATCACTGCAAGTGCAGGATTTCTGCCTCTGCCAGCAGACATGAATGAAGTACCAATCCCTAGTCAACCACCCCATAGCACTGCAGCCCAATCCTTGCTGCAAGCACTTCTCCAAACAGTACTTTCAATAGCTCTCACTCATTCTTAAACTTGGGAAGAAATAGCCAGGGAATTGTTATGGCTAGGCTTGTATAGGCCCTATGGCCAATAGCCTAATACCAAGCTATGAACCTATGTAACTGAGCTCACTCATTCCCATATCTGATGATGTACCTATATGTGTCTGAACACACTCATTCCCAAACCTGTGGATATATCAGCATGTGTCTGAACACAATCATTCCCAATCCTGGGATGTATCTGCATGTGTAGGAACACATTCATTGCTAAACCTTAGAATGTATCCATGTGTGACTGAGAACACTCAATCCCAAATCTAATGAGGTACCCGCATGTGTTTGAAGACACTCATTTCCAAACCTGGAGATGAACCGGCATGTAACTAAATACACTCATTCCCACACCAGACAGTGTAACTGCATGTTACTGAATACAATCATTCCCAAACCTGTGGATGTATATGCATAAGGCTAAGCATACATTCCCAAATACGGGAAAATATTCATTTGTAAACCTGGGAATGTATCTGTATGTGATTTTCACATTTATTCCCAAACCTGGAAATATACAATCATTCCCAATCCTGGGATGTATCTGCATGTGACTTAACAAACTCATTCCCAAAACTGTGGCTGTATCTGTATGTGACTGAATATACTTATTCCCAAATGTGGGCATGTGTCTCCATGTGACTGAACACACTCATTCCCAAACCAGGGGATGTATCTCTATGTGAATGAACACACTTATTCCTAAAACTTGGGGATGTGCCTCCATGTCTCCATGTGACTATGCACATGTATTCCCAAAGCTGGGATGTATTTGTATGAGACTGAACACACTCATTCCCATATCTCAGGAAATACCCACATGTTTCTGCTCAAACTCAGTCCCAATCCTGGGGAATGTATCTCCGTGTGACTGAACATACTCATTGTCAAACCTGGGGATTTATCTGCATGTGACTAAACAAACTCATTCCTAAAATTGTGTTTGTATCTGTATGGGACTGAATGCACTTATTCCCAAATCTAGGCATGTGTCTCCATATGACTGAACACACTCATTCCCAAACCTGGGAATGTATCTGACTGAACACAATCATTCCCAAACCTGCAGATTTTCTCTATGAGACTGAGCACACTTATTCCCAAACATGGTGATGTTTTTGTATGTGACTTAACAAATTTATTCCCTTTTCTGGGGATGTATCCATATGTTACTGAACACACTCATTCCCAAACCTGTGGATTTATCTGCATATGGATAACAAATGTTTATTGTCTTTTAAATGTTTTGTTTCTGGACCAGTAGCTGACTTTACTATCTGAGACCTAGGTCTATTGTTAGGCATACATGTTGGATTATCAATGGATGGTATCTGAGTTTTCCTAACATCATACACACAGTGTAAACCAGTTGTGTTTATCACAAATACTGCTCATCAGAAGTACAAATACTAAATACAGCTTGCTGTAACCACCAGCGGCTTATGCAGATGGCACCTCAGATATACTCAAAAAATGTGACTTCAATACACACCTCAAATATACTTAGAAATGTGACTTCAGTACATTTGTGTAGTCATACAAGCAGTAGTATGTATATAAGTAGTGCTTGTTTCACAGATTAAACTAATGAGCAGAAAATAAGGCATATAGCAGTGCATAGTTTTGGATGGGGAGAGATCATTTCAGTCAGCAGAACACCACTTAGTTGAGAATAACTGAAGGGTGCTTCCATGAAGCTTTAAACCATAATAGTTAGTTAGTTAGTTAGTTAGTTAGTTAGTTAGTTAGTTAGTTAGTTAGTTAGTTAGTTAGTTAGTTAGTTAGTTATTGCATTTTTTATTTTACACTTTACCAGGAATGTCTGAGTGGGTCAGGAGTCCATTTTCAGTAGAGACTTGGAGAAAAAAGCTGCAGCATATTCAAAAAATGTAAATAAATGTTCATATCATAACATAGGTATGTAGTACAAAGCAATGTCTTTCGACTTTTCCTGTTAGGGATTACCACAGTGGATCACTGGTCCGCAGATTGATTGGCAGTGTAGTTTTTGCAGTTTCAAGTTGCCAGCCCAGCTCCCAACTTTCATAGAAGACGCACGCATACACACGCACCAACCTGCATGTCTTTAAAACTCACTTGACTGCAGGGAAGACATGTAGACTCTACATAGAAGGCACTCCAGCTGAGAATCAAACCTCTTTTGTGAGGCGACAACACTAACCGCTGGACCACCATGGCTGACATAACATATGCATGTAGTACAATAACAAAAAAATTGCAAAAAATAGAAATCAAAAGAACACTGTTAGTACACATTGTACAGTAACACACTAACAGTGTTTACAAAAAAAAAAAAAAAGAAAGAAAAAAAAGCATACTATATTACTAATGAGTAGAGTGGTGAGTGTAGGGTTCAAGAACAATATATAAAAAGAAAGAGGAAAAGAAAGACAAAAAGAGAGGGTTATTAAAGAGAGGAGATAGGGCTTGATGAAAAAGAAAAAAATGAAATAGTTGCAAGATGGGGAGAAATTATGTAATGGCATGAGAGAATCACCCTAGGGTAGTGCAAGAGCAAAGCCAATTTCTGGTGAGGTGTTCCTTGAGGAGAAGTTTTAAACTTGGAAATGCTGGTACTGTTGACTATGCATTGGGAGTAGAGTTCCAGATTTTTGATATCCGTCTAAGTACAGAGAATCACTGAAAGTATTGTTAGATTTGACTACCATTAGTAGGAGTTTGTTGGATGATCGCAATGTTCTATTATTGTGATGAGGTTAAATCAGGTTTGCAAGTGCTGGGCAGTTATTTGGCTGGTTAATAATGGAGTGGGTGATGGTTAGCTGGTTGAGAGATAAAAGATTTGGTAATTGTAACAATTTTAGCTCTTGTAGAGCTGAGCAGTGATGTGATCTATTCGAGTGGTTAACGGCCAATTTTATTGTAACAGCTTTCCAATTTGCTTAGTTTTGTTTTTCTAAGGTTTGTAAAAATAGGGGAGCCATATAGCAGTGTTGAAAGTAGATGTGTTTTGGCTATAGACTGTCTGGAAGTTTGAGTGAGGACTTGTTTGGATCTGTAAGTTTGATTTGAACCTTTTTATAGCTCGGGCTATGTGCATGTCATATTTTAGGCAGTTGTCAATAGTGACACCTATCAGTTTGGTTTGTGCTACAGGCTCAATTTTGGTGTTGTTTGAGGAGTGGATGATAAAAGGGAAATTAACTTTTTTGTTGGAGAATAGCATTAGCTTAGTCTTGGGGTTTAGAATTAGCTGTTTTTTGATGAGATACTGTTCTATATCTGAAAAAGATTTTTGGGTTTTGTGTAGGAGCTCAGGAAGGTAAGGGGTGGTACAGATGAGGGAGGAGTTATCTGCATACGGTACAATGGTGGCAAAGTTGGTAGCAGAAGTGAGTTTATTATTAAAGATCGTAAAGAGTAGGGGACCGAGTATTGATCCTTGTGGGACTTCAACAGAGACTGGGAGTAGGGATGAGATCTTATTTTGCCATTTTATTTGCTTGTTGGCAGTTAGATAAATAGCTATGCAACCATGAGATAACTGATTGAGAAAGGTTTAAGGAGGGTAGGTCATTAAGAAGTTTTTGATGAGACACTGTATCAAAGGTCTTAGACATGTCTAGGAATATTGATGATGCAAATTCGTTGTTGTTTCTATGTTAGTTAACTGAGTCTGAGAAACTTATAAGAGTGTTTGTGGCACTATGTTTTGGCCTAAAACCGTGCTGGGAGCTGGACAGAATGTTATTGCTTATAAGATAGGGCAATAATTGAGAATGTATGCATTTCTCTATGATTTTGACCCGGGGGAGGATAGTAATTGGTCTTAAATTTGTAAAGTCTGTAGGGGTCCACCTTTATGCAAGGGTATGATATGTGAGGTTTTCCAAAGTTTGGGGATATATTGTTCAGTAATGGATATGTTTATTATTATGGAGACAGGATATGAGATGACATCTGCTGCCATTTTAAGGAATCCATTGGGGAGAAGGTCAGCTGTGAGTGATGTGCATTTTAGTTTATAAAGGAATTTTTTTTATATAACTAGTTTGAACTGGTGTCATACAGAAAGACTTGAGATGAGAGGCAGAAGAGGTGGGAAGAATTAAGGGGTATTAGTATCATTTTTTTAGTAGTGAGAGTATTGCTTTAGTAAAGTTTTGGTTGAACTGGGTAGCAATGGATTTGGTGGTGTCTGAGGTAGTGGGGCTTGGGGTAGTATATTGTCCAGGATTTAAGATTTGTTTAACAGTGGCCCAGAATTTTTGAGGGTTGTTTAGAAGTTTTTGTTGTATAGTCATGTAGTAATTTATTTTGTCATATGTGATTTGTTTTTTTGGCTGAGTTTCTTAACTGACAAAAATATTGGAGAGAGGGTTGGTTCTTGTTTGAGTGATAAACAGACCAGGCTCTGTCTCTTTCTTTTATAAGTTTTTACATTTTTGTATGATCTAGCAGCCTCAGGCTTTGATATAATAACAAGCACAGTAGAAATGTGTTTTCAAGTCCTATCTTTACTTAAAAAGTAATTGTATAATACATTTGAGTGGTCAGAGTTGCAAGTCCCATAACATAGAATAAGTTGGTATATGTAGTTTATCAAAAGTTGTATTGTGTGCTCATTATGGCTCACAGTTTGTAACCTCAGACTGAATTCTTTATAACAATTGCAGCCATTATTTTTCTATCTGTCTCTGTTTCATATAGCAGAAAGGCTAGAATGCCTCTATTTTTGATAGTTCAGACTCCAAAACCAAAGGCTAACAGATCTAGAGAAAATAATGTGTTTTGACATCTGATGTTTTAATGTAGCTATTTTAGTATCACTGTACACATCTTTTATATAAGACTATTTGTTTAAGATCATCTGTAAGTAATGTTTATTTGTGATTTGACAGTAGAGATGAAATGTGGGTTTTCTGAATTCTTTAATAACTGTACATGCTTTGATATGTACTCTGTAACTTGTCCTAGATGCAGATTCCATGTTTCTGCAAGGCCAAATGTGACATCATATATTATTTCAGTAAATATACACTTCTAGACTGTATCATACATTTGTTATTTTAGATAAAGCTTATCTAAGACACATTTTTCAAAATGTTGAGTATTTGAAGTAAAACAATAAAATATTTGCCATTTTATAGAAAAAAATAAATATCCAACAAAATTAAGGGATATCTTTGCAATAATCAGAAAAATCTTAAGATAACATATGCTCAGCCTGTCAGAATTGGTCATAAAAGGTCAAAGGTTCAGATTGTTAGTTAAGTGCACTTTCAAACTGACAACATGACAGTTCTGGAATAATGCTTCGCTATTTGCAAATAGGAAAATTGAGTTGTTGTTGGATAATAGACAAAATGTTTTCTGCTTTTCTTATAATGTCAGAGTGCTATTTCTTAATATTATCATTTCCATGACAGTACTTTGTGGCCCATACAAGGACTCAGAAGACACAGATACCATCTGGACCCTCCAGTAAGATAACATGACAATTTTCTTTTCTAAGTATGGTGGCATTGGTATAGTGTAATTGCTCTTCTTGAGTAAACATCATGTTTTGTTCTGACTGAGAGAAATGTAGATCAGAAAAAAGAAAGAAAAAATAGCAAAATGAAAAGAAAAGTAAGAGAAAAAAATCAGGTGATAGCACATATGTAAGTAAGCCAGGTTAAAGGTAGATTTAACATACCAAATATACGACTAACAGGTGTTAGCTAGCAGATTCAGTCAGCTAGTATTTCAATGAATGTGTAAATTCTGTATGTATAAATCCTGAGATACTGCATGTATTAGTGTGGATGTCCTCACTGTACTGAGGCCAGGTATGAAGAAAGTGTAATTTGTGCAGTATGCAAATTAAAATATCTTAAGTTTTAAATGGCATCAAGCTAAAATGCCATGATTATGCATTTTGAAAAGAACTGATTTTGCAGTGATGTTGCTACATACTTCAGAGCAAGCCTGCTGTCATTTATAATTTCTACCTTTCCCTTTAGTAATGCTGAAAAGTGTATGCATATCTTAGCATGCCTTGGCTGAGACAATTCCCTTGCTTCCTCTTGTATAAAAGTAGCATAAATTAACGTGCATGTGCACACGTATGAACGATTTTGTGGGGAAGAGTCCAGTTCTCCCTGCAGTTTGGAATACTGGCTAAGTCAAGAAATGCACATATCTTAAGTCAAGGCACCCAAAGTACTATTCAGAAACTTTAAATTACTGATAGGACTTCAAAAGTACAATTATAAAACAAAAATGAATATAGGTAAGCATTGCTGTCTATCCCAGGACACAACAATGTTATATAAGTTTTAAACAGATACAAGTCTGTCTTGTAACTGATGCAAGAATGCCATGTCATTGATACAGGTATGACTTGTCAACAATTATTTTAAAACCATACTTAAAAGTTTTGGTATAAGCCACATGCTATAGGCTAAAAAAAATAATGCAACATGTGAAATAATCATTCCTCTAGGTTATATGATAGTTAACGTTTGTTATGTACTATTTAGAGTTCTGCTGCATTACATTCTTGATTGTAAAAGTTGTGCATATGCCAAGATAACTGCAAAATAATTATCATTGTGGTTTCCAAATGTTTTCTACATGTGTTGTTATCTTGAATTATTTATTTGCATTTCCTTGTGTTTATATTGAAAAAGTGTATTTTGCCTCTCATTGTCTGTTCTGCCAATGTACTTGATCTGAATTAATTATCTAGGTAGCTGTTGGATAAAGTAATGTATTTTTACACCCCACAAACACTTGTTTTTACATCAAGATGTCAGTGGATTTCCATCTAGTGCACTCAAAGGTAGTCTGGTCTACTTAGTAATTAATAAATAAATACATAAATAAATCTGTCTTCAAATTACAAAATTAAAATGTATAACAGCCTGTAGTAGTATCTTTTCATACTCCCCAAATGCTCAGAACCATTTCAGTTTGCTAACACCTAGTGAGACACAGAGCTCATAGCCATTTTACCAGAGGAGAATCAAAGTCGATACCCCTATAGCCCCAAATACCTGGAACACCCACCTGCCAACATTCCATTAATCTATGTAGTTTTATGTACACGGCTTCAAATTGTCCCATGAACAAGTCCATAGTGGTATCCAAGGCAGGGAGCAGTGTTTTCTTGTGCCAGTTAACATTTCCTGTTGACTATTGCTGGACCTGAAAGTGTAAACAGTGAAAATACCTTGGACCTAGTACTAACCAACATGAGTAGCCACTGTAGCACCCCTAAAGTGTCACAGCTTCTATGGGACCTGACAATATCCCTGGTTGTGTTCTACATGAACTACAGAGTGAACTAGCACCTCATCTGTGTGCTCTGTTCAATCACAGCCTCACCTCAGGCTTTGTCCCTGCCAAATGGTGCACTGCTACAGTTATCCCTCTCCACAAAGGAGGAGTGACTACAGACCCTGGGAACTATCGCCCCATTAGCCTGATGAGTCTGATACGCAAAGCTATGGAATTCATCATCATGGACCTAATAAACAAGGATATGGGGAATCTCCAAACTCTGGATCCCACACAGTTTGGTTTTGTGAAGGGTAGATCATGCCTGCTCAACTTGGTTGACTTCTTTGAGCCGGTCACCAGAGCTGTAGATGAAGGCAAGGTGGTTCATACAGCCTACCGTGATCTGGCCAAGGCTTTTGATACCATTCCCCACTCAGGAATCATAGAAAAACTCACTAAGCTTGGCATCAACCCCTATATCACTAGGTGGGAAACTGGCTCACAGATAGAACCCACAGTGTGAAAGTAACTGACCCCAAGTCTGACTGCCGATTAGTCACAAGTGGAGTCCCACAGTGTTCGGTCCTGGGTCCTCTCCTGTTTGGTATCTACTTCTCTGAAGTCTAGGCCAACATGAAGGGACTCTGACAAAGTTCGCAGACAATTGCAAGTTGGGAGCTACTATTAACTATCAATCCACAAAAAACACACACTGCACCAAATGATGAATTTCAGGTAGTCATCCAATAGAGGCTGTCCAATTCAAAAATCCACAAGTCTCAGCCGTTCGCTTCAACAGTTTATTAAAAAATACACAGCACAAAATATATCGGATTAAGCGCTTTCATCTCTTATCCAGAGACTTCATCAGAATCAAATACCTGCAAGGCAAGTTCATTTAAATAATCAATCTATTGCACAAGCATCCACTTCATTGGTTAAATATACAATTGATAAATTGTGCATTCACAATTAAAGTGCAAAAGCTCTGCTTGTAAAACAACATGTCACATCCTTTCTATGCATTGATGCCATTACTTAAATGTACTTCCTCAAACTAAAAACAAAAAACATATATTGCTCATTATTATTAATAGTACAAATGAATAAATAAATACTATTATGTTGTAAATATATATTATTATTTAAAAATATGTATATAAATATGCTGATAATATATTATAAAATCAGAAAAAATAAGAAATATGTACAATATGTATGTGTGCTGTCCTAAAATCATTAATTACATAAAATATGTATAAAATATATATAAAATATCTACTAAACCATAATATCATCTACATGAAATACATCTTATATTATTTTATTAAATATTAATGTATAGTTGTTGTTAAAATTTGGTACCCCCTATATCAATTTAATGTCTTTTAGGGTCCAAAGCTCTCAATTTAAGAACTGGGGTGATGGATAGATGGTCATTGAGGCCAGGAAAATGTATAGCATCTAACCTCAATTGCCAAATTAATTCTCAAAACTCCAATTTTGTTTCCCAATCACCCCCTCTTTCTCCCAATAAAACTTCTTCCAATACCCAAAATCTAAACTCCGCTTGCTGGCAGTTCAATTTATGTCTGTATAGGGCATTGTGCTCATTAATTTTATCTATATCTCTAATATGTTCATAGATTCTCTGTCTAAGGGATCTCTCCATCTTGCCTACATAATATGCCCAACATTTAATGCAGTAGGCAAGGCAAACCACACCCTTAGTATAACAGCTAAAATATTTCTTGGCTTTCATTGAATATTTAATGCTTGTAATGTTTAATTCTTTAGTACCAGCCATAAATGTACATTGCTTACATCTACCACATTTAAAGGTACCAACTCTATTTGTTGCTCCTCTCAGTGTCTCTTCTTTCTTTTGTTCATATATTTCTTTCAAATTCCTATTTCTTCTATAAGTAATTCTTAAAGGTCTAGAAAAACAATCCACATTAGATGGTATCTTTTTTTTTTTTTCAATAATAAATCTTTATTGTTTTACCATTTTCCATACAAACTTAAGCAAAACAAAAATATTAATAAGTTCTAACTATCCTTTCTAATAAAATCACAAAAACATATATACAATATTTACATGAATGCCTCCAAATGTAACAACAAATTATACAAGAACATATGAAAATAATTATAAATAAATCAAATATCTCAATCTTTTACTTATTGACAATTTTTCCCCTAAAGGGTATATATGTCTCATACTATACTCGATCTCTATATATTACGCCAGTATGATATTTGTTCCCATATCTTTGGATTATTGATATTTTTATTATGATCCTTCAGAAGTAATTTGTGGGCTAATATATGTCTTATTGCTAAAGTCCTAAAATTATCCCATGACATTTGAGATGGCTTTAACCAGTTCATTACTATATAAAGTTTCATGAAAAAAAAAATTAATAAATATAATGATTTGGGATCTAGGAAATTGTTTTGGAGGAATATGTAAAATCATGAATTCCCATGAGAGTGTTGAACTTTGATATCCCATCTTTTGAAGTTGTACTTTTAAGGAATTCCAAAGTTTATAAATACATTTACAACTCCAGAACATATGAAGAAGGTCTGCTGTTTGATCTTTACAATATGGGCAATTTGGAGATTTTTTAGGATTAAACTGATGCAATCTAAGGTGTGTAGAATAAGCACTATTAAAAATCATAAGTTGAGTATACATTAATTTTTGAAAAGATATTGATTTTGTTGTTAGATTAATTGCCTTCAATATTTGCTTTTCTTCTGTAAGTGGCAGTTTTTCCCTCCAATATTTTGACAGAAGAACTGTATTCTGAAATTTGAGATCCTTTATTAGTTTGTTAGTGGCTGCTATAAATTTGACATCTTGTTGAAGACTTTGCCACAAATTCAAACATTTTGTTATTTCATCTTTAATTTTAAAGTCATTAAAGTAACTTATGGAGAGTTCTTTGATCTGTCTCAAAATAGTTAAATATGATTTGGGCAGATTCAATTTTTGTCTTATTGTATTAATTGACTCCTTTAAGTAGGGATATATATCAAGTAAAGTTAAATTCATCATAAGGGGAAAGTTTTTAAGATTTATTAATTTATTATTGAGTTTCAAATTAGGATTTCTATGAAAAGGTTGTAAGACCATCATATGCTGCATAAGATTTAAGGATTCAAATAAATTTTGTAATGACGTTATATATAATTTAATGTGATCCATTATATCGTATAATTTAAGCTTTTCCTTTCCTAAGAAAGGTACTGATTTGGGATTAATATTCAAATTCAAAATGTGTTTATAATTCAAAGTTACCCATATTGGTGACCATTTATTATTAAATATGTCATAATTGGCAATTCTTAAGATTCTGTTCGAGTTTATTATTAAATAGTAGGTTTCAAAATTTGGTAAATCCAATCCCCCTTTATTTTTTGGAGTCATCAATTTATCATATGATATCCTGGTCTTTCTTGGGTCCCAAATAAATTTAGCTGATTCCATGTGAATTTGTTTAAAAAACCCTTTGGAAATTATCACTTGAGCAGATCTAAATATATATAATAATCTGGGTAAAACATTCATTTTAATAATTGCAACTTTTGCTAATACAGGTAGCTTTAAGTTATTCCATCTCTTAAAATCAAATAGTATGTGATCCCAGACTAATTTAATGTTGGTATTATAAAAATCCTTATTATCTGTAGAAAAGGTACTACCCAAGTACTTAATTTTATCTTCAGATTTTACCTGCCCCACTAATGGGAGAAGCGAAAAGGGTTTGGGAGTTTTTAAAGGAAATATGCTTGTTTTTTTAAGATTAATTTTGTAATTAGATATTACTGCAAAGTCCTCCACTGCTTTCAGTAATTTTTCATTGTCTGAAATTGGTGTTGTGCAGTACATATTAAGATCGTCTGCAAACGCCGCCATGGATATTTTTGTTCCATATAATATAGGGGCATTATGATATACATTCTGTTTAATGTATAAAAATAAGGGCTCTAGGTCTATATTAAACAACAAGGGAGACAAGGGACAGCCCTGTCATATTCCATTTTTAAGTTGTATTCTTTTAGAAAAACTTTTGTTGATATATAAGGTAGTGTAAGGATTACTATATAAGATTTGTAACCATAAGATAAATTCCTGGGGTATATTAAAATATGGCAAAGTGTCAAACAAGAACACTATATTAACCCTATCAAAAGCCCTTTGCGCATCAATTATGAGTGCATAAATATTTCAATTCTTTTGTTTAGCATAAGAGGTTAATGAATGTAGTGCTAATGTATTGTTGCTTGTTTGTCTGGCAGTTATAAAACCAGCTTGTTCATTAGAAATTATTTGATTCATTATTCTTTTCAATCTATTAGCCAAAATAAAAGTCAAAATGTTCATATCAACATTTAGAAGTGAAATTGGTCTATAATTATCAGGATTCTGGGTATCAGCATTTATTTTAGTTATAAGAATAGTTTTTGATGCATTAAAATGGAGATCATTAATTTTATTATTATTTATATAATTAAATACAATCGAGAGTATTTTACCAAGAATATTGCAGAAGGTTTTGTAGAATTCAGCAGTCAGGCCATCAGGCCCCGGTGCCTTGTATGATTTGAAGTTTTTAATTATATAAGTTATTTCTTCACCCGATATAGGTTTAATAAGATCTTCTTGGGAAATATCATCTATTTTTGGGAAGCTAATTTTCTGAAAAAATTCTTTATTAGACCTATTTAAGGATAGATCCTTTTGATCAGCATAAATATCAGAGTATATTCTTTCAAAAACATTAGCAATATCTTTGGTTTTAGAATATATTGTATTATCCAAGTGTATTTCCAAGATTAAAGATGCTGTTTTTGATTGATTAATGATTCTAGCTAATGTCCTTGATGGCATTTGAATATGATTAGCATATCTCACTAACATTTTATGCTCATAAAACATCAACCTATTATTTTGAACTAAGAAAAGATCTTTTTGACATTTGAATAATTCCGCCTCTGTTTGACTGTTGTAGTTCTGAATCAACTCTTGGTCAAGTGATTTTATTTTAACTTCCAAATCTTGTATCTCTCTAGTTTGCATTTTTTTGTAATATGAAGCTTTTTGCAAGAAAATCCCTCTTATTTGTGTCTTAACTGTTGCCCATTCTATATCAGGAGAATGTTGTGGTTTCTCCAACTTAACTAGTATACTTTTAAGAACATCTGTAATTTCATGTATTATTTCTTTTTTATTTAATAGATTTGGGTTTAAAGACCAATTATAACCCCTGTGAAACAAATTATGTTTAAAATCTTTAGAAAGACTTAATGAAATTTTGGAATGGTCCGATAAATAACGCGCATGTATGAGGGCTAATGGTTCAAAATTAGTCATTATTTGTGAAATCAAAAAGAAGTCTATTCTAGACCACATTTTGTGACACAGTGAGTAAAAAGTAAAATTGTTTGTATTGAAATGGTTATTCAGATATTTAAAAGGGTCATATAGTTGAAAATCTTCTTTTAAATCATTTAGTGCGACCACCGCTTGCCTATTGAATGACCTTTGTGAACAAGACCTATCCAACTTCGGATTCTGATAGGAATTCCAATCCCCTCCTATTATTATATAATAGTTATTATATTGATTTAAAAGCGGATAAAGTGATGCTTTAAAACATTGTTGATTAGTGCATGGTACGTATACATTACAAAGTAAAATAGGTTTATCATGAAGAGTAGATGAGAGGGTAAAAAGCACCACCTTCCTTCTTTATCTATTTTAGAGTCTAAAATCTTCCCTTGATATTGATTTTTTATAACTATAGCTACCCCTGCACTATTGGTCTTACCTTCTGAGGCTATAACCTCTCTAATCCACTTCCTTTTCTTGATCTCTGCCCATTGATCATTAGTTAGGTGAGTTTCCTGAAGTAGTGTAAAACACGCCCCAGACTGCAAAAGTAAATGAAGAAATAATTTCCTCTTCTTTAAGTTCTGGAGCCCTTTTATGTTCCATGAGTCTATTTCCCACATTTTACTCTGTTGTTTATTATTACAAACCTTTAAAAAGAAAAAAATCAAATGTAATCAGAGACATTTTAAAGATATATATAATTTGGAAGCATTCTTGAAATCCCATCCCATACCAGTGCCTACCCACTCTACTCTTGGACCAGGACATGTATAGGTCCTGTATAGGGTAAATAATTATAATAATTACTAATATAAACCTAGAAATATTCTTCAAGTAACAATAAATGACACATATAACATAAACAGAACCTATAATAACTAACTCTAATTCTACAAAGTCTAATCTAAACATTCCCTACTAAACACTACTATTAATCAACATCTCTTGTGTTAACTATTTTTGAGTAAAGCATATAAAAAATTATTTATAGAACAACATGTATAAGTTTTTCTGTAACTTTGATTGTCTAACTAGAAACCCCATATAGGTATTAATTAAGCTATCCTGATAAAAATATTTATTTCTATATAAAAGTAAACAAAAAATATATATCTGCTGTATATAGATAATTAACTTTCTTGATTTCTAAATACACCTCTAATGAAACAATGCAAATTACATATACTAAAACCTTTTGCTCATAAGATAAATTGAGAGTTCAATTTTTAGTCAACATTATTTTCTCTTGGTCAAACAGCAGACAAGGGAGAAGAGAAAGAAAAAAAAAACAAAACCCTGCATTATTATGAAATTATAGTCATATAAGCATACAAAAAAAAAACAGAAATAGGTAGTTTCCTTAATAACAATATTAACAGTGGGTACTGATGTTTTAGCTAATGACATCAGGCTTTATCAGTATTATAAAAGAGTCATCTCACATATCTGGGTCTATATGGCAGGAAAAAGAAAGAAAGTATAGTATGCAGTATAATTACTATATACAGACAACTTAATGATATTAAAGGAATAACTGATTCCTTTCAACAGAACCTTTCCCTAAATGCATACTGTCTATCCATTCCTTGTTCAGCATTAATATATTTTAAAGTTAAGAATGATTAATCATTAGGGGAACTAAAAATGTAACAGCTTGTAAATATGTGCTTAAAAAAACATTACACAACATCCTTTAATGTCTCTTTTATTTTATTCAGTCCAACATAGTCCTCCTCGGATTTCCAAGCCTGGAAATCAGCCCAGGTGATCGCGAATGGGGAATCTTAATAGAGACGAACTTCCGGAAGTGTGAATATCGCACCCTCAGAAGCACCACAGTCATTTCCTGTTTCTTCGTAAAGGAACAGCCTTCGCAAAGGCTGTAAAACTTCGGGAGATACTCGCGAATGTCCAGGATTTGAAAAATGAGCTCTTATCTAAACAAAGAGGGGCCTAACACAATAAAACAACCAAACAAAGGATTACCAAGACCTCGATCCACAGCAGCAGCTAAATCCGACCTCGGATGCCATACCAGTCGCAACGGAAAGACAAATCAAGTCTCTGAAGCAGGTAAAGCCTTGAAAAGCTTCAAAAAAGTAACTTTTGCTTCATTTTTTGATAAAACAGAGTATTTGGACCCATCAGCTGTGAATATTAATGAATTGGGATATTTCATCTGAAACTTTATGTGTTTTTCAATAAGAAATTTGCAATAAGGAGATAACATTTGTCTAGCTTGCCTGATTTGGAGAGGTAAGTCCTGGGTCACAGAAATTCTGTTATTGTTCCACATAACATATCCTCCACTATGTTTAATAGTTGAGAGAATTTTGCTAACATCTTGATAATTCAATATTTTAACATATACTGGTCTTGGGCTATTAGAAGCCTGTGCTTCCCTCAAAGCTCTGTGTGTTCTTTCTATGATTATTTGTTTTGGCAAATCAGGGTATTTAAGAATAACTGTAAATATTTGTAGGATAGATGTAATTAAGTCATTATATTGTACAGACTCTGGTATTCCTTTGACAATGATGTTGTTTCTTCTAGATTTTGCCTCTAAATCAGTTATTTTAGCTTGAATAGCAAGAATATCCAGCTCGTGTGTATCTGATTTTTTTACTAGCAGATTTATTTTGTCTTCATTGTCTGATATCCGGGCTTCACTTTTATCCATTCTCTCAAGAACTTGAGTACAGGAGATTCCGAAAGTTTGTACTGGTACAGTTAATTCTTTCAGAGCTTCTTGTATGGGTAACAGAGCAGTTTTGATATCCTCCATGTTCAGCATTTGATCTGGTTTAGTTTTGGTCCCTGGTTTTGATTGTTCCTGTTTTTTAATAATTTTTTGTCGTTTCGAAGTAACATCCACTACAAAAACTAAACTTTCAGAACTGCAGTCACCGGAAATAGATGATATCTTTTTAAAAATGTTCCACACTGTGTTAATACATTTCTTCAACCATATTATATTATATTATTACTATATGTAAGTTTTAAATATGGATTAACTTTGCTGTTTTGTTCTTTGGACAATCCAGTACTTTGTTCTCCAGTTCTTAATATTAATCCATTATTCAGCAATGGTTTATAAGTATCACCCCAACCTTGAATAATGGCTTCTTTTATTTGGGACAATAATTCTATCAGGATATCCCCTATCTCTAAATAACTCATGAACAAAACTTATTTCTTTCAAAAATTCTTCCTCGTCAGACGTCATACGAGCTATACGAACCATCTGTCCTTTAATAATGTTGTTCTTCAAAAAGGACAGATGGTCACTGTCATAATGCAAATATGCATTGGAGAAGCATTCCTTACGATATATTTTGGATTTGTATTTTTTATTATCTCTATCTTTTGAGATTGTGACATCTAAATAATTGGCTTCTGTGCTATCACTCTTATATGTAAACTCCAAGAACTTTGTAGTTTGGTTCAGGTATTCCATGAATTTTGGAATCATTTTTTCACTCCCCTCCCAAACAATAAAAATACCATCCAGGAATCTGTAATATCCCTGGATATACTTAGAAAACAGTGTTCCAAATATGTAATGTTTCTACCAGTATAACATGACTATGTTAGCATATAGGGGAGCACAGGCAGAACCCATATTATTAACTCCCCAAGTGATGTTGACATTCTACAGAATGGCCTCACTGTGACTAATGATTGGCGTCAGAACCATGCCCTTAAGCTCAATGCCAAAAAATGTGTCGTCATCCCCTTTGGGAAAAACAGGTTCCCATAAATTACCACATTGATGGTAGCCCACTGAACACAGAGGACATTATAAGAGATCTGGGAACGCAGGTTGACAGCAACCTCTCTTTTGATCACCACATTCCCACTGTGGTCAGAAAGTCCTTCTATGTGACACATCTCATTACTAAGAGTTTTGCATCCAGGAAGAAAGAGGTCATTGTCTCCCTCTACTCTTCCCTCATTAGGCCAGTCATCGTGTACAATGCCCCATTTGGCATTACCTCACTAGACAACTGGAGAGGCCGCAAAAGTACCTCACATAGAGGATCCTAGGCCTTAAACACTTGTCCTATATGGGCAGACTCAAAAAACTCCAACTATTCTCTGTCTCATATCACCTACTTAGAGGTGATCTCTGCTTGACTTACAAAGCCATGTCTGACCCAGCTCTGTTGGAAATGCTACATCTAAAGAAATCTCAATCCCTCCGCACCACATGCTCCAGAGACCACTACCTTATTATCACAATTAACATGCTGGAGGGACAGGTTCATAACCCAGAGACTGCCCAGCTATGGAACAGATTTCCCATAAATGTCAAGCAGAGCACCTCACTGACCCTCTTCAAGAGAAATCTTGATGAGTGGATGGTAAACAGAAAATTCACCCTGGGGATAACACCAGTGGCTCTACTCAACAGAGGCACTGGGAACTAAGGTTGGGTGGCACTATGCCAGGGTAATCCTATGCCTAGGCTTGTAAAGTCCCCAGGACCATTAGCCTAGTACACACCTATGAACCTATGAACCTCCTTGGTAAGATCCAGCCAGAACACAATCACTTTCGAAGTCGCCATCTCCCTGACCTCCCCCCCTTAGGGTCAAACAAAAAAACTTTTCCAAAGCTGACTACAACCTCCTGAGAGCAGGTATAAGCAGTTCCACTGACACCATCCCTTCAGTTGGAACTAGCACTAATGTCCAAGCCTACACCAAAAAACTATATGAGCGTCTATATAGCTGCATGGACTCAGCAGTACCTAATAGACCAAATCATCTTCCTGAAGGAACAGTAGACCTGTCTGGTGGACAGCAGCAATAAACAAACTCTGTAATAAAAGGAAAAAAATTGCTGTCTGTGACCCAGAAGGAGCAGGTGCCAAGTTAGAAGCAATCTCTCCTTTGTCTGAACAAGCAAATAAGGTCACTGGGGAAATCCAGTAAGGCTAACTTTGAGCCCAAATTGACCACATCCACTAAGGACAATCACAAGGCCATCTTCACATACATCCACAATCTCAAATGTAACACACAAATATACTCTGAACTGGGGGTCAGGAACACTGCATATATAAATGCAGTAGATATAGCCAATCTGCTACCATCAGGTTCTGTGAAAACGTCATCCATCTCCCCACCATCAGTAAACCAGGACATCCCCAGCACCTGCCCCCCTCCCCTCATCATGAGGAAGCAGATTTTTAATACCCTCTCAAAGGCAAAAAAATACAGCCTCCTGGGACCAGACAACATCCCTGGCTGCATCCTACTTGAACTCAGGCATTTGCTCTCAGCTCCATTAGGCATCCTATTCAACCAAAGCCTGAGCACTGGCTATGTCCCAGCACAAGTACTAAAAATTAAATAATTACCTAATCAATCTCTTTATTAAAATGTTTTTGCATGTGCAAGCATCAGAATGAACCATTTTCCCAAGTGACACCATCAGTAATACATCACAGTATGCAGCAGCACAAAAATGAAACATTTAACCAAGTGACACCTTCATTAATATGTCCAAGTATGCTGAATCACAAAAATACAACATGTACACTAGCAAACACTTTCATTCATACCTTTCAACTGTCCAGTTTTCGCAGAAGGTCGAGATTTTTGCTTCATATTTTTGGCCTGTTCCTCTTAAAATTTGCAAGTCACTGCCAAATCACTAAGGACTGAAGTCAGAAACTATTGGCAGTCAGTTGACTTTTAGAATTCATATCTTTCAGAAAATTCATGCTAATGCAAAATCTGTTAGTCTAGCAATTTTCTATGTTTGTAAGAGCAGTATTTAAAAAGTGTCCCTATTTTTGGTCCTTTGTCCCCCATTATTTGTGGATTTGTCCAGATTTCTTGCTAAGTGGTTGAGAGGTATGTTTTCATTATAAGTCCAAGTATGCACAAGCACCAAAAATCAAACATTTAACTAAGCAAGCCCTTCTTTACTATGTCCAAGTAAGGACAAACAACATGAAACATATTCCCAAGTGACCCTTTAGTAATATGTCCAAGTATGCACAACCACAAAACTAAAACATTATCCCAGTGACCCCTTCATTTCTATGTCCAAGCATGCACAAGGACAAATATGAAACATTTGCCATACAGATTCTTCAGTAATATGTCCAGGTATGCACAAACACCAAAATGAAAACGTATCCAAGTGACCCCATCCGTAATATGACCAAGTATGCGCATGTAGAAAATGAAACATTTTCCCAAGCGACCCCTTCAGTAATTTGTCCAAATATTCACAAGCACTAAAAATTAAGCAATTACCCAAGCAATCTCTTCAGTAATATGTTTAGGCATGTGCAAGCATCAGAATGATCATACCTGTTAAACCTGATGGACTTCTGTGAGACAGTCACCAAGGCCCTTGATGAGGGGAAACCTGTGCAGACAGCCTACCTAGACTTAGCCAAGGATTTTGACACTATCCCCCACTCAGGCATAATTGACAAACTCACCCAGCTAGGTATCAACCCGTATATCATTAGATGGGTCACTAACTGGCTCACTGATAGAACCCATATAGACAAAATAGGGGAATCCACATCCAACAGCAGACCTGTAAACCAGTGGTGTTCCACAGGGATCAGTCCTGGGACCTCTACTGTTTGGAATCTATCTCTCTGAAGTGAAAGCTAAAACTAAAGGTCTGTGGCTGACAAAGCTTGCTGGTGACTGCAAACTGGGAGCGGTCATAGAATCTCCAAATGATGTCAACATCCTGTAAGAGGGTCTTACAGAAGGAAATGGCTGGTGCCAAAGTCATGGCTTTAAACTCAATGCAAAAAATGTATTATCATCCCTTTTGATAAGAGTGATGCTCCTGCTAACTACCACTTCAGTTACAACACCCTAACTATGCAGTCAGTGGTGAGAGACCTGGGCACACAGGTTGACAGCAGCCTTACCATTGATCACCATGTCTCCACAGTGGTAAGAAGGCCATTCTATATTGCTCATTTCATAAGTAAGGGAATTGCCTCCAGAAAAAAAGAAGTTATAACCTCCCTGTACTTTTCCCCTTATCAGGCCAGTAATTGAGTACAATGTCACTTTTGTTATGTACCTTTCCAAGCACCTGAAGCAACTGGAGAGACTTCAAAGGTTCCTCACAAGGAAAATTCAAGGTCTTCAGCATCTGTCATATGAGGATTGTCTGAAATCACTGCTATTCTGTTTCATGTAGACTACTCAGAGGTGATCTCTGCCTTGCATATAAGACAGTCTTTGATCCTGCTTTATTGGAAATGCTGCATATCCATAAGTCAAATGGAACATGGGTTACTCACTCTACAGACCTTAACCTGGTATGTGACATTAATAGAACCTGCTGGATGGACAGATTTGTCTCCCAGAGTTTACCAAACCTTTGTAATAGACTCCCACTTCATGTCAAGTAGAGCACCTCATTGGCTGTCTTCAAACACAATCTGGACGATTGACTGGGTAACCATAAATTCACTCCAGAGGTTCTACCTATATCCCTTTTGAACAGGGATGAAAGGTGCTGATTGTGGAAATAAGAGTAAAACTTGGCAAGGCTTGTAAGGGCCCTAGGGTCATTAGCCTATCCTATGATCCTATGAACCATTTTCCCTGTGACATCATCAGTAATATGTCGCAGTATGCAGCAGCACAAAAAGGAAACATTTGGCCAAGTGACACCTTCATTAATATGTCCAAGTACGCCAAATCACAAAAATAAAACATGCACACTAGTAAACACTTCTGTTACATGTCTAAGTATGCAGAAGCACCAAAAATCAAACATTTAACTGAGTGATCCCTTCTTTACTATGTCCAAGTAAGCACAAACAACATGAAACATATACCCAAGTGGTCATTCAGTAATACATCACAGTATGCAACAGTACAAAAATGAAACATTTACCCAAGTAATCCCTTCATTAATATGTCCATGTGTGCCGAATCACAAAAATAAAACATGTACCCCAGCAAACACTTCTGTTCCATGTCCAAGTATGAACAAGCACAAAAATCAAACATGTAACTAAGCAAGCCCTTCTTTAATATGTCCAAGTAAGCACAAACACCAACATGAAACATATACCCAAGCTTCCCATGTGTAATACGACCAAGAATGTACAATCACTGAAAGGAAACATTAACCAAGTGACCCCTTCATTACTATGTCCAAGCAGGTACAAGCTCAAATGTGCAACAGTTACCCTAAGGATCCTTCAATAATGTCCAGGTATTCACAAACACCAAAATGAAACATTTATCCCATTGACCCCTTCAGCAATAGGTTGAAGTATGCACAAGTACCAAAATGAAACATTTCCCCAAGCTAGCCCTTTAGTAATTTCCAAAGTGACACCATCAGTAATATGTCCAAGTATGCAGAAGCACAAAAATGACACATTTACCCAAGTGACCCCTTCATTAATATGTCCAGGTATGCCGAAAAACCAAAGTAAAACATGTACCCAAGCAATCACTTCTATGTCTAAGTGTGCACAAGCACAAAAATCAAACATGTAACAAAGCGAGCCTTTCTTTAATATGTTTCAAGTAAGCACAAACACCAACATGAAAAATATACACAACTGAACCATCATTAATAAGCCCGAGTATGCAGAACCACAAAACTAAAACATTAATCCAGTGACATCTTCATTACTTTGTCCCAACATGCACAAGCACAAGTGTGAAACATTTAGCTTAATAATTCTTCAATAATATGTCCAGGTATGCATGAACACCAAAATGAAACATTTCCCCAAGTGAGCTCTTCACGAATTTGTCCAATTATACACCAGCACTAAAAATGAAACACCTAAACAGCTATCCTTGCAATCACTTAAGTAATATGTTTAGGCATGTGTAAGCGTCAAAATGAAGCATTTTCCCAAGTGACACCATCTGGAATATGATCAACTAAGAGAAGCACAGGAAAGAATCGTTTCCCCAACTGATGAAGTTATGGCAGTTCAGTCTGATGTTTTAAAAAAGAGGTGTGACTTCCTGGTGCTGACTGCAAACAAACACTTGTTACAGTTGTTGTAACTCAGAGTCCCAGAATTCTTACTTGAATGAAGCTGCATATGCATTACAGTGAATCATTTTGCAGGGAATACTTTTATAAGAGTACCACGCAAAAAAGATTAAAAGTAATAATTGGCAGTGACATATTCTTGCAGTCATTCTCTTTATAATAAAATGTCACACTTAAAACACGCAAAAAAGGCATTACCTTATATAAAACAGTTTCAGTAAGATTGTGGAATATAAGTAAGCAGAAAGCTTATGTGACAATCCTACATAAGTGAAGTTCATCTTAAGATAAAACACATTACAAAGCGATCACAGGAAGCCTTAACTGGGTGCTCATTAAACAGTTATTACTGATCTGTATGATACAAAAGAATTCCTGTACAGTCAAAACAAATGCTAGTTTATTTACCCCCAGTATATATGTATTTAGGTAAACTCACCCAGTAAAAGAAGGCAGCATGAGCCAGAAGCAGTATGAGAACTAATAACAAGTGTATTTTTAAATCCCCACAAAACAGAGCTCTATCAGTATATTTCTGCAAGTCCGCAGCAAGTCCATATCAACAGAATGAGCCGTTATGTAAACAAGGATGTGCAGCAACAGATTAATGAAAAATAAGTTCCTGGTTATAGCCAAGGGTGTTTTTATGTACAAATAAGGGTGCGAGTCAATGCACAAGATGAAGGGAGTGTGAATAATTAGTGAGTGGGCGTTACCTGGACGAAAAGTTTAAGAGTAGGTGTGAACAAGTACATTCAGCAGAAAACTTCACTGTTACTGATGGGCGATTTGTTGAGGGCTCCAGCAAGCGCAAGAGTAAGTTTTATTTATAAATAGCTTGCTGTAACAATAAACATTCTAAGGTAACAGCAGAAACAGTGGTAAAAATGGTTTATGATGACTGAATGGATTTTTTAAGTGATGCAATCGTTAGGAAGGGGGGAATACAGTAGAATAACAGAAGACATATGCGGTTTCCCATGGATGTCCTTTAAGAGTGTGTAATTAGCTTTGGTGAAATTTTTTAGCCTGATTTCTAAGAGTGGTTCAGGTGTTATAGCTGCTGTGATGATGTGAGGTATTGCCAACTATGCCATGAGAAGTAGGGCAGTGGATGTGTAACATATGCCAGCATAGCTAGCTGGAGTTTTGTAAATAATTATATGTCATTTGTATATCAAAGTGGTTTGTACAGCTGCTTGTGTTGAAAATGCATGTGTAAAGTTGCTTGTTTTAAAAAAAATGTACCAAATGTGGGTCCCGCTGGGCAGAAAAAAAAGAAGTATAACTGTTGAAATTAATATTGTAACAGAGGATACTGAAAGACAAGAGGTTAATCTCAGTCCAGATAACTTTGAAAAATAGTCTGAAATTAAATTACCTGGTAGGTCGTAAGGATTTTATCTTACAGTTCTGATTGCAGTCAGAGAAAAAATGTCAGGATAAACAAGGACTAGAAATTCTGCTTTATTGTCCGTAGCAGTGAACTAATTACTGCCCTGGAAGGGCAGAAGTGTTTAAATGGTTTTATGGCTCCCAGATCCTGTAACACATCTTAGCAAAGCTGTAGCTGTGTGTATGGTAACGCATATGTGTGAAATTCTGGTTCAGTTTCTAGTAAAGGGGGGGTAGTATGGGAACCAGAAGTCATATGACCAGATGTATGTGGTGTCATTCTGTAATCCAGTGCTGAAATGATGCTTTAATACTAGATGAGACAGGAGTCTCAGAGCAATCTGTTTTGAAACCTGACATAGAAGGATCACTCACACACTTCATCTATCTTGCCTTGCTTTAGTAAGTAACCAGGAAATAGTAATTCTTTAGATCAGTCAGGAAAATATAGTGAGATTAGTTAAGTGCTGTTTTTCTGTATCTATGTGAATTTATTCATCTGTTTTATTTTTAATATTTCCTGTGACTGAAATTTTGGTGCTTATTGTAAATAAATATTTAGTATTTTCATGTTCTTTTATTATAAAATATATTTAAACTTTTCATTGTAGCTGGTCTTTTAGAGAATATTTTAATCTTTGAGGGTACTTATATCTATTTGGTGGCACTGTGGCTGCTCCTGGAAGCCTCACTGCATTGGTCAAACACTGCCATTTGTATTATTATTAATTTCACTCAGTATAATTGCATACCATTATAAGAGCCTTAGAGTAGTTGGCTTTAGAGTGTCCTGTTGGCAGCATCTACCTTATAGTCTGGGCAAAGGAGTATAGCTAGTAAATCTATGCCAGCCTTTCCCAGGTGTGTGTGTGTGTGTGTGTGTGTGTGTGTGTGTGTGTGTGTGTGTGTGTGTGTGTGTGTGTGTGTGTGTACGAAAATCAAACCTTAAAGAGTGTGTGCATCAGCTACTTGAACAGAGACACTGAGCACTAGTTTCACACAGAGAATGGTGGAAGACTTGACCTGGGACACTCGGCTGAGGACTCATCTGTATATTTGTGCCAGTGGGAAGTCTTACTGGGGGCCTGGCGAGAGAGAGAGAAAACCAGAACCTGGACTGAGTGTGTTCCCTGTGTGCTATTAAGGGAAATTGTGCTTGGTGCAGAGAGCTGAATCTGGAAATACTATGTGTACCTATTTTTTTTCCAAATTAATGTCCCTCACCAGTGTCATCGGTGAAGATTCAGGCTCCTTAATTACTGGCTTAGAGGGGGAACATGACAGCTACTTCAAATTTGACTGATTTTTGATCAAATTTAACCAGTGAGGGTCCTGTACTTTTGGTAGTGCAGTGGTCACCCATGTTGGTGACCTGGTTTAGAATATTTGAGGGCCTTGTGGGGTTGCATACTGTTTTTTCTAGGGCATTAGTGTTAACAGAGTCCAGGAACCATTGTGCGAGCATGTTGCTAATCATATAAGTTTCCAGTCATTGGAGGGATAGTTAAAATCACTCATGACTGGTGTGTTTGGTTATAATTTGATGGACTCAACTAATTCCAAATAAACAGCATGGGTATCTTGCTTCAGTGAAGGAGCCTATAGCTAACAATGACTTAAAGTGTGGGGGGGGGGGCCTTACTCACAGTTAATTGAACTTGGAGTAACTTCATGGAGTTTTCCTGTCTAGCCAGTCTAGAGGTGCATGTATATTTGATGAAGATAGATACTCCTCCTTTGGTTCTCACACATTCATTTTGAGGTCTGAGAGTGTGAAAGGCATTGTAGCCTTGCAAGGCTGGAGTACTGTCTGAGGCCCTGAACCAAGTTTCTGTGAATGCACAGATATCAGATAACAGATATTCTCCAGGGACAGGAGTACTTCCAGAGAGTGCAGTTTCTGATTTAAACTCCTAGCATTTAGCAGCATAACCTTTAATTTATTTGTGAGTGATATTTTTTTCTTGAGACCTTGCCTAAAAAAAGGCACTTTGGGGGAGGCAAGTACCTTAGCCAGTAATTGAAAACCTAGAGGAGACAAGTGAAGACCATCTCTAGCAAAGCAGTGTGGTCTATCAACCATGTCATCCCAGGCTGACAGGAACTGGATCCCCTTAGAATGACACTAAGCCAATTGTTGAAGTCAATTTATGTTTTGTTTTGTGGTATCATCCTAGATGAGGGTAGAATGCTGCTCAAAGCTAGGGCCATACCTCCATGAGACACATATTCATAGAGCTCAATCATGTCTTGCTTCATATAGTGCAGTGAGGTACGTCTGAAGTCATTCACACCAACATGAACTGTGACAGAGTCATAACACTGCTTGTTTTTGAGAGACTTGAGTGCATGTGTGATCTGATGGATCCTGGCACCCGATAGACAACTGACAGTAAACTTCTTCTCCAGCCTGGTGTTGGACATGTTTGTCTCACAATGGAGTCACATATGATTAAAATTTTGGTTTAGATGTGCTTTGCCTTAGGGGCCTATTTGGTGAGACACAGGTGCTTGTGTTTTTGTGTATTGAGTGCTGTAGGTGTTGTATTAGATGTAGTATGTTTGTGTTTCGAAGGTCTCTGGTGTTTAGGTAGGCTTCTGTATGATGGTTTATATGTTGAGTGCATGGTTTGCATAGGAGGTGTAGTATGTGAGCTGACAACCTATTCAGTGTTATTGTTCTGTGCACAAGAGAGCAAGGATTCCAGATTCTTAGTGTAGATGCATGTCTCACAGATTGTACTTGGGTGATTTAGGAGTAGAGGGTCATCAGTGTACATGAGGCAGTTGCTACACTGCCTAAGGACACCCATGTCACTCAGGCTGGTAGGAGAAATGGAGGGAAACTGACCATCCATAATGCTAAGATAAATCCTGTTTTTCACAGTGTGGAAAGAAAATTGAGGGGTGTGGTATAACTGGGTGCTCTAAACAGGGTCTATATTAATGGGGTGCTCTATAACGGGTTTATACTAACGAGAGTTCACTAAATGGTTTGAGACTTGTAGATATGGTAGTACTGAGATTGTTTAAGGGGCAGAAGCACAGCTACAGTGCTCTCTGTGCAGCTAAACACAGTTTTGGACTTCTCAGCCAGATCATGGGCAGCTACTAAGGGAAAATGTATCTACTGAAGTTTTTGCATCTGTAATTGCCAGTGGCTATCCCCACTGCACGGTAGTGCTCTATGGTCTATGGAGGTGCTCTACACGTAAACAGATGAATACAGCAGAGCAGTGGCTGGTTGGCTAACTGTGTAGTTGTGTTAAAACAAAAGCAAACCTGTGCAAATGCGGGGCTATGTAACAACAGTGAGCAAACTGAACCCTTTTCCAGCAACCTTCAATCAGATGATTCCAAACTGCACTCTACTGTCACAAAGATGCAGGAGGGCCCTCTCCAACAAAAAGATAGCCTGGTTTAGTGCTCAATTTAACAAAGAGAACCAGATTTAGTAGGTCTGAATCCAGTCTATGCCACAGCACACAAAAGTGCAACAAATCAGCAATAACAGTTTTAAAAAATCAACAATGTAGCAAAAATACAACTTAAAAGTACAATATACAGTGTAAAATTGCACTTATGGTAAGCAGAATTTAACAGATTCCTTGGATTGCATAGATGGCAGATTGTCTCAGTAACCACCCCCCTTGCATGTATCTTACTTCTCAAATCCTCTATACCACCCCCCCCTTCTTCCTCTCTTGTCTACTCACTGGCTAAACTTCTGTTCCTCACTACTTCACAACTGTCATATATCCTCTTCTCTCTCCTCCCTGAATTCCACAAAAGTAACCTCTTTCTCCATTCCTGTCTCTTTTCGAGTCCCTTGCCCATTGATAATAAATTCTATACCTACAGACACTGCACTGCTAGATTTTAATTACTTTTGACTCTTATAATTTCTAATATAAATATTTTGTATACCGCCTATGATTACTTAGTGTATCTATGTAATTTGTTAGATAATTTAACATATACTATCTTTAAATAATTATTTTTATCTTCTGAACCATTGTATTTGTTATACCACGTTGTAATCACTAGTGGAGCTTTTCTCCCCGGGCCTCCACTGAAAAAGGGCTTCTGCCCTGTCAGACTAACCAGGTCAACAAATGTCAAATAAATAAATAAATGTAGTTTTATTGGGTGTAGTGCTTATTAATCAGCTTATCATGTTTTTAGTGCCTTTATAAATTCTGTACAATTGAGTGGCTCTTGGCTTATTTATACAAAGCAAAGTATTTTTATTGAATAATTGCAGTTTTATAAGCTGTTTAAAATACCCTACTGTATCCTATCTTTAAGTTTGTGGTAGCATTCCATATCTTTTAAGTTGGTTTGTGGTAACATTTCACTCTGGACACTCCTTTACTGTGCTTTTACATTAGAAGGACTGGGATTATTCATCTAGTTGCAATAAATGTTTAGCTGGTCTATCTGAGATGAAAATACACAAAAGAGCTCTGAGTATTTTTTTTTTGCACTTCTTTTGTATGCTGTGTCTGTACTTCAGCAGTCTCAAAAAATGTACTGTCTGCTGCTCTTTAAGTGGTTAATTGCACTGTATTAGATTGTATCAGTTAGTCGTAGGGCTGTTGTAAGCGGTTTGTGTGGTCTTGTTACACTTTGGCTCCAAACCAGCCATTCTACATTAAGAAGGTGTTTTTCTGCACAATTGTGGCAGAAGTGTGCTGATCTAACCTGTCTGAGTTGGGGTTTGTGGGTAGAAGGCTTATTGTGAGTTTTCCTGACTGGTAGTTAGCTTAAAACTTGTTTCTCTTTGCTTGTATTTAAGCCTCACATTTGTATGGTGCTGCTCTTTACTTAGTGGCAGTTAGCAGTGCCGTCTATAGATGCAAAGGCCTAGAATCTCAGTTTTCTCTAAACAACTATCAGTAAAAGCCTTACAGGCTTTTCTACTGGTCTAGGAGAAACTCAGTTGTGTAATGAGTAGTGTTGCCTTATTGATCAAACTTAGCCTACTCAAAGTATATGTCCCTCTTGTAGTCTCAGCACTCCCAACACAGTCCTGTCAAGTTAGTCCATTCCCATCCCTAATAAAACACACAGTAAGAACCTGCTATCATGGATGGGTAGTTTCCTATCATCTCTCTGGCCAGCCTAATAGACATGGGCATCCTGAGGCAGTGTAGTAATTGTCTCATGTAAACTGACAACCACTTACTCATGAAACAAACAAATACTTTATGTCAGAGATGTAGTTACAATATGAAATTGGAGGCAAAACTCTCACATAAAGACAAATCAAATGTCAAACAGGTTGTCAACACACTTCCCACACTAAAAAAGGACATGACACATAATCCCACATATGCAGAGATACTGAGTAGTAACTTACCCCCAAATGAAAACCACTTACACAAATAACAATACAAAAAACAACAATAACGTATAATAACACACACACCAGTGCCTCAGCAGATAAACCCATAAGGCGTAACACCACAATACCTAATGTATTGGTCATAGGTGATTCCATTGTGAAACACATGGATGTTCCTCTCTCCAGGCTAGATAAAGAGTGGGTTATGGTTAGCTGCCTGACAAGTACCAGGATCCATCAATTCACTCAAGCACTCAAGTCAATCAACCACCAGTGCTGGTATGACTCCATTACAGTCCATGTGAGGGTGAATGACTTGAGATGTACCTCACTGGACTATATGAAGAGAGCCATGACTGAGCTGTCAGATTATGTGTCCCAGGCAGGTATAAGCCTAGCCTTAAGCAGCATTCTACTTTCTCCAAGGATGATGCCACAATACAAACAAAAAATGATTGACTTTAACAATTGGCTTAACTTCTGGTGTCAGTCCAAGGGGATTGAATATCTATCAGCCTGAGAAGACATGGTCAACAGTCCATGCTGCTTTGCCAGAGATGGTCTGCACCTGTCTCCTCTAGGCTTTTGGATACTGGTAAAGGCATTATCCACCCCTATTGTGCCTTTTTAGGCAGTGTCAAAATAACCAACCTCCCAACATAGCAAAATACTCTCTAGATAAACTCTAGGTACTGCATTTTAATGCTAGGAGTCTAAACAAGGAACTGCACTCCCTGGAAGCACTCCTCACTTTGGAAGATGCCGACTTCTGTCTAGTCACTGAGACATGGTTCTAAGCCATGGAAAGCACCCCGGCCATGCAGGGCTACAATGCATTCCATATGTTCAGACCACAAATTGAATGGGAAACAGCCAAATGAATAGGTGTATCCATCTGTCTTGAGCTGCTCCATGTCAAGTTAACTATAGGCAAACCCCCCCTTCCAAATCTAGCTAGCTATAGGTCATCCACCATGAAACAGGAAAAGCATACCATGTACCTGGTGTTACTGGAGTCACTTGCCATACAGCCTAACACTTACTCATGGGTGATTTTAATTATCCTACCATTGACTGGAAAACATACGCAACCACAAACATGCTGGGCCTAAGTTTCTTGAACTTTGTCAATACAAATGCTCTGAAACAGCTAGTCAGCACACCCACAAGAGGCTCAAATGTCCTGGACATAGTACTCACTAGCATGGAAGAGCATTGCATCCCCCCATGTGATGCCTTCCCTGGTAAGGCTGGACCATAAATCAGTCTCATTCGATGTAATTATAAAACCAGATACACCATCAAGCTCAAAAACACTGAAGAATTTTTCAAAGACAAATTACCTCCTACTAAGTGATGGTATAAGAAGTTTTAAAGTCCCCTCGAATACAGATAACATGGACTGCTATGCAGAGGTATACACCAATGCCCTATATAACCATTTACTGTAAGCAGTTGTATGTACAGATTTGGATGTACTTGACTGGATTAAAACCAGGTCTTGCCAACTGCTGAAGTTACTTCTGCTAGGTGAGTGATCGGAAGTGGGCATAGTACTGCATATGACATTGTACAACTGAGTATGCTGTTCACGGATGTGTATTACTGCAGACACTACAGGTCAAAGTCTTTTAACGACTGATAATGTTTAAAGAAAGTGAGGTAGATGAAGGTCGATCCTGTATTGATTTTCAGTCCCTGTGTAATGTCATGGATTAGCGGCAGTCCTGAAACATGGCCTGGACGCTTGCACCTGTGTCAAAATGCGCCCCCCCCCACCTTCTTTCCTCTGTCTGCTGTTGTTTTCTCCAGTGAAAGAAAGCCCATGTTGCTCAGCCAAATATTTTGGACATACTGCACTTTGTTTTAGTAGCCCTTTCAGCTGTAGGTGTTGAACCATTATAAGAAATCATTGTTAATATTTCCAGTTTGTCCTTTACCTGCATACAACAAGGTTTGTACAGATTTTCCCCACCTGAATGAGGTAACATTATGTTGAATGACTGCTTCACTGCTCTGTGTTTTTACCTGGTTCGCTTTCAGTCACAGTGTTGCCTCGCTTGTGTGGAAATACTGGCAAAACACATATTAATTAAGTATACAAAATTATAGGAGGTATAACACAGTGCCTCAGACCTCTCAACTGTCCCTATTGTTGAGGAATGTTTCTATTTTCAGGCATATCTCTCTCTTCCTTTTAACACAAGACATTGAAAATATCGGTCTTGGCAATGCTCACAGTCCTCAGTTTATTCAGTCAGCTGTCACATGCAAACGAAAGGAGTTGTTCTGCACATTATAAAGCCTATGATTGTGCAGCACCAGACAAGTATTGCCTGTCTGCCAAATCAAATAAAAAGAAAAACTTGACCTTACCTAATGAAAATGAATCCTTTCACATCACATTTGTCAGTCCTGCATAAATGATAAAATAACACCGAAACACAGCAGTGCGAAGACCTGGTAGGGGGTTAATGGAAAAGTACCCAACAAGAGAAAGAAACTAATATCCAAGAACAAGTGGGAACTGGCTCAGCAGGGAAGAAATCCCTCCCTAGCTTAAACAAATAAATGAGAGATCTTGTCAAGTCCTGTAAAGCTAATTACAAAGAAAAATAGCCTCCCTAGCTAAGGATAATCAGAAAGCATTCTTTAACTATGTCCAAAATCTAAAAGGAAATACCCAGCTATGTGCTGAACTAGTTGTGGACAGCACCACCCATAATCAGTTAGAGGTAATAGCCAACCTGCTAGCAGACTTCACCCCTTGTCTCCTCCAGTCATCCTCCAAAATATACCTGCCACCATTCCTCAGTTTATTACCTCAAGACAGCAGGTCATCTCGGCACTCTCCAAGGCCACAAACACAGCATCAGTGGGACCATACTATATCTCAGGTTGCCTTTTAAACAACTTAAAACATGACCAAATAGACCCACTTGGATCCCTGTTTAATTACAGCCTGTGAACTGGCTATGTTGCAAAATATAGGACAGCAACAGTAATCCCTCTGCACAACGAGGGGCCATCAAATCAACCCTTGGAATTATATGCCCATAAACTTGACTAGCCCCATCTGCAAGGCTATGGAAAGAATCATTATAGACCTTATTAACAAGGACATAGGTAATCTCCAAACTCTGGACCCAACTCAGTTCGGATTCATTAGAGCTTGATCATGCTTGTTAAACATGGTTAACGTCTTTGAGAAAGTCACCAAGGCCATGGATGAGGGAAATACAGTGCATACCACCTATCTTGACCTAACCAAGGCAGCTGACACAATCACCCACTCAGGTATTATAGAGAATTTCTTCCAATTTGGAATTAACTCCTACATTACCAGATGGGTGCCAAGTGGCTCACTAACAGGACACATACTATAAAAGTGAGTGACTTCACCTCTAACAAAAGACTAGTCACCAGTGGCATATCATGGGGATTTGAGCTAAATTCCTTATTGTTCTGAATTTATTTCTCAGAAAGTCCAGGCAAACGTGGACAGCTTGTGGCTGAACAAGTTCACTGACAATTGCAAATTGGGAGCAATCATTGAGTCTAACAATTATGTTAATATACTGCAGATAGGGTTAATGCAGACAAATGATTGTTGCCAAAGCCATGTATTAAAACTAAATGCAAAAAAAGATGCACTATTATTCCCTTTGGAAAGCTGGCATCCCTGCTAATTACATTATAGACAGTACCCCCCTACATGTAGACCCAGTGGTATGTGATATGGGTAATCATGTTGATAGCAACCTGAACTTTGACTACCATGTATCCACAGTAGTAGGGAAATCCTTCTATGTGGCAAATTTTGTAAGTAAAGGTATCACATCTAGATCTAAAGATGTTATGTCCATTATACTCAGCCATCATCAGACCAATAACTGAGTACAATGCTCTGTTTTCCATGTACATCACTAAACACCTGCAACAACTGGAGAGACCACAGAGGTTTCTCACCAAGAAATTACAGGTTACACAAAACAAATCTTATGCGGAAAGACTGAAAGCCATGTCCTGTATTCTGTCTCCTACAGGTTGCTAAGGGGTAACCGGCACTTGGCTTACAGGGCAGTCTCTAAGCCAGCCCTGATGGAAATGCTACACATTCATAAATCAAACTGCATGACGGTCACTCGCTCCAGGGATCTTAATCTAGCTAGCCTCTGACATGAACAGGTCATGCTGTATAGATAGATACAGCTCCCAAAGTCTGCCGCTTCTCTGGAACAAGCTTCCATTTTAAGTGAAACAGAGCCCATCTCTGACCTTCTTCAAATACAACCTAGATCAATGGATTGGTGATCACAAATTCACTCCTGGGGTGGTGCCTATGTCCTTCCTGAACATAAGGAGTCATTATTAACTACCATAGAACCTTACCTCAGTGAACTTCACTGACATAACCACCGACAACTGGGGCAACTCAGAATAAATACGGCTAAGCTTGTAAGGACTCTAGGGCCATTAGCCTAGTAACCTCCTCTTAACATATGAACCTATGTTCATTAGCCTTTGTGAGAAAATTATGACAAGGCAAACTATGCTGGCAGTTCTGCTTCATGAAGGTACACACCTGTCCATCGCCATAGTAGGTAAAACAAAGCAGTCAAGTTTAAAATAATAATATTTGAAACTTATTGAAAGTGTCTGTCATGATGTAAGGTGTTGTCATCTGTGCCAGGGAGAATAGGGCAGTGCATGCGTAACATATGCCAGCATAGTTAGCTGGAGTTTTGTAAATAATTTTGTGTCATTTGACTATCACACTAACTTGTACAGATGCTTGTGTTAAAAATGTATCAACAGTGTTATTATAACTGATTAAATGCTTATGTTTAAACAAAAATTCTGGATGGGAAGAGCAGAGGTTTTCAAAACTGTTCTATATTTTCAAATACTGCAACAGATCTCAGCAAAGCTCTGAGTGTGTATTGTATCAGAGTCAAGTGATCAAATGTTATATCATTCTATAACCAGCACTGAGAGGATGGAACTCACACAGCAGCTTGTTTTGTTTTCTTTTCTTTGGAACCTGATATAAAAATCGATGACAATTATCACAGTCAGTTATTTGTTAGTTGTTAATTCAGCTCAGTTAGTTGGAAGCTCATCACCTTGCCTTGTTGAAGTAAGCATCTCACCATCTAATCCTGCCTTGCTGTATTAATTAAGTAAGCTAAAGAATAGTTATTTTTTGGACAGTCAGGAAATACAGTAAGATTAATTAAGTAGTGTTTTCTGCAGCTGTTTGAATCTGTCCAACTTTGTTATTTTTTATTTCCCCTGTGGTTGAAACTCTGATATTTATTGTACTTGTTTTCTATTTTATCATTTATTATTAAATATTTTTATGTCTTTCATTGTGCATGTTCTTTTAGAGAATACTTTTAATGCTTTGAGAGTACTTGGGCTTATTTTAGTGACATATTGGTCACTCCAAAAAGCCTGGCTGCTTTGATTGCACCATTTAGGTTAGTATTGATTTTTACTCAGTATAATTGGATACACTTGTAAGAGCCTGACAGTGCTTGACTGGTGGCAGCGAGGTTACCTTATAGTCTGGGCAGAAGGCATACAGCTAGTAAATCTGTGCCAGCCTTTCCCAAGAGTATGTGTGTGTGAAAATCAAATACCCAGGTGTGGGTGTGTCAGCTACTTGGAACTGGGACACAATGCTCCAAAGTGAGTCTTGTTTGGGATCTGGACATACACAGAGTCCATTTCCAGGTCTAGAGCAGGTTCCCTGTGTGCTCTTGGAGGAAATTGTGATTGATACAGAGTGCTATATTTGAAATATTGTGTAAATCCATTCCTGTTCTTAGTGACTGTCTCTCATCGGTATCAGTGTTGAACATTGAGGCTTCTTCATTACTGGCCCAAGGTAAAGAGAGGCCATCACAATGTCATATTGTACAAAAATGCCATTTTATTAACTACAGCATGTCTTATAATCTTACTATGCATTTAAAATCAAAATGCTACTGTATTATGTTCAGTATCAAATGTTTATTCTAAGCAGAACTACCCAAGGTCAGAAAAAGTTTCCTAGTAGCTAAGAATTTGTGTGTTTATAAATCATGCTCAAGTATTTCAAAATGCTCAGTAAAAGTAATACATATTATGATTGTCCTGCAATAAGCATTCATATTTTCAGTTACATATTGGCAAAAATGCATAGACAGAGAACTTTATCCCCTGACTGCAGTGACAGAGAGGGTATAAAAAGCAGTTGCATTGCGCACAGTTTATATGTAATATGATTTGCAATTACTGTTAATAACATGCCTCTCAACTGTCCATCTGTGCTTTTGCTTCATATTTGTGCCCTCCTTCTCATGGATTTATTTATTTATTTGGTGAATCACTAAGGATTGCATTCAACTATTGATGTCAGACATTAGAGTTTCATACTTCTGATTGATCAGACAGTGTATGTTGATACAGAACCGGTTATTCCACTGATTTTTAAATTAGAGTATTTAAAAAGTGCCCCTGATTTTGGTCATTGTTCCTGCCATTGTTTTTGACTTTATCCAAAATTATTGAGCAAAGAAGTTGAGAGATATGACATAGTAAAATGATAGCGATGCCAGTAGAGTTCAGTAATAAACAAATTACTGCACTTCATTGTAGTACAGTTTTATTCTACATTGCTGCTGTTATGAAACACTTCTGAATGATGCATTTGTCAGAAGCTATAATCTTTTGCATAAAATATGCATATTTCAATAGATAAAGAAAGTTACTACATCTACAGGTTACACAGACTAAAATCAAGTCATAACAAAGCGACAGTGTCATTGAATAACAATGCGATCTGTAAGCCATAGTCTCTGAAAAAGGCACATCTGTTTTCTTAAGTAAAGTGTCAATTTCATTAGCCAGTTGTTCCAAGATGCCGGGACCAGTTAATAAAGATATTTCTCACACGTAAATAAAGCAAAATGAGTTTAGATTACTTTAATTGTCTCATTGTTTCTGTGAATGTAAAAGAGTAATTACATTTTTTTTGTTTTGTTAGCAATGGAGGACAAAACTTTGTAGATTAAAAGTAGAAGTTTTTAATACGATACTTGGTGCTGCGGTAGCATTGTCGCCTCTCAGTAAGACGTTGTCCTGTTCGATTCTCAGCTAAAGCGTCTTCTGTGTGGAGACATGCATGAATGGGCATACCTTCGTTGAAGGTTGTGCGTCAGAGCTGGCAATTCGGCATGTAAAAATCTACTGCCAATCATTAGCGGACTGGAGTTCTGCTGTGGCGACCCTAACCGGGAAAAGCCGAAAGACACAACAACTTACTGTTGTGGGAATACATAGTCATTTTTAGACTTTAAATAGTAGTACAGTAATGTTGATTGAAGAAAGAAAGGTTGATTAACCTTGAAATGTTATTTTCAGTGGTTTGAATTATCCCTGTATTATGTTCTAATAGTGAGACAATAACTGCAAAGTATATTCAATGAAACAGTTTGCACAGGCAGAATTCCATAAAAATAAGTTCCACACCATGGCCGATTTTCAATGAATGTACTTATTAGTGACATTTTCTATGAGTTTATAAAGACACTGTTTAAAATATAATTCAAACATTTTGAGTCCAATGTCTCACTTACTACCAAATACAGTTTCATTGACACCTGTGTAATATTTATAACTCACTTGTATATTTACAACTTAGTAATATCTTTCTTTTGAAAATTGCATTAGCAGTTGTTGTATCTTTCGGCTTTTCCCAGTTAGGGGCCACCACAGCAGAACTCCGGTCCACTAATGATTGGCAGTAGATTTTTACGTACCGAGTTGCCAGCCCTGATGCACAGCCTTCAACGAAGGTACGCCCATTCACGCATGTCTCCACACAGAAGACGCTCTAGCTGAGAATCAAACAGGACAACATCATACTGTGAGGTAGCAGTAAAGTCTTTAAACTGCATTCCTGTGAAGCCAGACAGAGCTGCTGGAAATATACACATGATACTCAAATCTGTATAAAACACAGCTGATGGCATAAAGTTTAATGTACAAAGTTTGTTTATGGAAAAAATAATATTTGTGTAATAATGGATAACAAATGCTTGTTTAATAGGCGATGCTTTACTAAATATGTAAACAACAATAGCACTGGTATATAAACATTATTATACAATGACTGGCCATTAACATTCAAAAACGAGCATGCTGATTGGTCAGCTCAACTAGTGTGCCCATTGGAAATTAAGCATATAGCAACAGAAAAAATTCCGGTTGCCCAGACTTTCTTCTATTAATATATACTATGGAAATTCTAGTTTTCTTTAATTTAAAAAAAAATAAATAAACTTAGAAATCTGGAGATTTCAAAAGAATGAGATATATGGGGCAGCGAAAATACAAGGATAATCAGATACATTATGCATATCTATAGAAACATACCTAATTATCCTTATATTTTCATTGTCCCTTTTCTCTCGCACATTTGAAGTATCCAGATTTCATTTTTTTATTAAAACAAGAAAAAGAGCAACAAAGATCTTCTTTTCTCCATTGCTTCCTTTCCACAGCTCTAAGTGTGGGAATGTAAGTCCCATACACATGTGCAGTACATCAAGACAGCCCGATGATACCAGGGAAAAACATGGAAGAACACCATGGTACCATTATACAAAGACATTATTTAAGAAAAGTAATTAACTTTTTTCTTAAATAATGTCATTGTATAATAGCAATAACCCATGGCTAGGTGTGGGTAATGCTGATTTACCCACACATAGCCATGGGTTATTGCTGTGTCTGTGGAAGCTACAGCAAATAATTATTTAAGCATTTCAGTTAAAAGCAATGAGCCAGATTCTGTAAAGTTAGTGGATGCTATTAGCAGACAGTACAGCACACCGAAGGAAGACTTCAGCCACCTGATGCGGACGCGATTCCAGAAGATATGCTAAAGGTAGACAGAGTACTTAAGTATTCAGCATAGGATAATTAGGGATTTCACACATGCCAGTCTGATTCCAAAGCACATTGTTCACACAGAATGCAACTGAAATGTGACAAATAACCATACCAACTCTGTTTCTGAAATCCTCAGTGCATACTTTCCAGACCCCAAGGAATTCAAGTGAATACTAAGGATTACTGCAAAATCCAAAGAAAAACAACAAAAAATATATAAAAATGCAATCTGCTGTTAATATAGTACAACAGGCTGCAGTGATGCAAGCCATAAATAAGGCTGTGGCTCTGTGTCCTAGAAGACAAACAGTTAGAGCCAGAGAAAAGCTGCAGCTAAAGCAGTTGTCAGAAGAGAGAATAATTGACAGATATAGTCTAGACAGACAACTGGTGCAGGCTGTCTGTAACATGTGTGCCCCACACATGTCTGTGCAGATCCTGTGAGGAAATTCCTTTCTCCTTGAAACCAAAGTTTGTCTCAGCCTGGATGTACTTGCATCTGGAACATTCCAGAGACACATGGGGATGCTGTGGGAGTCTCAAAAACTGTTAGACACACTCTAACACAGTCTAAGGTGACCTCACTGACATCTCACACCACAGTCTATTCTGTTCAGACCATCTGCAGTGCAGCTTACCCTGGTTGTTCCACAAAGGAGATGGATGAGGTTACAACACCATGTTGAGATGAAAGAGCTAACTGTGAGTTGAAGGCCTTGTGACTGGCAAGACCACAACAGATAGGCCAGCAGCTGAACTCTGTGCAGGTTGGATCACAGATAGTGATTCTTGATGGCCAATGGTGGTTCTGCAGACAGGTGAGCTTCCTCTCACAAGTTGCAATCTGCTAAGCACGGTCAGGGAAAGAAAAATCCTGCTGGTAGTACGACACTTCTGCAGTACTATAGAGGCCAGGGCTTCCACCAGCTGTGCCACAGTTAGCACACTGTCATTCTGAATAGCCAGTGCAGCCATCATCTCACTGTGTCTGCACTCCTGTCCTACATGCATGACATGTAGCTGGTATGCTACACAATCTGTGGTATGGGCAAGTGCATGGACATCTGAATGATGTAGTTGCTGTGACCGTTTATTGTCCTGCAGGAGGAGGCAGACACCCTCTGACACATGGCCATGCACAACATCTGCTTACCTCCATAAACCATGGTGCCCTGTTCCTGGTTGTTATGTGGAACTATATCCAAAAACAATGTCACAGTGGGTTAACCAACACTTAGCTCCAAAGACTAAAATCCAACAATATAAAAAAGTGGGTCAGACACCAACTTATACAATAAAAAACAAAAAGACATTTAATAAAATATTAAATAATAAAACAAAATAACGGCCTCAAATAAACAAAATGGTTACAGCTTTTCCATCAAGTAAAGATGCTTCTTCAGACTATACAGTTTGATACAATGTAATCAGTTAAAAAGACAATTCAAAACAAAGTAACCAATGAAATGTCATTTATGTAAACACCTAGATCTTATAATGGGTTTTAAAGACACAGTATCATTTATGCCAAATCCTTTATCTGATTGTAGAGTAATGATCCATTTAACTTCTGCTATCTCTGTCCTATTTATAATATCTCCTAACCATTTATCCATATGCACAAATTGTATTACCTGAAAAATGAATGTAGAACAGTTAACATACTCATTAACATGTCTAGCTAAAGTGTTAGTTTACACATTCTTACATATCTCACTTTTGTGCTCCTGTGTTCCTACTCTTAAAGATCTATTAGTTTTGCTGATGTAGTAGGCAGAGCAGGTTCTGCATCTTGCCAGATAAACAAGATTCCTATTAGCACAGTCTGCATCTAAAGAAAACTTATATTCCTTATTGGTAGTAGGATGTCTAAAAATGTTACCTTCTCAATATAAGGACAGACTGAACATGATCTACAACTAAAAGTCCCTTCTCTACAAGAATGAAATCTTATAATATTATCACTTTCATAGCAAAGCATTTGTTTCAGTATTTTACCATTCTTAAAACTAAAATATGGTTTGATACCTACCACTTATTTTATCTTTTTATCCATCGTTAAAATATGCCAATTCCTCTTCATAATGTCACAGATATTGGCTAAATCAGAAGAAAAAGTTAAACATAGTTTGACACTATTATAAGTTGATACATTATGGGAGTTATTAATAGACGATTGCATATTATCAAATCTATCTGAAAAATATTGTATCTATCCACCACCTCAAAATTCAAAGTATTCGCATAGTCTCTAGTTTTATATTTTCTAGCTACTAATTCCTCATTAAAGGACATTAACGTATTGTTAAACATTCTATCATCACTGATTAATCTGGACATCCTTATAGATTGTCCCTTCACAATATTTTTAAAGGTATATCCAGGGTGCATGCTAATTCGCTCAACCAGGGTGTTTCTCCTACAGGACTTTCTATGGAGTTGACTACTAATAAGTCAGTCATCACCTCTCATTAATTTAATGTCCAAAAAAGTTATCATATCCCATGAATATTCCATAAAAAAATGTAAAAAGGAGGTAGTGGAATGTAAATAGCAAAGAAAAGCATTCAGTACTTCAGGGTGCCTGTCTAGATAACACAAATGTCATCAATAGATCTCTTATAATATGCAGTATAACGACCGACTGTAGAATGGTTTAAAACATACTCTTTCTCCCAGTGTGCCATTATTATGTTGGCATATGAGTTGGCACAGGGAGTCCCCATAGCCATTCCTGCTATTTGTATATAACATCGATCTTTAAACATAAAGATGTTATGTTCTAAAATTAGTCTTAAAAGGCTATTAATGTTATATATAATTCCTGATGTGTAATTAGTGTGTTTCCTCTGATATTTATCTACAAATTCAAGGCCTGAATCATTAAGAATAGTAATAGAGAGTTAAAATCAAGAGAAACAAAAAAGGATCTCTCTTGTTGACTAATATTTGACAAACAACCATAGATCGAAGTTATAAAATCTTTCGTATCATATAGTACCATAGGAGAAAATTCAAGGACATGCGTCAATTGTTTTTCAATGTAAATAGACCAGAATATGCTTTGGAGAACATACCCTTATTGCCCTTTCCTCAATATTTTTCTTCTCATAAATAATGATGTGTGCTAAAACACCAGCACAACACGCACATGGACAACAACTGTGCTCTACAGTGAAAACATAATTTATATGTTCATTATTTGTGCAACAGTTGGTACAATGCACTGTCTTTTGTGAGAGATGACTGCAGACAAATGGCACTTCTCGGCCTAAGTCAAAAACTTAACATTTTATTCTACATGCACTATGACTTTCCCACTGGCCATGCAAATAAGATCAGCTTTGGCATGCACTGGTTAGCACTGAAGATATAAAAACAATTAATGCAGTGATAAAATATTCCACATCAAACTGCTCATGCTTCAAATTATTACTACAATAAAGGAACACTGTATACTGCAACAGTTACAAGGTTGTCAGATGTAGGTATATTTCAGTCTTGTATATTTTTGTAGTCCTTGCAATGTCAGTTCTTCTGTGGCATTTCCAGTTTGTATGCAATGTTTAGAAGTTCATTTCATATTTTGTCATGGGTTCGATTCCAAGGTGCTATAACTGACAGTGGTTCATTTTTTATGTGACAACAATGCACCCTGTAATACTCAAACAAAATGTACATAATCACAATGAACAGGAACAACAATATAATGTGGGTGAATATATATCTGTGCATCCCAGTGTTAATATTATGAATGGTATGAATCGCCCCTGAGTGCATGTCCAGAATTGAGACAATGTAATTTGAAATGTAACTGAGATATCAACAGTAACAAGCCTGAGCTGGAGTCACTGTGGAATATGTATATATACTGATCAGCACACATGGCCAAGTCTTATTGCCATATTTCTTATCTAAAGTGCACACTGAAGAAATAATACATGCATTTACTTCTATTCCATTTCTGTGACTTCTCTTGCACAAATGTGGTTCTTCACGGTGCCCATCATTGTGCACAGGATGATGCATGGGAGATTTCATTCAAGTACCAATTGTTGCTATTTCTTAATGAGCTGTTTGAATGTAACACATGGCATGGGATGGCGATGGGAGTTTTTAATTTAGAAAATAGAGGTGCTGTGAGGAGGACTATAACATTTTTGTAACACTCCTTGTTAAAATGAAGGGTGGTTATACCAGGTCTCAAAACAAGGTTGAGGCTTGGAAGACTTTAGCTATGGCTGTCACTCCTGCTGCTGGCATCCCACGAAACTGTGCCATCACCATTACAGTGACTTAAAAAGGCATAAACAGGGCTTATTTGGCAGATGGGAGGATCGGTATAGAACCCACTCACCACCTCATTACTGTAAGTATATTCCCTTATGACCACACACTACACAACCAAGACATGGCAACACACAATCATTGAACACTGTATTTTTCTTATGAGTAGCTCTTGTAGAGACTGAAGGAAATTGGGAGGCACATCAATAGAGACTACATCACTTCGGAGAGCCACAGGGTAAGTATGAGTTCAGGTATACCTGATTGCCATTTAATAATAATGATTTTACTAATAAGTTATCAAAGATCTGTACATCAGGCCATGACTGGTTGTCAAACAACTATATGAGTATACATAACTCTGCAATTTCCAAGTTGCACATATCTGTATGATTAACTTGTACAGCTTTGCTACTAGTCATTAATCAGGTAAACATGGATGTCTGCAGATTAATATCCAGACATCAGAAAATATTACCTAACATTCATTTTACAATTCAGTACTCATTAGCTGTAATCAAAATGTAAATTAGCATAGCATTATTCCTAAAAGACATTTCAGGAACTGTTCTCCATAAACCAGATTTATAATATTCACTATTTTAGCAAAATGCTTATACTTATGAGAGCCAGGAATATGATAGCAAAAGTGTAACAGTATTTTATGGCATTTCATAATCATATCTGGATGTAAGATTGTTACAAATGTATGTGCAATATGTAATGACTGGCATATTAACATTACTGAAAACTTATGATATTTTTCTCTTTTTTATTTCTCCCCACCCTCATTCTCACTACAGTTTATACTTTTTAAGTCATTGCATTTGAACAATCATTCTGGCTGCATCAAGCACACTGGCAAAGGAAGCTAGACTGGCCATAGTGGCTGAGGCCTCCATCCCTCTATAGGCAGTTGTAGTGATGCCACCACTGGCAGCAGAGGCACCCAACATCTCTGGGTCACAGCCTTGCAGCATTCCCTTCACAGCACCTGCACTACCTACTCCACCTGTGTCAAGTAGCTTTATCCAAGGGGGTGGTGCAATGCTACTCACCCAAAATTGTGGCAGTGGAGGTGGGGATTATGTCATCTGAAAGCAGCTTACAGGGCTGGTAGAATAAATTATGAAGAGGGACCTCTGTGTCTACATCAGCTATATGGAAAGGGTCCTGCATGGAATTGCTGAATTGCTGCTCCATCTGGCAGTGTTCCAGGTGCCTGAGACAGGAGACAGTAGTAATAGTTCTTAGGGTGAGGACTAAATAAGTACTGTACCAATGCTGTATGGGGATGTGCCTCCTACAAATTCCTATGCCTATCCACAATTATGGTACCCCCCACCCTTTTGTTTCTATCACCATCCCTGTCTTGTATGTCCACTATATCTGCCCCGTTACATAACCTATTATACATATCTACCTTGTTATCCCTCAATATCTTTCCCAAAATTCCTCTCTCTGTAAAAAATTAAAAAAGCACACTTGTCCCCCCCCCCCAAAAAAAAAGTATGCCCCATGCATAATTATCCACTTTGCATGTGTATGTGAGTTATACTCTTGATTTGGTCCAGTTAGGCAAAAAACAGTAATTTGTCACAAGCATTTATGACATGAGTATTCAAATTTCCCACATTCTTTCTTCATATACAGTCTTAGCTTGTGAAGAAGTGGACGACTATGGTCCCGTCTCACTATTCTCTTTTTATTACACCCAAAGTATGTTACCATCTGCTTGTTCCCCATTTTCACCACTGTCCTATCAAACCTATTTCATACCTTTAATCTCATCAAAAATGGTTTCACGCATCACACACGTGGTCAGAAATGGCTTATAAACAGAAATTTCTATTTCTGTTCTCAGCATTTGTGCAACACTAGGCATTGGGTAGCACAGCCCACTGTTAGTTCTAGTCCTATGGCAAAAACTCAGAAATAATTATTTATGTGGTAATACTTTGCCATTAGTCACAAATGAGCTTTGCAACAGTGAACTTCAGTATACAGTTCTGCCTAACACTGAAGTCTTGCCAGGGACTTCTATCACTTTCGTATGCTTCTTTGACTTACTGAACACCTGATATAAGAAGTTTGTCTCACATTCTCCTTCACAGTGTCACGTTGCATTCAATAGAACTTGCACAACTGCAATCATAATTGCAGACTGCTATTGATGAGTGTAATAGTAATATCAGTTACATGTATGCCTTGTTATTATCCTGAACATTGTATACACATAGCGGTGAGATTTCAGTGATGCATCCATAAACACAAAATTTAATTACAAAGCTGAATCATGCAGTAATCTGCAGATTAACACTCAGGAAGCCATAGGTGGTTCTGCTGTGTGTGACAACTGTCACCATCACCTAACACCTCCCTGTTCAATCCCTGTAACAGCAACTTTGAGACTGGCTTTATGCACAATTCCTTCACCTCTGACTTTCTAGATACGTGATATTCTAAGCCTCTTGGTGACTTAACATGTGACAGCATTGCTGTGTAACATATTTATTCCAGTTAACAGAGATGGACAAGACTCTTTGGGATAACAGAACAAATTACTTTTACTACTATCATTTTTTATAATGGTTGACACTGAGCAATCTAATTTCCTGATTCTAAACAAATGACCCTTCCTATCATATGGCAAAAAATGACCAGAGTTTTTTCTCTGGCTACATCCGTATGGTGCTCCTCGCACTACTTTACTTAAACCTGCTATGCAACAGGAAGCAATAGTGATAGGAGTATGAGAAGGAGCTTATTTTTATAACAGACTTGAATGTTTAATGTTCCCCTGATGGAATGTTTGACTTATTAATAGTGTGATGTTGTCAAGTTTGATCCACACAACGACATTGCCTGTTTGACAAAGCACATTGCCCATTCCCCCTTACATATGTTTTCTTGCACACAACTATGTGCTGTTTGATACCTGTGGTAAGACATCTTCTGTGGCATCAGTGGTTATACCACAACTCTAGAAAATGTGAACTTAGGCAGGTGTCCATATCCAAAATGTGTACCTAACATGAATGTGTAAGAAAATATTAACAGGCAGGATTGGCTTAACCAACATGTGTTATGTGTAGAATTCCACTTAGTGGTAACATTTACACAAGGAGAATGACTCCACCAAGTCATGTAATCCCTTTTAGGTCCACCATATTCATTCAAACACAATACTCATGTTAACTATTGAACTATCTGTTCTCTGACAGCTATGACATGCCTTTTTCTGTGGCATCAGCAGTTAATGCCCAGCTCAAGAGACTGTGGATTTGGATAAGCATGTGCATGTGTTCAAATCCAGCAATGTCTAATTAGTATGAATGTGCAAGAAATTAGTAACAAGCAGAACTGGCTTACTCAACATATGTGATGAGGATACTTTAACCGTGTGGTTACATTTAAGTGGCTACATTTTTTTCATCCCTCAACCCCCCTTTAGGGAAGCCATATGCCTTCCCACACAATGCTCAGGTTAAATCTTTAACAATGTTCTTCCTGACAACTGTGAAGTTACTTATTCTATGGTGTCAGCAGTTGATGCACAGCTTGTAGACTAAGCAGGTGTTCAAATTTGGCAATATATAACTAGTATGGGTGTATAAGTAAATAATGCATTACTCATGACATGTGATATGCACCATTCTGCTTAGGGGTAATATTAGCAAAGGTGAAGCATTTTGATCTTGAAAGTGTTGCTCTGCTTTTTAAAGGATCCCAAATGAATTCAAATCTGCTTCTTATGATGTCCTTTTTAATGTGTGATTTCTGACCAGTACAATATTATTTCATCTGTGGCATCAGCATTTACTGCACAGCTCTCGAATCTATAGACCTAGGTAGGCAAATGTTCAAATCCAGAAGTGTACATTATGAATGTGTCATAAATGGAAAATGGTAAATGACAGGAGTGACTTACTTCACAGTGATGATTGCTGTACAATTCTACTTAGGGTTACATTTGCGTAGACAGTGTGTTTTGATACATCAAATGCTATACTCCCTTTTAAGGAAGTCTGCATGCATTTAAACATAACACTCATGTTATCCCTTCAATTGTGTGTCTTCTGACAACTGTGTTGTGATTTCATTTGTGGCATTTATAACTAATGCACAGTTCTAAAGACTGTGACTTACATAGGCATGTGTTCACACCCGGCAATGTCTATCTTGTATAAGTGTGGAAAAAAGACAAGGGACAGTGGTGATGTGCTGGATTGGCTTGCTCAACCGATATGATAATGTTTTCTTTTGGATTGGTGTTTTATTTTTGATCCCTTAATTGCTGTCCTTCCTTGTAGGTGTGCCCAATTTAACAACATATGTTTTACATCTTCTGTTGCATAATATTAGCATAAAGCAGCATCCATAATAAATGGTGGGGAATAGTAATTGTCATTTCTGATCCTGTGGCAAAAAATGCAAAAAAATTTGCCTTCGGCCACATAACACTGCTCCCTGTTGTACAACAGAGGTTAAGGATGATGCACAGATGACAACAAGAGTATTATAGGCATGTCTACAAATTTATTATCGTGACTGTCACAGCTTCCACAGTTCACTGTGTGCTGATGTCATATTCAACTGTCTGTGAGGTATGTTGAATGTTGTGATCCAACAGTTAATGGTGTCTGTTACACAGTGCTCACTTCCCTTGTCATTTCCAAATACCTTTCAGCTGTGTATATTCTCATTCGTGTTTTAACAATCTATGCATGATGCCATTAGCTAATACACATGTTATACTACCGTGACTTAGGTAAAAAGGCTTTCCAGTAATATCTGATATACATTGCAGGAATGTATTCAACAATTGTTGGGAGACAATAATGACTTAATGGACAGATGTATGGTGATTAATCCTCCTTGGATATGACCCTTTTACAATAGTCATGCTTATTTTTAAGCATGACTATGCTCTCCTTGGATATAATCATTTTATAGTTGGTGTTGTGCAGACTTTTAACCATGACCGTATTCATTCACAGACATATTTGCTGATGAACTTCATCACTAACAGTGTTTTCTGGCAAATGTTCCATCATAGCACAGGAATAATGACATGTTCCACATCTTCCATGTACCTACATATCACATGTTATTATTTCCACATCTGTCCCAATGTATGCATCATACTATTCCAGCTGACATTTATGATTTTATGACATATCCTTGAGGATTGCAGTCAATAATTACTGTTCACAACATACACTTCACAACATGCATGCTGCTGCAACAATATTTATTGTATCCACTTTTACTATTTTTGGGAGCAGTATGTACACGTTGTCCCTATGTTTATACATTTGCCCACATGTTTATGAGTGTTTGTGCAGCACTCCTGCATTTGGATTTTGAGAGATGTGCCAGTGTGGATTTTAAAGACCTGCATGTGTGTATTTTCCTAAAACACTTTTTTCATCCTGAACATTAAATGACATCTTTGTTAATATGAGTAGCAATGCCAGTATCATTCAAAATGCCCATGAATTCACTCAATGAAATGTGCAACAGTATCAGCCTTCTTTGTTCATGAATTTTCCAAGCTAATGTATTGCTGATCAACCTATCTAATGCTGCAAATGACAGGCATAATCACTGCTGAACCTCTGTTATTGTACACAGTCTTTTGTTTCCATCATGCACACACTTAGGTCATTCACTTCCACATGGCTACAAGTATGTGCCATGAGCTCAAGGTGAGTCTGCTCATCATGTTATGTGCCTTGGCTTTTTGCATATTTGATTAGCAATTGCTACTCGTCACCCTAATAGGAGTGATGATGATGTTAGCTTCAGTGCAAGATGTATATGCTGTTAATAAATCCCCAGGGTGGATCATACTAGCTTCAGTGCAAGATGTACATGCTGTTAATGGATCCCCAGGGTAGATCATATCAACTTAAATGCAAGATATATATGCTGTTAGTGGATCCCCAAGGTGGATTTAGCATCTTGATACCATGTTAGTAATACAATAAGAGGACAATATAAATCTGAATTATGTGACACCATCCACAGTTGGTCAAGCAACAAGGAATTAAAGCCATTAGTAGTGGAAATGTTTCCTCAGGGTGGAGTATCAACTGTTTGCCAGGTTCCAAGTGTCTCACAAATGGCAAATTTAACACAATAGCAGCTTAGTTGAAAGAACTGTATGAATGATGATAAAGCAAGAAAGATTCTGAATCTAAATGGCTGGCTAAACAAACACTTGATACTGGGTACTTTTAAGGAATGAGAGAAAGCGATGGAAACGTTGACCAAAAAATCTTTTGAAAAAATGTTAACCAAGTACCAGAGCTTGCAACTTGATAACACATTCATGAAGGTTTGTATTGCTGCCAAAAGGGTTCCAAATGGACTTAGACCATAGAAGAACCCTAACAGCTTCGTTTCAAGTTCTATTTTATACTGCAATCTGCTAGAATAATTTGATTGCATGGGGCTGGAACTTATGTCTCTTATTATCAAAGACAATGAGAGGCAATTAGCTAAATTGTTAGGGGATATTAACATCAATCAAATGCTGATAACATCAGATCTTCTCTTTGTTTGCAATATGAAAGGGGATACAATAGTATTTTTTAAAGAATTGACACTAGATGTGAGGGTACTATAAAAAGAAAAGAAAAGAAAAAAAATTACTTTGGGACAAAGCTAACTATGAAAATCACAAGATCTATCCCGAACCAAAAGGAAATGTAACTACTACTAACATGGACACGATCAGGGAAATTGGGGACAAAAGATAGGAGAGCATCTTGGAGCAAATTTATAACCTGGGTTCTTCATATGATTCTGCTTTTAGCATTTCCCTTACTGTGCCATTAAGTGAATAGTCTTCAAAACACACTATGGAAGGAACAGCTCCATAGAAGAGACTTTCAAAGGGATGAAGAGATACGGCAAACGAAATTGGAAAAAATGGAATGTCAAGGGCTATTACTAAATCATTACTCAGGTACTGTGTATGACATCAGTACTACAAAATAGTTAATTGCAGCCAACGTCTGCTTGATAAGAATTTCTTCAATCTGTGTACCAAGGGTTTTACTTTTGTTCCTTCCAAAGCTGTAAATCTAGTTGACAAACTGGTGGAGCTAAAGCTTTATACTAGAAAAGTAAAATTGAATTTACTTTTTTCTAACATGAACAATGGTTTAAATAAATAATTTCTTAAAAGGACTAGTACTGTTACATCTTTCCTTGCAAAACCAAAACCAAACCCAGAAGCAAATGTTGGTAAAAACAAGACAAGAAGAACCAAACCAACACCGGGTGGAGATGAATGCCAATAAATATCCAAAAGGTACGAAGTACAAATAAAAACTCAGGTTTATTGTAAACGCAAGTGAAACACAATGACACTCGTTTTCGTTACAAAAGTAACTTCATCAGACAACATGGCTAGTTGAATTTCCTCCTTATATATTAATATCAATTAAAATGCTTGTTGAAGCAATTAAATCTTAAAGAAACATAACAAAAAAAATCCATATTTTTAAAATAAAATATGTATATACATAAGAACTGTATATACTAAAATGTTGTTTTATAAATACAAAAAGTATATATAAATACATATAAAATATTTATAATATTTGTGCATATTGAAAATGTAATATTCTCAAAAAATGTGTTTCAATGCAAGAATATATTAAAAAACCCATCACAGCCTATATATTAATAGCTTTTAATTTTAATATAGGCTTGATGGATATGTAATCATTAAGCCCAGGTTCCTTGTTGGCCTCCAACATAACTTGCCAAATAGTCTCCCTCTGCTCTAATATTGTCTGCCACGGCCCACCCCTAGAATCCTGTTGAATACTGTCCAATACAAAAAATAAAAATTTTGCATTAGGACATAAATGTGTATGTTTAAACAGGGCATTTGTGCTGTTTCCTTTGTGCAAATCGTATGTGTGTTCGTAAATTCTATGTTTCAGGGAGCGCTCGGTCTTCCCCACGTAGTATGCCGGGCATGAAATACACATAGCTAAATACACCACTCTTTGGCTGTTACAATTGTAATATGCTTTGGCTTTGAGGGTTCTGTTTTTAGCTGCTAAAAAAACTTCTTCAGCATGCACAATGTAAGAACATTGTGCGCAAGACCCACATTTAAAAGTGCCCTTTCGTGGTCTAAAGGAATGTTGTAGGAAGGGTCCCTTTTCTAAAATATTTTTAATACTGTTTCCTTTATGGAAAACTGACCTCATATCTTTACCATGCAACTTACACAAGTCAGTAACCTCAGAAAAGGCTTCCCATTCTCTGCTAATAATATCTCTAATTTTGCAAGAATGATAAAGCAAGAAAGATTCTGAATCTAAATGTCTGGCTAAACAAACACTTGATACTGGGTACTTTTAAGGAATGAGAGAAAGCGATGGAAATGTTGACCAAAAAATCTTTTGAAAAAATGTTAATCAAGTACCAGAGCTTGCAACTTGGTAACACATTCATGAAGGTCTGTATTGCTGCCAAAAGGGTTCCAAATGGACTTAGACCATAGAAGAACCCTAACATCTTTGTTTCAAGTTCTATTTTATACTGCAATCTGCTAGAATAATTTGATTGTGTGGGGTTGGAACTTATGTCTCTTATTATCAAAAACAATGAGAGGCAATTAGCTAAATTGTTAGGTGATATTAACATCAATCAAATGCTGATAACATCAGATCTTCTCTTTGTTTGCAATATGAAAGGGGATACAATAGTATGTTTTAAAGAATTGACACTAGATGTGAGGGTACTATAAAAAGAAAAGAAAAAAAATTACTTTGGGACAAAGCTAACTATGAAAATCACAAGATCTATCCCGAACCAAAAGGAAATGTAACTACTACTAACATGGACACGATCAGGGAAATTGGGGACAAAAGATAGGAGAGCATCTTGGAGGAAATTGATAACCTGGGTTCTTCATATGATTCTGCTTTTAGCATTTCCCTTACTGTGCCATTAAGTGAGTAGTCTTCGAAACACACTATGGAAGGAACAGCTCCATAGAAGAGACTTTCAAAGGGATGAAGAGATACGGCAAACGAAATTGGAAAAAGTGGAATGGCAAGGGCTATTACTAAATCATTACTCAGGTACTGTGTATGACATCAGTAGTACAAAATAGTTAATTGCAGCCAACGTCTGCTTGATTAGAATTTCTTCAATCTGTGTACCAAGGGTTTTACTTTTGTTCCTTCCAAAGCTATAAATCTAGTTGACAAACTGGTGGAGCTAAAGCTTTATACTAGAAAAGTAAAATTGAATTTACTTTTTTTCTAACATGAACAATGGTTTAAATAAATAATTTCTTAAAAGGACTAGTACTGTTACATCTTTCCTTGCAAAACCCTTGCTAATATATGAAAGAATGTGTGAACTCGAGTTACATAATCTGGTGCGTGACAAGAAAAAATTTTTTTTTACAATATAAATAAACATTAAACTCATTGCTTGAACAAGTTGAGTTAATGATAGATCAGTAAGAATAATGAAACCAGACAAGAGAAAGGGCATTATTTTAATGAAGTGCTTTGAGTAGTCTGGTAAGACGTTACAATATTCAAATGGTGGTTTATTTTTTGCTCCGTCTCTAAAATGAGTTAAGTTTTTATGGTTAAGAGAATGAAATTCTGACTATGAATTATCAAAGTTTATTCAGTTTTTTGAATGTACAAAATCCCTTTGTACTATCTATATTTGAAATTCCAAAAACTCACAAAAGCATAAGTGACCCTTCTTTAAGAACAACTGAGGCAAAAGTAGGGTCCAGCACTGAACCCTTGGCTACACTAGTAGATGCAAAACTAAAATATTTTTTTCGAGATGAACCTCATGCCCTAAATGACTCATGGGATTTTCTAGCTAAGAGAGCTTCATATAGGTACTCAGATGCAATTAAGTTTGCCATCATGGATGTTAAGAACCTATTTTTAGCTATTCCCCACCAGAGTGGTATGAATTGGTTCCATAAAGCACTACTAACATGGAACACACAGACTGACCCCCGCCACTCCCGTAACTTTAATATACCAACTCCGAGATCGCACTACAGTGCAGAAATGGAAATCTTTCCATTCCGCACTATAGTGGGATTCTGGTTTCACATTGTCAGTATTCCAAATGTCGGAATTATGGTTGTCGGCCATATGGCTGTCGGCATTCTGGAATTTCAGCATTGTGAATGAGACCCATAATGCAATACTGAAAGTTATACTAGGAGACAATATAGGACATCTGAGCCATAATATAAGAAATTGGAAGCATACAATAGAAAGGGAAATAAGTCAAGTATAACTAAAACTGATCTGTGTACATGCAATAGAGAAACGCAGAAAGTGCAATAGAACCTGATTTGTGTATGCACAACAGAGAAACACAGAAAGCAATAAAAACTGATTTGTGTATTCACAGTCAAGAAGCACAGAAAGTGCAATAGAAACTGATTTGTGTATGCACAACAGAGAAACACAGAAAGCAATAAAAACTGATTTGTGTATTCACAGTCAAGAAGCACAGAAAGTGCAATAGAAACTGATTTGTGTATGCACAACAGAGAAACACAGAAAGCAATAAAAACTGATTTGTGTATTCACAGTCAAGAAGCACAGAAAGTGCAATAGAAACTGATTTGTGTATGCGCAATACAGAAACACAAAATACAAAAGAAAATGATTTGTGTATGCACAATAGAGAAACACAAAGTACAATGGAAACTAATGTGTGTATGTGCAACAGAGAAACACAGAATGTGCAATATAAGCTGATTTGTGTATGTGCAACAGAGAAGCACAGAAAGATAGATTATGATAGATCAATAAGAGTAATGAAACCAGACAAGAGAAGGGGCATTTTTTTAATGAAGTGCTTTGAGTAGTCTGGTAAGATGCTAGAATATTCAATTGGTGGTTTATTTTTCTGTCTCTAAAATGAGTTAAGTTTTTATGGTTAAGGGAATTAAAATCTGACTATGGATTACCAAAGTTTATTTAATTTTTTGAATGTGAAAAATCCCTTTGTACTATCTATATTTGGAATTCCAAAAACTCACAAAAGCACAAGTGACCCTTCTTTAAGAACAACTGAGGCAAAAGTAGGGTCCAGCACCGAACCCTTGGCTACACTAGTAGATGCAAAACTAAAATAATTTTTTTCGAGACGAACCTCATGCCCTAAATGACTCATGGGATTTTCTAGCTAAGAGAGCTTCATATAGGTACTCAGATGCAATTAAGTTTGCCATCATGGATGTTAAGAACCTATTTTTAACTATTCCCCACCAGAGTGGTATGAATTGGTTCCATAAAGCACTACTAACATGGAACACACAAACTGATTCTGAAATAAACATAATTTCTACAGTCAATGGAAATTGTTTTGGAAAACAATTTTGCATACTTTGATTTTTTTTCAAAAGGTGAAGGGAATATTAATGGGTACATCAGCAGCCCCTATTATGCTAATATTGTTATGTGGCATTGGAAAGTGAATTTTATATTTAAATGTACCTTTTATACCTTAGATTCCTTGATGACATTTTTATTGTTTGGAAGGTCTGAAGGGATGAATTTGACATTTTAATACATATGTTAACAACCCTGTTGATTTTTTTAAATGTACTTGTCATTCTGATTGTTTTACTATCAATTTCTTGAATATTAATATCACCAAGAATGCGATTTGTATAGCTTTGAATCCAACATATTTAGAAAGGACAACTTTTCAAAGGCTACTTACCAGAACCGTACCATGGTCAAGTGGGGCCCTAGGCAGGTTAATGGGGCAAGAGCCCTCTAACAGACCCCCCCCCCCAACAGCATCCCCCAAGCTATTCCAGTGTCTCATTACTTGGCTATTTCTCCCCAGTTACCATAAACACTGTTCAAACCTGTCAGTGTGCATACTTTTTTCTTTACTTCTACAATGATTAGAGATATTTAAAACTTTTATTTTAAATGTAATAGTAAAAACACTGATAGCCATTTGCTAAACAAAACAATAATCTCACAGTGAATACAGACTTAACACAAACAGTAAGCTTCTCTACCACTGAACCTCACATTCATTTAAATGGCACTGAAACCCACATTCAAAGGAAATGCATCTGCCCAGTGGTGGATTAAGTTTACCTTTCGACCATTTTCAAACCACAGGCCCCTTGCACAAATTTTTTGAACCACACATATATTTACATGTTCTTTAATGGACGGTCCTGATTGTATTAAATTATATTCCTTGTATAATACAGCACCACTTGTTAGAGAGTGTTTTAAATTTATATGTTTGAATATTTTTTTCAGTAAGCAATAAAACAAAACATATGAACCAATAAGGACAAAGCTATCCATTAAAGAACATTTCAACCACAAAAGGCCACTCAGGCTTCTGTCATTACAATTCACCAACATCCATCAATATACACAATCTCTGCAGAAGTAAAAGTCATCTGAATAATTCTACATTAAAGAGATCTATAACTAATGAAGAGGTTGCTGCTGGCAAACAACTTTACATTTTGGTGTTTCAAATACAAATTCAGTGCCTGCTGCCCTTGAAGAACAAACTGCCTGTGTTACATTAAAAATGGTAAGCTGGTAATATTTAAATATGGAATGGCTGTAAAAAGGTTCATGCCCCATCCCTCTTTAAATGAGGAACTGCAATATCAACACTCCATGTACATGGTATGGAAATAGAACCCACAGCCTTCTGCACCAAAAGCAAGTATGCTACCTGTTGCACTATTAAGACTGCTTTTAATATGCATAGCACAAACACTGATGATGGCCATTTGCTAAACAACAGTTACACATTGAAAACAGACTCAGCATGAGAAACAGTAAACTTCTCTCCCCTTGAAAGTCAACAGTCAAAAATGCACAGAAGCTCAGCAGTCTTTCAAAATGCACTGAAACTTAACAGTTTGGCAGCTGGTGTAGAGGATTCAGTCTCTAGGGTTCTGTATTGAAGGTACAGGGTTTGACCTTGAATGAGTTAATCAACCTGCCATTCCTAACTAGGACATTACACACACACACACACACACACACACACACACACACACACACACACACACACATGGAATCCATGCTTGTTTTTACACATAGACATCTGGAATCCATGCTTGATTTTAAATTGTGTGCATTGCATAAGTTTAAATGTGCATGGGTCTTACTGAAGACACTACTAATTTTACTGTCATTAAATGCAACACACTGTTGATTAAGATGTTTTCATATAAACCTGGTGCATGGGAAGCCTTATGTAACAATTGCCAGAATATTTCTCTGTGTCATAGCCTATCTTCCCAGCAACCTCTCCTTTTGTATATTGAAACCTTCTCCAGTACAAAGAAAAAATGCTGAACTCTTCAATATGGACAGGGATGACGTTTGTTTTATGTATACAGGGAGTCTGTTCCAGAGGAACGGTATCCTTTTTGAGATATACCTGTTCCTCCAAACCATTCTGGTAATGTTGCAAAAGAGGTTTAGATCCCTAGAACATGAATTGCTGATGCCATTTGACTTGCTGATGTGCAGTATATCCATCATTAATGGGTCAGAAGATGGCTGTTTGTTTATGTATTTTCCTTTATTTACTTGGAAAGTCTGACTGGACATAAAATCCTATTTTACTGGAGGCCCACTGTGAAACATTCCAAGAAAAACATTAGTGATACATTCCAGATACAAAGCTATATATATTATATTCAAGATATCTGCTGGATACAGTAACACTGAGGAAATGTATTATATTTAAACAAGAAAATAACTGGTGAAGCAGTAATGTCCAAATCCTGTTATATTTCCAAAACAGAGCCATAGTAATTGAGAAAATATACCTCCTGAAAGAAGCAACTAACTGACACAGGTAGTGAAGAAATAATAGGACATCTGAACCTTATAGAAATGACTTTAGTGATGTTTGCTACTGAGAGTTAAAAAAGTATATAATGCAATAGATAAAGTTATACTAGTAGGCAGTATAGGACATCTGAGCCATAATATAAGAATTTGGAAACATACAATAGAAAGGGAAATAGGACAAGTATAACTAAAACTGATTTGTGTACATGCAATAGAGAAACACAGAAAGTGCAATAGAACCTGATTTGTGTATGCGCAACACAGAAACACAGAAAGTGCAATAGAACCTGATTTGTGTATGCACAACAGAGAAACACAGAAAGCAATAAAAACCGATTTGTGTATTCACAGTCAAGAAGCACAGAAAGTGCAATAGAAACTGATTTGTGTATGTGCAACACAGAAACACAGAAAGTGCAATAGAACCTGATTTGTGTATGCACAACAGAGAAACACAGAAAGCAATAAAAACTGATTTGTGTATTCACAGTCAAGAAGCACAGAAAGTGCAATAGAAACTGATTTGTGTATGTGCAATACAGAAACACAAAGTACAAAAGAAAATGATTTGTGTATGCACAATAGAGAAACACAGAAGTACAGTGGAAACTAATGTGTATATGCAGAACAGAGAAACACAGAAAGTGCAACAGAAGCTGATTTGTGTATGCGCAACAGAGAAACACAGAAAGGGCAATAGAAACTGATTTGTGTATGCACAACAGAGAAACACAGAAAGAACAATAGAAACTAATTTGTGTATGCGCAACAGAGAAACACAGAAAGTATAATAGAAACTGATTTGTGTATGTGCAACAGAGAAACAGAGAAAGGGCAATAGAAAATAATTTGTCTATGCGCAATAGAGAAACATAGAAAGCGCAATAGAACCTGATTTGTGTATGCACAATAAAGAAACACAGAAAGTACAATAGAAACTAATTTGTGTATGCACAACAGAGAAACACAGAAAGTGCAATAGAAGCTGATTTGTGTACGCGCAACAGAGAAACACAGAAAGGGCAATAGAAAATAATTTGTCTATTTGCACTAGAGAAACACAGAAATTGCAATAGGAACTGATTTGTGTATGTGCAACAAAGAAACACAGAAAGTACCACATAAATTGATTTGTGTATGTGCAGCAAAGAAACACAGAAAGTACAACAGAAATTGATTTGTGTATAAGCAACAGAGAAACGCAGAAAGTGAATTAGAAACTGATATGTGTAAGAGGAGAGCAGTAAGATGTGAAGTGAAGTACTGTAAGCAAACTATTTAACAAAAGCAGAGACAAGTGTGGACTGATTAGCACATAATACAGGCAGTGTTCTTATGAGGATAATGGGAAAAAATAAAAAAATAGGGAACAAGAGAGTAATAGAAAATGGTATATGTATCTCAGTTTATTTCAATGATAGTGAACATAGTGTGAGACAAGTGACCATTGATTAGAGGACACAATCACATAGGCTATATATATATTTATATATATATATATATATATATATGTATATATATATATATGTATATATATATATATATATATATATATATATATATATATATATATATATATAGTATTTTTACAGGTATTATAAACTTCTGTTTTATAAAAGATAGTAATGTAGTGTACAATTCATACCAAACCTGTAATTATACAGTGTGAATGAAATAGTCAGAAAAAGAAATTATTGTTGTAATAGACCATGAATTGGCCCCATGAACATCATGAATGCTGTATGCAACTGCTACTAGTATATTACTGGAAAGAATTTCCATTTCTTTGCTCTAAACAGGTCATAGTATGGAAAGGCATGTAAGCAAAGTAAAGTAATTCAGCACTTAATTCAGGTTAGAACATAAATCTAATGCTAGCAGAAAATCTGGTGATAGCAGTATATCAGATGTGAGATGCATTCTAACACATATTTCTTTAATCTGGTTAATTGTATCAATAATCCATTTGACCCAAACATTACTTTATTGAATAGGGAAGTGTGGGGTCAAAAAACTCGGCAATGCATAGCTAAGGACAATTTCTAAACATAGCTAGTCAACCTAAGCATTATCTCTAGAGTTTACTAAAAGAAATGGTTGTGCCTGGAGAAATTCCTTTAGACACAGGGAGGCCATACAAATTCCATCTAGATAGCCTTCCATATGTGCTGAAAAAGAACTAAACATTAATATGCCATGTTTTAGCAAAACTGTAACACATGGAGAATCTGACTAGCAACTTATGTTGACAACTTGATACAGATAATTTATGTGTTATGCCATTGCTTGGAACATCCAAGCAGATAAATAAGTATTCTGATTAGTCTACTGTTAGTGTTTAATCACAATAACATAGTAAAACAGAGGAGTGCTGTACTATGATGGCCCATAATATGCCAGGAGGGTGTTGAAGTCTGATGTTCTTATGTGTCAGAGTGATGTGTTTTCCGACACCCCCATATTATAGAAGCCCAGTCAGACATGATGACATTAGTGTAATAAAGGTTAAATGTAATGTATTTTCAGAATACTAAACACTTACATGACAGGACACATTATGATTATAAAATGCTGTTAGACTAGAGCAGTGTAACAGTCTAAGGGTGAGAGAGAAGATTAATACACATTAATGCATTATAATACCTTAAAGGTGTTTTGTGTTATAACTGTAATCAATCATAACAGACATAATAGTACCCTTGGATAGATCAGTGCAATAACAAAAGTGTGATATATTGAAAATCTGTCATGGTTTGGCAGAGATATAATATATTAAGATAATAACAAATCATACAAAAGATGGAAGTATGGTTGTTGCCTCCAACCCATCATAACTGCATGAGGCGTTAGAATGACATCCATCTAAGAAGTAATGCAGCTTTTGTTAAATTAAAACCATGTGACCAGTGATTCTATCATATACACTACACTAGGTGGTAGCCTATAATATCTTTAGTCTTAAATGGTTTTGTCACAGGGCAAATGTTTTCTTGCAGAACCTTTTGCATGTTTGTGAGCTGAGGAAAAGTAATACAAGAGGAAGTAAAAGGACAATAGACTGGGTGAATATGCATTTGAAATTTAATACTAATGTCCCTCCTTATGTTTACAAAACTATCTGTAAACCTTCCTGATATGTAAATTATCTCATAAAAATGAAAAGCCTTTAACAAAACAGCTGAGATATAGAGTGACATATAGATCTGCATAATGGAATCAAGACAAAAGCTTGACTCTGTAGATATGAATGCATTTTGCATTTATTACTCTTGCTGGAAGGTAGCTTTCATCATTACTCATGTTGCCCCTCATCTTGATAAAAAAATAGCCAGATCTGACAATTAGTTATTTATGTATCAATATTTAGATCATAGACGGCTGTGAATGAAAAATATTTTCTTTTCAGGCTCTATAGTAGTACTTACAAATGCAGAAATCCCTTTCTCAAACAGCATTGCAGAAATAATGCTCCAGGAAGGAATCTAGTTAGGTGACGAGGCCTGAACGACAGCTTCTCCATACAGCTTTCATTTCCTATCATTACATGTAATTCTACAGACTGTCATGTTTGCCTTTGAAAGAAATGAAAAAATCTCTTTCATCAGTGTTATTACTTTATTCTTTTCTTGTTTGATTGTCTTTAATAGGCTTCATTGTTTATATGAACAGCTGTCACTGATATCTTACTGAGATGTTTAACAACTATTTTGAAAAGAACAAAGAAATAAATATGCCCACCATGTCAGTTTACATGTTTTTTTTTTTTTTCAGGAAAAGAGAGACCTCGAAATACTTGCAAGTGAACCTGTCTGCTAACAACATATTTTAATTTCAGTTTCATTCAAAAATACATTTGGGTATGAATCAGCAAGAAGTGCAAAGAGGAGGATAAATTATGGAAATGTAATAAGAATGCAGCTACTTCTGCTGCAAGTGACAAGATTTAAAACTGGGGAAACAGATTTTCATTTCTTTACCCAGGAGTTCTACCATGTAGACTCCTAATAGAAAATACAATACACATACACACCTCTCTCATTCTTTCTGTCTCTAGTTAGATAGATAGAGCAAAAGCTCAAAATATTGAAATTAAAAATCATGAAAAGTCAAAATACTGAAAACCTATTTAATGCAGGAAGCAACCCCTGCCCCCCTCCGCACCCCCCATACTCCCTCTGGGATTGGACAACACTGGGGAAGGACAAATTCTCATTTTCAATATTTTGATTTTTTGACATTTTGGATTTCATCATTTTGGGTGGTAACAATAGTCATAGTCATTACGAGAACATATTAAGACTATCCAGCCACTCTATCTACGAATGAGCACAGCTGAGGTGCGATGTATAGACTCCATTTATGCTACATCTGATGGGTGCAAATAAGCATAAGCATATGAAATCATAATGAGATGTAAATGAGGAATGATGTAACCCAATGTATGCTAATACAGCATTTGTCTCGTTATTTGTGATTCACAGGGAAATGTTCCCACCTTTCCATGCTGTCTGCAGATACATTATATAAAGGGTAGTCCTGCTAATCTTATCTATTTTGCAATCTGTGAAAATACTGTCGCTTGCAACTACCTTGCTATTTCCTGATGTACCAAGAAAGGTGGGGATAACAGGCAGAGAATAACTCACCATAATTGTGATAATCAAGAGATACTAAATAGGCTTACAGTGGACAGGGATATTACATGGGTCTGAGTGACTATATATGACCCCACAGGATTACTGGAGGAATGCCTGAACTTCCTGTGCCTGAGAATATTAAGCTATGTACAACCCTCACTACACTTCCTGGGGGACCTTCCAGATACAGACTGGGCACACAATGAGTATCTCACAGGCTTCTGCGTAGGGGATACTTCAGCAGTTCTTGGATTTACTCTTGGCACATGTGGATCAGTACATCTATTTACCAGTGTCATCTCAGGACCAAGCCAGGACTAGGTGCACCTTTTATGAGGTGGCACATTTCCCTGAGAAACTCATTGTAATAGATTGCAACCATGTTGTAATTAAGGTCCCATCTTGTCCATAGGGGAGCAATACTACAGTGGGAGTCTATCAATTGCCAAATAGTTTGTGATGCATGCTCATTTTGAAAATCTTTTTATTTATAACACTTTTTTTGCCCAGAGGGTAGTCATTTACAAGCAATAATTTTTGTTTGTAGGGGTGAAATAGGAGAATTTGATAAGTTTATGGATGATTAAAAAAAAACACTTTTGCGTTGTCTTTTACTCACAGGACACATTAAAAAGTGATGCAGTTTCTTGATGTAGAGTTTTTCATAAGCACTGATATGGTGGTCCATTTCAGATATTTTTTTAAAGAAACTGCCGCCAACAATTTTTTATTGGCCACAAGTATGCATCCTCAACATTTATTAGATTCCTTACCTTATGGGGAGTACAGATGTGTTTTCAACAATACATATAATAAGGCCACTTTGGAAAGAGAATATTCCAGAATTAGGAACAGATTAACAGGCAGAAGTCACAAGTGTGGCTCTGTGTTTTATTTCACCGATGTCTTTGCCCAACATCCTGGCAGTGCACATGATTCCCGTATCTGGTGCACTAGCTCACTGTACACCTCTTCCTGCATGGAAGGATATCCAGTGGTCATTTTGTTGGCAAGCTTATTTTTTTTCTTTTTTTTTTGCATTTAAGTAATTATTCATGATAAAATGTCTTTGTTTTATTGCCCCTTTTCTCTGTTTCCATCTCTGTCTCTCTCTCGTTCTCATTTTCTGTCCTTTTTTTTTTTTTTTTGTATTTCAGGTGATGCTGGATATCTACTAAAGCCATGTTGACACCAGTGAGAAATTCAAGTGGAGATGCAGAAGATGCCTATAACATATACATGTCCCAGACTTGTATTGTTATCAAGAGGATCTTTGGCCCCTGAAGAGTCATTTTAGGCACCTGAATGAGTCTGTGGGTGTCCTTCAGTATGACCCAACTGCTGCATGCAGGATATTTACTGCATGTTGCATTCTGCAGAGCATGATTATGCACCAGTCTGGTGGTGAAGTGATCCATGCTGTCACTGCAGCTCCCAGTTCCAGTCAGTTAACCAGCTGGTAGCAGCAGTAATGGACCTCATGTGGCAGGCTTGTGCATGGCTTACAACTGCACAGGTAAAGAGACATTGTCTAGTCCAGAACTATGAAACATGGCAGTCAGGTCAATATTTATGTTCTTGTAAAAAACAAATAGAGTATATCTAATGCATGCAATGATATCTGTGATCTGTGCTGTATGGTACATGGTCTACTGTCACCGTTCATCAGACATTCCTTCTCATTTTTACATATTTTTTGTCAGGATAGTTACTTATACTATTGTTTGTAAAAGTCATGCCTGAGTGCTCATTGATTCCTGTTCAGTGATGTTGTAAGGCATCATATAAGGAATAATCACATTTTAAATGTTTTGCACAATACATTCAAATGAGGTGGTTTACCTAACTATGCATGTACTGAATGTCCTGATGTGGTGTAATTAGTAAAAAGTGTTACTTCAGTATTTAACTTGAGTTCATACCTTGCAAATGAATGAAAATTTATCATACTGTTTTAATATTATGCAATGCTTTCTCAGTTTAAAGTATATCTGTTGACGTATTGCCATCACATTATTTTATTTCATCATATACAATAACTTGTGGCTTTGGAGACAAAAATATCATCATTTGTGCAGCAATGAGGGTGAAGTGGCAGCAGTATTTGTTTACAAGGTAGGATACTCATTCTTATCTGTAGTTTTCTCATTACTGTGTTTCCATGAAAACTTGTGTGAGTTATAGGTAACTACCAGATTTAAGAATGGCAATGCATAGAGCATCGGTGTTAATGACAGCAGTCTTATAACATACACATTGCTTTTCACAGTCCCACAAGGTTTTAAACAGTATCATTGTCTTGCTTCCCCATTTTTTAATAACTTATTCCATTTCCAGTTAAACATTGACCTGTTTTTCTGAAGGTCAGCTTATAAGTAACAGAAATGTCAGAATTGATTCACAGTAAAACAATGTCAAATGTGTTATACACATCTCCTAACGATATGCTAGGTAATGGTGTGATTATCTTTGAAGAGAGGCTCTCAGGACAGCAGGATTGTGAGCTGGTCTGATGCCACGGTCTACTTGATGCAGGGGATCCTACAAAACACTGATCTGACAGTGTTGCAGGAACATGACTGGGACCTCAAATAAGTAGTTCTGCTAGATGTAGATGAACACTGATGTGATCTGCATGAAATCTGTTATGTTTGTTCCCCCAATGAATTACAGTACTTTCTTGAGAAGTACTTGTATTCTCATGTGATTTGACCTCACATGTCCTGACTAACAGTACCCTGCCATCTTCCCCTTCCAAGTCCTAACTAGTGCACAGATGAAGGTGGCCACTGATGCTTGCTGTGCCACCATATTACAAATCAGTGTGATCATGACATTATTCCCATTCTGTGTCATTTCCTTTTCCAAGTAGTGCTGACAATCCTCATGCACACCCTAGAGGACTCTGACCATTTCCAGCTGACTCTCTGTGACAGTGCTGTGAACCCTAACAATGTGACACCACATTTCCTGCTGGGGCAGCCAATGTTTTACATTCTTCCTCTGATAGCTAAGACAAGTTTCCATGCAGATTGTTGGATCCATATGTGTGAGGAGGCTGTTTATGCTCTTGGCATGAGATCCTACCATTAAATATGGAGAATGTATACCACTTTCCTCAGGCTGCATCATAAATATGCTATCATCATCATAACCATCTTCAACAGCCATTCTGCTGCTGATATCCTCCAAAGTTATTGGTATACTGTTACTGTTTGTTTCAGCTGGTGACCCTGTAAAAAATATTTGAAAACATTACCAATAAAATAAGTGCATACACTGCTGCACACTTATTAAGGAAGTGTGGAGCACACTTACTGGGCACACTGCCTTCATTGTCATTCTGTGTAGATGTAGAAGGTTCATCTATTAAAAGCAATTATCATGTGTTTAATGTAATCATTCCATGTCAGCATTCAGTGGTCTATATAAATATATGTTACTGTTTTTAAACCAACCTTCCCGAGCAGACAAGTGTTACTGCTGCAGGCATTGTTAATAGACAAATGACAGCTTTACACTATTCTCCAAAGCCATGGTAATGTGTCTACCATATTAGTAACAAACATTTCTTCAGGGTAACTCACTCATTTGCATCATTTGAAGTGTTTCATATTAAATTATAATATTTTTATTATTTTTTTTTACTTTAAAAAGTCCATGGTTTCTAAACTTATTTGCTGCCTAACTCAAGTAATCACAAGTTAATATGGTGATTTTAAACTATTTCACTTACATTCATGTCCATTTACGTGTTTTTATTTTCAAATTAGGCTCTATAAATCACACTAATACTCAAATGTGTACTGTCATTCATGCACCTAAATTTCTCTCATTTACTCAGGAATGCAACCTCAGGTTTATGTGAATTAGCTGTGCAATGTGGCAAAGTCTGCCTCAATCCTAAACAGTCTCCAGCATGCTCTTAGAATGTGTGCATAACTACAGATGTACTTAAGTCTAAATACATTTAGAAAAAAAAACAAAATGTAGCTATATGTATGGCTGTTTGCACAACCACAAAGTGTAATCTATGCCCATCTAACATCATCTTACACATTTTTTCACCTCAAATCAGTCAACATTTAATAAAAGTTGGAAATCACACACATAGGAATATGATTTCTGCAAGCCTCCCCTCCCAAAAAAAAAAAAAGAAATACTGCTGCTCTACTGTATGAATAAATGACATTCAGGTACAATACTCCAAAAATGGTAGCTAAGGCAATGACCAGAAATTGTAAGTAATACAAAGAAAAATGATAATTGCATACTGTTTTTTATCTACCATATAAATAAAATGTGAATGTATTCCTTTAAAAAAATACATGTATGTGACAAAGCATTTTTGGTTAGATCAAACTTGCCAATAATAATACTATTTGCTCTAGGGCTCCTGCTGATAAACTGGATTTGCTTTAGATGATGTCACACCCCAGAGAGTGGGGTTCTAAACCTGTGAACTACAGCCTTGCTCATACTTTCTTTATTTTAGTTGCAGCACTTCGAATGATAGCAGCACTTGTTTTACTCAAAGAAATTTCTGTTAACATTTTTTCCATATCTTCAAATAGATTGAACCATAAATAGTGAAACATAAAATAATATAACATAATCAACTACTCAACTATTTACAAAAGAAACTATATACAATTGCTTAAGTATACAATCTATAACATCACATTTCCATATACAATATACAATTTGTATTAAGATGCTGTGCTGACTAATCAGATCAATTTGTTTTGTCCAATATTTCATCAACTTTCTGCCAATAAGTGATGTATGATGTTGTCTTATCAGTTCTTTTCTTTATGGTTGCTACTTCCATTCGAGACACAAAGACTGTGATTTTCTTGAAATTTTGAAAAGTTGGTGGTGCTTTATTCTTTCAGTAAGTTGTTATGGCTTTACGTGCGATGGCAAGCGATGTCCACAGTAAAGGATATTTTACTTTTGAGACACACTGTGGTGTGGGTACATTAAACAAAACTAATGACTTAAGTAACTGAAAAGTATCATTAAAAATTGTTTGAAAGAAATAATTAATTTAAAAAACAATATTTATTCAGTGAATGACAATCAAAAAACGTGTTCCCAATCTGCTTTTATATGAGTTTTACATCCCCAACAATCAATATGTTTCTTATATACTAGTTTTAATCTATAGTGGGTTAGAAAGGATCTATGTAGGAATTTCCATGCGTATATTTTCCTCTGAACTGACTTGGTGGTAAGGCTTGATGATAAAAGGATCATTTATTTTTCATTTTTATCAGGATCCTTTTGATTAACCTGATTAGAATAATTCCAATAACTATTATTGGTGTAATTCTTTGTTTCTTTAAGTGACTTATAAATTTTGGATACATATCCTTGTCCTTTATAAGTATTATTTAGTAAAAGTATCATAAAATCTATGAACATAGGAATATTATTTTTAAACTTCGATGTCATCAATTCCAGCTTATTTGATGTACTGTCTTATTTGTTGTATTGGTAGCCACAATTTATCATCTAACTCAAATTTCCTTTTATTTTGATCTAGTGTGAGTAATGTATTGCCATTGAGTATTTAATACCAACAAATCACTTCTTTTTCTTTAAGCTCTTTAATTACATTTGAATCAAAGATCATTATTGTGTACAAGCTACAGGATGCAATATAAAAAACATGTCGTTATATCTGGGTTCATGTTTCTGTATTTTCTAAACAGTATTATTGTTTCAGTAACAATTATATATATTGTTTTTATATTTTTATTAAATATTATGTTATCTCTTATCTCATTATAAAAAAAACTTTTGTTGGATTTATATTATATTATTTATGGGCTGAGTTACTAATGATGTTACATATAGATTCATGAATTATTTTCCATTTGGCTGTATAGGTTGAGTTCAGCCATAGAGTAACTGTTTTAGTAAAAGATGCCAATGAATAAATCTTTATATCTGGTAGATTAATTCCACGCTTCTCCCAACCTTTTAAATGGTTGTTAAGTGTGATTAGAGGCTTATTGTTGAACCAAAGGAAATTCAGCATCATTTTATTGTATTGCTGTATAATTTTTTAGTAGGAGGGATTGAAAAGGATTATATATAATATAAAAATTTTGAGAAAATGATTGATTTAATTATATACAACCTATCTTCCATTGTATAAAACAACTTATTCCATTTCTGCATTAATGATTTTATTTGACTTAGTATATGAATATAGTTAACATTTATTGTTTCTCTAGTGTTGCTAGTTAGTAAGATTCCTAGGTATTTAATTTTATTATCAGGCGCTAAGTACTTAGTCATTATTTAATTCCCTTTTATTTGAGTTAATTAATAAAATTTTAGTTTTGATTTCATTAAATACAAGACCAGAAATAGTTTGAAAGAAGTTCATTGTTTGGAATAATTCAGTTAATGATTTATCTTTATCAGATATTGTCAACAGGATGTCATCAGCAAATAATTGTATTTTCATTTCTAATTTATTCCTAGTTACTATGCCTTTAATATTTGTGATTATTCTAACATAGTTAGCAATAGGCTCAATTGCTAATGCAAACAGTAAAGGTGAAAGTGGGCATCCTTGCTTAGTTCCTTTTCTAATAGTTATAGAAGTAGAGAGACATGACCCCATCTTAACATAGGCCAGAGAATTTTGATATAGTGTTTTAAATAAGAATGTTAATTGTTGTGAAAAACCATATTCTTCTAGTACCACCAGTAAATAATTCCAATCTATTGAATCAAAGGTGCTATTGATGTTTAGACTCACCAGAGGCATCTCTCTCTCTCTCTTACTTAAATCAACATAATCTATCATGACAACAATTCTTTCAATATTATCGTAGGTGTTACTATCTTTTATGAAATCTGTTTGGTCATGATCAATTAATGATTGCAACATATGTTTAATTCTCTCTCTGTATGTATTGTCATAAGCATTTTGTAATCTACAGTTAACAATGAAATGGCCCTATAGGAAAAACATTCTGAGGATTTTTTTTTTCAGATTTCAGAATAGGTGAGATTAAACTATATTTCTAAGAAGGTGAAACTAATATTCTTTATTTAACCTGGTTAAAAACCTTCAACAATAACTGTTTAGCTTCTTTGGGCAATAACATATATTTCTGGTGTTATGTTGTCATTTCCTGGTGTTTTATTGGGTTTCAGTTTTTTAATTTGATTCTGCAACTCATACATTGTTATCTGCTTGTCAATGTGCCTACTTTGTTGCTCCTGTATCTTCAGGTTTATATTAGTCTGAAGGAAGTTTCTAATTGTTTATTTCAATTTCATCTCTATGTTGCTAGTATTAATTTTTTGATAATGTGACTGAAATATTTCTAGAATGCTAAGTCTGAGACTTTCTTCTTAATGTTGGGATTATATATTTCTTTTGTTTGATTCATTTTAATAACTTTCTTAGTTCTATTTGCTATTTTCCTTTGACTCTTCAAATTCACTGAATAAGAAATAAGTTTGATTTTTTTTCTAATTCTATCATTATTTTATGATTTTATATTTCAGTATATTCTTAATTTTTCATTGCTAAATCATTAATTGACTATGTCATTTTTGTATATTAAGTTTAATAATATATATTTCCTTTTGAAGTTTAGTTAATTGCTTGTGCCATTGCTTACTTTTATTTTTGTACCAAGTTAATGCTCTTCCATAGATGTATTCTTTTAATGCATCCCATACATAGATTTACGAAGTGTCTTCATTTATGTTTAATTCAAGAAATTGTTGTAATTCTGTTATATAAAATTCTTTAAACTCTTTTAGATTCATTATATAGGATGGTATTCTAGTGATTGTCACTTTTTGTTTGTTATGAACTACTTCAAAAGTAATTGCATTGTGGTCTCTTAATGGACAAGAGATTACTTTAACAGTGTTAAGAAAGGTGGCTATTTCCTTTGATATATATAGACTGCATCTATTGTTGAGTGTGTGTTATACTGATGTGAAAAAATGTATAATGCAGAGCATCTTTGTCTACATATCCATTAACATCTTCAAGATTATATAGTTCAACAAATTCTACTAGTGTTTTTGATGTTGCAGTTTTCCTTCTGCTATTTATAAGCCAGTGGCTTTATCATCTAGTAGACAATTGAAATCCCCAGCTATTATCAAGTTTCCTTTAGAGTGCTGGATTACTTCTTCTAACTGTTGTTAACTATACTTTTACTCAAGCCAGGTATCCAATAAAAGTTAATAAAAGTATACAGTTTACCATTTATTGAAATAGTTGACATACAAAGCATCACAGATTTACCTTGATATGAGCTTATTATTTTTGGCATAATGACAGAATTTTTCCATAAAATCATTACCCCTCTTGTTTTTTTTTTTTTTCTTATGTGATGAACTTGTTAATTCTGTATAACCATTGAAGCTGAGTAAATTAAGGTCTTCAGTTAATAAATGTGTTTCTTGCAGAAATATCAGTTGTGGGTTTATAGTTTTAATATATTAAAATATACATAGTCTCTTATATTTATTATTCAACCCATTAAATTGTGAAGGCACAAGGTAGTGCTCCAAGCTGCTCATATTAGAAGACCCTGATAATAGTCTACCTTTTTAACGAGTTGAATCTGGATAACATCCAGGCATGCACAAGAGGAAGTGAGTGGAAAAAGATTGATATCTGGCAGGAGTTGGGTAAGAACCTGTCATCCCTAACACAGCTCTCCTGCTCAGGCCAACAGTGCTGTCACAAGTATAATGACCTACAAAAGAGTAGGGCTGACCAGTTGTCTGAGTAGGTTTTCCAGGTAGCAGTGAGTAGGCCAGAGTTTTGTTGTATTAAATATAGTTTTTTAAAAAATAAAATATAAGAAGGTTGGATAATTGAAGGCATTTGCTAGAAGAAATATGTATAACTGCAAATATGCATCAGTAATGTTATAATAATGCAAAAGAAAGCATAAATATATTTGTACACAGAACTGCATTTGTATAAAAATATATGGAATGTTTATGTGACAACATAATTGTATGTAAAATTACAAATATAACATATGCATGAGTGAAATAATAATCTGCATATATATAGGTCTGTAAATCGGAGATATAAATGTGCATGAATACATTTACAACTACTTGTTCATGTATTTATATAGAAAGCTGAAAAAATGAATTTCCACATAATAATTTTATTTACCATTGCAGTACCTTAGGTACTAGTTAAATTGCACACAGGAAGTTTTTGTAAAGAAATTATTTTGTGCATGTCAGAAAGAAAATATTAATTAGTATAATAATTGTAAAAGATAGACATTTGTTCCACAATATTAACTGCATATACAAGATGGATGATTTCTCAGTCAGGCAACACAACCTTTCTGATTCAGAAACAGCTGTGGTTATTTTCCATAGTGGGTTGTCCTGCTGGTCATACTGAAACATAATGAGATGATCTGTGGGGAGTGATGGGGGGAGGAGCTAATGCCAACTAGCCATATCACCCCAGAAAATTGCTGTGGCTACCCATTTATGCTGGCTGTGTAAATTACCATGGTCAGTAAAATAAACACATCCAAAAGGCTATGGTCACCCAATAATTTTTGGGGAAGAGCTCATGGTGTAGGTAAGTGCAAGAAGCTTCAGTAGAGATATAGTGGTATGTATAGGTATGGTACTATTTATGTGTCTGCAGGGATATGCAAAGAGTAGGATTACTCTGCATGTGTGTGTGGGTGAACAGGTAAGTGTGCCCATGAGATTGATCGGGTTGGGCGGGTGATGTTGAATGGGTGACTGTGTGTAAAGACAGAGAGTCTGTATGTGTGTGTGTGTGTGTGTGTGTGTGTGTGTGTGTGTGTGTGTGTGTGTGTGTGCACACACATATACATGAATGCCTGAATATGTGGGGGTGGGGTTGTTTCCCACAAATCTGAATGCCCTTGCTCAACACTTACATGCAAAACAAAAAAATAACGGTAGGAAAACTTGCAAGAGCAAGGGACGACTTTTATATGTTACTCTAAGTAATTTAAAATGTAATTTAACAAAATATAGTTTGCATTAACACAAATCTTCTAAACAATAAGAAGTTGTTGTTGTTGTTGTGTCTTTCGACTTATCCCGGTTAGGGGTCGCCACAGCAGAACTCCGGTCCGTTAATGTTTGGTAGTGGATTTTACGTGCCGAGTTACCAGCCCTGACGCACAACCTTCAATGAAGGCATGCCCATTCATGCATGCCTCCACACAGAAGACGCTCTAGCTGAGAATCGAACGGGACAACGTCTTGCTGTGAGGCGACAATGCTACCACAGCACCACTACCGCGTCTAAACAATAAGAAGTATGAAACCCTAATATCTGGCAGTATTGACTGATAGAAAACCTTACTGCCTAAATTAATTTTATGAAATATGTGTCAGCTACATATGCAATTGCATCGGAAATGCTCTGCAAACTTATGGACAGTTGAGAGATATACAGCCTGTCTCATTGAGGGGCATGGGCCACCAGAGCACACAACTGACACAAGGTGCCTTAAGGACTAGAGGTAAAACTGAGTGAGTCAGAGGTATGCAAATCAGCTGATAATGAAGTCTTCCTTGTTGGAGCTAAAACTGCCTCTGAATTGCTTTTTCCAAAATCAAGTAAACTGACTTACCTGCAGTAGGCAGTATATGTGGCCACTGGCTTTTTTCTGACTATTCCCTTTGACTTATTGTACCATACACTTTATATGATCCTCAAGGATAAGTACCCCTGTGGTCATGCTGTTTTAATTGGCTTGCCCATTTAACTTCTGCTATGATGAAATGGCTGTCCACTATATGATCACCAATGTGTTTTGGCAGAAGCATATCTAGTTCAATAAGTGTCATGTGCTGGTCCCACAAACTAGAGTCCCACACCCTGAGCTCTTAGAGTAAAGAGAAAAAAAAGTTCCACTCCTTGCAGTGGTACACCAACCAAGTGGCTAGATACACACCCGCTTCCTCCTGCCACACCTCTCAACTTTACAAATTTCCGCAGAATGTCCAGATTTTTGCCTCATATTTTTGATCTGTTTTCTCATAAACTTTATGTTTTCTGGCAAATTATTGAGAGATGAAGTCAGAAAATAATGACAGAAATTTGAGTTTTAGACTTCATACCCTTCAAAAAAATGTATCCTAATCCAAAGCCTGTTATTCTGTCAATTTTCTAAGTTTGCAAGTACAATATTTAAAATGTGTCCTTATTTTTGGGCCTTTGTTCCCCCATTATTTATGTCTTTGCCCAGATTTCTTGTTCTAAGAGGCTGAGAGGTATGCCTCCTGCCCTCGCACTTCAATGGAAGACCAAAACCAAAAAAAATTTCAGGATCAGGTACCTAAGGCTCCTGAAATGCAAAAGTTAATCAGGCCCTATTTCTGCTCTTTTCCGCCAACTCTCCATCCTCACATTTTAGTAAAAGATACTTCACTCAGAGATCTACAGCACTCAGGTTTGAGTTTAACTTTTTTATTTACTTTTAAACTGTAGCAAAATGCTTACTAAAATGCATCAGGCGATTGCAAGAATTTAGACTGCACAAGGAGAGTTACACCATTCAGGTTTGACCACAAATGCAATTCCAGCTTTTAAAATCTGACATGCAATAAAGAGTGATTGGGGAATGATGGGTCAGATTGCTGAATGTGCCCCCAAAACTTTGCACTAACAGCAGTTGCTCCTTTCACCTCACCTTAGCTATGCTGCTGTGTTTTGGTCCTCTATAAGAAATAAGTGGAGATATATGCAAAATTGTGCTAAGCAATTCCTCATTTAACAGATATAGTCAATCTTGTTTCAACAGTTTAACATGTTTTCTGTTATAATAGTATATTATGTCACAAAAAAGGCCTATATTTTATTACCTCTAAACATTTTCTTCTTCTGTTGCCCAATTATTTCTAAGGCCTATATTTTATTACCTCTAAACATTTTATTCTTCTGTTGCCCAATTATTTCTATCAGTAACATTCATATAGTTTACTGTTTGTTAATATTTTGTAGTATGCAGTTGTAATACATTGACGGCCATAACCTCTTTACGAAAACATTGTCTTAATTACATTAATATGCCTAAAGAACTTTTTTCTTCTGCATACAAAATACTTTTCCTCATAAGATTTCTCCATAAGAGAGAGAAGATCAGATGGCTTACCGTACCAGTGAACAAAGGCCGAATATCCTGACCTTCATTTGCTGAGGTTCAATACACTAACAAACAGAACACTGTCGGTGAGCTCTGCTGATGGTGATGCTCTTTTGGGGGGAACTTCCCCATTCTTCAAGTTGGTGTGACCATGGAGATTCTATGTATAAGTTTGGAGGGGGTATGGCTTTCCTTCCCACATTGGGGGGAGGTTCAGGGGGCTTGCTCCCACATAAAACACTTTAAAAGTGTTTTTTTAGCTGGGTTCTTCAGAAAATGCAGTTCAGAGATTCCAGTCCTCATTGCATTCAGTTTTATCTACTCATTCTGGAAGCTGTCAAATGAGGTGGATTAAAACTTCTTACATGAAAATACTTAACACGGCCACTAGTTTTCCATGAATGCTTGAATCTCTCTCTCTCTCTCTCTCTCTCTCTCTCTCTCTCTCTCTCTCTCTCTCTCTCTCTCTCTCTCGCTCTCATTCTTTGTCTCTCCATGTCACGTTATTTTCTAAATAAATAAATTCACAATACTGCTACAATGTCTAAATCTATACCAGAATCTACTTTGGGATGTATCATTTATGAATTCACCTAGATCAAATGTATGTCTATAATCACAAATGAAATTGTTACCAAATAACTCATGTCTCTCAACATACTGAATTTCAAATAGTCCCATCATCAAATTTGCATATGCTAGTATAATAGGGACACAAACAGCCATTCTTTTTTTCTTGTCCTACAGACTATGCATTAAAAATATATGCATATAGATAGATAGCCAGATAGATAGAGATATAGAGATATATGCATATTTACCGATAATGAATAAATGATCTACCCCAGGACTGAATAAAATTCATGTAGGCTCCATGTAGACCCTACATGGAATACACTGGTGTATACGGCCATGGTTCCCTCTCAGCAGCGTGTCATGCATATTAATCATGGTGTGCTGCCAAGGGAGATCACAGTAACATGGATATTGAATCTGTGTATGAAGCAATATAGTGCCCCATGGTTGTGGATTGTCCAGGGAATTCCCGGCCAGATATTATGTACAGGATAATGGGATAGAAATACGTGGGAATTGTAATATTTTTTTAATGCCTGTTTGTGCAGTGCGGCATGGAGTACAGCAATGCTGAGCTGCACTTATACATACACAGCTGACACCTGCCAGACATCTAAAAATAGAAACCGGATGTAATTATATGTTTTTGTCTACCATGATTTTATTTTATATTATGAATGGCCATTTGTGCAGTGCGGCTCACTGCTTAGCAACGAGAACAGGTAGGTTAGTAGTATATGTGAAGGTATACTGGTTTTCCTACTATCCACTTAGCTGAATAGGTAGACTCATAGCCTAGAGTGTTGTAGGTCCCGGGTTTGAGTCCGCAGCAGTCATACTGTTTTACATTTATTGCTGTGGAAATGTGTGATCTGACCAAAAGGGTGGTTTCAAGTAAAAATAAAATTTAGATTTGAAAATGTTGCATGGTGCTAAGCATTGCTTAAACATGGTTAATGGCTACTCCTGTTTGTGCATTTCTAAGCTTCACTAAAACATGGTTGTGTGAGTTTACGCGATGCTCAGTTCTGCTGAGCAGGTTTGCACGTTGCTAAGCAACATGGCACTTTCTTGAATGTTGCAGTATGACTTGAAAGGGCAGGAAAACAGTCTTTATTAAGGGCAATAGATGGAAATTCTGCAGCATTCATTGGAGTCTTATTAACCTGTTGATTTGCCTGGCGGTGTTGGTGCAAGCTTTCGGGTGCATAGGTGGCGTGTCAAGGAGTCCAGAGTGTTTGTTGGACTCCTTGTCCAAAACTATGAACCCCAGCTGTTGCAGGGTGATTATCAGGGATCAGAATGTAAAGCTGAATCCTGGGATCAGTTGACCAGGGACCTTACCAGTGTTACTAGTATCCCACACACTGGTGAGAAGTGTCATCACCACTATGATGACCTGAAGCAAAAGAACAGGGGAACCTTGTACACCTGGTCCAAGAGGTGAGAGATAGGTATGCCCCACAGATATGTAAGTATATTTGTCACTACTTTACTAAAATACAAGCTGAATCAGTGCAAAACTGGTATGCATAATGGTGTGCTTCTCTTCCAGCAGCTGCAGCTGAATGCAATCGCAACATCCAGTTACATGCCGGGCACCTGGCCAGGATGCACCATAAGTGTGGTAAGTACAGACATTTTCTGATAACTGTAGTACAATAAACAATAATAATAACAATAAGCAATAAGGTGTAAATCAGAATTGTGGTTTGATAACTAATGTGTTGTATTAAGGCCAGTGGGGCCGTATTCACTGCATGTCTGTTCTAATGTTGCTGAAGTCAACTTTAAAACTGAAATAAATAAAGGATGCAAATGTAATTGCCTGATAAATGTATTAATGTATTTCACAACCTACAGTATGGTTCAGGGCTGTCTGCAGCACACTTTCAGTCACATAATGCTATTTATTCCTCCCACTCCAGGAACAAGGTATATGGGTAAGGTAGCCCACGTTCTGGACAGATATCATGTGTATACTTCACACATTCTAAGGAGTAATAACAATAAAGTGCAAAGCAGGATTTTGGTTTCATAAGAATATGTTGAAATAAGTGCAGTAGGGCTGTATTCATTGCATGCCTGTTCTAATGTCACTGTAGTCAGTTGTTACATAATGTGCACGTCTCCTGGACTCACAGCTTTTGGGTTAATAGGTTCATAGGTAGGTACTAGGCTATAGGCCCTAGGGCCTATATAAGCCTAGCCAAAAAATGTACCCTGGCTTTCGCCAACCAAGAAAATTATTTTCCTGTGCCCCTGTCGAACAGAGCCACAGAAGTGATCCCTGGGGTGAATTTCCCATTTCCCATCCAATCATCAAGATTTTTCTTGAAGAGTGCTAATGAGGAGCTCTGTTTGACATAGACAGGTAGTCTGTTCCAGAGTGTGGGAAGTCTCTGGGACAGGAATCTATCCCTCCAGCATGTTCTGTTTATTGTGGTGACAAGGTTTAGGTCCCTAGAGCATGTAGCTCAGAGGGATTGGGATTTCTTTAAGTGGAGCATGTCCAACAGCTCTGGTTTTGACATAGTTTTGTATGTTAGGCAGAGATCGCCCCTGAGTAGGCGATATGCAATGGAGTAAAGCTGTAGTTTTTTGAGATGGTCTGCATAGGGCATCTGTTTGAGGCCAGTAATCCTCTTTGTGAGGTATTTATGTGGTCTTTTCAGTTGTTATAGATGTCTTGTGAGGTACATATCAAAAGGGGCGTTGTACTCTATAATGGGTCTAAAGAGTGATGAGTAGAGGGGAGCAATGACCTCTTTTTTTCTGGATGAGAATCCTTTTGTGATGAGATGAGCCACCTAGAAGGATTCCCTGACCACTGTGGCAATGTGATTATCAAAGGAGAGACTACTGTCCACCTGTGTCCCAAGGTCTCTTATTACATTTTTGGCATTACGTAGACTACCAGCTATGTGGTTTAGTAGACATGATCTGCTTTTTACTCCCATACCTGCCATCTAAGACATGATGGCTATCCGGTCAACTTAATGTACACAAACATACCTCTCAAATGTCATGATTTTTCATAATGTAATGACAACTGCCCAGTCTGTCGGGTCTGTGATTAGCAGATAAATGATTATCTGGAATGCAATTTACAGAACACCTTGGTAGTTATGTGCGTGCACATTATGTTCATAGGTTCATAGGTGTTTACTAGGCTAACAACCACAAGGGCCTTTTTAAGCCTAACCATGCATCCCAAATCTCTGACAAGTTATGATACCCTTGGTAATGTAAACATGGGACTGGGAGATTAACCATTTACAGGTTACCTGTTAGCATTAGAGACATAGGTGCCAAACCAGGGATGAATTTTTGTTTTCCCATTCAGTTGTCCAAGTTGCACTTGAATTGGGTTAGGGAGGAACTCTACTTCACAGGGATGGGGATCCTGTTCCACAGAAGGGGTAGTCTCTGGGATGCATAAAGTACCTATCTCTCCAGCAGGTCCTATTTATATCACAGGCAAGGTATAAGTCTTTAGAATGGGTAATTCTGGTACTGTTTGTTTGGGGGATATGCAGGAGGTCCATCAGAGAGGAATCTGACAATGCCCTGTATACCAGGCATAGATTTCCCCTCAAAAGCCTGTAGGCAACAGAATACAGGGATATGGCATTGGGGCAGTCTGCAAAGGACATATTACATACACCCTGTATTCTTTTAGTGAGGAACCTCTGTGGAAGTTCCAGTTGCTAGATATGTCTGGTTAGGTACATAACAAAGGGAGCATTGCACTCAATGATAGGGCTAGTGAATGCCAAATACAGTGGAACAATGACTTCTGTGGAATTAGATGCCATACCTTTGTTTATAAGTTGCGCAACATAGAATGATTTCCTCACCACTGTAGACGCATGATGATCAAAGGCTAGATTACTATTTATGTGTGTCCCTAAGTCCCAGACAACTGGGTCATCTCTAAGCTGTGTTGTCAATATGTAAGTTACCAGGGATGGATGACTTCCCAAAGGATAGTATTATGTGTTTCTTGGCATTTAGTTTTAGTCCATGGCTCTGACACCAGTTGTTTGTCTGTGTCAGCCCCTCCTGGAGAACATTTGTGTCAGTGTGAGATTCAATGGCAGCTCCTAATTTTCAGTCACATTGCAAATTTAGTTAGCCAGAGACCACTGACATTGGCCTTGACTTCTGAGACGTAAATGCCAAAAAGGAGCGGTCCAAGGAGTGATCCCTGAGGGACTCCACTTGTGACTGGCCTTTTTGTGGAGGTGGGCTCCCCAATTCTAACTTACTGGTTCCTGTCTGTGAGCCAGTTGGCTATCGACCGGGTGACATATAGGTTTGTACCTAACCTACTGGGGTTGTCAACAATGCCTGAGTGGGGTATTGTGTTAAATGCCTTGGCCAAGTCAAGGTAGGCAGTTTGAATGATTTTGCCCTCATCCATTACTTTGGTGACCTTCTCAAAGTGGTCCACCAGGTTGAGTAGGCATGATCTGCCCTTGACAAAACCAAACTGGGTTGACTCCAGTATCTAGAGGTTTACTATATCTCTGTTGATCATCTCCATGCTAATTTTTTCCATGGCTTTACATATAAGACTAGTGAGACTTATGGGTCTGTAGTTTCCAAAGTCTGTAGATGGCCCACCTTTGTGCAGAGGGATGACTGTTGCTTTTTTCCATTCATGAGACATGAAGCTTGTTTGAAGGCTACAGTTAAATATTAACTCCAGAGACCCTGATAGACCATGTTTCATGCTATTTAGAAGGCATCCTGGGATATTGTCAGTGCCCATTGATGCAGTATTCTTGGTCTTAGAGAGAACATTAAGGACCTGTTCCCTAGTGATAGTAGGGGAAGTTATATTTGATGATATTTCCTGAGGGAAGGTTGAGAGGGAGAGAGTATTAAAGTTGGAGCTGAATTTATCAGCCAGGAAGTTTGCTATATCTTCTGGCTCAATATAGGTGGCTCCATTTACAATGAGCTCTGCACACAGTTGTGTATTGCCTTTGAGGTTGCAGACATAGCTAAAGAATGCTTTATGGTTGTCCTTGGCCTGGGAGGCCAAACTTACCTCAAATTTAGCTTTGATGGACTTGATTTATCCTCTGAGTTGTTTGTTTAGTTTTATGAGAGTGCTTTTATCCTGCTGGGTACTACACCTCTTAATTTTTGCCATGATTTTCTTCCTCCTGTTATAAATCCAATTGATTTTGTGATTCCACCAGGGTGGCTTGTTTTTTGAGTTAATGCTGTACTTCTTCCTGGTGAGTACATCTGCCTCTATGCAGCTATTAACATGCTTGTACAGGGTTTCTGTAAACAGTTCTCCATTGACAGAAGTGTTCTCAGGGTTTATGGGACCTGGAAATCTTGTCAGGTTTTCACTTAATAGCAGGAGGTTAGCCTGAATATTCCCGGTTTAGCTGGGGGTCCAGTTTTTATTTTTGCTTCAAAGGAGACCATTTTGTGGTCTAACCTTACCCGGGAAGATATTACTGTATAGGATGTGCAGCAGTCTCCCATATTAGTGAGGTCCATATCCACTATGGTTGCACCTCTGGTTGGTGTATTGACTATCTGGTCCAGGGAGTTTGTGTTTACAAATCAAGAAATCTCTATGCAGGTATGTTTGATGTCATATAGGATTCCTAATTAATTGTGGGGTAATTAAAGTAACCCATGAATATGGTATTGGGTTGGATGGTTAGGGTTTCTAATAACTTTACATGCATGGTATAAGTGTCCAGGGTCATAGAGGGGGACCTATAGCTTTCAGGGAAGTGGTATTGGATTTTACTTGTGGTGATTTGAATATGGAGCAGCTCAAATGCATTGTCCTGTTTAATTTTTGATGTAAATAGAGACACCTCCACCTTTAGTCCCTGCTTGTGAGGTAGCTGGTCTAAATGTGTGAAAGATATTATAACCTTACACAGTTGGTATGCTCTCCATGGCTTTAAACCATGTCTCAGTGACTGCACAGACATCAGCATTCTTTAGAGTAAAGAGAGCTTCTAGGGAGTCATTTTTTTTTTTGTTTAGACTCCTAGCATTAAGTAGTAATACCTTTAGATTTTCTTGGTTTTGATTTCCTATGTTGGAAGTACTTTCAGCTTGGCATTGCCTAAAAAAGGCACTATGGAAGGAAGACAGTGTTTTAGCTAATATTCAAAAGCCTAGCGGGGAAATGTGCAGACCATCCCTGGCAAAGCAGCATAGTCTGTTGATCATCTCCTTCCATGCTGACAAATATTGCAGCCCCTTAGAATGACACCAGAAATTAAGCCAATTATTAAAGTCAATCACCTTTTGTTCATATCATGGCATCATCCTTGGAGAAGGTAAAATGTTGCTCAATGCTAGGCTCAAACCAGCCTGAGATACATATTCTGAGAGCTCTATGATGTCTCTCTTCATATAGTCTAGGGAGGTATTTCTCAGGTCATTTACTCCCACATGGACTATGACTGAGTCATACTGGTAATTGTGGTCCAGTGACCTGAGTGCATGTGTAATGTGGCAGATCCTAGACCCTGATAAGCAGTTGACCATAACATTCTCAGCCTGATGAGAGAAACATCAGTGTGGCTCACGATGGAGTCTCCAATAACTAGAATGTTGGATTGTTTGGTGACTTGCCTTATGGGCTTAGAGGCGGAGGCTCCATGAGACGTAACTCTATGTGTTGCTGTGGGTGTTGTTTTGAAAGAGTGTGTTTGGGGCTGCTGAGGGTATTTCTTATGTGTACTTTGTCTAGGAGGTCTTTGTGGTTTATGAAGGTTACATGTAAGTGCCTCAATATATGTGGGTCTACGTGCCTGCTTTGAATTATGCGTGATGGGTGCAGCATGTGTACTACTGACAACCTTATTGACATTAGAAGTACTTTTATGTGAGAGCTTTGCCTGCAGTGACATTGTGTAAATAGATCTCCCACATACCATATCAGTTTGTTTGAGAATTAACTGGTTGTCAGTAAACATGAGGCAATTTCTGCATTGCCTCAGGATGCCCATATCCACCAAGCTGGTTAAGGAGACAGTAGGAAAGTCCATATCCATGGCAACAGACCCTTTTTTATTGGAGTGAGAATATAAATCACTGTCAGGAGTATCTGGTTTGTAACTATGTGGACAGTGCTTATCACTGTAAACTAGTTGTCCTGTGTGCAACTAGATATTGGAGAAATTTCAGTTGTGCTTTTACAGGAAAAATGTCACTCAAGGTGTATGAGTCTGTACAGATCACTGCCAAACAAATTGAGGGGAAACTAATACGTAGACCCTGAAAATTTAAGGATGAAGTATTTAGGCAGATATTCTGAAGTTAGAAACAAATCAATCAGTACTTACTGAAAACAAAGAATTAGCTTGTCAAGAATGATGGATAGAGGGGAGTCGCATGAATGGCTACTGCCTGGCTACTACTAATGCTGGTATCACCATAGCTACACTCTGTTGGGATACAATGCTCCTTTGCTTCTTCTCTCACCAGAAGCAAAATGCTAGCACCAATCCCAAGAAGACAAGCAGGCCACAGCCTGTTTGGTATTCATAGGTTCGTAGGTTGGTATTAGGCTATCGGCCCTAGGGCCTATACAATTCATAGGTTCGTAGGTTGGTACTAGGCTATCGGCCCTAGGGCCTATACAACCCTAGCCATAACAATTCCCTGGCTATTTCTTCCCACAACATTTACTTCCCTGGACCCCTGTCTAGCAAACAGTTCCACAGTCTTGTCCCAGATGATGCAAGGGTCTGTAGGCTTGTAGCCTTTTTCTGGTAGATGCCTCAAATAGCAACCAGACCAATCAGGTACATTAAGCACAGACACTCACTATCCAACCAGAAAAAGTCAGGAATCAATGCTCTCTTCTCCCAGTCTCACCAGCATCAGAATATAAGCACAGATTCCAAGCTGTCACCTATAAAGCAGTTATTAGTCTTTATGGTAAGTAACAGTCTCCAGGAAATAATGTTACTATACTCATTCTCTCACCAGGGGAAAGCAGAAGCACTAATCCCAAGATGACTACTGAGAGGCATAATGCGGGCTCTCCAATAACTGGTGGTCTTGCAATAGATGCTTAAAAATAAGATGAAAAAATGGTTTATCTTAAACACTGCAGTGTGCACTAAGCAGTTAGATATGAAAGTGGGTAACTTACGTTTTAGCTATCTAAAGTTACATTTTAGTGGAGCGCCACTATTTTTAAAAGAGCAAGATAGATTGAAAGGGGGTGGGCACTTTAATATTCTGGTACTATGGAATACAGTTCTATGAAGTTGTGTACCTACATTTGTTAGTGCTTGGCCCATATTGTCCCATGCTAACAGCTTGAAAGGTATGCAAGTGCTAAATTAGCTACAGAAGAATGTGAGTCATTGTACGCAAAATGGACACTACACACCTGCAGAAGTATGCATTAGCAGTCTGTGTATTAATATCATCTGCGACTTCACTAATGGTTTGTTTTTCCCTCTCTCCCCATCCCTTATTTTCTTTCATTTATTAATGTTATTTATTATTATTATGATTTAATATTAATATATTCTGTTAATCTGTTTTGTTGGTGCTATGGGTTATTTCTTTCTGATTTGCTGTTAACATACTTACTGTTATGTTATTTAATTTTTGGGGACACATAATATACCATGTTAAGTTGTCAATCTCACCTTCATTCTTGCTTGATGGGTTCGGAGCCGATCCCTCGGCTCTGACTCGGCACTTGCTAAGCTCGAGAGTTTCTTCTACCAGCTCGAGGCAGCCCCATATCCCATGATGCAAGGCGGTAAGTACCCAGATCTCATTTGCCGCTTCGCTTAGGAGGTCTTCTTTTTACCAGCTCCTGGTAAGTTGTTCACTTTTGTGATTTTTCAAGCCCCTTTTTTGAGTCTAAAACTAATTTTTTGATAGTTTAAATTTAATTTCTATCCCTTTCTGACAGAAATTCCCTGTCTCTTTTAATTTTTTGTTAGTCAATTCCTATCCCATCCCCTGTTAGGGTGTGTGTGTTGGTGTTTTATAGAATACCTCTTGGTATTTTGTTTAATTTATTTAATTTAATTTGACTGGTGTGTGTGTATTGTGTGTCGGCACCATGTCAAAGGAGAGGGTTTCAGGTTTTAAGAAGTGTGACTCGTGCTGTCAGAAGATGTCTCTGACAGACGGTCACACTTCTTGCCTGTATTGTCTGGGCCCTCTTCACCTGCAGGACTCCTGTGCTATTTGTCACTCCTTCAGCCAGAGAGTCCTGCAGGAGAGACGTAACAAGTTGATTCTTAGGGGCCTTCTTAAGCCGGAGGGCTCTCCGGCTAAGTCGGCTCCACCAAAATCAACAAAACCTGCCAAGGCCCAGGCTTCTGTATCTAAGCCTGCGGCCTCGGCTCCGACTCGTACTGAGTCGAGATTGGCTCCGGCTGGAGCCGATTCTGGATTGACAAAGCTTCGGCACCGATGGCTATCGGTGCCGAATCTGTATTGTCCACTTCGATGTCGGCGCCGATCGGTTCCGACACCCATGTGGCACAGGCATCGGTGTCGGCCCGATCGGCTCCGACACCGTTACTGGTGGCTGTATCGGCTCCGGCTGGAGCCGATACATCGAGACGTTCTGTCGGCTCCGAAGTCGGCTCCGACAGGATCTGTAGTATCGGCTCCGATGGCTCATTCCAGGAAGAGGTCGAGGTCTCCTTCCTTGGAGCCGATACTTTCGGCTCGGCCGCCTCTTCTATCGGAACGGAGCCATCGGAGCCGATCTTCAAGGTCATCCAGGTTGTCAGATCATGACCTAGAGAGAGTGGTCAGTAGATTACTCAAGTCACAGGTACTGGCCCAAATGTTACACAGTCCGTCTCAGCAGGCGACTGTTGGTCCACACCCGTTACAGTTCCTCCTTCAACTCTACCCCATAGTTTGGAGTTGGAGTCTTGGCATGGTTACTGCTACGGCTGGAGGACGGATACCCCTTCTGTTCCTTCAGCCTCTACTCTTATCTCCTCTTCCTTAGAGGGATTCGTGGTCGGGCTTCCATGGTCTCCTCCGAGGGGTGAGTGGCATCGGACCCTTGTCCGAGCCCGCTTTTCCCCTTGGAGCCTCGGCCTTGGTGAGCTCGGCTCCGACATCTGCCTCGGAGACTTCCCTTCGGTGGTCCCGGAGTTCCTAGCTCTTGGAGCGGGTTCTCTCGGACCTGCCTGGGAGGAGCATTCGAGGTAATGAAGAGTGTACTGGCCACTGGTATCAGTCAGCAGTCTGTTCCCATAGCTCCTCCTCTATAGTACCTGTTGACATCTCTGCCACTTCTCTTGCTACAGGACCCAGAGATCCTCCGCCTCAGGTTTCCCCATTGGGAATTTCCCCTCTTCGAGGATTCTCCTGCTGTTTCGCGAGAACCTCCGAGGAAGAGGACTAGTAGGAGGTAGCATGTAGACTCCCGAGTCTGTCACTTGGATACTGACTTTGATGAGTCAGAGGGATCCCTAGATCCCCTCTGAGGATGTCTCCTTCTCAGACATCCTAGAACTTCTGAAACAGAGGGGAAACTGGCCCACCAACAATCCCTCTGAGGATGAGTCAGTATACCTAGAGGCGTTTGGATCTCGGCCCTCCACCTCCTGGGTGTCTCCGCCTTTCGACCCCCTTATGCAGATTATTGCACGAAAGGCGTGGGCAGCTCCTGACTCTGTAGAGCCAGTCCCTAGGAGGCCTTCAAAATTTATCACTGCCCGAGTGACAAACAATTCCTTACCAAGGGTGTCCCGCTGATGCCATGGTGGTGGCTGCGGCCACCAAAAGGAACTTGCAGATCCTTCCATGCCCGTCCATCCTCCTAATAAGGACTCTAGGACCATGGATAGGTGCAAGCGGATGTTTTCCTCAGCGACCTTTGCTATGCGTCGCTGAATTATCTTTGTCACTTCACCAGACTCCAGAGAGATATCCTGAAGGAGCTGGGAGAAGTAGTTCAGGATCCTACAGCTGCAGGGGCTCAAGAAAAGATTGCTTCGCAGCTAGGAACCCTCAATTCCATTGCTAACTCCTCCATGCGGCTAATATCTTATGCTGCGGATGGAGCAAGTAGAGCCGCAGGCACAGGTGTGGCTCTTAGACGCCAAGCCTGGATGCGGCTATGTGATTTTGCGGATCCCTTTAAGGCGACCTTCACAAATTCTCCCTTTGATGGGTCAGCTTTGTTTGGCCCTCAGGTGAAGGAAACCTTCACCAGGTGCGAGCAGGACGGCAAGACTCTTTCTGCTGTTGGAGTCCATTTTTCCACCCCTTCTAGGCCTTATCCCAAAGGACAGAAGGGTGGGAAGATGTGGTTCCGTAAATCCCAAGGAGTCACGCCGGATTCACGTGGTCAGTTTACCCCTAGAGGCAGAGGGGGTAACAATAACAGATGCCGCTCTAGAGGCAGAGGGGGTACAAAGAACCAGGGAAACAGGGAGCCTCTCTCTGATAAGCCCTTTCAGCATCCCTGAGGTGTTGCCCGGCTGTCCCTCCTTGGAGGCAGTCGGGGGAAGATTATCACTGTACCCAGAAGCCTGGCATTCCCTCACTCAAGACAGATGGGTACAGTCGATCATATCCAAGGGTTACATAATTCCTTTCGAGGAAAGTCCCTTCCCCTCAAGTTCCCTTCCAGATGTACCACCCGGTCTAAGGGAGATTGCAGAGTTAGAAATCGCAAAACTACTGCAAAAAAGAGCCATTCAGCCAGTTACAATAGACCATTCAGAGCCGAGAATCTTCTCAAGGTTCTTTTGGTCCCCAAAAAGACGGGAGACTGGAGACCAATATTGGATCTCAGCAGACTCAACAAGTCTGTCAGGAAGACAAGATTCGAATGGTCACTCTTCAGTCAATTCTGCCCTTCTTACAGAAGGACAACTGGATGTGCTCAATAGATCTTCAGGATGCGTACTATCACATCAAAATTCACAGACGCTCCAGGAGATTTCTCCGCTTCGGCTGGGGTCCAGTCACTTCCAGTTCAGAGCCCTGCCCTTTGGTCTCACTGCAGCCCCAGAGTGTTCACCAAATGCATGGCAGTGGTCACGGCTCACCTGAGACGTCAAGGATTCCAGGTGTTTCCGTATCTCGACGACTGGCTCCTGTCAGCCACCACCAGGCATCAGCTTATACAAGCCAGGGATTACACAATAGACCTTTGTTCTCTTTTAGGCATCTCAATCAACTTGAAAAGTCATCCTTATCGCCCTGCCAGTCTATTACCTTCATAGGCAAACTTAAACACTGTTCGGATGTCAGCTACCCTTACAGAACAAAGAGTTTCAGACATTCAGACTCATGTCAGGATCATTCTGGCCAGCAAGAAAGTACAGGCCAGAATGGTTCTAAAGGTATTAGGTCTCATGGCTGCGGCCATTACTCTTCTTCCCTGGCTCGATTCTACATGCGCCTCCTTCAGTGGATGCTGTTCACACAGTGGTCATACCAGCAACTCCCAATGCGTCACCAGATTCTGGTGACACAAACATGCAAAGAACATCTTGCTTGGTGGATCACATCGTCTCAGGTTCACCAAGGCAGGTGCTTTGTACCTCCGTCCCCGATAGCCACTGTCACCACGGATGCCTCCCTGATCGGGTGGCTGGGTCATTATCAGGGCAGGATGGTTCATGGGATGTGGCAACCGTTCGAGTACCATCTGCACATAAATGTCCTGGAGATGAGAGCAGTGCTTTTAACGTTGCAAGCCCTCAACGACTTTCTTCCCGTAGGGACAATTGCAGTCCACACAGACAACATGTCTGTAGTTTGGTATATCAACAAACAGGGCGGAACCAAGTCCTACCCCTTGTGTCGAGAAGCGCTCAGACTATGGCAATGGGCGATCTCCTCTCATCGGTTTCTGGTAGCAACGCATATCCCTGGGAAAACCAACATTATAGCGGACAGATTGAGCAGAGCTATTCTCATGCCTCACGAGTGGTCTCTCAAGCAATCTATAGCGGAAGAGATTTTTCTGGAATGGGGTGCCCATGTTGCGATCTTTTGCTACTCCCAAAACAGCAAATGTCCAGACTTCTTCAGCCTCTTCCCTCTATCAGGCCATCCCCCCAGAGACGCTCTGACCCAGGATTGGCCCCAGGGACTTCTTTATGCCTTCCCTCCATTTCCTCTGATCCCTCAGGTGATCCAGAAAGCTACCGTTTGAGAGCCAAATTGATTCTCATTGCCCCTTACTGGCCTCGACAAGTTTGGTTCCCGTTCCTCCACCATCACCTTTTGGTGCAGCCGTGGCATCTGGACCCAGTGCCAGATCTACTGATTCACCAATCCGGTCAGCTGCACTGGTCAATCCCTTCTCTCAACCTCACAGCATGGTTGCTCCACTTCCTTCCTTAGCCAGGCTTCCTTTGATCTCTAACCCAGTTAGAGACATCATAGTAGCTTCACTGAAATCCTCTACCAGGAGGATTTACACAAGCAAATGGAAACGTTTCTCTTATTGGGCTAAGGCCCAAAATATTGATCCTTTTACTGCCCCTGTTCAGGCAGTTCTGGACTTCTTAGCAGAGATTTTTCATGCAGGCTCCTCTTCTTCCACAGTCAGAGTTCAGTTGGCTGCTATTTCTAATTTTCATGTCGGGATAGCAGATCATAATATTATGTCCCATAGGCTCTGCAGGGCCTTCTTGAAAGGAATTTTCCTACTAAAGCCTCCAATCAGGAATCCTCCTCCTCAGTGGGATCTAAATTTAGTGCTGACATCCTTGATTCTTCCCCCTTCGAGCCAGCTGTTTCTTGTTCCTGAAATATCTTTCTTGGAAAACTTTATTCCTAGTGGCTATTACATCTGCCAGGAGGGTGTCTGAACTTCATGCTCTTCGGTTCGACCCCCCTATTTGATTTTTCACAAAGACAGAGTATCTTTGAGAACTAATCCATCCTTTTTACCTAAGGTCGCTTCAAAGAACAATCTGAATCAATCCATTGATCTCCTGTATTTTTCCTAACTATTCAGATAGAGCTGAACAAAAGCTACATTATCTTGACGTCCACCGTCAGCTTAGATATTATTTGGACAGAACAAAAAAATTTAGAAAATCTGATCAACTTTTTGTTTCCTATGCGGATAATAAAAAGGCCTTCCTGTTTCTAAAGTGACTTTGTCCAGATGGCTTTCTTCGGTCATCACTGAAATTTATACGATCAGGGGAAAACAGCTGTGCTCAAAACCTAAAGCACATTCAACTAGGAGTTTAGCTACTTCTACAGCTTTTCAAGCTAGACTGCCTTTGGACACTATTTGTGCAGCGGCCACTTGGGCCACTCCTCACACTTTTGTTTCCCATTACAGATTGGACTTGGCCTCCAGGGACAGAGCCAGTTTTGGCTCTACAGTCCTCAAGAGTTTGTTCCATTGAGCCACCCAGGATAGAGGTGCTAGGGACGGTCCCATCAAGCAAGAATGAAGGCGAGATTGACAACTTAACATTAGAAGTTATGTACCTACCATAGCGTTCCATGTTAGTTGTCTTCTCGCCTTCTTTCTTGCGACCCTCCCTCCTTCCCCCTGGCCTGGACAGACCTTGTATAAGAAACTATTATGCTAAAGACCATTCAGACCTGGTCCTTTTTACATCTGTAAGTTTCTTCTTCCTTTGGGAAGTATTGTATGCTTGGTGCTATTGCCCTTTGTTAACAAACGAGATCTGGGTACTTACCGCCTTGCATCATGGGATATGGGGCTGCCTCGAGCTGGTAGAAGAAACTCTCGAGCTTAGCAAGTGCCGAGTCGGAGCCGAGGGATCGGCTCCGAACCCATCAAGCAAGAAAGAAGGCGAGAGAAGACAACTAACATGGAACGTTATGGTAGGTACATAACTTCTTATTAATATGTATTTGGATTAATCAATATTATGCTCCATTATGTTAATACTTTCATTGGTTTGGTTATTACTAACCTTAATTTATTTTTATATCTAATTTACTACAATGTGACAAGGTAGGCCAGTTCCAGGTGATCCACCTATCTTGGCTCCTCTGTCCATGTCACATGGGCCCAGCACGTCTGGGACCCAGTCTGGTGGTGCCTCCTCTGCTGTCCCCTGCACTATCTGTGATGTCAGGTAGTTCCACCCCTCAGGACGGGGCTCATGCCCCCCTCCGGGAGGGGTGGTGGATGGGGTGTTGTCCCCCATGATGAACTGCCAGGTTTGGAGCTCAAGATTGGGTACTGTGGTTTTGGATGTCAGCTGAGCCAGATGGAGGGCATGCTGTCCATGCTGGTAGAGCAGCTAAATCCCATATCCCAGCCTCCACCCCAGGGCCAGTGAAGGAGCAGTGCCGACATTCCCATGGGTGGAGAATTGAGTCATGCTGCTACCTTACGTAAGCACTTGAGACTGGGATTCCACAACACCCCTCCCAATCCAAGGTGTTCACCCATCTTGTGTCACACACCATCTCTGTCTGCTGTTTTGTCTGCCTGCAAAAGCTTCCTCACCTTCCCAACTTGCCTCCCCCACATGTACCTATGTCCCTTCCTCAACATTCCACTCTCACCTTAAAAAAAAATGGGCACCTGTCCCCAAAACAAGAAATATCATCCCATACATAACTTTCCATTTTGCATATGTGTGCATTGATCACATTTAATTTTGTCCAATTGGCTTAGCAACACAGCTTTGTTGTCCTCACCCCTCTCTCTGGGGTAAGAGTCCAAATTCATCTACAAATTCTGTCAAAGTACAAAGTTGTTGTTTTACAAGAAATGGATAGCTATGGTTCTTCCCTACACCCTTCCTGTACATGCTACCTGCCTTTCACTATATTTTTCCCCTGCTTGCACCCCCTTTCACCACTGTCCTGCTTCCCCTATTTTCATTTCTTTAACGATTGTTTTTCATGACACTGCATGACACAACACATCATGCAGCATTGCTAAGCTCAGCTAAATGGAGCTTTATTGATATGTGTGTTTTAAATGACAATAAACATGTACAAAATAAACACCTTTCCCGCATTTCGAACCTAAGATTATCGGGCCTGCAGACCACTGCATTAACCTGCCAAGCCATACAGCTTTTTATTAAAACAGCTGGTTTAAGCAAAACGTTGTAATTGCAAGTTACAGTAATTAAGCATAAGCACAGTTGCACATCACACCACATCGTGCAAACTTACTGAAAAAGTAATGGAAAAACTGGGAGTGCAATTTCCAGTCTGATACAGGACTACACCACTAGAAAGCCAGACAAACACTAATGGATGTAACTGAGGTCTCTAATACCAGGTAAATGGGCACTTTTAACAGCAACATATACAAGTACACCTGCTAAAACATTACTGGCAAAATACATGTTCAACTGTGACTGGTGGATAACTACAGCCCTATAAAGCCAGGCACATACTAATGGATATAATGGAGGTATGTTTAGACCGTATGTGTGCACTTATACCATTACAAATACACATGTTGTAACAGTGATTCAGTAGCTTAGTCTGTTAAATGCTTTGCAAACAGTAAGTTTTACCACAAATAGTCCTGGGATCAAATCCAGTGGTGTGTCATATTTAAATTACATTATTGTGAAGCCATCAATGAATGACTGAGTCATGCACTCTTTATCAACACAATGCATTTCAAATGAAATGTCTGCTTTTCACACAGGCCTGCAGATAAGAACACACTTGACATATCCCTATAGCAACATTATAAGTGCATAAAGTGTCATGTCATGCATAGACATTCACAAAGGATTTTAACTTAGGTAATGCAAATGAGGCCCACTAATATTAGAGTGCAACACGCAATCATTTCATAATGATATTACAGATTAGTACAGCTGCACAACTAGCATACTCATATGGCGGTCCTACTAGAAACAAGGACTGCAACAACACACATTCCAAATGACTACCATAATGTAACACATGGCCAGACAGTTGCCCAAATGGTTCACATAATGGTATATTTACCTCCTATGTTGCTCAAGGACACAACAAACATGTTGCCTAGTACACTGTTAGTGATACTGTTGCCTAACATACTTACCTTAAACACATGCCTTAATTTGCAATGGAATGGGTACCCTCACTCTGGCCCTGCCTCTATACCAAGGCTGCCACAGCTCCCACAGTTATTCTTGTAGCTTGTTGTCCTCCAAAGTTTTCACATTCTCTGCCTATGCCTATATCCTGGAGCATAAGCTGCAGCCTGTAGCACACACATCCGTATGTAAAAGTAGCTGCTACAGTCATACCCTCTGCAATGATGTAGTATCTTGACCCCAGGAATATCCAGCACAACGTATCAGAAAGGGCTTCTAATCTACATGAAGGCCTTATATCTTGTTTAGTGGTTGCATGTTATTGACTGATTGTACTGCAGATCAGCTGTGCTGGTTGCAATTAAATTTCAGAGCCATAGAATGGTTAAGAGCCAATCACCTGGTAATGAGAACCATGTTAAAAAGGCAAACAGCTGGCTAGGGGAACCAGTCTGTATGAGACTTTCTTCAGACAGTGAATGCATTGCCAAACATTTTATATATCTGCACATATCAACAGAGGAGTATTGTACTCTATCAGGTATGTAACCTTTTTGCTTACAAAATGATACATATGTGTGAATATACATAGGAGGAATAGGGATTACAGCATTAAGCCTTTCTTAGAACTGTAATGATGACATGTCCTTGATATTCAGATTTGTAACACCTACAGAGGATGTACAGGACATCAAGGGTGGAATGTTTTTTGTCAAAGTGGCACACAGGTCTCATGGGAATGTCCCTTTATACTGGCTGTAATACCACACTGCTGCTTGTTTGGCACTGTTGTTCTGACATATTAGCGGGGTTGCCCCTAGGGGACACACTGCAATGGACTCCTGTGTTGGGCATGTGATCATACAGCAGTAACTGTCATGGCATACATGGAAATAGCTGACTATTGCTAGCATCTGAGTTGTATCCACATGGTTAGTATGTCTGCACAGTGTGGAATATGGTATGTGTGATCAAGAAGTGGATCATGCCAGCCATTCTGTTCTTGCTGTGTTTCTACATAGTGTACTTCCACATATGTGGTCCAGACATTTGTTCCCATTTTGTTGTCTTTCAGGAAACATGTATGCCAAATGATGTGCCCTTTTTAAGGATGCTGAGAACATTATCATCCTGGAAGGTCTCTGTCAACACCATGAACTCGTACTGTCCAGGGGGAGGCACAACAGGTAGCAGCAGGCAGCATTGTAGGCTGACCTTGTCCATGATGTGAATGCCATAGGTCACCAAAGCAGGACATATGAGCAGGTTTGACACCGTGCCACAGATATGATTAATGCTGCATACAGAAGAGCAGCAGATGTGGCCAAGGATCGCAATGTTATTGGTGGAGGGCCTGCAGCAGAACAACCACTCTCAACCACTGAGGATTTCCTGGTGAACCTAGGAACACACAGCAGCTCCCAGGCATCTATCCCACCATATATTATAGATGTGGGTGCCACAGTTTCCATGGCAGAGTAGTGTCCAGGTAGGCTTAGTTTGATCAGCATTTGAATACTGTAGCATTCAGTGCATCAGAGTGTAGATACTTTTACGTGGGTGTCAGGTGTTTGTTCTTTGGGTAGAGGAGTTTAACTGCAGTTTGAATCTCATGCTCAAATTTTGACCAACATATCAATTAACAAAGTAACTACTGTGAATGTGAGATATAGGGATGTATTACCCTCTTATAGTGCAACATGCGGTGGTGTTTACATTACTTCTCCCTCAACTTTTCACAGGTCCCCCAGGAATCGGACAAGACTGTGGCCCTGCTCCTGGTAAACAAAACACTGTTTTGTTACAGATGTAGACTTACTGCAATGTATTCCGTAAAATGTCATCTCAGGCCTGCTGGCTGGATTGTTGTTCTGTCAGCATGATTGCAAACCGCACAGATATTTCCTGAGTGTACACACTTTAGAGTCATGCCTTTGCCTTGTAGGTGTGACAACATTGATAGATGTGACAAGATTGTCAGGACATTGCCGATTGCATATGTGTCAACTGTGCAGAGTCTTCACAAGTGTCAACAGTGTACCTCATTGTTGCTGATGAGACAGCAGTGTAAAGAGCTTTTATTTACAAGTAACTACAGATGTTTGTGGTAAAATTAATGTCCTCATGTCCTACTATATGAGGTTGGAGGTTAAACAGGTCTGTAATAGTGGCAACAGTGTAGACAGTGTTACATACATTGCACCATAGCACTGCAGAGCATAATACTGCAGGTATTAAGGTACTGCTTTTCCCTTTCTTAACACAGGTGACTAGGGGGGGTTGGTCTTTGACCCCTACACAACCTGATGTCAGTGTCTTTTCAGACTGACGATGATGGTGGCCAAAGTGAGGCAAAGGTGGGTGTTTCAGGTGCTGAATTTGTCTCAGAGGTTTACATCCCTCTTCTGCCCTCATTATCACCACACACAGTATGCCTTAACATACCCAATCCCTAAAGTCCACAGATGTTGGACAGTCAGAAGGTGGGAAATTGAACAAGAAAGTGTGGCAACTATGGCTTTAGTGAGTGTAGTCACTTACCATAGCCAGAGATCGGGTGAGGTTCCACACAGGGGGATTGATAGGGGTGCTCATAGGGGGCCTGCTGTCCTTCCACCACATACTGCAGGTGCTCATCACAGGTCACTCAGCATAAGTTTTGGGGCATCATGGAGGTACAGGGATGTTCTGAAAGGAACTACAGATGAATGCTCAGGGTTATGGATGCAGCACAGTCTGACATCCGTGATTGCCTCCACTGCATTGGCAATTCCCTGGATCGGTTCACTGATGCAGTGTAAATAAGGTGGTCTGAGACAGATTGCAGAATATCTGTCTTGGAATGCACATTGTCTGTGATGGAACATCTGGTTGGAGTTGAGCTTCAGACCCATGGACGTAGGTCAGTAACTACATCTGCTGACAATCCATGTGGCCATGCTCAATCACACTCTCATAGTTCCAGTAAATCCATGGGTCCAGAGAGGAGTGTGTTGTCCACACCAAGGCATGGCAGGCCATGGGCACATGGTCCTGGGCATTCCCATGGAGGACACAGACCCAGCAGACAGCAGTGACCATCAGGTACTAACACATCTTCTGACTTTGGTCATGGAGGTGCCAGTGCAACTCTTGCCAGATCCAGTTCCTGTGTTCGGGGGAGGAGATCCTGAACTGTTAGCTATACCATCCATGGTTCACAGTTGTCCAACATACACACATGTAGGGCTACCACTGAGCTTGACTGTGTTCACTCACACACGCACCACTGTCAAAATCAGGTCACCTACAGACACACACGGCACATTTCCATGATCCATCTTGCCTGCTTCCCTTCCTGACTCACACACATGCTTTTAACTTATTGGATCAACCTAAGCTTCCTGCACCCCCACACAACACCCTGTCAAAGTGATGATACATGTGCCACATCCCTGTCATCCTCATCATCAATGCAGGAAAATGAAGATATGTGACTGATGCACAGGATGTCTATATAAATTAACATGTAATTGTGTAATGCCAAGTTGCTTTGCCATGCCACTTGGACTGGTCAATGACAGATACTATATGCTGGCATTTATAATGAGTAAGCCACATAATTTTGTGTACCTTATGTTGTATGATGTTATAATGCCTGTATACTTACACAATAAAAGGTGTGTCACAGACCTATTTATGGTTCAGTTTCAGGAGTCTGTAGGGGACAGCTATGGATACACAGTAGCAATATACCCATAGATGTCACAGCACAGGATGGAATGTCAGCACACAGGGCATATGTCTCCAGAAAGGTACAGCTGTATAGATTCATAGCTCCATAGGATCATATGTGTATAACAGGCTAACAAGGACAATGATGTCATGCAACCTACTCATGCATCCCCCATCTATGACATGGTCTGATACACTTGATAAGTGTTACCAGGGTTTCTGGAGCTAAACACATCTACAAGGTGTGGTGATGGAGATGACCCATCTTCAGATTTTCTGTGTCCATTACAGACATTTGTCCTACACCAGTTATGATTTTCTTGTTCCGCATCCCATTGTGTAACTTGCATATGATGTGCTTTACAGCATAAGTGTGCTTTACTATCAAGGGAAGCCTGTTACATATAGGATGTAGTGTCTGTTACATACCTGTCTCACCAGCATGCACTACTTATACCACAGTGACAGTGTAGGTGTGTACAACAGGTAATACATGTGTTAGTTCTGTCTTGGATAAGCAGGAGGTACACAGTGGGATCTGACACCTCCCTATATGGCAGCCATGCACATCCCCTCCGAAGCATGTAGGAGACAGACTACACATGTACATTCTTGACATGGACTGCATTAGACATGTTATCTGCAATGTGTATTGGTTTACCACAGAACCTGTGTGACTGCTACAATTGTAAGATATGCCTGTGTAGTGACATAGCAAAGGTGCCATTGCACTCAGTGATAGGTGTGATAAGTGCCAAATACGGCATAACAATGACAGTATGGGATTTACATGCCATACCTTTCTCTATAGGTAGTGCAACATTAAATAGATCCCCACATCTTACTGACTAGTAAAAGTCAAAGTCCATGGGTAATAGCTCAACTGTATGATGCGTGCAGACAATACTGTATTGCACTGGTGGATGACTTTCAAATGGATAGTATTGCACAGTCCTTGTCATTTACTACTTGTCAGTGGCACTGACAACAACTGAATGTGTGTCTCAGACCATCCTGGATAACTGCTCGTTCAGTGTGGGATTCAGTGATAGCTCCTAATATGCAATCACCTGCTAATGTAGTCAGTCACAGGTCACTGACAGTGGCCATGACTGCAGAGAAGGGAATGGCTGCAAGGGGTACTCCATTAATGATGTCTGAGGGAAGTCCACTGGTGATTGGCGTTATTGTAGCATGGGTCTACCCAATGCTATCTTCACAGATTATGACTATCAGACACTTGGCTATCCACCAGCTGACATATCACTTTGTAAATAACCTACACAGTTTCCAACAAGACCAGCTGGCCTAATATTGTCAAACACCTTGTCAGGCCATGGTAGGTGGAGTGAGTCATATTCCTGTCATCCATTGCATACTGTAAAACTCAGTGAGGTCTACCAGTTAGGATAGGTAGGCATGATCTGCCCTTGAGCAAACAAACTGTGTTTGGTCAAGTGTCAGTAGGTGTATGACATTGTTACTGATGGTATCCATGCTAACTCCTTTTATGGTTTTACATATCAGATGACTGAGAGATCTGGGGGTACTGCTTGGTACTACATGCTAGTTGTCCTCTGTGCAACTAAGTATTGCAGTTACTTCCATCATGTTCCAAGAAAAGAGTCATCCAAGGTGTCTGTACAAAGCACAAACAAACAATGGGGGGAAGCGTAATATGTATATTCTGTGAAGGTAAGGTGGGAAGTTTTACATAGGTATTCTGCAGTTGGACACTACTCAAGTGGTGTGTACTGCAAGGACACAATTACCTTTTGAATAATGCAGAAAACAGGGGAGTCCCCTGAATTGCTCATGCTTGACTACTACTCCTACTACTGATCTCACCACAACCACTCTGTCATGGGATTCCGTGCTCCAATACTTTTTCTGTCATCACTCACAAAATGTTACTATGAATGTCATGATGAGTAGCAGGACACAGCCTGTTTGTTCATCCACATGGTTGTCCCACATCATAACAGGCTCTGTAGGTTTCACATATCCTCCTCCAGGTAGATGCCTTGATTAGCAACCTGAGCAATCAGTTGTTTTCTGCATGTATTATACCTTCTGTACCAGGATTAGTAGTACATCACTAGGGAACTGACCAAATGGTGATTAGAAGCAAAGCTGCAGCATCACAATAAAATGTGCAATGTCCAGTGACATAGATAGCCAGGCTTGCTGAGACAAGCAGCAAAGCAGTGGTGATCCATCTTAGGTGGCAGTTTCACAGCACTTCATACATCCTGCCCTTCAACAGATTAATGGTGGATATCTGCATGACATGGCTGTAAGGCCTAATACAGAGGACTGGCCACCTTTGCCCAAAGGGTGTCTACCTGTCACATGTCCTAGGTATGTCATATTGTACAGTTATAAACCCAGAACACATGTCTGTGTTCCCACATTGTGTCACACAACAACCCAGTTTGCTGTGTGGTTGCTTGACAGGCATTGTACCCTTGCATTACCAATGTAATGTCAGCAAAGTTGAACAAGTCCTCTGTGCATACATAGGCATCCACATTTTCACTGCAAGGCATACCTACAAACACTGTGTTTCAGGCTGTCAACCCCAAGGGTGTGGCAGCATGACCCTAACTTTGCAAGACTTGCACAGTGTCACATTTGCAGGTATGGCATTGGGACCATGCCTAATGACAGGATCATGGTCAATCAAGGTCCACATGTCTGGCAAAGCATTGTACAGCACACTGTCAGGTGCTGTGTTACCTTAGGGGGCCTACATAAAGGTGACATGTTACATTTTACCATCTGTCTTGGCACTGCCTAACGATGGTGTACTGTGACATACACACAAGCATAACTGTATTGCTAATAGCCCTATCAATGACTACTGATGACATGTGGAAAGTGTACCCACCCCTCTACTCCTATGCCACACAAACACAACATGAGACAGATGTTACTGTACTTCAAACCTTGATTCCATGGTGTCTCACACAGCAGTCAGTACATATGGCAATGAGCATTTTGCCAACATGCACAGCTCACCTCGTGCACCACCCAGACCCACATCACACACACCTGCATGTGTGCAGCTCCTTACCAGACACATTCCCAAACAACAGACACCACAGAAAATCCTACCTCTGGAAAGCACAGTACACATGTGCATGCAGCGCTGTCTCATTGGTCACACTGCTGAGGCAAAACACAAAAGCAAACCTATTATTCATAGATAAATATATCTTGAGACACATTGATGTCCATGTCACCAGGTTACATATGGGAAACATCATAGTTAGCTGTCTGTGGGTTGACACGATATGCCATACCACACATTGCCACAACTCAAGGAATATCAGGTGACATAATGAAGACATCATAATTCCTGCAGGTGTGTACAACTAGGGACATACATCACTGGACTGTATGTAGACACATGAATGAGCTTACACACTCTGTGTCTCCTGCAAGTACGCCCATAGCTTTCAGCTGCATTTGACCTCGCATAGGATGATGGCGCAATGCACACAGAAAATGAGGGACATCAGTAATTACCTTAGTGTGTAGTATCATTGTAAGGGGATCTACTACATGTCTACCTCAGATGACTTGATCAACAGACGTCAATGCTTTGCCAGCGATGGTCTTCATCTCTCACCCCTGTGATTTTGAGTACTGGCCAAAGCTTCTGACACCCCCACAGTGAATCTTATAGGAACTATCTGGAAGGAAAACTTTCTGATGAGAACACCATCTTCATACAACATCACGGTTACGCTGATACACTCTGACAATGGCGACACTAAACCCCACTCTGTGGAAGGTGTTCCTACCTTGGAATAAGCAGACATTTGTGCAGTCAAAGACACCTGGTCCACTGCTGTGGACAGCACCACAGTCATACCAGATGACTACATGTCCTTCCACATGTTCAGACTTCAAACTGACAGTGTGCAAGGTAATGCAGGTGGTGTATACGTATTCATTAAGGATAGATACACATCCAGATGTAGTGAGACACTATGCTTTCCTGGAGACACTTCAGGTGCTATTCACTGCTGGAAGAGCACCTGATCAAGCCTTTGCCAGCTACAGGAACATTTCCATGAATCCAGACATCTGTTGTGCTTATCTGAATGTGCATGTGTCTATCACAATAAATCAGTTCACCGTTGTCTGTGGTGGCATTAAGTAACCACCAACTGTGTTGCTTAGTCGTGCTGAAGCTAACTTGCCCAAAGGTTAGTCCATTTCCTTAACTACAATGTCTTGGACCATTGGCATGACATCCCCACAAGGGGAGGTGATGTAGATCTTCATGTATTTTCCAATATGGATGACCACTGCAGCCCGCCCCTGTAAGGTTCTCTTTAACCACAGATCAGTCTCATTAAAACTATCAGGTCTAACCCCTCCTTACAGAAAATACAGAAATATTCTTCAACAAAGTAGTGTATTATCCCTATGGGATGGTTTACATAGCATGACTGCACCTCCTCCTCAGATGGGACAGGCAAGTATGCAGAGCTCTACACCCATGCATTATGTAAGCAGCAGTACAATTGCATAGACTTGGCTGTGCCTGACAGAAGGAACATGAGCTATTCATGGCACAGCAAACCTGCGTGTTGGACAACTGCCATTAGCAGGCTGTACAATAAGAGGTGGACATTGCTGTGTGACAGTCAGGGTGAGTGTGCCCCCTAAAATGGAGTTACAACCTCCTCAGCTAAAACAAGCACATAGTGTTTGTGTGACATTATATAGAAAAACTATGTGGCAAAATCAGCCTCCCTCACAAAGCAGCACTACAACGCACAGTGTAGTTACATGTGTAACCACAGAGACAGGCCCATATTGTCGTTGAACTCATACATAATGATGCCACATATAATAGGTCAGTACTCATAGCTAACCTGTTGTCCTACAGGTTCTGCATAAACTTCACTCCCCTGTCCCCACCACATGTGCCACATGACATTCATACAACCTCTCCCATACCCTTCATATCTACAGAGCAGATTGTAACTGTCCTCTCAATGGGGGATACACAGCATCTGTTGGACATGCTAACATCCCAGTCTGCTTCCTACATGGGATCAACCAAGATTGCTAATACCATTGGGAACTCCTTGCAATCATACTGTAATCACTGGCTGCATCACAGCTGACTAGACAATGGCAACTGTTATCCTCTTGCACAGAGGTGGTGCATCCACCGATCACTGGAACTATAGAGGTATTTAACTGAGTAGCCATATCTGTACACCTGTGGGGAAAACCATCATGGAGCCGATCAGTAAACATATATGTGATCTACAAACAGTTGACTGTACACAGTTTGGATGTCTGACAGGGAGATCATGGATGTTAAACATGGCGGACATGTCCAAGGCAGTCTCCAAGAACCTGGCAGAGGGGACATCAGGGCATACAACCCCCTGGATGTAGCCAAGCCATGTGGCTCTATCTTCCACTCAGGCATCATTGACAAAAGCACCCACTTAGGCATCCACGGTAATATCATTATAGGGGCCACTAAGTGGCTCATTGATGGTGCACATACTGAAAATAGGGAAATCTACCTCCAATATGTGATCTGTAAGCAACAGTATTCAACAGGGCTCAGTCCTGGGTCCTGTACTGCTTGGAATCCATTTAATCACAATACAAGTGAATACTGACTGTCTGTGGCTAACAATGTTGACTGATGCCTGCAAACTGTGAGCAGTCATAGACTCTGTGAGTTATGTCAATATCCTACAAGAAGGTATTGATGAAGAAATGCCTGTTGACATACTACTGGCCATAAATTCCATGCAAATATATATATAGTATCATTTCCATCGGTAACACCTATGTTCCTGGCAAGTAGAACATCAGTCACAAGATATGATGTACATACCCAGGGGTGATAGACCTAGGCACACAGGCCTGACCACACAGGTCTACACCTAATGTACCTGAGATCACCATGTCTCCCCAGTGGTAAGACAGGAATCATATGTCATAACTGAGAAAATGACAAACTCATAACCTCCAAGTACTCTTCCCTCAACATGCTAATATTTGAGTGCAATGGTGATTTGATACTGTACCTTTCCAAGCACTACTGGCAATTGTACACAACACAATGGTCGTCACAAGGGAACTTCATGTCTTCAGTATCTGTTCAATGGGCTTCATCTGAAATCAGTGGTCATTGTAGCCTGTGTCATATAGATTACTCAGAGGTGACCTCTGCTTTGCATACGAGGCAATGTGTGACCCTTCTTGTTTGGAAATGTTGCACTTCTGTAGGTGGCATGGTGCATAGATTACTCACTCTAAGGACTTTAACCTGGTATGTGACAATAGTAATACATGCTGGAGGGAGAGATCTGTCTAGCAGACTGTAGCACACCTTTGAAACAGAATCCTGCCTAATAGCAAACAGAGCACCTCAGTAGAACTTGTCAGATGCCATCTGTAACATTGGCTGGGTGATCATCATTTCACCACAGGGCTTCTGCCTGTGTCCCTCGTGGACAGGAGAAATATGTGCTGATCATGTAAATAAGGGTATAAACTTGGCTAAGATTGTGAGGGCTGTAGGGCCATTATGCTACTAAAGTTCAAAGATCCTAAGATTCTATAAGCTGATGTAAAATGCTGTAACAGCCACACACACAAACCTGGCTACATTGAGGATAGCACCACTTCCACTTACTATTTACAGGACACAGCTAGCTGTATGTAGATTAGAATGCTTACCTATCTAATGGCACACAATACAGATCACAGAAGGTGATGCACACACTATACCCCAAGTCTGCTCTTATTATCTCTTTAGGATATCTCATGCTTGATAACATCAGCAGGCCTACTTGTGGTCAGGCATTTGGAGGCCCACATCACCTGCTACAACTAAAATACTGCAAAACCCTACCTCTTTCTAAGTTACTGAGGTGATCATATTTATATTGTACAGAGATACACACTCACACTGAGTGGCCTGGAGTGAAATTAGAACCCCCTACCTATTTATTCTTACACACTACAAATCACAGTACTTACTGCATGCACCATGGCTTAAGTATGAGATTATAAGAGTAGCTGGTAGTTTTAAGGTTGATGACATTAGCATGCCTTCTAGAAGAGGGCAGTTTGGAAACTGGCAGCACCTTACAGGACCAAAACGTGCAGAAGTATTTCAGTTTCATAGTCAATGAGGGTTTCTCAGTTGTTTTACAGGGGGGGGGGTACATGTGCGCACACATATACACACCAATCAGCCTGCAGTAAGATTAAAACCCCTACCTAACTACTCTTACATCCTATAGATCACACTATTTATCCCATGCACCACTGCTTAAGTCTGATGTTATATTGGTAGCTGGTAGTCTTAAGGTCGATGACATTAGCAGATCTTGTAGGACAAGGTAGTTTGGAAACTGGTAGCAACTTACAGGGCCAAAAAGTGCAGGACTATTGCAGTTGCATAGTCAATGAGGGATTCTCAGTTTTTTTGCAGGGGGGTACATGTGCACGCGTGTGCACACACACACACACACACACACACACACACACACACACACACACACACACACACACGCACACACACACACACACACACACACACACACACACACACACATACACCAAGTGGCTTGTAGTCAGATTAAAACCCCTACCTACAGCTCATAGCATTTATCACACAAGCTACTGCTTAAGTCTACCATTATAATGGCAGCTGATAGTCTAAAGGTCGATGACATCAGCAAGCCTCATAGAAGAGGGCAGTTTGGAAACTGGCAGCAACTTACAGAGCCAAAATTGCAGAACTATTACAGTTTCATTGTCTGTGAGGGATTTTCAATTCTTTTGTACAGGTGTACATGTGCACACACCAAGTGGCCTGCAGTGAGATTGGAACCCCTACCTAACTATTCTTACACACTATAGATCACAGTACTTACCACACACACCACAGCTGACATCTGTTTTCGATATGACTGCAGACAAACTACTTGTGGATTACACAAGCTAGGCTTGTGTTGCACAGCATCTGTGGCATGCAGAGTGAAATTGCTTTGTACTATAATCTGCATCTAGTAGCCTAGCAGTCAGATAACTGTTATTTATCCTAGCTATGTGGCTACAGTGACCAGTTTGGCCATATGCGGCTGTTTGGATAGGCAAGCCTATGGGCAAGAAGAATGTGCCCTGTCCATGTGTGTATAGACAACATTATACATTACACCACCTACTCACCTGTTGCTGTATGTGTGGTGACATCCATCAGTCACAGGGGTCTGTAGGTAAGTGCATTATGTACTGTTGAGCCCTTACTTTGGATCTGTTGAGCAGCATTATAGATGTGCAATAGTACAGCTTTACTCACCATTATCAGGTTATGTAGAACAATATAGACATCTACACACATATTTATGTATATAACAGGGATGCATATAGAAATGTAGCTGTGTGTGTCTGTGTGTGTGTGTGTGTGTGTGTGTGTGTGTGTGTGTGTGTGTATGTGTATGACACACACACATATATATATATATATATATATATATATATATATGGGTCTACTTCTGTTTGTCAAAAACATAGTTTATCGACAAACAGAAGGTCGAGCCCACTTCTGCAAAAGTGCACTTCAACGAAAGTGTACTTTCGCAATAGCTGATTCACCAAATTGGCAAAATAAAAAATAAATATTGCACACATAGTTTTAAAGAGGGGCAAGCCCCCTGCATCACCCATGTGGGGGGGGCTGCACCCCCACACCCCTGCTACTTAAATATACTAACATCGAGATCGCAATATAGTGGGGAAAAGGATACTTCCTTATCCTCACTGTAGTGCGATCTCAGAGTTAATATATTAAAGTAGTGGGGATGTGGGGGGGTGCCCCCCACATGAGGGGTGCAGGGGGGCTTGCCCCCCTGCAAAACTGTGTTTGAAATCTTTATTTTTTTTATTTTGCAAATTTGGTGAATCCACTTTCATGAAAGTGCACTTTCGTTGAAGTGCACTTTCGCAAAAGTGGGGTGGTATTTTTCTTTTTTGAGATTATGTAATTTTGATAAAGGAAAGTAGACCCGTGTATATATATATATATATATATATATATATGTGTGTGTGTGTGTGTGTGTGTGTGTGTGTGTGTGTGTTACATAGATATATGGGGAGAGACCTGAGATGTCTGTTTTTATATATATAGCTATATACATATAGGTATATATAAATATATCTCTATTTGTATATACATAGATAGATATACTATGTATGGGTGCGAGAGACAGTGGCAGACAGGTATGTATACATATATGTATGTATGCATAGATGGGTCCCCTACAGAATTTTGAAGCTTAAAACTTAGAAATTAATTTGATCAAAGATCATGTGATCGAAGTTTCAAAACTTCGAAATCCTGAACAGAGATCGGCATACAGTGCGGAATGGGAAATTTCCCTTTTCCTTGCTGTAGTGTGATCTTGGAGTTGGTATATTTAAGTAGTGGGAGTTGTGAGGGACACAGCCCCCACGTGGGGAGTGCAGGCCCCTGCAAAAACATGTTTTGTGATGTGTTGACTGCTTTATTTGGGGGGGGGGGGTCCTTAATTTTGAGATTCCAGGATCTCGAGGTTCTGAATTCGATATTCTGAACCTCGGGATTTTGGTCTTTTGAAATTAAGAAGTGAATCCGTATAGACATATGTATACATAAAAGGTAATTTTGGGCAAGAGGCAACAGAATTCCACTCTGTGTAACTAAGTGTTTGTGCATGCCCAGTGGGATTGTCAGCACTTGTAAACTGACTCCAGGCCACACCTACCTGTATTTCAGTCCAGGATTTTGTGTGTTACAGACAATGACATCTGTCCCTGTGTCTTCAGTACTGCACTTCATTCAAACTATCCTCAGCATTCTTCAGCTGTCTGATGTAATTAATATGTGACAGAGGTTAATAATGTTACACCACACAGAGACTGACAGTCTGTAAAAATATCAAAATAATAATACACCACATCCAAAAGATGTGGATACTTCTAGATTAGATCCATCAACACCATTGCCCATACTAACTTCCCTAGTCAACTGAGCCACACAAGCTGCCAGGCAGAGCAGTCATTCATAACACAATCAACAGTATAAATGTGTTCATTGTTATTCCTGCTTTAAGTGAGACATGCACTGTATGATCAATTTCTATGTTACTGCCCTGACACTGCCAGGACTGCTGATATACCATTGATGAGTTACTGTTACAGCGGTTGTATGGGAACACTCCTGTGTTGGGGTGGAGGAACAACACCACATTTTCTGCTGGGATACACAGTAGTCCAAATATCATGTAAACCCTCTGTTTAACATCTCCCTTTACTGATGTAGTGAATCTTCCATGCATGAGGTCTAGTGACTATTAAAGGACACATGATAGTGGACTGGGTATCTGTAGTCCCATGTGAATGTTACTTCTGTCCAAATAGCCTACTATATTTACTTGCATAAATGTAGCAGATCCATACATACATACCATATCATATCATACTAATCCTTACAAGTACTGTATAGGTTAGAGTCTTATCTTGTGAATGCAGCAGTTGACAGAACTGTAGTTCGGGGATGACTCTGTCGGATGCAAGCAGTACACAGCCAATACATGGATAGGTACAGTTGTGTGGGTTACCTGGCATCAAATTTAATATATGTATGTGAGTAGGAGTAAGGTGTCAGTCCTAAGTCCTTAGGTTGTCAGTGAATGTGCTATGCGTTGTCTCTGAGCCAAAGTCAGGGCATACTGAGCACACCTACATCTGCCTACAGGGACATCAGCAGGGGGTTCCCCCTCTGAGTCCTCTTGTGACTGTGGCTGTGGTGACCTAGGGACTGGTGGGGGGCTGTGTATCCATTCCCTTTGCTGATCCTGCTGCAGCTGTTTCTACAGGATCAAGTTGTGTAGCATAGCACATACTGTGAACATATGTGCACATGTTGCTGGAGAGTACTGCAGGGCTCCACTAGATATATCTAGACACTAGAACCGTGACTTCAGAAGCCCAAACCCATACACTATGATGTTCTTAGTTTGTGCGTGTGCCTCATTATGGCGTTTTTCCATGGGTGTGTGTGTGTGTGTGTGTGTGTGTGTGTGTGTGTGTGTGTGTGTGTGTGTGTGTGTGTGTGTGTGTGTGTGTGTGTGTGTGTGTGTGTGCATTTCTGATGGATTTCATCATCCAAGATTCCAGGGCATAGAAAGCATCCCCCAGTAAATGGGCGTGTGGGATGCCCCCCCCCAACCAACCATCTGATACAGCTCTGATGTGTGCCAGGTATGGGAGTCGTGATAACTGTCAGGGCTGCCAGCACACATGTTAAGCATAATCCCCTGGGCATTGCACTTGACCTAGTAGTTCATGGAGTGGTACCCCTTGTGGTTGACATAAACTCTATCCTCTTCACCATGTAATGCCTTGATGTGTACATGAGTGGAATCTATGGCACCCAGTACTTCACCATAGTGTGCTACATGGTAGAAGTGTTACATATTGTTGGTCCTCATCTCAGCGGTGAGGGGAAAAGATATCTACTCACTGGCATGTGGTAGCATGGCTTCCAGGAACTGGTGGAGTATCCTGGGTGCAGATGCCTGTGAGACCCCCATCATGTCCCCAGTTGGTCTTTGGAATGTGCTTGTAGTTATTATCCTAAGGGCTACACACACCTTTTTTTCCACTGGAATGGGTTCCTCTCTATTGGCTCAGTTGAAGGTGGCAGAGCTCAGTGAGTTCCTATAGTATGTCCCTGTCCACCCTGTAGTGCTCTACAATCTCCAGTTCATGTAGCTCCTGGAAAGTTACCCTGGGCCTGAATACTCTTCTCCTTCTCTGTCTAGGTCTATTGTCAGCAGCACCAGCAGCATTGACTGCAGCATCTAGCACATACAGATAGATGACTTGCACCAGCCCTAGCATTATCTCAATTAAAATTCATAAGTCTGTCCTCCAATGGTCCAGATTATTGGGGGAAAATCAGAATGTATGGTGCATGCATACTTTATACAGGTCTGCTATAGATGCAGAATGTGTGATTGGCTAACTGTGATGTATTCCATCTACCTACAATATAATTAGCATCATTTAATGGCCCTAGTTCAGTGTGCGATGCCGCACACAGTGCCACTCCATGCAGCATAGCTTATACAAAGGTCAAACTTTCTAACTGAATACATCTGGTTTTGAAAACACACTCAGCCAGGCAGCATGCTGTGCAAATGTGCAACTAAGCTTAAAAAAGCTTAGAAGTGAGAGGACCCCCCCCCCCACGATGTCAGCCACATCCTGTGTAAACATCAACATGGTGTAACACCCTACATGAAGGGGATATGCAGACACAATTACTCCTTTCTGCTATTTAATAACCCCACCTCATTTGTATACTTATCCATGCTGACAGCCTAGAAACTACATGCTTCATAGCCCTATCACATTAGCAACACCAACAATGCACCATTGTAGGGACCCCAAACAAGGTCCTATACTACACTTCTGTCACATACTATAACATGCCAAGACTAATAAAAAAAATATTAACTTAACTTATTCCCTTTAATCTTTCTGACATACATACTAATAGTTTTGCTCATATATGTATGTGGTCTTACATTTTCATGGGATTTATGTCCACATGTCTACAGTTTTACATCCCCTTTTGTCTGTCTAGACTCCTGTATGCGGAATTTTTCTGAGTACACTATGCACGCTGAGACTGAGTCTAAAACAGATGTCTTTCTGCATGTTGGATCACTCTACTGGCCTCATTTGCATGAGATTCACCTCTGTATGAGGCGATTTGCATGCCACAGAATTTTCTGTGGTTGCGTGCGCATTCGCACATCTCAGCAGTGCTTATTGAATCGTAAGATGTTCGAGGTTGTGTAAGTATCACACCACGATGCTTACATGAAAAAAAATATATAAGGCTTTATTAAATTCTTCCCCTAAATATCAACATTCACAAGTTAAATCACAAAAGATCAACTTTCAAACATTGACATGCTACTGTGTATATGCTAAGTAAAAATTTAGGTGCATGCAAAACAAAATTAAAAAAAAAAAAACAGCATAAAACATCATTCCCCCTGTGGCCTCCACACTCCCAGTGAATTTTAAATACTTACTCTGAGATCACACAATGTTGGGGGAAGGACATATTTCCAGCCCTCTAGAATTGTGAAGTATCATACAATTGTCAACCTCCTGTGCAGCTGACTAAATTTTATGCACACTGACACTGAGTCCAAACAGATGCCTTTCTGCATGTTGGATCACTCTACTGGCCTCATTTGCATGAGATTCACCTCCTTATGAGGATACTTACATGAAAAAAAAAGTTTAGGCTTTATTAAATTCTCCCCCTAAATATCAACATTCACAAGTTAAATCAAAAAAGATCAGCTTTGCAAACATTGACATGCTACTGTGTAAAAATTTAGGTGCATGCAAAAAAAAAAAAAAAAAACAGCATAAAACATCATTCCCCCTGTGGCCTCCACACTCCCAGTGAATTTTAAATACTTACTCTGAGATCACACAATGTTGGGGGAAGGACATATTTCCAGCCCTCTAGAATTGTGAAGTATCATACAATTGTCAACCTCCTGTGCAGCTGACTAAATTTTATGCACACTGACACTGAGTCCAAACAGAAACACTTACTCTGACATCACACAATGTTGAGGGAAGGACATATTTCCAACCCTCAAGAATTGTGCAATCTCATACAATTGTCAACTATATAGATGTCGACCAAATGGGGATTCAATTATGTTTAGTACTCCTAAATATATATATATATATATATATATATATATATACATATATATACATATCTATATATATATATATATATATATATATATATATATATATATATATATATATGTTATTGTTGGTCTTTCGGCTTTTCCCGGTTAAGGGTCGCCACAGCAGAACTCCGGTCCGCTAATGACTGGTAGTAGATTTTTACGGTGCCGAGTTGCCAGCTCGACACTCAACCTTCAACGAAGGCACGCCCATTCACACATGTCTTTTGGAACACCACTCGACCACGGGGAGGACGTGCAGACTCCACACAGAAGGCCACCCCACACACACACACCCGATAGACCAGCCTGGGATTTCCTGGATATTCTTGCCACATTTTTTACAATGAATAAAAATCAAATATTTTAGAGGCTTTCTTTAATATGCTAAAATTAATTTATTCCTGTTCAAATAGCTCATTTGCTCAGTTTCTCTCATTTCAGCCACAAATCATAAAATTCTTATACTTTTTTTCATACACAGAAAAACATGTTTTCTAGAGTTTCTAAATCTTTTAAGCATGTCTCACACATCTGACAATACTGTTTCACATTTAGAAGTCTTAACCTTATCTACTGGGTTTATTATTATATTCTCATTCTGACTTAAAAGCTATACTACTCACTACTCATTTAATCATGCCATAATTCACACTCGTCTTATAATTCTTAACCCCTTATTTGAGATTTCTGTATTAAATGCAAATATGCTTGGAAATATTTTAATCATTTTGTTGACAAATGAGGGAACTGGTATACTTTTCCAATTTTCAACAATAAACATATTACAAGCGTTAATAATATTTTCTAAATCAGAATCACAAAAAAGGCACCATTATAAACATCTGTGCTGCTGCTAGCTAAATCACTATCGCTGGGCACATTACTAATATTGTTAAAATGAGACATTAAATGAGGTTTTCTGTCTATATGAAAATGTCAGTTTTTCATATGTTGCTGTCATGGTAGTGGTGTAGAATTACTGCGGGATTCACGAAGCCTCCGTGTAAGAGTTAGCAAGTCTTACATGGAGGCTGCAGTTAAACGGGGTGATGTCAGTATGCCATGCATATTCATGAGGGCATGCTGAATCACACCCTAGGCTAACACGGTCCATGTAGCAATGTTGGGGGCGTGTCTGCATGGCGAGACCTGCAAAGGGACACGCCCCCAGAAGAATCACAGTCCCAAAAGGAAACTCCCATGAGTGAGTCCGCGGAAATGTCAAGAAACTCAACAGCACACATGCCCCTACAGACTATTAACCCAACTGAAATGTAAAACGTAAAAATGAACAGTTTAATTTTTTTTTTATTTAAAAAATGTTTGCCCGTAATGGCGCTCGTTTGCGCGGGTTTGACCTTCGCTCAGCCATAGTTAGCAGTCATTGAAAAAGCATATAAGCTCTAAATATGCAAAATAAGCCAAGTAGCAATAGCATAGCAGTAGAGACATCGGCCAAAGAGGAGGCAGTCACGGTTTGAGCCCCAACAACATCATTTTTTATTTTTAGTGAAATAAGCCCGAAACAATCCCCTGACATATATGTATATATATACAATTATAATTTAAGTAAAATGCAATGAAATGGGCCATGTTTTATGAAGAACTCTGACACAATAAAAAAATTTAATATTTTATAAGTGCCCATAGCTGAGCAGTGCTCTAACAAGCTGACTATGTATGCCCACAGGTGACCAGTGGTTTAACAGGTGTAATAGGAGTGCCCGGAGTTGAGCAGTGCTTTAACACGCTGAAAGTGTGTGCCTGTAGTTGCACAACATTTCTCACAGCGTAATATGCATGCTTACAGCCAAATAACGCATTAACCAGTGTAACCCATTTGCGCGGAGCTGCGCAGCGCACCAACCGGCTTACCGGTGGGCAACGTTGAGCAACCTGTATCAAAGCTGCCTTTAAACAGACACACCTCCTAGCCTGTCTAGACAGTAGTAAAATAAAAAAAAAAAAAAAAGCAATGCCCAGGCTCGAACCCAGGATACTGTGCATCATAGTCAATGTACTGAACCACTAAGCCATGACACCTGTACTGAAAAATGCAGTATTAGCATATATATAGGAATGAATGGAAATAAAAACATGACAAAGCAGGTTTTGTGAAGCTGATACAATTCCAAAATGGCCAATCACAGATAAGTGCGGGAAAAACAGCATATATAAGCCCCATAGGTGGGAATACACAGCATAACTGATTGTGGAACCTATTTGCAGTCAGGATGGCAGGTGTAGGAGAGGGTAGTTGCTTTCGAGCACAGAGGTGGGGTGTTGAGGAGTCCAAATACATGGTTTGGCTCCTAGTCCACGATCATGAGGCTCAATTCATGCAGGGCCAGGTTCTGTGGGGTGCATATAAGGCAGAGGCGTGGAACCAGTTGGCACATGATCTCACCAGTGCCACAGGCATACCAAGGACTGGTGAACAGGTCCTTCACCACTATGCGGACCTGAAGAGACGGAAGCAGGACCAACTGAACTGTTGGATCCAGGTGGCCCGGCAAATGCCCAACACCCCACTACTGAGTAAGTATCCATGTAATTATGTATGCAAGGAATTATCCTAGCTGATATTATGGAGATGTATGTTCCAATATTACTTAATTTATATTACAGCTGCAGGTGTGCATTCCACGAATCAGTGAGCCTATAGTGATAGGCTGGAGCAGTTGCACCACCAGGCAGGTTAGTAATTATATTTCTGTAATTGTTATACAATATAAGTGATACAGCTTGTAAAAGAGGTCTGTGTAGTCACATATTAATAAAGTTCAAATAACACTAGAAGAAAAATTCTGCTAGTACTGTATGATTAGATAAGTGATGCAGCCTGTTATCCAGAAATAAAAAGTAAACAAGTCTGAAATAGTGATTACCCACCTGAAGTGTAATATCAGATAATCTGCAGCAGCCTGAAAATCAGTGGTAAACAAGCTAAAGATAATAGACATGTGTCAAATACATCTCCTTAGAAAATCTGCCATATGAAACAAGTGAGTCTGTTGGAAAGGATTGTTGTAATCAGGTATGACATGTTAATAATGCCTAGAATAAAGTACCAACTTGAATTGTAAAAATAAAACAAGTGAGTGTGAGAAAGATGTATGAATCGACCAAGAAAGCTGTTATAACTTCTGAATAAAGTATACTGCAGTCAGTACATAATGAGATAAATGAGACAGCCACAACTAAAAAGTGAAATGTTTGAAATGTTTGAAATAAAGTACTGAAGCTGGAATGTGTCTGTCCCACAATTTGTATATGTTGCTGTACCCTTGCAATATGGAGATAGTATGGTTGTATGAAATAATGAACATCCACAGTTGTCTAGAGCCATATAAATGAAATGTAGCAGGATGCTGTACCTGAACATAGCCAGATATGAAATGTGTATGAATAAAAATGTAATGTATTTTAATGTATCAGTAACAGTCCCATCACCAACATTCCTAAGGTTACATATAGGAAACTGTACTAAGACCTGTAGTGTATATATATCTGCAGCTACTAGAGATGTACAGCATATGAATATGTAGTTGAAGTTGTTAATGAAATATTTCTTCACCCTACCCTATATTCACAAATAATGTCATTCCACAACAAACTGGGTATGTGTATTCACAATCAATTCCTATGGACATTTGTCCTGTTGGTTCAAACATATTTGCATGTACGTTGCTGCATGTGCCCTGTTCACATATCCAAACCTGATGGCCTGTTGCCATTAATCGACCCTGCATGCTGTTGGATTGTGTACTGTTGTTCAAAATATGCATGTGTTATGCTTGCTGTTCAATGTTTGGAATTCATGGGTGTTTGGTTAATGGGAATACTGATGCATGCTGTTACAACTAATTTGGAATGGTATTGTTTGTTACTAACCCAAAATGTCATAAAATATTTCTAAACATAGGATAACAGGGAAGGCAGGTTCCAGCGGACCCACCTCTCCCACCTCAGCTGGCGAGTGCACCTGGCACTTGTGCCCAGGCCGGAACCTCCTCCGATGGCCCTGTGCCACCTTTGGGTGGAAGCGCTGCAGGGGATGGGGCTCGTCCCCCCTCTGCAAGCGTGGCCGGGGGAGACCGTCCACTCACCCTCCAAAGTGTCCAGTCTGTGGTGCGTAGCAAGATCAGGCATTCTGGGCTCATGGGCTTGCGATATCCCAACATCCGTCCCCGTCAATTGTGTTTCCCCCACATGTGTCATACTCTGCCCCTGTATGCGTCTTGTTTGTCTTGTCTGTTAACCTCCCCTACCTACCTCCCCAAATATACCTACTTCATGTACCTCACATTCCACTCTCACCTGAAAAAAAAAAAAAAAAAAAAAAAAAAAGGGGGCACTCTGTTCCCGCAAAAAAATTACGCCCTATACATAGCTGCCCATTTTGCAGACATGTCTGCTGGACATGTGAAGTGGTAATTACAATTGGTTGTACAACATATTTTGTTGTCCTCACCCCTCTCTCCGGGGTGAAAGGTTTCAAATTTCACACCAAATTACAGACATATGCACAGCTGTTGCTGATAAAGAAATGGGCAGCTATGGGCCTTTCCTACATCCTTCCTGCAAATCTTGAGCTTGTTTTCCTACTGTCCTACCTCTTTGTGTCCCCTTTTTCACCACTGTCCTATCTCCCCATTTTCTTTTCTTTCAAAGAAATTTGCGCGGGTGTGCGCAAGAGTAAGCACTTTTAAGCAAGTTGTAAGCAGGAGTGCGCTTGTGTGCGCTTAGCTATGCGTGTGTGCGCGAAGCTAAGCGACAGTGCGCATGCGTGAGCTCCGCGCAAACCAGTGCTAACCCACTTACAACTGCTTAAAAATGCCTTAGTCACTCTGCTCAGCAGCAAAATAAAATTCCTCTGTTAGTCTTGAACCCAGGAAACACTAGTCTGCATGACTTACCACTAAGCCATGACTGATATACAAGAACCTTGGGCTGAAAGCAATATATCATGAAATAGTAGGACTGAATGTAAAGGGAATATAGGAAGGCTATTACACAAAGCTTTTCTTGTATTTTTACTGGCAATTCTTGTGGATTTGTATAACATTAGTGTGAGAAGAGAAACAGCCATGCTATTCGGTAGCTAGTAGGTAATAATGTGACAGTAACATCTTGCAAACCACACACACTATCAGAGCAAGATAAACACTGCCATATTTGAACAGGTAAGAGGCCAGATCTTGCAACTGGGACTGATTTACAGGGATGTCCCTGATTTGAAAACAAATGTTAACTGTGCCCCACTGACTCCCTGTGAAATGTACTAACAGTAGGCAGAAAGGTGTTTTGTCCCATGTAATGGTAACTGTCAACTACTGAAAGTATGCACTACGTGCATGTCAGAAATGGTGTATTAATACACATGCTCAAAATAACCCACAGTCACAACTGCAGAATATCTGAAATATATCACGGGTGTATCCCACTGATATGGACCATTCCCTGAGGCTGATAAAAGATACACCTGAGAGTGAGTATCTGAGGTCTGCAAGTGTCACAAACTCACAGGCATATCATTCTGTCTGCTGTCACACACTTTGTGAATAGCTGTAGAATAGCTTCCACAAGCACACCCACATGTAGGTGTACAACCCACAAATATCAAAGGAGGTATCCAACTAATAACAGGACAGTATAGCAGTTTACAAGCACTGCATGTGCCTGCTATCCATAAGTTAGTACAAAGTACAAGGTGCCACTACTGCTCAGCAGCAAAATAAAATACCCTTGTAGGTGTCAAGCCCCACACCTTAGCTAGACCAGACTGCATGCAGTACCACCAAACCACAACAAACATATAAGGAATTGCTGCTGAAATAAATATAGCAAGCATTACAAGGAGTGAATGTGAATGGTAAATAGGAAAGCCATAGCAACACATTCCAGTAAAGACACCTAGCAGGCCTCCAAGGAGTGAATGTAAAGGCTAAATAGTGAAGCCATAGCAACAAATTTCAAGAGCCACTGCTGTAAGCCAGTTACTCCAAAAGTCCCATAGGAAAGCACATACTCCCATTTAAACAGTATTAGTATTATTAGGTGTCAGTTAACATACACACCAAGAAGAATAAACTGGAGGAAGCAATAGTCATGTGTCAGTACAACATGCATGTCAGTGCCTACAATACAGCCTGAGATATGAGAGCCATACCAACCTTTACGCTCACACAACAGTGTCCACAGCATACTAGCATGGTCCCCACCTTGAAAATCTGAAAGGGCTACGCCTACCTCACCTAACATTTTATAGCACTGTCCTAAAATCAAAGTGAGAACTGCAATTACCACACAGCAGGCTGCATGCAATTAGCAAATGCTGCCTAACAATTGGTGCAGAGGCCATCACATGCACATCTGCATATACCTACAAAAGCAGCCTGTACTCCCAGTCCACACATGCAATACGTTCATTGCAACAGCTGGAGGGAGAGACAGAGAGAGAGAGAGAGAGAGAGAAAATAAATAAAAACAAAGAAAAAAAAAATGAATGAGACACAGACAGCCGAAACTACAACAATACAGAACAACAGGTTACCAAGCAGCAAGCCATCAAAAATAGCAGTGTCCAACAAAGGTAATGTAAACTAATAATGTAATAGTCTACATACTGTGAACCCTCCATATGTGTTAGCAGTCTGTGTACATATATATATATATATATATATATAAAGATGTGCATAGGGCAGGGGACATACTGCAACTGTTAGTGAAGGCTGGACATACATATGTATGTGAAGGATGCTATGTGCACATATCAATGTAGGTTGTAGTGCAACGTACAATGTAGGTTGTACAGTAATGAATGTTTAGCAGTATGTTAGTGTGTGTATTCGTATGTGTAAATAAAAAGGTGTATATATATATATATATATATATATATATATATATATATATATATATATTATATGTATATGTATGTATATTTATATATGTATCTATATATAATATGCATATATGTATACATAGATAGAGAGGGATGTAGAAATAGATAGACCCAGAATGATACCACAGTACAAGGACAAAATGATTGACCTCAACAATTGGCTAAGCTTCTGGTGTCATTCTAAGGGGATCCAGCATCTGTCTGCCTGGGACGACATGATCGACAGTCCATGATGCTTTGCCAGAGATGGCCTGTACCTGTCACCCTCAGGATTCTGGATACTGGCTAGGACTCATGCCACCCCTATAGTGCCTTTGTCAGGCAAGGTTCAAATGATAAATTCACCACTGTAAACGGTGACATCTGTGACATCTGTGCAGTGACAGAGACCTGGTTCAAAGCTCCAGAGAGCACCCCTGCATTATCAAGCTTCAATTCATACCACACCTTTTGGCCACCTAACCCAGAAAGAAGCACTAAAGGTGGAGGCGTGTCCATATTCATTAAGGATATCCACACCTCCAGGCTAGTTGCACAGCATAATGCATCTGAGGTATCCAATTGCAACTAACTCTGGGCAGGACCGCAATCCAAATCGTAGCTTGCTACAGACCCCCCACCATGCCCCAGGATTCACACCCCTCATTTCATGATACACTGGAAAGTATTGGGTACAACCCAACACCCTAATAATGGCCGATTTCACCTACCCCATCATTAACTGGAAAATCTACTCCTGTACCAACTCTATTGCTCAACGTTTTCTAGAATTCATAAATACCAACGCCTTGGATCAACTTATTCACACCCCCACCAGGGGCAGCAATATCCCAGACTTGGTCATCACCAACATGGGAAACCGGTGTTCCACACCAGAGGTCAATTCCTCATTGGTCAGATCCGACCACAAGGTAATCAGCCTAGACATCCACATCCTACCCCCAGCCCCAATTAGGGACACCATCGTAACAAACTTCTCAAAAGCCAATGTCACACTTCGTAAGACAGAAGTGGCAAACTGCATGACACCCATGCAGATGGACAATAGAGGTATGACTGCTGAATCCTACACAAATGCACTGTATAAGCACTTACACGAGTGCATGGATCATGCTATCCCTAACAGAACCAAGATGTTATCCCCCAGACAAAGGAAGCCAGTCTGGTGGTCCTCTGCCATAAACAAACTCTACATCAGAAGAAAGAAACTGTTGCAAAAATAAGTAAATTCCCATGACTGGAGGAACTTAATGGTCAACCTCAGTAAGAAGCTGAGATCCCTCATAAAATCCCCCAAAGCTGGTTACGAAAACAAAATTGCCACTGACTCGAAAGACAACCACACAGCATTCTATAGCTATGTCAAGAATCTAAATGGGAACACTCAGATCTGCTCTGAGGTACAGCATAATGGCACTAAAAATAATAACCAACTGATATTGCCAACATCCTAGCAGATAGGTTCAGTGCTAACTTTACCACCCTCTCACCCCCTAGAGGGCCCATCTATATACTGGAAGAATGCAAAGTCCCTATAATCACGGCTGCACAGGTAAAATACACACTCTTCAAAGCCAAGAACACAGCATCCATGGGACCTGACAATATCGCAAGTTGCGTTCTACACAAGCCACTGAATGAACTGGCACCCTACTGCAGTACCATGTTCAATCATAGCCTCACCTCAGGCTTTGTAGCCACTAAATGGTGCACCACAACACATCCCACTCCACAAAGGGGGAGCCACGATGGACCACGGGAACCACCGCCCCATTAGCCTGATGAACCTGGTCTGCAAGGCCATGCAATGTACCGTCATGGAACTCATAAACAAAGACATTGATAATCTCTAAACTCTGGACCCTACTCAGTTTGGATTTGTAAAAGGCAGATCATGTCTCCTAAACCTGATTGACTTCTTTGAAGCAGTCACCAAAGCCATAGATGATGGTAAAATGGTTCACACAGCTTATGTAGACCTTGCCAAGGCTTTCAACACCATCCCCCATTCTGGAATTATAGATAAGCACACTAAACTAGATATAAATCCCTATGTCATAAGATGGGTTGCCAACTGGCTCATGGACAGAACCCACACTGTGAAAGTAGCGTATTCCAAATCCGACATCAGACCAGTGACAAGTGGAGTACCACAGGGTTCAGTCCTGGGCCCCCCCCTGTTTGGTATCTACTTCTCTGAAGTGCAGGCCAACACAGAAGGTATGTGGCTAACAAAGTTTGCAGATGACTGCAAACTAGGAGCCATAATCGCAACTCCTAATGATGTGGGCAAACTACAAAAGGCCCTCACTGAGACAGATACCTGGTGTCAAAGCCATGGCCTGAAGCTCAGTGCCAAAATGTGTATTGTCATCCCCGTGGTATAAACTCTGTACCCATGAACTACCACATAGCTGGTAGTCTACTTAATGCCAAAAATGTGATAATAGACCTTGGGACACAGGTGCACAGTAGTCTCTCCTTTGATAATCACATCGCCACAGTGGTCAGGAAATCCTTCTACGTGGCTCATCTCATCACAAAAGGATTCCCATCCAGAAAAAAGAGGTCATTGTTCCCCTCAACTCATCACTTATTAGACCCATAATAGAGTACAATGCCCCTTTTGGTATGTACCTCACAGGACAACTACAACAACTGGAAAGACCACAGAAATACCTCACAAAGAGGATTACTGGCCTCAAACTGATGCCCTATGCAGACCGTCTCAAAAAACTACAGCTTGACTCCATGGCATATCGCCTACTCAGGGGTGATCTCTGCCTAACATACACAGCTATGTCAAACCTAGAGCTGTTGGACATGCTCCACTTAAAGAAATCCCAATCCCTCTGAGCTACATGCTCTAGGGACCTTAACCTTGTCACCACAATAAACAGAACTGCTGGAGGGATAGAGTCCTGTCCCAGACACTTCCCATACTCTGGAAAAGACTACCTATCTATGTCAAACAGAGCTCCTCATTAGCACTCTTCAAGAAAGATCTTGATGATTGGATGGGAAGTGGGGAATTCACCCCGGGGATCACGTCTGTGGCTCTGCTTGACAGGGGCATAGGAAAATACCTTTCTTGGGTGATGAAAGCCAGGGTACATTTATTGGCTAGGCTTGTATGGGCCCTAGGGCTGATAGCCTAGTACCTACCTATGAACCTATGAACATATATATAGATAGATGGATAGAATATGTATAAACACATATTATGTAATAATAGACACATACATATATAGATATATATAGATACATACACATATACAGACAGATATGAATGTGTACAGATATGTATGTATATGAATATCTCTCTCTCTATCTCTCACCCCCCCCTCTCTCTCTCTCTCTCTATATATATATATATATATATATATATATAGAGAGAGAGAGAGAGAGATATAGATATATAGATATAGATATAGATATATGTATACTGAGAGAGGCACATGTGTGCAGATGTATTGCAACAGGTGCCTGGTGACAAAGGCATGTACTGAACACCAGTGCAGTTACAGGAGTACCATACCCCATTCCAAAACACTTACACCACTAACCACCACATATGTGGTTGCCTGCCTACTACTGGATGTGTCAGGAGGGAACATGGGAAACAAGTGTACAATAGCCTCCCCTTTGATATTCACAGTAGCACACCAGTCTTGTAATACCAGTACATGGTACATGTCAGCAGAAATGGTGTGTCAGCTAGTGAAATGTAGGTCACTGTACCCCTCTACACCTCACAATGTCCTACATGGTATGTACCTCCCATGACAACTACAGAAAGGGAGAAGGATACAGTCATACCTAACAAGCAGTGATAATGCCCTCAAACACATTACCTATGCAGAGTCACTGACAAAACTACAGATAGAGTGCCTCTCAAACTACCGACACAGAGCATTCCACTGCTGGATATACATAGTTAAGTCACACCCATAACAGTTGCCCAAAGATCATGGTAACACCTCACAATATCCCCAGCATAAATGACCTATGGCACCGCAGTAAAGAGCACATGGTGGAGGTACAGGTTCCTACCCACAAATAGGCCATACCCTGGAGTAAACCACCCAGCATTATGAAGCAAGGCTCCCCATTAGTAGATGTCAGACATACCCCTGTTGAATGTTATGCAGATATGTAGTATGCCATATGAGTCACCCTGTGTAACTGTTTGACAGGAGCAAGTACAACCACATTACATGTGTCCCAAGGGGCAGGGTAGCATAACAGTATGCTGCTGTAGGCCCTGGCCCAATAGCATACTACCTGCCTATGACACAATGCACACACACATGTAGTCATTGCAATACCAACTATGTGAGGTGGAATGCGTGTGCCACTGACTGTGTGCAAGGTCTGTAATGGTGTGATTGCTCAACATGACTTTGTGTCTGTCATGGTAGTGTGTGTCCTTGGTGTGAGGTCAGAGAAAGATGTGTCAGGTATTGGGATACAAACATACTACATTGCCATATGTTGTGCTGTGGTTCCCTGTATATGACTGTTGTGTAGGTATGGTTATGGCAACAAAGACCACGGTGCATTACCAGTGACATTTGTACTGTGCATTGCATGCATTGCATGGGTTGACAATGTTCCCCATACATTACCTTGATACAAACCCCCAGTGTGAGGCTGTGCATTGGACCTCAAACAGTGTGCCAACTGCTGGAGTATACTTGTTTGTTGTATGGAGTGTGCCAAGCACTGTCACAGAGTTGTCAGCTGAGCACTGATATGTGGTCATTTACATGTGTATCCCCCAATAGACAGACAGATGCTATATATGGCAGTTCAGTGATATCACTACAGTAGAGTTTTATGTGTGCCATATCACTTGCTCACATATTTTTCTTTTCCTTCCAGGGCAATGGTGCACCAGTGCAATCCCACGTACTCTGCTGCAGAGGAAGAGGAGATACACCAGAGCCTGGTGCGGGATTTTGCCACACTCTTTTCTCGCACCAGCCAGAACCAGCAGGAGAGGGCTGCACTGTGGCAAGACCTTGTCCGTTGGGTAAATGACATAGGCATGCACAACCGGACATATGAGCAGGTATGCCATCACTGCAGTAATTTAATTAGAAATGTCCGTCAGCGTGCGTCTGATATCCACAGGCAACAGCTTGCCACAGGTGGTGGGGTGGCTACACCCCCCCCTCAACAGACTGGAGGGGTCCTCCTAAGTGTTGTGGCTCCAGCCCAACAACAACAACATCCACACACATGTGTAATGATGGAGGCTGGAGCCACCCAGCAGGAGGACTTGGAGCGTGCAGGTAACATGCCATATTTATAGTTGACTGTTCTCTACACTGGTAGTTTATGCATGAATGAGGTGTGTACTGTGTTTGTAGCTATTATCCTGGTAATTATTGTGCATGAGTGATATTCTCAATATCGGCAGTAGACCTGTGAAAGCCAACTGTTGTACTACTGAACTGCATCATACTCACAGTATCAATGGCACAGTTGTGCCCACTGACAATGAATGTCTTATTTGTGTAGGTCCCTCTGGTGTAACAGCAAGGCAGCCAATCCATGCTGGTGAGTGTGTAATAACATTCCTTTAATACTTATGATAGTAATAGTAATAATACCCTAAAATGGTATTGCTATGTGTGTGATTGCAGGTGTGTCTGTGTCTGTGTGTTTGTATCTCATGTACTGAGGAGTGTGCATGTGTGCATGTGTGCATGTGCCCATGTGTGCATGTGCCCATGTGTGCATGTGTGCATGTACCCATGTGTGCATGTGTGCACGTATGCATGTGTGCATGTGCCCATGTGTGCATGTGTGCATGTGTGCATGTGTGCACATGTGCATGTGCCCATGTGTGCATGTGTGCATGTGTGCATGTGCCCATGTGTGCATGTGTGGTAACATTGTGTGCACATTGTAAACTGTGTTTCCTGTCTTCTTCTCACAGGTTCTGGTGCTGCTCTGGTGGTGTGCAGCAGGGAACCTGAATCTGCTGCTGGGGATAGTGATAATGATGATACCCGTGTAATGGCACAGGGAGGTGTGCCAGGGTCCATTGTTGGTCAGCCAATCAACAGTACACAGCTGTCAACCCCATCAATGCACACAGTCATCCTGCCAATACATCCATTGTCACCAATATCCCTAGGTGATGGACAGCATACAGTGGTCATTGACCAGAGTAATGTGGTATCAGTGGCACATGCATCCCCTCACAGCAGCCATGGCCAGAGTCCTGACATGGTACCACACAGGCAGAAGTCCAGCGGTTCTCGTGGGAGCATTCATGGTCGTACTGCCCCTGTCAGACGTGCCCACAGAGGTCGTTCAACCTCAGCTATGTTCCGGGCTGTAATGCAGGCACAGTCACGTATGGAACGGTACACCAGACAGGGTCTGAGGGAGTTGAGAGCACATCGCACTGCTATGAATGACACTATGCGTGACGTTGCAACTGCCATCCGTAATTTCACCAAGGTCATTGACAGACGTTGGGGGGACACATTAGATCTGTTCCACAACTACATGTCCATGAGCCAGGGCAATGCAGGGCAGCTGAGGCATCGATGTGGATGAATGCCAGCAACAGCAGCAGCTGGAAGTCGTCACGGATGACAACAAACCCGCGGCCGCTCCCATAGTGCCAGTACCAGCCCCAGCAATGCTGGGTCTGTGCTGTCATCAGACCGCCCTAGGAGACCACATGCACATGGCTCTGGACAGTCCCAGCAGGGACATGTCTCCAGTCAACAACCACCTGCTTCTGATGACAGTACCCAGTCTGGCTTAGTACCTGATACTGTCCGTAGCACCCCTGCCAGGCACAGGTACTGTGTCCATGGCCAGAGACAGTGATCTGTATGACCTGGCAGGTACAGTCTGTGGCTGTCCACAAACACCCGTATATGGCGGCCACAAGGTGGAACTGTGTGCATGCATACACACATGCATAATGCTAACACCTAGGGCTAACACATACATGCACACACTGCATCAACATTGCCCCATCTTCTACGGTTGTCCCTCACTAACACATACACACACATACATGTCGATTGGTTGTATCAGTGGCAGACACAGGCATACCAAGTACACACCCTGTGCATATGATGAAACTGTGCCACCTCCTGCAATCTGTAACATCGATGCAGGACCGGTTAACATGGTGCTGATGCACAGGGTGACTACATAGATGTGTAGTAATATTATCATGTTGTCAACTGTACAGTGTAATGATATCATTGTGGGTATATCCCAGCATGCCTGATGCATTAACAGTATGATTGTCATTGTGCTGTTTGGTACACCCCTATTAATTACCATAGTGTAATGTCTGCACATCTTTGCATTCTGCTGGTAAGGCTGTAAACAGAAGGCCACCTACATAGGTAGCACAGGGGATAAGTAAATGGAAGTTATGATACTCAATGGTGGACATGTAAACCGCAAGATGCATGCAGTACAACCTCTACTCTGCATGGAGAATGTTGATATCTGTGCAGTAATAGACAACAGGTTCAAGACTCTCAAGAGCACCCTAGCACTACCAGGTTACACCTCATACCATGCTTGACAGCCCCAAAACACACAACTAACTATGACAGGAGGTGAGTCTCATTAAATGTCAGGGATACTGTGGTGACAGGACAGGTAGCATACAGCCTACTAAGTTGGGGAATGCTGATTGAGGGCTCAGTGTCTGTCATTATAAATGTGTATTAGTTCTGGTTTAAGCAGTTGGGCTTCAGGCCAGTTATTTGACATTACAAACGTTCATGGTCTGCACTCTTGTGGGAGGAGAGGCTGGACTCTACCCGTCTGAGCTGGGAATTTCTGGCTAAAGGCTTATAGTGCCTGCATATTTGAACTGTTTCTTACTGAAATTGGTACACCTTGTTTGCTGTAGCATAGACTAGATCCATGCCTGCTGATTGTAGCTTTGTATGCTTGTTTGCTTGTTATTTCCCTGAAACACTAATTCCACCTGAAATGCAGCTTTACAGCACCTCTGTGGATCCCTAGTGACATGTGCATTGCTTACTGTACGTATGTCCTTGTTTCACTTGACAGAAAGTTAGTGTTTGTCATTTATGCAATTAAGTTACCTGTAACACACTGTATTTGAGATACCTGACACTTGCTCACTAAAGCATTTATATATGCCAGCACTAACAAATTAAAAGCACTACACCCTCACAAACTCACCTTGCATACCTTGTTCCCCATTGGCCCTTTTTGTTGTTAATTATAAAGGAATTCCCAATACTATCCTAGCATGTTCAAAGGTCATTTGTCAATCTCCTCCATGGTCCAGCTGGTGAATCTGGGAATCTAGAGGCAATGTTACAACTGCCTCATTTACACAGTCAACCCTCTCCTCCTCCCAACAAATTCCACCACGTGTGAGATGCAACCAGCCAAACTGCAGGCTAAGCTCTCTCAACTCAGTAATGACAAAACCTGTCAGGAGGGGAAGGAAACCACAGTCACTACAATTCCAGTCTCACATAGACCTACCACGACAACAGTCCATACAAATAAACACACACAACCATACTTGGAGTCTCTAAGTAAAGGTCTGCCTATGCAGCAGACACCTCCAAAGCAGACACACAAGCAACCACTACCCCAGAACAGAACGCATGCAACACATAGCTCACAAAGCCAGTGTACCGAACAGTCACAGCATGTAAGGCTAAACAACACACCTGCTACACTTGTGATGGGTGTCTCTATCGTCAGGGAAACTGATGTCCCGCTCACCAGGCTGAACAAGGAGAAGGTCACGGTGAGATGCCTGTCGGGCGCTATGATCTGCCACATAACACAAGCACACAGGTCACTCCAAGGCATGTACAAATATGACTCAGTCAGTGTCCATGCCAGTGTGAATGACCTGAGACATACCTCCCTGGACTACATGATGAGAGACATAGAGGGGCTCTCTGAGCATGTGGCCCAGACTGGTATGACCCTGACCTTGAGTAGCATCTTACCCTCACCAAGAATGATGCCACAATATGTAGACAAGATGATCAATTCAGACAATTGGCTTATGTTTCAGTGTCATTCAAAGGGGATCCAGTGCCTGTCAGCCTGGGATGACATGCTCAACAAGCCACACTTCTTTGCTAGGGACAGCTTGCACCTGTCACCCATGGGCTTTCGGATATTGGCAAAGGCTCTTGATACACCCATAGTGCCTTTTTTAGGCAAGGCTCAACAGACAAGACCACCTCCATAGGTATCACAAGGGATAGGAAACTAATAGTAATGCTACTCAATGCCAGCAGTGTAAACCCCAAGATGCATGCATTGGAAACTGTCCTTAGCATGGTTTACATCAATATCTGTGCAGTAACAGAATCCTGGTTCAAAGCCCCCAAAAGCACCCCAACACTGGCAGGTTATATCTCATACCATGCTTGTCAGCCACATAATTTGCACCGAAACAGAACAGGAGGGGGAGTATCAATATTCATCAAAGATACACACACCTCCAGGTTGGTGGCTCAGCAGGAAGCATCAGAGACTATCCATGTGCAACTAACAGTGGGTAAGACTGCATTCCAGTTCATAGCCTGGCACACACCACACTCCCAAACCCAGGTAACCCACTTGGCCTACTTAAGAATACATGTATATCTGCAGGTGTCTCTAAGCAACAATATACTGGGCAGCTTCATTTACCCACACATAGACTGTGAGCATTACTGTAGCTCCAACACCCTAGGTGTAAAGTTCCTAGAATACATACATTCAATTGCTATGGAACGACTTGTTACCACTCCCACAAGTGGGGAATACATGCTGCACCTGTTCATCACCAACATGTGGACTATATGCTCCAGACCAGAAGTGTATCTCTCGCTGGTAAGATGACACCATAGACTACTCTCACTGTATATTCACATACCAAATGCAGCCCCTGCACAGAAAACCGCAGTCAGAAAGTTGTGTAATGCAAATTACATGTATTCACATGAGGCAAGCTTCACACATGGGAACTATTTCAGGTCACAGGTACATATGTCTATGTGGCACACACATACCTCATGTGTGCATTGACATTACTGATATGATCTATGTCATACAATATTAAGAGCAACACCCCACACACATGGACAAACTGTGTGACAAAAACACACATGGCATTTGTAAGATTCAGACCCCTACCTATGTTATGATACTTGAGAGAGACGCATTAGCAGAGCACGCTATTCGCCTTACTGGGAGGTTATCCTTCTCCTGCTGTATTTATAGGGTGCTGACATCATCAGTGTTTAGAATGAGGAATGTGCATCATGCAGTGTGTTCTTGTAGTTGGCAAAAGGGGCATTTCTTTCACACAGAATTGCACACATACTAATCCCCCTCATCCAAACACACACATACACTGAGCATTTGCAGGATTCAAACCCCTATCTAACAATGTTATGTCACTTGTGAAAGACGCATTAGCAGAACGCACTGTCTGAATTACTGGGAGATTTCCCTTCTCCTGCTGTACTTATAGAGTGCTGAGATCATCAGTGTTTAGAAAGAGGAGTGTGCATCATGCAGTGTGTTCTTCAAGTTGGCAAAAGGGACATTTCTTTCGCACAGAATTGCACACACACTAACCCCCCTCACCCAAACACACACACACACTGAGCATTTGCAGGATTCAAACATGGATGTGACATTGCAAATTCAACCCCTGGGATCTCCACTGTGTCCCTGCTTGACGGAGGCACAGCACACTAGCCTTACATGGTGCCTTCTGTGACCTACTTTACAGAGGCACAGTAGCCTACTGTACTAGGGAGGCAGATGCCAAGCACACTCTGGCTAAGCTTGTATTCCCTAGGGCAAACAGCCTAGTATTGACCTCTACACCCATATGTTTAATTTTCAGATGCACAATATTTGTTGCTGATAAACTGTTTGCAGGTCTTTATTGCCATAGCATTCCCTGTTTCTATGTACAACTTGTATATCTGTGGAAGATGTTTGAATATGTGTGGGATCCACTATTTAACTTATGTCTCTGTAGTCATTTAACTGTGTGCACTGGGCAGATTGCTGTATTGTGGTTGGTTCCTGGTTTAACACATACAAATACCAGATATGTGTGGCCAACTGCTAAACTGAGACATGGCCTAAGTGTTTGAGCATGCCCAGTTCAGGAATATTCCATGACTTGCTGCCTGACATATGTCTCATTTATCAAAGTGTGCAAGCATGCCCAGTGTGTGCTTTCCATATGTTGAGATCTTCAGTCCACCACATTTGTGGGTGTGTGTGAACTTCAACAATATTTCACATTTATAGTTGTGTGTTAGGAGTCATGTTGTGTACATACTGCCCAACTGCTTTGTGTCTGAACCCGACAGGGATTATACTGTGCCTGCAGGGTTTCCATGGGATAGTTTGCATACAGTTGTCAACATCCTTTCATACTGACCATACACTGTAATATTGTATAGTGTACTGGTTCAGTACTTTCACTGTGGTGGACAGTATCCTGGGTTTCAGTCCTATCACTGCTTTAAATATTCATAGTGAGCACACCAGACTGGTTAAGGGCCATTTGTGCACATATGACCATGCTGCATTTTGTTCGGATATGGACTACTTACACCAGGCTTGTCCAACATTGGTAGTGTATTCCACAACTTGGGTGGACACTGACAAACACTAGCGATGTGCCCTAGGCCATTTCTACTGCTAGTCAGAGAGTGTGTTTGTCCTTCAACACACATTGTAACTGGAATTTGGCATGACATATTTCAAGGTTAGTATACTGTGCCTCTGTCTACCCGTGAAATAACAGTGATACCCAGGGTAAACCTACCATCTCCCATCCACTCATAATGATTCCTGTTGAGGAGAGTCAATGAGGGACTCTTTGGCTAACCTGTACTGGGAGTTTACTCAAGAGTGGAGTGAGCTTCTGGGTTATGGATCAATCACTACAGCATGTCCTATGTATGTCAGTGTTGGGGTTCAGGTCTCTCATGTGCATAGCTCACTGGCATTCAGATTGTACAAGGTGCAGCATGTCCATTGATTCCAGCTGGGACATGGCTTTATACATCAGGCACAGATTGCCTATGGGCAGGCAGTATGGCACTGTGTGGAGCTGCGGTTTGTTTAATCAGGCAACACATGGCATCTGTTTGAGCTCTTTGATCCTCCTGGTGGGGTACTTTTGGGGTCTTTCCAGTTGCTGGAGGTGTCTGCTGAGGTACATCCCACAGGGGCCATTGTACTCAATTGTGAGGCTGATGAAGGATGACTGAAGAGGCATGATGACCTCCCCTGATCTAGATCTGACTACCTTCATGATTAGGTGGGTATATGGTATGTTTCTGTAACCACTACAGCCACATGGTTGTCAAATGCAAGATATCTATCAAATTGTGTCCCCAGGTCTCTTTTTACTTCTAAAGTACTTAATGGGTTAACACCTATGTGGTAATTGGTGGGCACATACTGTTTATCCACAGGGGATGACTATACACTTTTCTGCAATTAGCTTGATGACATGGCTCTGGCACCAGTTGTCTGTTTCTATGTGGCCCTTTTGTAGGATGCTTGTGTCAGCTGGAGGGTCAGATAAGGTGCCCAGTTTGTAGTCCTCTGCAAACTTGTTCAGACACAGTCCTTCCATGATGGCCTGTGCCTATGGGAAATATATACCATACAAGGGAGGTCCCAGGACTGAGCCTTGTGGGATGCCAGTTGTAGCTGGTTTGTATTCTGACATGGCTGCAGCATGTTTGACCATGTCAGTTCTGTCCTCGGGCTGGTTTGCAACCCATCTACTGACATAGGGGTTTATATTTAAGCTGGTGAGCTTATCTATAATGAACACGTGGGGTATTGTATGGAAGGCTTTTGCAAGGTCCAGATAGGCTGTGTGGACCACATTCCCCTCATCAATGGCCTTGATGACTGTTTCAAATGAGTCAGACATGTTTAAGGGGCAGGATCTGCCCTTAAGAAAGCCACGTTGGGTAGGGTCCAGTGTCTGTAGGTCCCCAATATCTTTATTTCTGTGGTCCATGATGATCCTTTCCATAGCTTTGCAGACCAAGCTTGTCAGGATTCTGGGGTGATAGTTTGCAGTATCCATTCAGGCACCACCTTTGTGGAGAGGGACCACTGTTGCTGTACACTGCTCTTTGGGTACATATCCTGTGGTAAGGCTGAAACTGAGCAGTAGTGTTATTTGGCATTCCATTCTTCTTGGAGTTCATGTTGGACACAGCCCAGGACACCATCTCATACCATTGATGCTGTGTGTTTTGCTTTGAAGATGCTGCCTGTTACCTCAGCATCTGCAATGTCAGGGGGCCAGCACTCTGCTGGGATACATATTTGTCATTTTGGGGGGGGGGGGTTTGCACTGAACCTGTCAGGTTGGATGTTGGCAATGTGTGTGGGTTTGGTGTATTGTTTGTAATATTTGGTAATTCAGAGCATATCTGTGAATTCCCAACAAGGTTCCTACCATCAGTTAAGACAGCCTTGTGATTATCCTTAGTGTCCTGTACAATTTGTATCTCCATAGGTTCATAGGTTCATACTGGGCTATCTGCCCTAGGGCATTTATCAGCATAGCCAGAGTATGTGTGGCTTTCGCCACCCCTTGCTATGTGACTATTATGCCCATTTAGGGTTTACTTTACTGTGCCTCTGTCTAGATGTGACACACTGAAGACCCGCAGTGTAAATCTACGATCTCCCATCCACTTGGCAAGATTCCTGTTGAAGAGAGTCAGTGACGGGCTCTGTCTAACATGGAGTGGGATTCTGTTCCAGAGTGTAGGGAGACTCTGGGTTAGGAATCTGTCCCTGCAGCACATCCGATTTATTTATGTGTTGAGGTTGACATCTGTCGCTCTCGCGGCTCTGATGGCTTTGGATTTTCTGAGGTGGAGTATGTCCATCAATTCTGTATTGGACATGACCTTGTACATTGGCATACATCGCCTCTGAGTATGCAGTATGTGACTGCATACAGCTGGGGTGTTGTCAGCCAGGCAGCATATGACAAATGTTTGACACCCTTTATCCTCTTGGTGAGGTACTTTTGAGGTCTTTCTAACTGCTGCAGGTGTCGGGTACGGTACATCCCAAATGGGGCATTGTACTCAATTATGGGCCTCATAAGAGAAGAGTATAGGGGCACAATGACCTCTCTTGATGTAGATGTGAATCCTTTCATGATAAGGTGGCCAATATAGGTGGTCTTCCTAGCCACGTTGGCAAAGTGAGTGTTGCATGTGGGGTTACTGTCCACTTGTGTCCCTAGGTCCCTGATTACTTCTTCCATACGTAACGGATTACCACCTATGTGGTGATTTGTGAGTACCTTGTTTGGTATTTGGGGAGACATTCATACTCTCCAGTGTCTTCAGGAAGGCTGAGTGGTGTTCCTGGGTCTGAGAGGGTGGTCTGTAGCATGCTACAAACTGTACAGCGGTTTTGCCTACAGTTAGTTGCACATGGATGGTCTCTGATGCTTCGTGCACATTCAGTAACCTGGACATGTAGGTATCTTTGCTGAATATGGATACTTCCCCTCCTTTTGTGGTTTGGTCCAGGTTTTGGGGCCCAAAAGCATGATTTGAGGTATAACCTGGTAGTGCTGGGGTGCTCTCAGGAGCCTTGATGCAGGTTTCCATCACTGCACAGACATCAATGTTCTCCATACTGGGGAGGGCCTCGAGAGCGTGCATCTTGTGGTTTAGACATCTGGCATTGAGCAGCATTACCCTTATGTATTTTCCACTTATGTTTTCTGGGGAGGTGGGTTTGTCTTTTCAGCCTTGCCTACAAAAGGCACTATAGAGGTGGCAAGAGCCTTAGCCAATATCCAGACACACAGGGGTGACAGGTGCAAGCCATCCCTGGCAAAGCAGCGTGGCTTGTCAAGCATGACATCCCAAGCAGACACACACTGTATCCCCTTGGAATGACACCAGTAATTGAGCCAATTGTTAAAGCTGATCATTCTGTGTTTGTACTGTGGCATCATTCTTGGTGGGGGTAGGATGCTGCTCAGGGTCAGAGTCATATCGGCCTGGCCTGCATAATCAGAGAGCTCCTCTATGTCTCTTTACATGTAGTCCATGGAGGTACATCTCAGGTCATTCACACCAGCATGGACAATGACTGAGTCATATTTGTACTTGCTTTGGAGTGACCTGCATGATTGTGTTATGTGGCGGATTGTAGCAGCCTACAGGCAGCTTACTGTACCCTTTTCCTTGTTCAGTCACGTGAGCGGGACATCAGTGTGTCTGACTATGGAGTCACCTATTACAAGTGTATCAGGCATGTTGTTTGTACTTACGGGCTGTAACTGTTTGGCACACCGACTTTGTGTACTATGTGTTACATGTGCTATGTTTGGGGGTAGTGGTTGCTTGGGTGTCTGCTTTGGAGGCCTCTGTTGATTTAGTGGTTTTTAATTAGAGCCTCCAGGAATGTTTTTGTATGTTTATGTCTTTGGTTTGCAGTTGTGATAGGTCTATGTGAGACTGGGTTTGTGGTGTGTGTGGTTACCTTCTCCTCCTGACTAGTTTAGACAGTACTGAGTTGAGAGAGCTCAGCCTCCACTTTGGAGACATGCTTGCATCTCTCACATATATTTGTATTTCTTGGGTAGTGGAGGGGGTTGTCTGTGTACATGGGGCAGGTGTAACATTGCCCAAGATTCACAGATTCAACTTGTTGTAGCTGGCCTTAGTGGAGTTTATGACTGGCCATATATTATTGCCATAATACTGATCATAGATTACTTCCCTTTTTGGGTTTGCTCTATCATGTGGTGACTTCCTCATTCTCTTGCATGGTTTGGTAATGTCTGTGGTCCACCATGCCAGATGCCTGTGTGTATGGTATTGGGCCTTGGTTTTATTTGGGATTGCATAATCCATGCATTCCTGACTGTGTTCATAGAGTGCATTTATAAAGGGTTCTGAGGTGTGGCCCATGTTTTCCACAGGCACAGGGCCTTTAATGGATTCCACATCAGTTTGGAGGAGTGCAACATTTCCTTTACACATGTTTTTCACTGTGGTTTTCTGGCCAGGGACTGTGGTCCGGATGTGAATATCTAGTGTGATTACTCTATGGTCTGATCTTTCCAGTGAGGAATACACTTCTCATCTGGCCATAGAGTATCCATGTTGCTGATTATCACATCCAGTATGCTTACCCCTCTTGTGGGAGTGGTATATTGTTCCTGGGCATTTTGGTTTATGGATTCTAGGAACCTTTGGCCTAGGGTGTTGGTGCTGGGGTAATGCTCCCAGTCTATGTTTGAGTATTTTCAGTCACCCAATATAATGTTGTTTGGAGAGCATGATATTTCCATGTGTTCCAACGTAGGTCAAGTGCAGTTCCTGGCATTAGGAGGGTAGTCTGTAGCAGGCTACAAACTGGCAGGCAGTCTTAGCCACTGTTACTTGAGCATGGATAATCCATGCTGCTTCTTGTTGTGGTACCAACATGGGGGTGTGGTTATCCTTGACAATTATTGCTACTCACCCTCCTTTTGTAGTTTGTTCCATGTTTTGGGGTAGTGTTAGGGTGCTCTTGTGAGCCTTAACCCAGTTTTCTGTTACAGGACAGATATCAACATTCTCCATGCTGAGGGGAGTTTAGACTGCATGCATCTTTCAGTTTGGACATCTGGCATTGGGTAGCATTACATCTAGGTTCTTATCCCTTGTGATACCTATGGAGGTGGGTTTGTGTTTTGAGCCTTACCTATTCAAGGCACAGTTGAGGTGGCAACAGCCTTTGCCAGTATCTTACAGGCCAGGACTGATAGGTGCACGCCATCTCTAGCAGGTGGAGCATCGTGTCTTGCTCAGCATGTCATCTCAGGCTGGCACACATTGGATCCCCTTTGACTAATGGCAATACTTAAGCCAATTATTGTAATTGATCATCTCGTCTTCATATTCTGGCATCATGCTTGGTGAGGGTAGGATGTTAGTCAGGGTCATCATGTTTGCATATACTACATGGTGTTACATTGCTTAACACATGGCAATCATGCCTCAGGTGGTGCTGCAGGGCTGTCTATGTTGGATGCACATACTACACTCCCTGTACATGTTTGATAGCAGGTTGTGTCAACTTAGTCATCCCTTTTACTATATGTGTGAGTCAGAAAGAGGTATCATTTCCTGGGTTCCTACTGAGCCAGTGTATGTGCTATGCGTTGCCGCTTTGCCAAGGCCAAGGCATACTGGGCACGCCTCCTTCTGCCTACTGGGGCAGGCTCACGTTGTTCCTCCTCCGAGTCATGCTATGCCTGTGATTGGCTTGGCAATGGTGGGGGGCTGTTTGGCCCAGCCCTATGCTGGTCCTGCTGCAGCTGTTTTCACAGAATCATATTATGTAGCATAGCACATACCATGATGATGTGGGTACATGTAGTTGGTGAGTACTGCAAGGCTCCACCAGATGTGTCCAGGCACCTGAACCATGACTTGAGCAGCCCAAACACATGCTCAATTACATTTTGTGTTTGTGCATGTGCCTCATTATGGCCTTCTTGTTCAGGTGTGTGTGCATTTCTGATGGGTGTCATTAGCCACGGCTCCAGTGCATAGCCAGCATCCCCCACTAAGTGACCATGTGGGATGTCCCCATTGGCAAATGTCTGGTACAGCTGCGTCAGATGCCAGATATGGGAATCGTGGTAGCTTCCAGCCAGCCAGCACACACATTCATTATTATGCCCTGGGCATCACACATGACCTGGCAGTTGATGGAGGGGAAGCCCTTGCGGTTAATGTAGGCCCTACCCCGCTCATCGGCTGGTGCTTTGATGCGTATATGCGTGCAGTCTATTGCACCCACTACCTCAGGGTATTCCGCTATTTGCTGGAAGAGACGCATATTGTTGGCTATATACATGCTCACTGACATGTGCTGACATGGCATCCAGGAACTGGTGCAGTACCCTGGATGATGATACCTGTGATATCCCCATCATATCACCAGTTGGTCTCTGGAAGGTACCTGTTGCTAGTATTCTTAGGCCAACACATACCTTGGTTTCCACTGGGATGGGTTCCCCTCTGTTGGTTCTGTGTGTGAGGCGTGTTCTGCACAGCTCAACAATTTGCTGCAGGAGGTCTCTGTCCACTCTATAGCACTCCACTATCTCCAGCTTATGTAACTCCTGGTAGGTGACCCTAGGCCTGTACACTCTTCTCCGTCTCCTCACTGTGGGTTGTCTGGCAGCATTTGCATAGTCACCACCCTCAGCAAGTTGCATATGTCTCCTTATAACAGCTATGACAGCCCCTAGCATTTTTGGTCTGAGTGAAGCTTTTTCGGTTTTCACTTCTAGTAGCTTACTCCTCTGTTGCAGTGTCTCTTGAGAGAAACATTCTGCACTGTTGTTTGCAGAGTTTTTAGTGCTGGGCTGGGCTACTGTTCTGCCTGTGTAATTGCCTGCTTCTGATTGTTTTCACCTGCTAGCTCTGCCAGTAATTTCTGCTAGCTTCCTACTATTTCCCATGCTTCCTTTTTCCCTTCTGTTTCCTCGGGGGGAGCAACACGCATACCAGCAAAAACACACTCACAGTGGCTAACATGCGTGCACACATGCTTAGACGGACTAGAATCTGCTTATTCGGGTTAAAACGTGCGCACACCAGTGCAAACAAGCTTACAGGTGTTTAAACAGGCTCCAACATGCGTATTCTGCCTTAAACGCGCGCACTCATGCTTATACGCACGCACGTAATCTTACTCGTGCCTACCAGCACGCACAAGCGCACATGCATGCCCAGCAAGAAACTTTGGTGTTATCCATTGTGTACACCTTCCATTTCTTGGCTTTCCCATGCCTACTTGTTGACACTCCTCTTTCCATGATGTGTGACTGACAGCTTTCACATGCCACTGTGCACCAATGAGCTGCATTCCTTTCATACATTCCCCCTGTGATGTCACCTATCTCCTACTCTGTTACTCCCCCTTATCCTACTCCTACACTGCACGGATTGTGCTCATTTTCTATGTAACAGTGCAATTCACTATCCTACCACTCATTTACATAGGATTGCCTACTAATGCTTAGTTACATGTCTTACACTCCGCTTCCCACCTTAGCAACCCCTACTCGGTGGCCATGTTGTTTTACCCTGCTATTCCCTTCCATTGTATACTCATGCTTTGCATAAACCCACATTTGTGGGTTTAATATTTTTATTTTTTGTTTTTTTTATAGCGCAGCCAGTTTGCGTGATGCTGCGCTACGTTTAAAAAAATAAAATTATTTTTATTTCATGTTTGTATCAGGGTACGTTGCCAGTGGCCACATATTTGGCCATTGGCATGCTGCCTGCGACAATTGCAACCTTTATTTGGAGCTGACAAAGCTCCATTGTGTTATTTGCAGAATGATACTCAGTTATCAATCTGCAGATAACACGGCTCTTACACGGGCAGGTTTCTGCTTCCTGGATCGCAAAATTACCTCATTTGCATGCCTTTCGGCTGCCAGTGAGGTAATTAGCATATCCACGCCCTGCCCGTGTAAGAGCCGTTTTAGGTGCTCTCTTACACGCACATTCAGGCTGTTCCTGGATCGCGATGGCTGCATGGAGTCTTACACTACTCTTAGACCCAGTGCAAGCCATCATGAATCCCGCCCTTAAACTTTAAATATAATTTAAGCCTGCTATTTCACTGTCATCTATTATTTACTGAAAAATCATTTTGCCTCCAAACTGAAAATGGAGAAATGTGTCCATCATATGAGGGTTCAAAGAAACTTTCATGTTACCAAGATGTCTAGTGAGTGGTAAGACATATAGTCAAGACATTTTTGAATGAAAAGTAGGCAATTACTGAGTGTTTATATTTAGCATATGTCAAATTGTTAAAAACCTACAATGAGATAGAACTTTCAAAGCTACACAAATGTATTAACACCATTTGTGAAAAATGCTTCCACTATGAGTTAATGAAAATGTATGCACTGAGGATTGGAAGCCTCAAACTGTATTCACCAAAAACTTGCCAAGAACACTTTTTAAAGTAACTTTACAGCCTTTCTGCATCCCCTCCCATAAGCTCCCCACACCACATGAACTTATATATACCAACTCTGAGGTTGTCCTTGCTTGAAAAAGGTGAAATTCCCTCCAAAAAGGAATCAGTTTTGGCACAACTCACTAAATGCGATTTTTGATGGAGGAACTCGGATTTATTTATTATTTAACATTTGTTGACAGGGAAAGTCCAACTAAGAGCCTATTTTCAGCAGAGGCCAAGGAGAACCACTCCAAGCACACATCTTTGGAAAATGAGAGAAAACCAGAGTACCCAAAGGAAACCCATGCAAATGCAGGAAGGATATTGGTTCATAGGTAGGTACTAGGCTATCTGCCTGAAGGCATTTATAAGCCTAGCCAGAATGTGTTGGCTTTCGCCGCCCCCTTAGATTAGTTCCCTGTGCCTCTATCCAGCAGAGCCATTGAAGCGATCCCTGGGGTAAATTTTCTGTTTCCCATCCACTCGTCAAGGTTTCTCTTGAAGAGGGTTAGCGAGGAGCTTTACCTAATGTAGATTGGAATCTTGTTCCAGAGCATGGGAAGTCTCTGGGACAGGAATCTATCCATCCAGCACATCCTATTTATTGTTGTGGTGAGGTTTAGATCCCTGGAGTGTGTGGCTCGAGGGGATATGGTTTTCTTTAGGTGGAGCATGTCCATCAATTCTGGGTTGGACATGGCCTTGTATGTCGGGCAGAGATCACCTCTGAGTAGGCGGTATGCAACCGAGTACAGCTGGAGTTTCTTCAGTCAAGCCGCATAGGGCATCTGCTTGAGACCAGGGATCCTCTTGGTGAGGAACTTCTGTGGTCTTTCCAGCTGTTGCTGGTGTCTTGTAAGGTACATCCCAAATGGGGCATTGTACCCTATGATGTGTCTGATGAGTGATGTGTAGAGGGGCCCAGTGACCTCTTTTGATCTGGATGCAAACCCTTTTGTGATTAGGTGGGCCACATAGAAGGATGTTCTAAGCACTTTGGCAATGTGATTATCAAAGGAGAGGTTACTATCTACTTGGGTCCCCAGATCCCTTATTATGTCTTCCGTATTTAGGGGCTACCACCTATGTGGTAGTGTGGGTACTTTGTTCTTTCCAAAGGGTATGACTATGCACTTTTTGGCATTTAGCTTGATACTATGGTTTTGACACCAGGTATCTGTCTCAGTGAGACCCTTTTGGAGGATGTCTGTGTCAGCCGGAGAGTCAATTATAGCCCCTAGTTTGCAGTCTTCTGCGAACTTGGTGAGCCATAGTCCTCCTGTGCTTGCCTGTACCTCTGAGAAGTATATGCCGAACAGGAGGGGTCCTAGGACTGAGACCTGGGGAATGCCACTTGTGACAGGTTTAGAGACAGACCTAGCTCCTGCAACTCTTGAAACCTTGAAAGTTCAAGTCAGACCTAGCTCCTGCAACTCTTACCATGTGGGTTCTGTCCATGAGCCAGCTGGCAACCCATCTTGTGACGTAGTGGTTTATGTTCAGGCTGGTGAGCTTGTCTATAATACCTGAGTGGGGAATAGTGTCAAAGGCCTTTGTGAGGTCTTGGTAGGCTGTGTGAACCACCATTCCCTCATCTATAGCCTTGGTAACTGTCTCAATGAAGTCCACCAGGTTTAGGAGGCTCCGCAAAGAGGGCACCCCAGCTGAGAACTGAACCAGAGAATCTCTTGCTGTGAGGCAACAATGCCAACTGCTGCACTACTACGCCATTGGTGAGTTGAAGCTTGAGCAGTCAAACCTCGAAAGTTCAAGCTTCATCCACCAGTAGGGTAACAAAGAAAGCATCTCTATTTCGGCAGATAAAGAGTATTCTTCTAAGAAAATTAACTTAATTGAAGAGAAAGTTAAAATTAAAGTAATTGAAGAGAAAGTTAAGAATGAGGATGTAATACAAAGAAAACAAAAGAATAGCAAAATCACTAGGGACATTAAGGACTACAAAACCCAAGCTTTTTCTACTGTGGGCATTCTCTTCCAATCAAGTTACCTAAGGAGGGGGAAAAGTAATAATAGTTCTTCCCAGCAGAATTATTATTTTTTTAATGAAATGAGATAATGCAAATACATCCATTACTAGGGTATCTACAAAGGCTGGCAGCTCAAAAGGAGAAATAAACAATTCCATAATCTCAAAAAGAAAATTGCAACTATCCAGAACAATCACAGAGAACAGAGGTGTATCATTGCCAACAACAGCCTAATCAGAACAGGTAGTGCAATTGATTACACTGCACAGAACTACTATGAAGATGGAAAACAGTAATACTCAAAAAGAGTTGAAAGTAGGTAACTCTTATACATTTTAAATTATATAATCTACCTTCTAGAACCTTAAATGAGCAAACACGCTGCCTGCTACAAAAGGGCTTTTCTTTTGTTCCCTCTGAAAGGGCATACTAGGTGCTAATAATTTTGGACTTAAAAGACTTTATTAGAATGTCGAATATGAAACTGATTTTTCAGAATGAATTTAAAAGATATTTTCATGGTTTTGCATAACATAGTTTGTACAATCCTGTACTGCATTTTGTTATTCAAGTTTAAAACAAATATGTGTATAAAGGAAAACCCAGCCACTGGGGATGCACAAGCCAGTGCATTTCTTTGTGCTGGTCCCAAACCCGGATAAATGGGGAGGGTTGCGTCAGGAAGAGCATCTGGCATAAAATTTTGCCAAATCATACATGTGGACAACAGTACAGATATACATACTGGATCAGTTGAGGCCCGGGTTAACAACAACTGCCCCCAGTACTGTTGGCCAATAGGGTGCTGGCAGAAATTGGGCTACTATTGGCCAAAGGAGAAGAAGAGGGGGAATGCATGCCCAAAGGCAGGTAAAGGCTAGGACTGTGATAGTGAGGGTCAGAACTTTGAATGTTGGCAGTATGACTGGTATAGAGAGAGCTAGCTGATATGATGGACCTAAGGAAGGTTGGTATATTGTGTGTGCAAGAGACTAGATGGATAGGGAGCAAGGCTATGTGTATCGGAGGCGGGTTCAAATTTTTTATCCTGGTGTAGATGGGAGGAGAAATGGCATAGGCATTATCCTGAAGGAACAGTATGCTAAGAGTGTTTTGGAGGTGAAAAGAGTGTCGGAAAGAGTGATGTTTATGAAGCTGGAAATTGATGGTGTAATGATGAATGTTGTTAGTGCATATGCTCCACAAGTTGGGTGTGCGATGGACGAGAAAGAAAAATTTTGGAGTGAGTTGGATGAAGTGGTGATGACTGGTGATTGGAGCAGATTTCAATGGGCATGTTGGTGAAGGGAACAGAGGGGATGAGGAAGTGATAGGTAGGTTTGGTGTTAAGTAAAGGAATGCAGAAGGTCAGATGGTAGTGGATTTTGAGAAAAGGATGGACATGGCTGTGATGAATACGTATTTTAACAAGAGGGAGGAGCATAGGGTGACATACAAGAGTGGAGGAAGATGCACACAGGTCGATTATATCTTATGTAGAAGGGTCAGTCTGAAGGAGATTGGAAACTGTAAAGTGGTGGCAGGGGAAAGTGTAGTTAGGCAGCATAGGATGGTGGTTTGTAGGATGACATTGGTGATCAAGAAGGGAAGGATGAGTGTGAGGACAGCACCAAGGATCAAATGGTGGAAACTGAAAAAGGGTAATTGTGAGGTGGAGTTCAGGGAAGAGTTAAGACAGGCACTGGGTGGCAGTGAAGAGTTACTGAATAGCTGGGTAACTACAGCAGAGCTAGTAAGAGAGATGGCTAGCAAGGTGCTTGGTGTGACATCTGGAAAGAGGAAGGAGGGCAAGGAGACCTGGTGGTGGAATGAGGAAGTACAGGAGAGTATACAGAGAAAGAGGTTGGCGAAGAAGAAGTGGGATTGTCAGAGAGATGAAGAAAGTAGACAAGAGTATAAGGAGATGAGGTGCATGGCAAAGAGAGAGGTGGCAAAGGCTTAGGATAAGGCATATGAAGAGTTGTATGAAAGGTTGGACACTAAGGTGGGAGAAAAGGACCTGTACCGATTGGCTAGACAGAAGGACCGAGCTAGTAAAGATGTGCAGCAGGTAAGAGTGATAAAGGATAGTGAAGGAAACGTACTCACAAGTGAGGAGAGTGTTTTGAGCAGATGGAAAAAGTACTTTGAGGGGCTGATGAATGAAGAGAATGAGAGGGAGAGAAGGTTGGATGATGTGTGGATAGTGAATCATGAAGTGCAGTGGATTAGCAAGGAGGAAGTAAGGATAGCTATGAAGAGGATGAATAATGGAAAGTCTGTTGGTCCAGATGACATACCTGTGGAAGCATGTAGGTGCTTAGTTGAAATGGCAGTGGAGTTTTTAACTAGATTGTTTAATGAAATCTTGGAACGTAAGAGGATGCCTGAAGAATGTAGAAAAAGTGTTTTGGTACCGATTTTTAAGAATAAGGGTGATGTGCAGAGCTGTAGTAACTACAGAGGGATTGAAATGATCAGTCACAGCATGAAGTTATGGGAAAGAGTAGTGGAAGCTAGGTTAAGAAGGGAGGTGATGATTAGTGATCAGCAGTATGGTTTCATGCCAGGAAAAAGCACTACAGATGCAATGTTTGCTCTGAGAGTGTTGATGGAGAAGTACAGAGAAGGTCAGAAGGAGTTGCATTGTGTCTTTGTAGATTTAGAGAAAGCATATGACAGGGTGCCTAGAGAGGAGGTGTGGTATTGTATGAGGAAGTCGGGAGAGTCAGAGAAGTATGTAAGAGTGGTACAGGATATGTACAAGGGTAGTGTGACAGTGGTGAGGTCTGCGGTGGGAGTGACGGATGCGTTTAAGGTGGAGGTGGGATTGCATCAAGGATTGGCTCTGAGCCCTTTCATATTTGCAATGGTGATGGACATATTGACAGACGAGATCAGACAGGAGTCCCCGTGAACTATGATGTTTGCAGATGACATTGTGATCTGTAGTGAGAGTAGGGAACAGGTAGAGGAGACCCTGGAGAGGTGGAGATATGCTCTAGAGAGAAGAGAAATGAAGGTCCGCAGGACTAAGACAGAATATATGCATGTGAATGAGAAGGAGGATAGAGGAATGGTGAGGATGCAGGGAGTAGAGGTGGCGAAGGTGGATGAGTTTAAATACTTGGAATCAACAGTTCAGAGTAATGGTGAGTGTGGAAGAGAGGTGAAGAAGAGAGTACAGGCAGGATGGAGTGGGTGGAGAAGAGTGTCAGGAGTGATTTGTGACAGACTAGTACGAGTGAAAGGGAAGGTCTACAAGAGGGTAGTGAGACCAGCTATGTTATATGGGTTAGAGACGGTAGCATTGATGAAAAGGCAGGAGTCAGAGCTTGAAATGGCAGAGCTGAAGATGTTAAGATTTGCACTGGGTGTGATGAGGATGGACAGGATTAGGAATAAGTATATTAGAGGGTCAGCCCAGGTTGGAAGGTTTGGAGACAAAGCCAGAGAGGCAAGATTACATTGGTTTGGACATGTGCTGAGGAGGGATGCAGAGTATATTGGGAAAAAGATGCTAAGAATGAAGCTGCCAGGTAACAGGAAAAGAGGAAGGCCTAAGATAAGGTTTATGGATGCAGGTGGTTGATGTGACAGAGCAAGATGCAGAGGACAGGAAGAAATGGAAACAGTTGATCCTCTGTGGCGACTCCTAATGGGAGCAGCCAAAAGAAGAAGAAGAAGATTAAAATACTAGCAAAAATATTATAATTTAACTATGTTTTGAACAATATTCCCTCGCATAGATCCATCAAATAATGAAAGCTGATAAAAGGGGTACTTACGGTGATTATATTATTACTATAGCAGCTACCTTAGATGATGAGACTTGTTACAGTGATGTACTTTAAAGGATATAAGCAGATTTACAGGAATGGTGGTTGTATGACAGTATTATTATTAAAGTAATAAGATACATGGCTCTTTTAGCATTTCCTGTCCCAAGACTGGTAGTATGTTTGGAATTCCAAAGGTACATAAAAATGTGAATAGTCTGACATTAATGTCAATAGTGTCTGGGTAAGATTCAAGGCTGGATGCAGTTTCTAGATTTGTGGTTAGAGCTTTATGCATGGTGGTGAAGGATAGAACATTATCGCCATTACAGTGAGCAAAAGAGATACATTAGTAACTGCTGATGTAAAGTCACTGTAAAGGGTAATTCCTCATGAAATTGGTCCACAGTGGGTTTCCAATTTAATATTTGAAGTAGAGGAAGTTAGTTTTTTTTTAATTGGTGTACTAACCAGTTTATATTCAATAACGTTTTTGTTCTATATTCTATTTTATTTCCCCAATTAAAAGGAGTAGCAATGAAAGCCAATATGGCCCTCAGTTATGCCAACATATTAATAGCCTAATGGATAGGTATACAGGATTTATTGATTGTATTTTTGTATGGTCTAAAGGTAAGGATGACAAACAAACACACACACACACACACACACACACACACATATTATATATATATATATATATATATATATATATATATATATATATATATATGGGTCTACTTTGTATAACCGAACTTCCGATTCACCGACACACAATTTACCGACCCCAAACAACCGAAAACACACAACACCGACAAACACCAACAACTCAAAAAAACGAACACCATTACACTGACACAAAAAACGTAAACTACACATTGCACACAATAACATATCCACTAACCTTAACCTAAACCCTAACCCTAACGTCCTACACTACAGCACACTTGCCCAACCCGCACCCTAACCCTAACTCACTTAACCCACCCCTAAACCTCAACACCGTCACTATCGCACACTTACCCTACCTGCACCCTAACCCTAACTCACTTAACCCACCCTAAAACATTAAGCCCGTCACTATCGCACACTCACTCCACCCGCATACTAACCCTAACAAACTCAACCCTTCCCTACACTACACTACATCACTATCACACACTTACCTTACCGGAACCCTAAGTCCGACACTACCGCACACTCACCTTTCCCACACCCTATCCTAAAATCCCTCACTATCGTACACTTACCTGTCCACTCCCCAATCCTAAATCCGTCACTATCACACACTTACCGGATCGCGCTCACACGTTGCCGTTGTCGGTCTTTCGGCTGTCAGAATATCGCCTTTTCGATCATCTACCTGTTCGGTCGTTCCATCTCGATCTTCTGTGTGTCGGTGAAGTGGCGGTTCGGTTATCCAAAGTAGACCCATAGATATATATATATATATATATATATATATATATATATATATATATATATATATATCTCTCTCTCTCTCTCTATATATATATATATATATATATATATATATATATATATATATATATATATGTATACTACCACTGTTTTGGAATTTCTGTGAAGTTTTGAGTATAATAGAATTACCTTTTTTAGATGTATTTGCAATCAAGAAGGTAGGGAGGCTGTTAGGGTCTGTTATTAGGTACAATAAATTCTTCCAATAACATGATGCTTTATTACAGTAGCATTTATCTAGCATAATCAAAAGTAGTGTTGTGGAGAACTGAATAGTAAGAAATAAACAATTAACAACCAATAAAAAGGATTTGGAATTTTTAATCAATTTGTTTGCATTAAATATTTTTGTATAGTTCCCCAAAATAAATTAGTGGAACTATTACAAAAATGTCCTGCTTCCTTTCATTATATTGTTCCAGTAGAAGCAGTCTTTCGAGTATAAACTTAAAGAAGAAGCCAATGCTGTGTTAAGGAGTTTCTTAGCTATTCTGGGTGCAGTTGGCTATGTGTGAGACTGACTCTTGTGCACGCTGACTGTAGGTACTGAGTAGTGCTATATAAATGGAAAACAGTTAGGCAGTAATAAAGTCTACTGCTACTTTCAGTAGAGATGCGCAGCCTCTGACTAATGTCTGGTCAGTATTCAAGGCAGAAATGACCAGCATTTGGCTCAGCTTCATGAAAGTGGTAGATTGAATGACCAGAAGTTGTTTAGCCTTCTAGTGATAACTAACCCCAAATCAGACTTCAAGAAAGAAAAGACAGACCAGCACTTGCTTGACTTCCAACAGCACATTTCATCCCAGGTTAGCCAAATGTCCACCCCACGGGGAGTCCAGAGTTTGTTAAACTTTGAAGAAGTTTGGATATGAAAATGCCATGGATACTTACTTTGCTGATTTTGAAAGTCATGCAGATAGGGAAATATTGCCCTTGACAGAATGTGACAGACTTTTGTCCCATCTAAGTGGAAAAACACTGAAAATCAACATGGCTATGGAAGACTCTAATGAGCAAGATTACCTGAAATTAAAAAGACATTCTAGGAAGGGTGTGGGAAGGTCACATGGAGTGCAGTTCTGTTCATTTTATAAATGTGCATGATATATGAACACATCAGTGAGAGCTCAAGTGCAGATCTGCTATATATTTTAAAACTGTGGCTGGAACATCAAATAATCTAAGTAAAAATTTGAAAATTTATCTACAGATAGTTAAAGTCTGGGAGAGCCATATTTTAAAACTCCAAGTCAATTTATCTCTATACATCAGGGTAGATTGATGTCTAATTCACCTACTGTAAGTGTAAGTTATCGATACTAGAAGCCTGGTATGCGGGCTCTGTGAAAAACAGGCAACTTGTGAAACCAAGGTCTGAAAAAGTGGAAATATTACAAAACTGGTCTACAATAAGCATTAAAAGTAGGAAGAAGCTTTTCTGGGTCTACTTTGCTACTATCAGAATTTATTCCTGATTTTGCCATATTGCTTGCTTCATGACTAATCTGACAAAAATAAGGCTCAAATGAAGGTAAAGTGGGCAAATGCAATGGCATAAGCTTTTAGACAGGAATAAATACTCTGTGCTCAGATAACATACCTTAGCTTCTTATTTTCAAAAGAACTCCTAGTAAATATGGATACCTCAGAGGCAGATATAGGTACAGTTTGGTCTCAGGTTGTAGAGGGGGAGTTACACTCTACGTACAATATTAGAAGAACATGTATTAGCACCAAGAAATGCTATTTGGCTATAGAAAGTGTTTAGCCATTTAGAATATTGTCTGTTGGGGAAAGTGGTTGCTCTGATCATAGCTCATGCACAAGTTCAAGTGCTATTATGACAACCCAATGCTATCTTGGTAGACAGTGACTCTTTATCCTTTTAGTTTTCAGATAATGCATCAACCAGACTCCACAGATACCTGAATGAAGAAGGGCTATTTGTCCCATGAGGTCTCTAGTTGGAGATGCATAAACTAAAAGGCAGAAGGAAGGCAATCCAGAGGTATCACTGTGAGAGAAGGGACCCAACCCTTAAGAGGAGAAGCCAGCTGGACTTTATGTTTCCCTGAACAGATGGTGGTGTTTCCTTTTACTGGAACTGGAAAGGTAGCTACTCTGCTGTTTAGAGATGTCTGTAAGAACTTTTTCACTTTTGCAGAGATCTACTTAGGCGAAAAAAACACTCAATTTAAGTGAAAAAAAAAGATTGCTGTATGAAGAAAAAAAGTTTCATTGAATAAAATGTGCCCTCAGGTATATACTAAGGGCTGACAACCTGCTTTTACAGACTTATGTCCAGCTCAGCAATGAACTTGGATGGGCCCTTTTATCAACGTCAAGAAAAGAAAGCTTGGTGGTATTATGGTCCCAGTGACATAAAGTATAACTTTTATGGGCAAATTCATATTTTTTTATTCTGATATAATACCAGCTCACTACTGATATGATCTAGAATTCTGCAGAAATACCCACCTGGAAGGTGAGTCATATGCACAAATCCTGAGTGAAAGTGAGCATGCTGCAACCCAACAATCTCTCACACTGAGACTCCTGTGCATATATACTAGAAGCAACATATAATTCATCCTTGACAGATTTTCTTCTTAACTCCAATATTGCTCACCTAAAAGAGATTTTTAATCATGGCGCCATTTTCTAGTGATATAAAGCTTCTTTTTTATGAAAAAAAAATGTATGCGCATTTTTTATTTTTTGATTTAATTCTTACCCAGTTCAGCTATACATAGCCATTCATTTTATTCCCCACTATCAAACGAAGTGCTAACCATGCTCCTTCACATATACCCATTGTGATGTTACTTGACTGCCTTGGACATTATAATGGTTATGCAGACATGCTGGTGGTACTTATAGAGGTAAATATCTAAAACAGTTTGAAGTTTTCTTGTGCAAAACTTTAGGCAACACATTTTGACTGATAAAAACTGAATGGATTTTGAGTTCTTGGATGCAAAATGTATTAGTTTATTTGCATGCACAGCCCTGGTGAAGAGATTCACAAAAAAACAAAAAAAAAAAAAGAAAGAAAATAAAATTCACAAACACAAACGTAATCACAGAAGGCAGATAATCCCATAGACAATTGATAGAATGTGTAGTTAATATTAGCAGAGTAGAAAAGTGTGAATTAATTTTAATAGTAAATATGACAAGGCTCAGAACAGAGGGTCAAAGTATAAGTGATGTAAGTGAAGAGACAGTGGAAAAGCACTTGCATTCAGATTTTTGATGAAGGTGTCATCTGAGTTGAGCTCTTAAGATGGGGAAAGAGGAGACTTCTTTAAGGTGGGGGGATTGCCAGAGTTTGGGTGCAAGAATGGAGAAGTTGTGGTCAGTACAGTGCAGTTAAGTTTGGGATTTTTGGAGTAAGGGAGTAAATTGAGAGAGGCTGCAGAGGTTGTATGGGGTGGTTTTATTATGGAGTTTAGCTGCATGAGGTGGAAAGGCACCTGGCTGAAGTAGTTTGAGAACAAGAGACTCTAGGAGTAGCTCAACTTTATAGGAGAATGATAGCTATTTAGATTTTGAGGGGTAAAAAGCAATAGAAGAGCTACATCTTGGAATTTTAACTACAACTGCACAATTCTAAATTATTTTTTTCTTTTTATCACATTTCAAATGCTTTATAAGATTAACTTTAGGAAAGCATAAATACTTATTTTAGTTCTGGTTTTATGACTGCATAATATGATTATTATTTTAATGTATTATGTACTGGCGTCATAAAAGTGAAAATCTGAGTTCTTATTGTGAACATAATACTACTGCTATTACTACTACTAATACTAATAGTAGTACTAATAATACCATATAATACCATATAATACCATAATGACTATGAAATGTCAGAAAATAATAGTTTCAGTTCTATCCACTCGTAGACTGTCCCTAGAATATGCAAATATGTGTTTTCTTGTATTCTTAGACCATACATATTTTTGACTATAAAGAAGTTACATAAATTGCATATAATTAAAAGATGTGATAATTTTTCAGCTGATAAGTATGCCATGTTTCACATATGGATTCCAAAAAAGAACAGCATTCTGACTTAATAAACCTTTGATTTTGGAATTAAATCAAGACAAAGACACACACACACACACACACGCACACACGCACACACGCACACACGCACACACATATGCACACACACACACACACACACACACACACACACACACACACACACACACACACACACACACACACACACACACACACACACACACACACACACACACACACACACACACACACTGCCCCTAACAAAGCTAGATCTAACTATGATCAAGTGACAGTGGTGGTCACTTTGTTTTGCATACAAACATGACCAACCCTCCCTTAGAATAACCATTTTTGAGTGTGGACATCTCCAGCAAATGCTATGAATTTTGCATAGTATCAGGACTCTGGCCCACTTGCACACATTCTCTCCCTATACACACACACACACACACACACACACACACACACACACACACACACACACACACACACACACACACACACACACACATATATGTATAGCTACACAGATAGATATGTAGTATCTATGATATGACAGTCTCAAGTATGAACAGTGTTTGGATTTACAGAGGGGTTCCCAATGGGAGTGGTTGTGCACCAGGGTTCAACTCTGAGCCCACTGCTGTTCAAACTGGTGATAGACTACATTAGCAAACAGGTTGGAGGGGACAGATCAACAAAGTTGCTGTATGCAGATGATGTGGCATTACAGGCAGCCTTAACGTAGGGTATGCCCAACAGTTTATGTATTGCATAAACAAAACCTCCCTGGAATAAAGTGCCCTCAAACCTACAAAGGGTGGAAACATTCTTGACCCCACTCTTACAACTGCAACTCATGCCTATTCCATTCCCCTGGTCTGCTCCTCACTACTGAAGTCAGACCACCAGCCTATGACCTTTACTCTCAGAACCTCTATTCCTAATACAACTAACACCACTCTCTTTTTAGAGTTTTTAAAAAAGACAGTCTCATGGAATTATATGACAAAATATCTACATTTACCCATGATATTTCCACAGTTGACCTCACATATGCAACCAGCTACACAAAGGATTTTTATGTCCATTTAGATAAATCCATTGATCTAGCAGTGCCCACTAGAACCAAAAGATTAGGAAGTTCAAAAATAAACTACCCTGGTGGATAGTCAACATAAACAAACTGTATAACAAAATAAATAAACTCCTTAAATTACCAAGTAAGACTAGAACCTCCCAGCATAAGAACAGTAGCATACTATATAAAATTGTTGCTGTGATCAGGAATATAAGGTATGGACAACTACCTACAAAACTATTCCAGCCATCAGGTTGGCCATAATACCTTCTCACATGGGAGCTGAGGAGTTGGGAGGGTGGCCTGATGGTTAAGGTGTTTGTCTTACAAACACAAGGTGCAGAGTTTGAGTCTCACAAGGGATAATTGGTTAGGCTTAAAATGGCTTACAAGGGAAGTTAGCCTAGTACTAATTTATGAACATAATGTTGAAATCTCTAATAGAGTTTGTAAGTTTCCTAATTAGCAAACAGGAAAATCAATGCTACTATGGGACATCTACCTGTCTTTAACAGTTAAAAATACAATAATGTAATGGAACTGGTAGCCAGTAAGCTGGTACTATAACAATGTGTTCATTTTTTTTTCATTTTTTTTTCATAATAGTTATAACAGAACATCACCATGTGAAACTTGAAAAAATGCAATCAGGGTTGCCTTGTGATACTGCACTCCCGGGATACAGTCCTTGCAAAAGAAAATAAGCTTTTAATGTATCTATTTTTTGTCTCTTTTCATAAAAGTAGTTGACTTTCCTTTGTAGGGACTGAACTCTATGAAGAAATTAAATGTCAGCTGATTTGGCAGGCATGCATGTGCCTCTATAGAGAATAAGGTGAACGTGCCTTATTAAAAGTTTTCCTGCAGTTTTAGGGGTAGAAATGACAGTTCAACAGGGGCTACTTGGGCTTATGAAGCAATGGGCAGCCTTTCCCATAAGCTCAGATAACATTAGATGATTGGAGACTAAAGTAGTCTGATTCAGAAGTAAAAGACGTTTCAGAGAAGGGAGTGGATTCAGATGTGTGTGAGTAGAGGAAATAACGGTTTATTTTTTAATTATTTTTTTTTTAATTAAATATTAATTTGTCTAGGATCACTTAATGTGGTAGTGCCAGCCAGCTTGTAGGATGGTATGTATTTTTAACATTGTGTGTGTGTGTGTGTGTGTGTGTGTGTGTGTGTGTGTGTGTGTGTGTGTGTGTGTGTGTGTGTGTGTGTGTGTGTGTGTGTGTGTGTGTGTGTGTGTGTGTGTGTGTGTGTGTGTGTGTGTGTGTGTGTGTGTGTGGACAAGAAGATATGGCTGACTCATGAATGTCTGAGATAGTTGGATTAGGGTATTAAATCACTCTGTTTCTAGCAATCAGTTAACCCTCAGCAACTTGTGAAAGGATCTCAGAACTAGGAGCCTGAAGTGGTTTACTATCAAAACCTGGAAGTGCAGATGATCGAACATCAATTCTAGGAAAGTATACTTTCAAAAGTGCACAATCCCGAACTGAAATAGTAAGAACTCATAATAGCTAATGCATAGCGTTATTTGCTATTATGAGTTTGGCAATGTGAATGGAGATCATGGTACCATGAGGATCAGCGCATTTTCCCCTGTCCTTACTGTAGTCTGATCTCAGAGTTGGTATATATAATTTATAGGGGGTGTGGGGGTGCAGGGGGGCTTGCCCTCCTGGAAAACAGTAAAAAACGTGCAGTTGATGTGAAAGTCTAACAGCAAGTTACACTGAATAGCCTGATGACTGACATCACCTAAAGCTATTTCACATTATGTCAAATGTGATTGTCAAACAACTGATATTTGACTTAGTGTAGGAAATGAAATTTAATTTCCGACGTTATTTTTCAATGTTGTAAGCAAACCATTCTTTGTTTCAATAGTAAACTGTCTGAAACAATGGTTGTCTGTGACTTTGATGAATGACAAAAAGCAAATGAACTATGAACAGTAACTCCTGTGGTCATTCTAGAGGCAGAGGCCTGAAAGACCCTGGTATCTAAGAGAGGGTTTATGAATGCTAGCAGTTGAGATGGATTCAGGTCGGAATTTGCAAACATCATAGTGATACCCTGTAAGTGGAAAAGGTAGGGTAGATACTTTCTGTGATGTAAGAGATCATTTTGGGAGCTGGGCATTAGTAGTCAAACATACACAGAGGGAAATGTTCTGGATTCCTGAGTCTGAGATGTATAGCCACCATGGACATAGACTTGGTGAACACGCTGAAGATGAATATTTTGAAGCTGGTAGTCAGTGTGAATGCAGGTGCTTGAAACTAGTACTGACTGGACTCTAATTTAATTAAGTGATAAGAACCTTCTGTAATGATCTGCTGTCTTTATGTGCAGGTAAGTGTCCATCCATCCATCTATAACCCCTTTTCCCATTTTTGCACATGGGGTTGGGGTGTCACTTCAGCAGTGACAATCATCTAGATCAAGGGTCACACCACTGGGTGGCTAGGCCTGCCACTGCAGGTAAGTATCCTGGAGTTTAAAAGAAAATATTAAGTCTCATCTGGATAAACAATGAGAGAAGTAATTGAAGGGTGTTTAATTTAGAATGGCTCCTTGAAAATGAAGATGTTCAAACCTTCTAAATTTAGAATTAGCCTGATGTCCCTTGATTACATTGGTGCTAAACAGAATATTGAATAATATATGACTCCTTGCTGGTCTTACTCCACTACATGGAAGTCTCTTTTTTCAGAAGGCTGGACATCTCGTTCATTGCCTATTTTTTTCTGATGAGGAAGGATGTCTAGCAAAGAATGCCATTTAACAGATGGAAGGAAGATGAAAGCAAAATAGTAACCTTTGCTTATTATGATCCTTGCTTCTGTAATAATAGTATGGAGGAAAACATCTTCCCTGAGCACATCCTACTGGAATTGTTTGTCTAGGAAGTCAGAATTGCTGCAAACCCTAGTGTGGGTAACTACAGCCTCCTTGAACCACTGAGGACACTGGCCTCTGAGCCACTGTCCTTACTGCATTTTTAAAATGGATATGGCCTGTAGCCTATTGAAGTTGTCTTTTGGGGCCTGTGGTTTCAGTAGAACTATACTCCCCACTGACTCTACTGCATCCTGCTAAGGGTGCACTGAGGAGAATGGTACTGCATATCTACAGTATTAAGAGACTTGCCCCTCTCTTTCTTCGCTTTTTTTTTTGTCCGAGTAAGCCCAAAAGTTGCAAGTGTCCATTTTCAGGGGCAAACCAGGAGCACTGTCTGGTCAAGCAACTTGCTCAGTCACACAGCAGGCAAATAGAGGTTGAAAGCATCAAACTCTGTACCCTGGACTATAGAACTAAGCTCAGAGCCATAATCCTTTGAACTATCTCCCAGTCTATTGTTTTTAGTGTTTCATCAATCTCTGGGCTGAAGAACATTTTACTGTTCTCAGCAAAATAGAGTTGGGTAAAGCCAGGAGTTCTAGTGAAGGTCACTGCTGGATCCTGTTGACCTAGTATCCCCCCCTCCACAACTTTTTCCTTATGACATCTAACTGTGCCATTGGTGAAGTCTGTGCCTTGATAGTGTATTTTCTGGGACTGTTATACATCTCCTCTACAATATGCTATACATCATGTCACAGTGTCCTCTGGAATAAAGTCATATGTGTTAAATAGTTCAGTGCCCTAAATAACAAAATGGAGTATTCAAGCAGAAGCTATGTCTCTAATTGCTATTTATCCTTATTGACCAGGAAAGTCTGACTGGTATAGATATCCCTTTTCAGTGGAATTCTGACTGGTTTAAGGAAGTCTGTCAATCATACTCTAGCTTACATATACCCCTTAAAATAACCTCTTTGGCTCAAAAAAAAACCTTGAGGAATGCATTTGGGATGCATGGCTAGGCTTCTAAAGGCCCCAGTGGTTGTTAGCCTACTATGCACCTATAAAACTATGAACCTGTCCTGAGCCCTGAATTATTTATGATGCAGGCAGACATCCAAGGCATAAGAAAAAGGATTGCTTTTTTGGGCCACTACCAAGATGATCACATCTGGCTTGGGAGTGTCGGTCCACAAATTACAATCCATGAAGAGACAGAAAATCCTATCCATACCTCTCAATCTCATAGCAAAAGAAATCTGGACAAAGCCTGACACAATAGGGGACAACGGCTCAAAAATAGGGACACATTTTAAATATTGCTCTTACAAACTTAGAAAGTTGCTAGAATAACAACTTTTGTGTTACAGTACATTTTCTGAAGGATATGAAGTATGAAATTCAAATGCATGTCATTATTTAGTGACTTTAATCCTTAGAGTATTGCAGTGATTTGTCAAAAAACACAATTTTTATGAGGAATAGTTCAAAAATATGGGGCAAAAATATGGACATTCTGTGAAAATCTGTACAGTGGAGAGGTATGATCCTATCTACTTTTCTGGGTATGAGAGCCTCATTTTCAGTGTGCACCCATGCATGGAGGCAGCATTTTGCAGTATGCTACTACACAGGGAATCACTTGTGAGGGCTGATCTGTCATTCTTGATTTTTTTTTTTAAGTTTTTTTTTCTCTAAATAGAGAGTCTCTAGTAGTCAATAGACCATTCCTGCATTATCTGCATGGTTTGACCAAAGCAGTTTCTTCAGGAAGGGCTAGAGGAAGGAACTCCATCCTCCTCTTCCATAAACTGAGAAATTGTGTGAGTCTGGTGTTTGCTCTGGATTTCTTTGATCACTTTGGATCTGCCATCTGCCTGAGTATCGATAACTTTATTGGAAGATGCTGAATCTGAAAGAAAAAGCTGCAGGTGATGGAAAAGGAGACCTAATTACACCAACAGGAAGCTTGTGGTAGACAGAAACGTTGTCTGGACACGATCCCTGTCAAAGTCAAAGTGCACACACACACACACACACACACACACACACACACACAGCTCTGTATACACACACACACACACACACACACACACACACACACACACATATATTTTCATTTTTATACACACTATTTACATATATATATATATATATATATATATATATATATATATATATATATATATATATATATATATATAAATACATATATATATATATATATATATATATATATATATATATATATATATACACACACACACACACACACACACACACACACCCGCGCGCGAGTGTGTGTGTGTATGTATTATGTATTTTTCCTCTGGAAATCTTTTTTTTCCCCTTCTTTTTGTCCCCACAATCTGTTGATCATCAGACTCCCTCTTGACCAATTGGCTTATTCATTCCCCATCACAGAAGGTTGAAAGGGATGAGTCATCATTAAAAGTGCCATCAGGATTAGTTCAAAGCTCTACTTCTTTGTAGCCATATCCCCTACACACTCAGCAAAATGTCATGGAGGAGTGCAATAGGCTAACTGTGGCTGACATCCCCTCACTTCTACTAGTGGTGCTCCCCCCAGGCTGGCCTACCCCTCCCCTATTGTATAACTGGTGGCTTCCCCATTTTCCAACAGGGACATTGCAGCAACTCTGTGTGCCTGCACGTGTGCACAGTCCTCCCAAAAACACTCCTTCACTCCTTCCCCTTTCTGCCTATTCCACTCCTCCAGTGACAAGGCTGCTAATCAAATCCCAGTCACCTGGATCACAGTCAGAGGTACATCCCTCTGCACCATGGAGCCAGGTATCTCTCTAGTATTATGAGGCTAAGTAGAGGCTTACTGTATTGGCATTGGAAACACAATCTTGGGATAACGAGGAACTGTTGCAATTGCTGTTGGATACACTAGAGACAGATAAGACAATATTTCAGAACCTAATACTAGCTAGACCAGCACTGGCTCAGACAGTGTCAGGAAGGCAACCATGAATGAATGAAGTAATGACTTCTGTCTGTGTCAGATACAGCAAAATTAATGACACGTGCAATAGGTATAGCTATGCTGGGGGCACAAACATTAGGTTAGCTGATGTTAGATGAGTCAGCATCAGAAGGACCAATATTGGATAAACTAGTGTTAGGAATGCTGGCATCTGTTGAGCTGGCACTGCTAATGCTGATGTCAGGTACAGCAGCATCTGGTGAGGCTGGTGTTATGGCAAAGACAGAAGGGACGACATCAGTTGAAAAAATTGGGATAAAAAGCTGGTTCCACCACACCTGAAGGAGCATCACCAGTAAAGACAGTGAGCTTCATAATAATGAGGATTAGTAGTTTGGTGCTGGGTTCTCTTCTGAGCTACCTCACAGTTTTGAACTTTTTAAAATTCAGACAGCAGAAAATCATTTCTCAAAACCTTTAGATCTGTGATTTTTTTTTTTTTTTTTTTTTACTCATTCTTATGTGGTTATATTTTATGAGAGGAAGGGGATTTACCTGTAATTCACCACTGTGAAAGAAAAAAACTAAAATAGATATTTGGGACTCTGTTGAAATCTGATAATTTTCCAAAGCTTTCTTAATTTAATACCTAGCAAAATCATGAAGTTTAAGACAAGTAGACAATGACTGATATTGAGTCTGGTTCTAAACAGTTTAAGTAGTTGGCATGCCATGTGCCAATGGAATTTGTTTGCCATAGCCACACTTCCTGTGATATGACTGTAGATAACCATAGGCCCAACAGGCCAACTAGTCAACAACAGAAAGAAAAAAATGTCCTTAAGGGAAAAAGACAAGCATCCTACCTAGTAAAAGTTAAGAATAACTATTAGCCTGTTCTCATGAATGTAAACAAAATGGTAGCAGAAATCCACTTATAAATGCAAAAAGCTCCATGTTCCATTTGATGTACCTAGGGTAGCATGTTAATGCATAAGAATCATAGCAAAAGTAAGAATAAGTGATCATTCTATAGCTGTCCTTTATATTAATCAGGTTGGTTAACTCGTATTAGTTCTGAAGCTAAAAAATGAAAAATAAATGCAATACTCCCATGGAGAGATTAGCTATTTTTTCAGAGCTATAAGGTTTCTCTAATAATATATTTTGAAATTGTAATCTTACTGTTCACCAAGAAAGCCACAATATTTATAATAATACAGTTATAAAAGCATATTTGGACTGTTTCCATTTGGAATGCAGTGCAGTCCTCAATATATCACTTTACTCACAGGTATAAAGTAACATTTTGAATAGGTTGAAACACTAAACATTGGATCAATATTAAAAAAAATGCTTAGCCCCCTGTTGATGTTGCTGCATTGGAACTGGTACTTTCATTAATACAGGTCTTCACTGTCTTCAGTATTATACTGAGCACTTCAGATCATTAACCACTTATTGCTATAGTCTTTACTATAGCCATTCTCCAGAGTAAACCAACATGCAACCTTGACATATCACATTTTTCCTACAGATTACAAAAAAAAATGCCATTTCTGGACTGCTACCATACAGTTCTGTCTTTTGAGTACAGCCGCTAAACACAAAATTCAAAGTATAGCAATTTACTCAGAAAAATTTGTGAATGCAACAGATGTTACAATACTAGTAATATAACTTCTTAACTTTGTTAGTTCTCAAAATGCTGAGCCCAAGTTTACAATATAGCCACATGAAGCCTTAAACTGTTACAAACACTCAACTCTCCTTGTTAATAAGGAGAAATTAATCATAGGCACAAAACAGCCTATAATTGCAAAGTACCTTGCTAAGGTAAGGGAAAACAGCTCTTGTACTTTACAAAAAAAAGTACCAAACCAGGCATGTCCAAGGGTCAGCTTCTGGTGATTTCTCCTGTCCACCTGGAGAATCTGGGCATACTGGGACAATGCAGCAATTGCCTGATGTACACAGACAACTGTTTCCTCCTACCACCTAACACTACAACCTGCGAGAAAAGCGCTTACATAGCCAAACAGAAAGCAAAGCTCTCTCCACCCAAGATTATGCTAGACAGTCAAGAGGAGAAGGTTAACACCTGCACTACACCTCAAGCAACACATAGCCCTTCTAAACCCACAACATCAACACCCTCACATAGCAACACTAAACCCTCATATGCGGAGGCCCTTAACAGTAACCTGCCCAAGCAACAAGGACCTCCAAAGCTAAAATGCAAACAAACACCAATCACAACCAAAGTGTCACATAGCTCACAACACCAGTGTGCCACCTAACAACAGCCCCTAAGGCAAGACAAAGTACCCAACACTTTAGTCATAGCTGACTCTATAGTCAGGTACACTGATGTCCCACTCAACAGGCTGAACAAGGAGAAAATTACAGTCAGTTGCCTGTCAGGTGCCAGGATCTGCCACATAATGCATGCACTCAAGTCACTCCACAACAAGTACAAATATGACTCTGTCATTGTCCATGCTGGAGTGAATGACTTGAGATGTACCTCCCTGGACTACATGAAAAGAGACATGGAAGAGTTCTCGGGTCATGTGGCTCAGGCAGGTGTGACCCTAGCTCTGAGTAGCATCCTGCCTTTGCCCAGAATGATACACAGTATAAGGACAAAATGATTGACTTCAACAATTGGCTAAGCTTCTAGTGTCATTCAAAGGGTATCCAGTATCTGTCTGCCTGGGATGACATGATCGACAGACCATGATGCTTTGCCAGAGATGGTCTGTACCTGTCACCTCTGGTATTCAGGTTATTGGCTAAGGTACTTGCCACCCCTATAGTGCCTTGTTTAGGCAAAGTTCAAAGGACAAAACCACCACCGTAATAGATACAAGCATGCAAAATCTGAAGGTAATATTGCTTAATGCTAGACGTCTAAACCTCAAAATGCACTTTCTCGAGGCACTCCTAAAAATGGACGACATTGATATCTGTGCAGTAACTGAGACCTTGTTCAAGGCTCCAGAGAGCACCCCTGCAATACCAGGCTACAACTCATACCACACTTTTCGGCCACCAAACCAGGAGCGAAACATTAAAGGTGGAGGAGTGTCCATATTCACCAAGGATATTCACACCACCAGGCTAGTTGCCCAACACAATGTATCTGAAATTCTCCAGGTGCAACTAACACTAGGTAAGACTGCAATCCAAGTTGGAGATTGCTACAGATCCCCACCATGTCCCAAGATTCTCACTATACCTGTCTTAACATACTGGAAACTATTAAGATACAACCAAACACCCTAATACTGGGTGATTTCAACTACCCTGCCATTAACTGGAAAAACTACTCGTGTATCAACATCTTTGCCCAACGGTTCTTGGAATTCATAAATTCCAATGCCCTGGATCAAATAATCCACAGTCCCACCAGGGGGTTCAATATCCTAGACCTGGTCATTACCAACATGGGAAATCGATGCTCCACACCTATGGTCACCCCCTCGTTGGTCAGGTCTGACCATAAGCTAATCACCCTTGACATCCACATCCCTCCCCCACTCCCCAGTAAGGAAATCTCCATAAAAAATGTCTCCAAAGCCAACTTCATGCTACTCAAGTCAGAAGTGACAAACTTCATGACACCCATGCAGACGGGAACTGAAAGTTCGACTGCTGATTCCTACACTAAGGCACTGTATGAGCACATCCACTCATGTATGAATTGTGCCATCCCAAACAGAACCAAGATGCTCTCCTCCAAAAAAAGGAAGCCAAATCTGGTGGTCCCCTGCCATAAACAAACTTTACAACAAAAGGAAGAAACTGTTGCAGAAAAGAAGAAAATCCCAGGATGCAAAAAACTCCCTTACCAGCCTCAGTAAGAAGCTGAGATCCCTCATAAAATCCTCCAAAGCTAGTTATGAAAATAAAATTGCCAAAGGCAACCACAAGGCATTCTATAGCTATGTCAAGAATCTAAATGGCAATGATCAGATCTGCTCTGAGGTACAACAGAATGGCATTAAATATACTGATCCCAAGAATATTGCCAATATCCTGGCAGATCGATTCAGTGCCAACTTCACCCCCTTCTCACCCGCTAAAGGCCCCATCTCAATACCGAAAGATTGCAAAATTCTGGTAATAACAGCCACACAGGTAAAAAATGCACTCTCCAAAGCTAAGAATACAGCATCCATGGGACCAGACGACATCCTAGGCTGTGTACTACATGAACTGCAAAATGAACTGGCACCTCACCTAAGTGCCATGTTTCATTATAGCCTCACATCAGACTTCGTGCCCACTGAGTGGTGCACACCTACAGTTTTCCCTCTCTACAAGGGGGGATCCACCTTGGATACTGGGAACTACCGCCCCATCAGTCTAACGAGCCATGGAACATATTATCATGGAACTTATAAACAAAGTCACTGGCAACCTTCAAACACTTGACCCCACCCAGTTTGGGTTCGTGAAGGGCCGATCTTGTCTCCTGAAGCTGATTGACTTCTTCAAATCAGTCTCCAGAGCTGTGGATGAGGGTAAGGCAGTCCACACAGCCTATCTGGACCTTGCCAAGGCCTTCAACACCATCCCCCAATCTGGAATCATAGATAAACTTACTAAGCTGGGCATTAATCCCTACATCACTCGATGGGTTGCCAACTGGCTTACTGACAGATCCCACACTGTAAAAGTAGCCGACTCCAAATCCAGCTCCAGAGAAGTGACAAGTGGAGTACTTCAGGGTTCTGTCCTGGGACCGTTCTTGTTTGGCATCTACTTCCCTGAAGTACAGACCAACACTAAGGGACTCTGGCTAACAAAGTTCACAGATGACTGCAAACTGGGAGCCATTATTGAATCCCCAAATGATGTGGATATTCTACAAAAGGGCCTTACAGAAACAGATGCTTGGTGCCAGAGCCATGGGATTAAGCTCAATGCCAAGAAATGTATAGTTATCCCCTTTGGGAAAAAACATGTACCCGTGAATTACCACATAGGTGGCAGTACACTAAACACTGAAAGTGTGATAAGAGACTTAGGGACACAGGTGGACAGTGGTCTCACCTTTGATAACCACATCGCCACAACAGTCAGGAAATCCTTCTATGTGGCACACATCATCACTAAGGGCTTTTCATCCAGAAAAAAGGAGGTTATTGTCCCACTGTACTCATCCCTCATTAGACGCATTATAGAATACAACACCCCATTTGGTATGTACCTCTCAAGACATCTGCAAAAACTGGAAAGGCCGCAGAAATACCTCACTAAAAGAATTACAGGCCTAAAGCAGATGCCCTATGCTGACCATCTAAAAAACCTCCAGCTATAGTCTGTCGCATATCGTCTACTCAGAGGCGATCTCTGCTTAACATACAAGGCCATGTCAAACCCAGTGCTGTTGAACATGCTACACTTAAAGAAATCACAATCCCTCAGAGCCACATGCTCCAGAGATCTAAAACTTGTCATCACAATGAACAAAACATGCTGGAGGGAGAGGTTCATGACCCAGAGACTCCCCAGACTCTGGAATAGACTGGCCATACATGTTAAGCAGAGTGCCTTTTTGGCCCTTTTCAAAAGGAACTTTGATGATTGGATGGGAGATAGGAAATTCACCCTGGGGATCACGCCAGTTGCCCTGCTAGATAGGGGGTTCAGGGAAGTAAATATTGTGGGAAGAAATATCCAGGGAATTGTTATGACTAGGCTTGTAGAGGCCCTAGGGCCGATAGCCTAGTACCAACCTATGAACTTGTGAACCTATGAACATGACTGCTTGCTATCTGTCTGATAAGGAGGTTTTAAACCAGGCAAGAGAGTTTAGAGAGAGGCATAGGGAAGATAGCTTTTTTAGTAATAGATGATTAGAAACTGTGTCATTGTGCTACAAAGACATATTTTGTTGTAGTTAAAGGATAACACAGCAAGACATGAATATATTCTGTTCAGTTATGAGTGGGGCATGTAAAGAATGCACAAGAATTGTAGAGTGAGGGTGGAGTGTGTGAGACTGATAGTATACTGAACAGGAGTATTATTGAGTATAGTGTACAACAGGAAAAGCATAAAAGAAAAAAAAATAGGATTAACTGCATTTTCAAGAGTTCTTTTTTTAGAGTACTACAATAGGAGTCAAATCCACTGTAAAGAAATTCTTTACAGCAGCACTGGGATTGTGGATAGAATTATGTTGTATGGTTAGGGTCTTGTCAACTGAAGAAAGATCTCTGAGGAAGGAAGACTGGACATAGGTAATTATGAATGTGTGTCTTAGCCAGGGGAAGTAGGAACAGACTATCCACGTCTCTTTAGGTTATACTTTAAGATGTGCAGGATATCTGTGAATTTGAAAACTCACAAGTTCCAGGACTTGGAGACAAGGTTGAAGTAAAGAGCATCACATGTTGGACATTTGTGGAATCAGAAGATCCCTATCACTAGAACGGAGGGATCTGTTAGGGAAGTACAGGTGTAGGGCCATACTTAGGGCACAACATTTTTCAGGGTGATGCACTATTCTGTGTACAACAAGTAGTTGAGAGATAGTGAGGCAACTCTAGTCAGTTGAAGGTGTTTAAAGGTGATGAAGTGATGTGATGAATATGATTTACTGGCTGCAGCTTTGGCTATTTTGTTATAGTGCTGCTCCAGTTTGCTCTTTTGAGTGGACTGCAGATTGGTGAAAATTGGAGAGATATATAATAGTCTGGGGGGTAGACAAGTGGATGCTAGGATTGTCCTGCTACTTTCACTGAGATAAAAAACAGACAATAATAGACAAAAAGTCATTCTATAGCTCAGGCCAGCACAAATATAATTCAAATCCTTGGAAATTTTGGACAACACTTAACAGCATCCTTTACCCAGGTAGTCCCTCTAACCCCTCTCCCTACCCAAACACAACTCCTGATGAAACAGCTACCCTACTTAATTCACATTTTATTTCCTCCATCCAAAATCTCCTACCCTCTCAACCTACCTCTTCCTCTTTACCTGACCCCACACCTGCCCCCAACACTACTTTTTCCTTTAAGCCTGTTCCCATTTCCTACATCAAAGCTCTACTGCTCAAACTCGAACCCTGCTCTCCCTCTACTGACAAATTAAATCCTACCTTCCTCAGACTCGCAGCTGACTCTATTGTCTACCCAGTGACAATATTAATAAATAGATCTATGCAAGAATCTACTGTTCCTTCCCTTTGGAAATCTTTCTACACTATCCCTCTCCATAAAGGAGGTAACTCCACTGACCCTTCCCACTATCGACCTATTGCCATTCTGTCCCCACTAAGATACTAGAAAAATGTATCCACACTCAGCTTCTCAATCACCTTCTCAATCTCATCTTACTCACCCCTACACAGCATGGTTTTCACCCCTATCACAGCACAACTACTGCTCTACTCTCCCTCACTCACACCATTGCAGAATCTTTGGACAACAATAAACTTACTTCCTGCCTTTTTCTTGACCTCTCCAAAGCTTTTGATACAGTGTCTCATCCATTACTTTTATCTAAACTTGCCAACATTCACCTATCCACCTCCACCCTCAGCTGGTTTACTAGCTATCTGTCTGGACACGAACAATCAGTCAAATGGTTCTCTTCCCCTTCTCCTTTCTTGCCTATCTCTACTGGTGTTCCACAAGGTTCCATCTTAGGTCCCCTCTTATTCAACATCTTCACCAATGATCTTTTCACCTCATGCTATCAGTCTTCTCTCATACAATATGCAGACAATTCCACAATTATTTCTACAGCCAACAACATCTCTGACCTACACTCCCTAACCCAAAAAGCTCTACTTTCCACTGAACAATGGCTTTCAAAAAATTACTGATCCTCAATCCCACAAAAAACAAACTATTCCTCTTTCTGCCCCACTCCCTTATTCATCATAAATCCTCCTTTGTCATTAAGTCTTGCAATAATACAGCTATCCAACCTAACACCTACACCAAACTCCTAGGGGCCATCATCGACGATGGACTAAAATTCAATCAACACATACAGCAATGCATAAAGAAAACACATCAGAAACTAGGTCTCTTATACCGGAACAAAAAGTCTCTCAGTCCCAAGGTTAGACTCACCCTAGGACAAGCACTTCTCCTCCCCTCTCTTCTCTATGCTGCTCCAGTTCTCACAAATATCGAAACAACTACCCTGAACAAAGTCCAACAATCCTACCACAAAATAGCCAGATTCATCTCTAACTCCCCAAACAACACACACCACTGTATTGCTTTAAAGTCTCTACAATGGCTAGAACTCCCACAACTACTACATCTCTACCAATTTCACATGCTGTACTCTATGCTCTTTAAACCTTCCTACTGTCCATCCATATCTCTTCTTGTCTCTGTCTACCCCCCATCTCGATCCCTCCACACCTCTAATCAACAATTGCTTGATATTTACCACCCAAATAAGTCAGTAGGTAAGCTACTCTACAAACACTCTGTGGCCCAAGCCTGGAACAAACTTCCCCTGGACATATGCTCAATCTATCACACCCCACTATTTAAAAAGAAACTTAAGACACATTTACTCAATTCCAGAATCTGCCCCTGCTATGACCCTACATAGTTCACTCCTCCCCCCACATTGGAATCACTCTCAGTTGATCCTACTCACATTCTGCACTCTCCAGCACTAGTACAGTTACATAGTATTTTCCTGAAAAAAAAAACACTTGCTGTCGTTTAACTGTTGCTAGTGTTTGTTTCTATTGTTTGCTGTGCTTGTTTACTACTGTAATTATTTATTGTCCTATCTGGAGCTTTTGTCCTCGGGTCTCCACTGAAAATGGGACAAAATCCCAGTTGGACTAACCCGGTTAACAAATGTCAATAAATAAATGTTTTACTCTGTATTGAAGATGACATTTTTTGTGTTTTTTTTTTTTTTATTGCTTGTTGAATATGCAGGTCAAATTTCATGTTGTAATCTATTCTGGCTCCTAGTAATTAAGAATTTGAGATTGTTTTTGATTATTGTTTCATTTGAAGAAGCTACTGTAAAGGTGTTTTTGCATTCAATATGTGAATTGGGATGAAATTAAGTAGTTTTGTCTGTTGGATTTCGAATGAGGTGAAATTTTGCTGGACATGTTTTAATGGAGGTGAAGGTATCATGAGTGAGTTGTGGAAGTTTGGTAGCATTATGGGCAGAGCAAATAAAAGTAGAAATAGGATGGCATGTTTTCAGGATGAGTACAACTCATTAATGAACATATTGAATGAAAAGGGCCCTAGAATAGATCCTTGAGGAAAAACTGCAATCTCATTTTACTGCTTGTGATCTGTCTGATAGGTAGCTTTGGAATGAAAAGAGAGTGAAATGGGAAAGGCCTAATGATGCAAGTTGATGTGGTAGTTTGCCATGGGAGACTGTGTCAACGTTTTTGATAATTCTAAGAACACTACTATCACAATATTGTTTGTGCTGCATTTTGCACTGATGTATTTATGAAGTCCAGTAGTACAGTAACAGTGCTATTTCTTGGCCTGAATTGGGTGGGGAAGAAGAGGTTATTTACAAGGATGAGTTTAAAGAGTTGAATGTGGACGCTCTTTTCCAGGATTTTAGATAAGGGGGAATTTATTGCTCTGGGTCTGTAATTTGAGAGTTCAGTGAAATTGCTGCCTTTGTGAAAAGGTAGGATATATGATTTATTTTCCCAGAAGATAGGGGCATAGGATTCTTGAGCAGATCTGTTTATGAGAATTAAGATGGGGTAGGCTATGGCATTAGTAGTAATTCTCAAGTAATCTGCTAGTAAGATGACTACAGTTACGGAGGTAAGTTATAATTTGACAAATCATTTCTTTATTGTGGAGGTCAGGATAGAATGAAGGGAAAAGGCAATGGGATAATTGCTGCTTTGGTGGCTGTTATACATTGTCCTATTGTTATTGTTTGTTATTATTGTTGGTGGCACGGTGGTGCAGCAGTTAATGCTGTCACCTTACCGCAAGAGGTTCTCTGGTTCGATTCTCGGCTGGGGTGCCTTCTGTGTGGAGTTTGCATGTTCTCCCTGCGTTCGAGTGGGTTTCCTCCGGGTACTCCAGTTTCCTCCCACAATCTAAAGACGTGCTTCTGGAGCATTTCTCCCCGGGCCTCCGCTGAAAACAGGATCTGTGGAACCTAGTCGGACTTTCCCGGTCAATAAATAAAAATAAAATATTATTATTATTAAATAATAAAGTTATGGTATTTATGATGTGGGAGTTAAAAAGTACTGGAATACTTTCTGAGTGCATATCGGGTATGGGATGGGCTGCTGACACTGACCTAGGGTTAAGAGATTTTTGATGGAGCCCCACTATTTGTTTAGGTTTTGTAGTGACTGATTTGTGAGTTAAAGTAATAGTTATTTTTTTCTTCTTTTACTTTATTTTTTGTAAGATTTAAATAATATTTGAAGTTTTGAGGGTCTTGCTCGATTTGTTTTTGTTGCACGTTTTTTCATTACTTATCTCGTTTATGTATCAGGGGCAGTATTCTCCTTGATACTCTTTCTTCTTTTAGCCACCTAGTCTTTCAGTATGTTAAGGAAAGTCATCTTAAATAATATTACAGCATCATCTAAAGAAATGGTTTTGAGCATGTTCCAGCTGATTCATTTGAGTAAATATGAATGTTTAATTATTAAAGATGGTGAGTTTATGTCCATCAATACAGTGATGTTTTCTGGGTTAATGGGTATTATTTCCAATAGCAAAAGTGGAAAGATGATCACTAAGTGTGCCGAGTAAGGCTCATTATAAAGCTTTTATTTGGATTGGAGGTCGGTATCCAATCCAGTAGGGATTGTTTATTACTAGGCTTGTTGAACCTGGTCACGGCTTGGATAAGTTCAGTGAAACTTAACAGAGAAATAGTCGGCTCATTTGGCACTCAGTGCTGCTCCTTGATCCTTCACCGATATGAACCTCCTCCCTTTTCTAAGGAGGAGTGCAAGTCCTAAAGCCCTACAAAAAAAAAAAAGAAAGAAAGAAAGAAAGAAAGAAAGAAAGAAAGAAAAGAGTTTCTTCTCTGATCTGTACTCCACCCTTCTCTAAAGAGGAGCAGCAGTTCCTAAATCTCTACAGTCCTGTGACCTCACTCACAAAAGGTTCGTTCTCGGATCTAGGACGGCTCTATGTGACATCAAACTGTGAGAGAAAAAAAAAGAAAAGGTCCTTTCTCTAACATGGTACTCTTCCCACATAAAGAGCAAAAACTGAAAAAAATGAAATAAATGAATATGGATCTGCTGATCACACACCCTTACTATCATCTTACAGCTAGGTCAGCTGCCTCCTATCTCCCACCCTAGCTATGCTTCTGAAACCAAACAGGTTTAGAGATACTGAGTTGGAATGAGAGAGGAGTAAGAGCCATTCATTGTTTGGGAATCCAAAAATGATTGTTTGATTGAGGATGACTGAGGTTATCCAGGAAAGAATATTTCCATAGTGGATATATTGTCTCTTGGTGGATATGTAAAGCTACTGATGGTATTTATGAAGTCCAGTAGTGCAGTAACACTTCTATGGTTTGGTCTGAAGCCATGTTGTGAGGTGAAGACAAGGTTATGGTCAAGAATTATTTTAAGGAGTTGAATGTCTGGCAGTTGACACAGAGAATTAAGGAGCTGTTAACGAGCTGTTTCTTGTGGTCCAAGATTTGATTCTCTCAGACTCTATTGCCTAACAATGTGACTCTCAACAAGTCACTTAATCAGACAGCAATCCTGGGATGAGTCTGAAAGGGTCCATGGAGGTCATTGCTGTACCAAAGAATCCAAATAAATAAATATAGACATACTTTTCTAGGATTTTAGATAAGGAGGAAGATATGGCTACATACAATTTTTTTATTCAGTCTTTTAATGGATACGGATACATCAATGTTGCTAAAGATGAGGGTTTGCAGGGGTAGAGAGATTGTTAGGATGTTAGAGTACATTATTATAACATCTCCTCCTCCTTCCTTCTTTGTCTTCCAGTCAAATCTATAGATGTTGTAACTGAGAGGAGTGATTTCTGTATCTTTGATTTCTGGTTTCAGCCAAGATTCAGATATGGTGAGAAAGCCAGATGAGTGAATGTTTATATAAGCATGAAGGTCAGTTATTTTATTGGTAATGCTTCTAATATTGATATGGAAAAACTTTAGTCCTGAGTGTTCATTGGATTGGTGGCATGAAGTGAGAGGTTTGAAGAAAGCAATGTTGCAATTAGGCAGTAACAGTATCCCAAAGTTAGGATGTATGTCACCACAGAGGTTAACGATCTGTAGTGGAGAGGCTAAGAAGAGCTTTTGTGTAGTGTCATAGATCATTGAGTTTGTTTTGGTATTGCTGAGAAGTCATTTATACCTACTAACCCAAATCCAGATGTTAGTGTTACATTAAGGAGAGTATTAAGTAAGAATTAAGTAAAGCACCAAATATTACAGTTTTTTTTATGTACGAGGTCATATGCTTTAGAGTAGCTGGAGGGTATGGATTGGAAGAAAGTGGAGGTGCAGGAATTACATGTGCACAAAGAATGATGAGATTTTATAGTGAAGGATATGAACTCAAAAGAAAGGATAGAGGAGGATGGAGAGACTACCATTTGTTGGCAGAAAGGACCAGGATATAACTGAATATGTGAAACATTGAAACATACTTGATTAGTGTAATGAACTGCCAGGAAAAGTAGCAGAATACAAGACAATGGAGGGTTTCATGAAGGCACAGAACCATCAAAAAGAGCAAATGAGGGAGGGGAAAGGATGGGATGGCAGTAACATATGATAGCTGCAGAAAATCAGCAGATTTGTTGGACATTTCAACACTTGTATGTCAATGTGTCCACAAGTCAGAATTTAGATTAATAAAAAAAGAAACTTAGCCTTGGAAGGGCTCTTGATTTGTCTCCTAAATGCCATTCCTTCTCAGTATACAGCTCAGCAAGCTCCTGCCTGGTGCCCTGCAGAGTTCTACAGCAGCAGAGAGACAAAAGAGAGACTTTGGAGTGATTAACTATCATTTTTCTGCATTTTCGTGCTGCCTTTAGCTAATTCCACCTAAAACACTGATTTTCTAAAGTTTCTGTGATTTAAAAAGCTTGTTTCAGCTACATATTGTACTTATTCTACTGCCTGCAGTTTAACAAAGTAGTTTTTGTGTTTAAATTACCTGTTTAACGGTTGAAGGCTACACACTCATTTCTGTGCATTTAAAGTGTTCTTTTTATTGTATCTGCTTTATTTTCTGAAAAAAAATATATACTTGTTTTCCCGCCTTTCTAAGCTAGAATAGTCCAGTTTTCAGGTTAGTGCTGAATTCAGGGCTGTATTACAAGTTTCTGTGTTTGCCCATACTTTACTTGTATAGAAGGAAGTTTCTATGTTCACTGTGAGAGAGGGAGCTTTGAGCAGCCTATCTGTCCCTGGAGGAGTGGTTTCAGCCCAAAAATTAGTAGTTTATTGGCCATTTTGGGCTAATTTCTCTTTCATTTCCCTGCTACAAAACCCTCATTTGCAAGGTTTTTGCACTAGTATACAGCTCAGCAAGCTCCTGCCTGGTGCCCTGCAGAGTTCTTCAGCAGCAGAGAGAAAAAAGAGAGACTTTGGAGTGATTAAGTATCATTTTTCTGCATTTTCTTGCTGCCTTTAGCTAATTCCGCCTAAAACGATGATTTTCTAGAGTTTCTGTGATTTAAAAAGGTTGTTTTAGCTACATATTGTACTTATTTTACTGCCTACACGTTAACAAAGTCATTTTTGTATTTAAATTACCTGTTTAACTGTTGTAGGCTACACACTTAAGTGCGATAGCCATTTCTGTGCATTTAAAGTGTTTTTTTATTGTATCTGCTTTATTTTCTAAAAAAAAAAAAAAAAACAATACTTGTTTTCCCACCCTTCTAAGCTAGTATAGACCAGTTTTTAGGTTAGTGCTGAATTCAGGGCTGTGTTACAAGTTTCTGTGTTTGCCCATACCTTACTTGGATAGAAGGAAGTTTCTCTGTTCACTGTGAGAGAGGGAGCTTTGAGCAGCCTATCTGTCCCTGGAGGAATGGTTTCAGCCCAGTAACTAGTAGTTTATTGGCAATTTTGGGTTAATTTCTATCTCTTTCATTTCCCTGCCATAAAACCCGCATTTGCATGGTTTTGCACGCAGCGTAGCACTGGTTAGCTAGGGTATAACTATTTCCGACTCCACAAAGTCTACGCTTCAATTTTTCCCTTGGAACTAGACAAACTTTTAACTTAAGCACTCAAACCATTCACTTCTCATCCCAGCACTTGCTCAAAACTCATAGCAAGCACTAATAAACCTTAGCACTAGACCCCCTTATACTGTAAAGAAGGACAAGGCTCTCTATTCGACCTTAGCGGCCAATCAGTAAATCAGTTCACTGTGCCTATCCAGGCATGTCCAAAGGGCAGTTTCAGGTGTACTTTCTGGTCCAACTGGTGAATCTGGGCATTTTGAGGCAATGTTACAATTGCCTCATGTACACAGACAACCCTCTCCTCCTTCCACCAAACATGCGAGAGATGCAATTACACAGCCATTTATACTGGAGGCTAAGCTCTCTCAACCCATGATTGGACCAGGCAGTTAAGAGGAGAAGGGAATTACTTGCATCACATCACCAGTTTCACATAGACCTATGAAACCAGCACCGGCAAAAAACACACATAAATACACAAAAACATATTCGGAGGCTCTAAATAAAAATCTGCAAAAGCTACAGAGACCTCCAAAGCAGACATCCAAGCAACCTCCACCCCCCATACTTCACAAAACCAGTGTGCCATGCAATCACAGCCCTTAAGGCAAAATAACATACCCAACATGCTAGTAATAGATGACTCTATAGTCAGGCACACTGACGTCCCACTCACTAGGCTGAACAAGGAGAAGGTTACTGTTAGCTGCCTGTCGGGTGCCAGTATCCACCACATAACACAAGCACTCAGGTCACTCCAGAACAAGTACAAACATGACTCTGTTATTGTCCATGTTGGTGTGAATGACCTCAGCTGTACCTCCCTTGACTACATGAAAAGACCCATGGAGGAGCTCTCTGATCACATAGCCCAGGCCGGTATGACCCTGATCCTGAGTAGCATCCTGCCCTCACCAAGAATGATACCACGGTATAGAGAAAAAATTATCAATTTCAACAATTGGCTAAGCTTCTGGTGTCATTCAAAGGGGATCCAGTGTCTGTCAGCCTGGGATGACATGCTCGACAAGCCACACTGCTTCGCTAGCGATGGCTTGCACCTGTCACCCTTAGGCTTTCGAATACTGGCCAAGGCTCTTGCCACCCCAATAGTGCCTTTTTTAAGCAAGGCTCAAAAGACAAACCCACCGCCATAAATAGCACACGTAACAAAAAACTGAGGGTAATGCTACTCAATGCCAGAAGTCTAAACCTCAAAATGCACTCACTCAAGGCACTCCTCAGTATGGAGAAAATTGATATATGTGCAGTAACAGAAACCTGTTTTAAGGCTCCAGAGAGCACCCCAGCACTACCAGGCTACAACTCATACCATACATTTCAGCCACAAAACGCGGACCGAAATACAAAAGGCAGGGGAGTATCCATATTCATCAAGGATACCCACATCTCCAGGTTAGTAGCACAGCACAATGCTTCAGAGATCATCCACGTGCAACTAACATCGGGCAAAACTGCTATTCAAATTATAGCTTGCTACAGATCACCCACCATATCCCAGGACCCCACTCTGCATTCCTGGAAACACTGGGAAACATAAAGGTCTTACCAAGCACCCTAATATTGGGTGATTTCAATTACACAAAAATTAACTGGGAAATGTACTCAAGTACAAACTACCTTGCCCAACATTTCCTAGAATTTATAAACTCAAATGCCCTGGATCAACTGGTCAACACCCCCACCAGAGATGACAACATATTGGACCTGGTCATCACCAACATGGGCAACCGGTGTTCCACACCGGAGGTAAACCCCTCACTGGTTAGATATGACCATAAACTAATCACTCTGGATATCCACATTCCACCACCACCCCCAGTCAAAAAAACCACAGTGAAAAACTTTTGAGAAGCAAACTTCACGTTACTTAAGACCGAGGTGGGAAGTTTCAAAGCCCCCATGCTAAAGGATAACACTGTCCAAGCTGCAAAATCCTTTACTAATGCACTCTATGGGCACCTACAAAAATGCATGGATCATGCTATCCCAAACAAAACTAAGACTCATTCCTCCAAGAAAAGGAAACCAGTCTGGTGGACCCCTGCCATAAACAAGCTACACAATAGAAGGAGGAAACTAGTACAGAAAAGAGTAAAATTCCAAGAAGGGAAGACATCCCTGAACAGTATCAGCAAGAAACTACATTCCCTCATAAAATCATCCAAGGCTAGCTAAGAAAGAAAAATTGCCATGGACTCCAAAGATAACCACAAGGCATTCTTTAACTATGTCAAGAATCTAAGTGGCAGTTCTCAGATCTGCTTTTCTCTGATGTCTCTCTTCCCCAAAAGGGCCCATATCTATGCCAGAAGAATGTAGTGCCCCTGAAATCAAAGACACTCAGGTTAAAACAGCCCTCTCCAAAGCCAAAAACACAGCATCAGTGGGACTGGACAGTGTCTCAGGCTGCGTCCTACACGAGCTCAAAGATGAACTAACCCCTCACCTAAACACACTGTTTAAATTCAGCCGCTCCACAGGCTACTTGCCCACAGAGTGGTGCACAGCAACAGTTATTCCACTCCACAAAGGTGAAGCCACAACGGACCCCGGGAACTATCGCCCTATATCGACCTATTTGGTCTACAAAGCTATCGAGTGCATCATCATGGATCTCATTAACAGAGACATTGGGAACCTCCAAACACTGGACCCTACCCAGTTCAGCTTTGCTAAGGGCAGATCATGCCTCCTAAACCTGGTGGACATCTTTGTGACAGTTGCCAAGGCTATAGACGAGGAGAAGGTGGTCCACACATCCTACATAGACCTCGCAAAGGCCTTTGACACCATTCCCCACTCAGGTATTATAGACAAGCTCTCCAGCCTGAACATAAACCACAACGTCACGAGATGGGTTGCCAACTGGCTCACAGACAGAACCCACATGGTAAGAGTTGTGGAAGATAGGTCTGACTCTAAACTGGTTACAAGTGGTGTTCCCCAGGGCTCAGTCCTAGGACCCCTCCTGTTCGGCATATACTTCTCAGAGGTATAGGCAAGCACAGGAGGACTATGGCTGACCAAGTTTGCAGATGACTGCAAACTAGGGGCTATAATTGACTCTCCGGCTGACACAGACATCCTCCAAAAGGGTCTCACTGAGACAGATAAATGGTGTCAAAACCATGGCCCCTAGCTAAATGCCAAAAAGTGCATAGTCATCCCCTTTGGAAAAAAACAAAGTACCCACAAACTACCACATAGGTGGTAGCCCCCTAAATACGGAAGATGTAATAAGGGATCTGGGGACCCAAGTAGACAGTAAACTCTCCTTTGATAATCACATTGCCAAAGTAGTTAGAAAATCCTTCTATGTGGCCCACCTAATCACAACAGGGTTGGTATCCAGATCAAAAGAGGTCATTGGGCCCCTCTATGCATCACTCATCAGACCCATCATAGTGTACAATGCCCCATTTGGGATGCACCTTACAAGACACCTGCAACAACTGGAAAGACCACAGAAGTACCTCACCAAGAAGATCACTGGCCTCAAGCAGATGCCCTATGCAGCTCGACTGAAGAAACTCCAGCTGTACTCGGTTGCATACCACCTACTCAGAGGTGATCTCTGCCTGACATACAAGGCCACGTCCAACCCAGAATTGATGGACATGCTCCACCTAAAGAAAACCATATCCCCTTGAGCCACACGCTCCAGGGATTTAAACCTCACCACAACAATAAATAGGACATGCTGTAGGGATAGAGTCCTGTCTCAGAGACATCCCATGCTCTGGAACAAGATTCCAATCTACATTAGGCAGAGCTCCTCGTTAACCCTCTTCAAGAGAAACCTTGACGAGTGCATGGGAAACAGAAAGTTTACCCCAGGGATCACTTCAATGGCTCTGCTGGACAGAGGCACAGGGAACTAATCTAAGGGGGTGGTGAAAGCCAACACATTCCGGCTAGGCTTATAAATGCTTTTGGGCAGATAGCTTAGTACCTACCTATGAACCTATGAACCTAGGTAAAAAAGATTACTGTCCACTCTGTTGAATGGCCACTGATGGTGCCTTAATCTCTCCATGCACCAGAAGTGCATGTGGTATAAGCCAATTTGATAGCCTCTTAACTATCTTATCTGCAGTGTAAAAGAATCTTGTGGCAGTACCATATATGTTTGGAAAAATAGATTAAATAATCATTTCTACCTCTATTTACTTAAGTATGATTCAGAATTCTGTAGCCTGTAAAAAATCTTGTGTACGGTAAAATAATTTATCTATTTGGTATCCCAGCTATCTAGCAGCAACCTAACAAATGTAAATGAAATTCAGCGGGTATAGCAATTTAATAACAAGCTGAAATGTTATTTGAGAAGACATTTGCAATATCTAAGCATTACATTATTTGATAGAGTTAAGATATGCATCACATTAAAAGGTAAACAGATATACCAGTAACTCATTTGAATCTGTAGCACAGTTAATGTGATTAAATAAGCTGTGATAACTTATTTTGTAATGGATAATGTATGCATTTGTCCTGGTTAGTAGCTAAGACCATTCTGATAGATCAGCCTAATAGCCCTCTGAACAGGTAAAGATGTATAAAAAGAAATCTTTGTGACCATGTATTACTGCATTACAAACTGGATGGCATAATTGTAGATGCACTTAGGTATTTTCCAATTGCTTAAGTCAGAGAACTCAACAAGCTAAAACACTTCCCTGTGTGTTAACACATTATCATATTAATGTGTCTTTCAGCGTCTGACCCAGTTTTTCTCATTTAATTTATAAGATCTAGAACTACTGCAACAACTCCTAACTGCCTTTCTAAGAAGAATATGCTACAATCAAACCTTAGAAAAAATGAAAAAAATATATTACTAATTTTAATAGTCATGATTATTAATATTATTCTTAGGGGTAGTATTACTATTATAGTTAATGCCATTATGTATACTATTATGGCTTCTACATACCAAGCTGAACTGAGGTGGGCTACCAGCCACAACTCTAAGCTGAGATACTAGATGACTAGAGGCTTCTGAGCTTCCAAAAAAACCATAAGTTTCGCATTTTTTATTTATACTATTTACTACACTTTTATATTGCCTCCCATCTACTTTTATACTGTATTTATCTACTGTGTACTAAACTACACTGTTGCACTGCAATTGTCTGCTTTACTATGCCTGTTAAATTTAATTTTATTGCTGTTAACACTGTTTACAAAGCTTTTAGCTTTTTGTTAGTTCCACTGTTTAAGTATTTACTGCTATGTTTCACTATTTGTAAGCTACCTGTTCTGCTTTTTCTGGTTTTCCCACCAAGCAGTGTTTAAATAACTGCTCTGTTAACTGCTTAAAATTCTTTAGAGCCTCCTTGCTGATTTTTCTACTGTTTTAAGCATTTTTAGTGTCTCACTGCTATTTTTCTGCTGTTTTATATGTGCTCTGCTGTTTCTGAAATTAGGGTAGCTAGTAGCTGTAGCATAGTCCAGATACAGACTTGCTGCTGCTGGAACTGTTTGTATTGGTTTATTTGCTTTGAACATGTTCTCCGGGCCATCTTGGATTGGAAGGGACTATCTGCACTTTTGTGAGAGAATTGTGTTGATTGGGACCTGTCTGATAAAGAGAGGCCAGACAAGGGTTTGGAATAACCATCCTCATTGTTTCTTTTGAATCTTTTAAAATTTTTTTCAAGTTTTTAGCTTTTGGTATTTAGGCCGTACATTTTTTTGCTTGTTTGCTCATCATGCAGCACCAAAGCTGGACAGTTAAAGTCAACAAATTTTCCCTAAAATACAGGCAGAAATATCCATCCATGATCAATTTTGAATAGCCATTGCTACTGATAACAGTCTTCAACCTAGCATTACGAACCATTGGACTACTCTTGTTTCTCCTGCCAACCTTGTTGACTTGGGTCTCTTGAGGTAGTGTAGCAATTGCCTCATGTACACAGACAACCCTCTAGTAATAGCGCACTCTAGTACAGAGTGCAAGAGATGTATTTATACCAAGAATCTAGAATCCATGCTTGCTTTCTCTTGCTCAAAACAATAGCACAAAGGTTGTCAAGTCACCCACCACTACATATGCTCATAGTACCACCATTCATAGACATAGTACACATCAAACACCTAAATCCAAATACACAGAGGTTCTCTCAAAAAGCCTAACCAGAGACCTCCAAAACACAAGGCTGCTGCAACTAGCACACAGCACCCATGACACATAGCAACACCAGTGTCTCACCCACCAAGCCAGTAAGACGTAACACTCAAAAACCAAATTATCTTGTCATTGGAGACTCAATAGTTAGACACACAGATGTTTCACCATCGGGCTGGACAAGGCAAAAGTCACATTCAGCTGCCTGTCTGGTGCTAGGATTTGTCAGATCACGCATGCACTCAGGTCTGTCAGCAACAAATACTGTTATGACTCTATCATAGCTCATGTTGGTGTGAATGACCTGAAATGTACCTCACTGGACTGTATGATGAGAGACATGATTGAGCTCTCTGAGTATGTGTCCCAGGCAGGTATGTCCCTAGCCTTGAGCAGCATATTACCCTCACCTAGAATGATGTCACAGTATAAACAAAATATGATTGATTTCAATAATTGGCTCAGTTCATTCAAAGGGGATATAATTCCTGTCATCCTGGGAAGCCATGGCCAACAAACCTCGCTGCTTTGTCAGAGACAGTTTGCACCTGACACCTCTACGCTTTTGGCTGCTGACAAAGGCTCTTGCCTCCCCATAGTGCCTTTGTAGGCAAGGTCTTGAAAACAACATTACCAAAGTGAAATTAACCAGTCAGAGTAAAATAAGGGTCATGCTGCTAAATGCTAGGAGCTTAAACCAAAAACTGAACTCCCTGGGACACACTTCTATCACTAGAAGATGTAGATGTCTGTGCAGTGAAACCTGGTTCAAGGCCTCAAAGAGTACCCTGGCCTTGCAAGGCTACAATGCCGTCCACACCTTTAGACCACAAAATGAACATGTGAAAACCAAAGGAGGCAGTGTTTCAATCTTTATCAGAGATAATTTACCTCCCTTCTGGTTAGACTGGACAACTCCATGGAGTTAGTCCTTGTCCAGGTTACAGTGGGTAAGTCCCCCATTCAAATCATAGCTAGTTATAGATCCCCCTCCCTGGGTCATGATGCCCAAGAAGGCCACTTAACCAAACTGGAGACAATGCAAATTTTAGCAAAAACATTGGTTATGCGGGATTTCAATTATCCCACCATCAACTGGGAAAGCTACACTAGCCCTAACTTGCTAGCTCAAAAGTTCCTTGACTTTGTTAATTGAAATGCCCTGGAAGTGTTCATACCTCAACAAGGGGAAGAAACATTCTGGATCTGTTCCTCACCAACATGTCAGACAGATGCACTGCCACAACTGTCAGACCTTCATTAGTTAAAACTGACCACAAATCAGGCACCTTTGAGCTGGCACTAACACCAGAACTCACAAAGGGTGAAACCAGACTAAAAAACTTCAGCAAGTCAAACTATACCCTCCTAGGTGAAGGTATAAATGCATTCCAAGCCCCACCCCAAGTTGGAAGTGATAACTACACCAAAGCTTACACTAAACCTCTGTAGAATCACTTGCATAAGTGTATACACTCAACCGTACCAAAAAGTCAGAGCCGCAAGTAAAAAACAAGCTGCTATGGTGGACATCAAGCATTAACAAATTTTACAATAAATGCAAAAAGGCGCTGTCCAAGAAAACAAAGGCAAGGCCCCAACAATGGAAAAGCACCCTCCACAGACACAACAGGCAAAAAAGACAACTTACCAAATCCTCCAAGAGCTCCTTTCAGAAAAACTTAGCAAGTAGAGCTAAGATTAACCATAAGGCCTTTTACAGCTACATGCATAACCTAAAGGGTAGGACCCAAGCATATGCAGAACTAGTGGTCAACAATATCACACACACTGACCCCACAGAAATAGCAAACCTGTTAGCTGATAGGTCCGGTGAAAATTCCACTCCCTTATCCCCTCCTAACTTACAACAGACCTTCCCCTCCCTTCCACAAAGGTGGCCTAGCAACAGACCCAGGGAATTACAGACCCATAAGCCTGGCCAGCCTAATCTGTAAGGCCATGGAACATATCATTATGGACCTCAAAAATAAAGACATAGATGACCTCCAAACTTTGGATCCTACTCAATTCGGCTTTATGAAGGGCAGGTCCTGACAGTTAGATCTGGTGGATTTCTTTGAAAATGTGACCAATGCCATTAACAATGGTAAATCTGTGCACACAGCATACCTCAACTTGGCAAAGGCTTTTGACACAGTCCCACATTCAGGCATTACCAATAAATGTAGCAAACTGAATGTAAACTCCTTCGTTGTAAGATGGGTTGCCAACTGGCTCACAAACTGGATGCACACTATCAAAATTGGTGACTTCACATCAACCAGCAGACCTGTTACCAGTGGGGTACCACAGGGGTCAGTGCTGGGCCTCATACTGTTTGGTATATACTTCTCAGAAGTTCAGGTCAAAACTAAGGGGTTGTGGCTGATTAGGTTTGCAGACAACTGCAAACTAGGTGCAATCATTGAATCCTCAAATGATGTCAGTATGCTCCAGGAGGGTCTCGTACAGACCGACTGGTATTAGTCACTGTCTCAAAGTGAATGCAAAGAAATGCATTATTATTCCCTTCGGTGCAAACAATGTTTCCTCACACTATCAAATTAACAACAATACCCTACGTACCCTGAAGTGATAAGGGACCTGGGATCACAAGTTGACTGCAACCTTAACTTCAAGCACCTTGTGTCTACTCTAGTAAGGAAAGCTTTCTATGTAGCACACTTGATTAGTAAAGGCATAGACTTGAGAGCAAAAGAAGTTATAGCCCCTCTACTCAGCACTTATCCAGCCCACAATTGAGTATAAAACACACAAACACACACACACACACACACACACACACACACACACACACACACACACACACACACACACACACACACACACACACAAGCACTCTCCATGCATCAAACACCTTCCACTCAGTTGCACTCAGGGACATTATCAGGTACAACGTCAGAGCCATTTTGTAAACTCAGAGACAGGTAAGTATATGATCATCTATCCATGTGTTTGTGGGGGGATAAGTGAGGAGGATGCCTGTGTCAACATGATGTATGGGCCACAGTAAAGTGCTTGAGGTAATTATCAAGCAATTTAGGGACATGCAAATTGGTCTGTAAGGATTTTTTTCTTCATTGCTGTTTATGTGTCTCTGAATCACTGGTTTCTGCATTCATTCTAAAAGGTCATTTTTGCCACAGCCTTACCACTTACAGCTGGGGCTGTTTATGAATCCTGGCCATAATTTGTAACATAGGAAGTGAGTTTTGTTCATCAGTCTCCCAGAATGTTAAGTTGGTTATAGTGTTTGCTCACTCAGGAAGCTTATAATTTTGTATTTTATATCTGAAAGATAAACACAGAATGAGGAGGAGACACACAGTCACAAGAAACAGAGACATGCACATTGACAGAACTGGAAAAGATGGTTAAATGAATCTCACAAGCACTGTCACATATATCAAGCCTTAACACATGCAACTGACTACCATAGTTTTAACTAAGATCAGAACTAGAAAACTGAGGATTTGTTAAAATAAAAATTGCTACTGGATAGCATATGGAGTATTGGATTTGCTTTCTTTAATGAGGGCTCGTTATAAAATCACCAGCCTTCCTATAGCTGTAACTATTAATGCCATCTAAACTTAAATGATTCTAGTTTGAAATCGATCATCTTGATGAGAATAAATGAAATGAAAATCTCTTTTTGCAACACTGTTTCCCATTTTGTAACAAAGATATCCCTTATTGCTTAGCTGTAAAAATCCTGCACCTAAGTAGTCTGCATTGATGATACAGGGAAAAGCAATGCACTTCAACTCAGCAGGTGTAATTATGAAAATCACAGATTTAATCTCATCTTGCTTGTATTGATCTGGGAAGTAAGTATGGTGTAGTAAGGGAACTCATCAGGAGTAACTGATAATGTAGATTTCTACTTTGATAGGGCTGTCTTATGGCTGGTGGGGTGCTTAGCGCTTTTTAACAAATACATGCAGCCAGCTCCATTACTTAATGCTGTTAAAGGCAGAACTCTGATAGAAAGACCATTTAGAGATGTCGCGCCTGGAAGAATAGGAGGGAACAGCCAGTACTGATATAACATTTAGTACAAAGTCTGGTTTAATATCAGGAAAAATAGTTGCTATGAAAGTTGCAGGTATGATAAAATTGAATGTGCATACATCTTTATGTAAAGCTATTACTTTAGTGGTCCAGAAATAGCCATATTACAAAGGGTATGTCAAGTAAATAGAATATAGTAAATACGTGCCTTTTATTAGTATTACACAGTGTTACATTAAGATCTAATTTGCTATTGTACAGTTCTTTGATAGCTGTATGGAGAACTGGGAAGCCACTTGAAAAAATGGAGACATATACTGGTATAATCATCTGCATCTGTCCCCAAGGGAAGCCATGATCCTAGGTGACAGGTGTAAATATTTTTTTAGGAAGAAAATAGGTATGTGAGGCAATAAAGTAAACTAAAGAAGGAATGCTGCTACTTAAAGGAGGTTAAAGGATGTAGGCACTGAGTGATAGTGAGAAGACAGAGGTATAACAACACTTATTTTATTCATTATTTACAAAAATAAGATGTGGAAGCATACAGCCAGCGCAAGAGAATTATCATCAATTGAAGGGCTAAGACTAATACAGTTATATAAGAATGGGTTATGAATGTGCTGTTTAAGGTAGTTAGATGGGAATAGACTCAATTTTCAAGGGCCCATCTCCAATGTACAAACCATGACCTTTCTCACTTTGCTACACTGCTATGAGCAGAGCTAGTGTTAGTATTTTTGGGGCCCCCAGCAAATGTCAAGATGGGGGTCCCCTAGGCACTTCCAGTCCAAATAGCACCTTATCCCTACCACCCCTCCTGCAAACCTTTAGGAGGTGTACACACAGACTGAACTGTAGCTACAATGCTCTTACATTACAACAAGCCTATGTACCACAGTATGTGGACCCATCTCACAAAGGGAAATTTACAGTTACTGGTATTTAGTTGCAGCAATGATACATTGCAGCAACTTTATGTACAGGCCTAGACTTATGTGAAATAACACCCTCGCCTACACACACACACACACACACACACACACACACACACACACACACACACACACACACACACACACACACACACACAGAACTTCCAGTCTCCCCCTCTGTTTTTCCCCTGTCTTTGGCTCCCACTCCATGCATGCACATTATTGTTTTTCTTACGTCTCACATTTTGCCTTACTTTTCAGCTTTTTCAAGAAACCATAACTTTCTATATGCACTGGCATTTTAAAGTTTTTTTTTTCTTTTTACACAAACCTTTCATCCAATGATGGCTTGAAGAAAAATTATGTTTAAGGATAGAAATTCAGTGTTGCTCTTCTGCCTTAGTTTTCTTTGCATCCTTTCAACACACCTTCCCTGACTAAGACAGCACAGTAACAACCATTCAGGAAATAACTGAAATAAGCCAGGCCCCAAGAAATGATAGGGTTATATATGTTCTGGGATGCATTTTAGAGCTTTTTCCAGCCTTTTAATCCAATAGGGGGCTAAACAAAAATCATAAATAAGAATAGAATTTCAGTCTTATTTTTTTCTTTCAAGGAAGAAATAAGCTATGCCCAAGGCTTAATGTTCAAAGATGACAAAATAGTAGCTCACAATAAACTGACAAAACAATTGTTGTGAGGATGCACAGGTCGTATATGGGAATACTGTCTTTGTTCATACACCCACCCCATGCATCTATCTGATGTTAGATTGAGATGAAAGCCAAGGTTCTAATTGCCACAGATCACTCCAGTAGCCTTGCTTGACAGGGGCACTGGGAACTATGATGCCAGGGAATCTTCTTGGGCTAGGCTTATGTAGGCTCCAGGGCCATTGGCCTAGTACACGCCTATGAACCTATGTATTTCAAGTGACTGCTGACATGCATATACAAAGCATGCCTCCTCACTCCTCTCCCCTTGCCCCTAACACCCAAAGGCAGTCACTTGTATACATGCCTGATGTGTGATTTTGAGGAAATAAAAGAAAAATGATGACAGCAATGCATTCTACTTTGTTTCTCCTGCACAGTACACTGCCTCTACACAAGCTGTAGTGACTTTTTCTGTACATCTCTGAGGTCTATGAGAAAAGTAAAAGAAACAACGACAACAGTGTCTTCAACCCAAATGTAAGCTGTAATGACCTCCTGTGAACACCTCTAAGGTTTGACTCTGAAGAAACTTAAAGAAGTAATGACCACACAAATGTCACCCCCCCCCCCCACATAACCTACAGTACCTTTCTGTGCACATACACATCTGAGCAGGGCTGGTTTTAGAATGGGTGCATTTTGAGAGCAGAGGCCATTATCAGCTTTATCCTAACAGGGTCATATCACAAACTTGTTCAGGTTAAAGAGAGTAATCAGAAAATTAATACATGTTTCTCCCTACTTTCTCCAATGAACAACAGCAGCTTTTGTGGGGCCCCCACATAGTCAATGATGAGTAAGGAGCCTCACTGTATCCATTTATATAGTCTGTGGAGTGGGAGCCATCAGACTCCTAGATAATGTAAGTGTCTGAATAATCTGTGATGTATTTTATGCCTTACTTCTGAAACACAAGTACCTGCTAGATGCATTTTTTACTGATACCCAGAAGAATAATAATGTATGTGTCCTGGCATTAGTGGGTGTGTCCACACACACACACACACACACACACACACACACACACACACACACACACACACACACACACACACACACACACACAAACACAGCAATACTTTCTGCTTATTTCAGCAAATAGCAATACATTGTACAACACTGGTACTGCCTCACCAGATCAATGATATTGATGAGTAATGTGCACCTGTCATTGTCCTTGATTTCACAGACCTTCCCTGATTTTTCTCATAATTTTGCTCTGTCCCTCTTAAAAACGTGATTTGCCAGTAAATCATTCAGGTTTACAATCAGCCAATAAATGCAGACATCAAAGTTTTATACTTATTATACTCTAAAACATACATGTTTTTGCAAAAGGTATTAGTCTGTTAACTTTTTAAATGAATTAGGGTAAACTTTAAAACATGTTCCTGATTTTGAGTCTTTATTCTGCTATTATTTTTGTCATTGTGCTGAAATCTTCAGCAAAGAAGTAAAGAGTAATAGTATCTGGAGTTCTGCCGGTATTTATAAAGCTCCCTGAAAGAGAAAACCATCCCTGAAGATTGGAGACATCAGCTTTTCTTAAAATTCAAGGTTTGCAGTGGGATCAGGCACTCTGGGCTATTCATTTCTCTAGTGGTTACCTGTCTCATTTTCATTATTAGCTTTATCCTAACAGGGTCATATCACAGTTGTGTTCAGGTTTAAGAGCATAATCTGGAAATTAATACATTTTCCCCAAACAGTCATAGGTACTGCATGTACCTAAAGCTGGCTATGTTTTCAATTTTAGTGTCCACCAGCAGGGTTTAATTAAGTCAGGGGTACCATATCAGTGGTAAAATATTTAATGGAATTGTGAAGCCTGTAACTTGATAAAATACTGTTACTATAAACAGAGATATCTTTGAATTTTAAAGGAGACATAAATAAGAGTTATTTGCCCACCTTGTTTATTAAGTATACAAGATTGCTGCACTAGCTTTTGTTGGTTTGACAGACATGTAACAAGATATCAAGATAACTTGCTGTGGTTGGGGGTTCCCCAGCAACAGTGCAGCTCCCAGTGACTGCAGGGTTTGCTGGTGTCTGAAGCCAGCTATGGCTACAGGAGTTCTTCTCAGCTTCTTGGAAGAGATTGAAGCATACCCAAAATCCTGTGCTCAATGCATGTTATGTAAGAATGAGGCCATGTGCTCCTGTTCTTCACAGCTAGATGTCACATAAGGTAGTTCTATGATGCAACATCATCCTCACGAGTTCAGATTCTTAATGGTCTACTTCCCATCTCTCTTCTCTAATACTCCACCTGTCCTCCCTTACCTTTCCACCATTTCTTATAATTATCCTCTAGTCTTCTCATTTCTCGTTTCTCTTCCTTCCCTTTTCTAAAGCCCTTCTTCTAACTCTTACTATTTTTTCCAATTCTTTCCTCACCCATGTCTCAACAACTATTTTGTAAATATTATAAATCTTCGTAAATAGTTTGTAGGTCTCTTTACTGCATTAGTCTGCAATTATATTTACTACTGGGATCTGGCACTTTATTACAGGGTTTGACATCAACTTACGTAAAAAACATTTGTTTGCATTGTTACTTATACTAGAATGATACTAGAATGATGTCTATCTGATGTAGTTATGTTATCAACAAAGGTAGCAGGTGGCTGATAGACCACAAAGCATATTATATATATATTTTTTTTCATTTTTAAATTTGCTGTGATGTTCCCCCATGAATGTTGTTGCAGTTGGTTGTCTGTAGCAAGGGTGTGAACTTTATTTTCATTTATTTTTATTTTATTCTCCAGCTGCTGGTCATGAGCCGCTACATCATGATGATTTGGGGTGGAGGGAGGAGTGTTGCCATATTTGCTGTGGCCTGGACTATCAGTTTTGAGAAAGTGTGATCTGCGGCTGGCATGATAGGAGTGCTGCCATGTCCTGGATCATTTACTTTGTTGCTATTTCTAGGATTCTTTGCTATTAGTTTGGTGAAGAACCTTTTCCTCACTTTCTGGGGACTGAGAGCTGAGCAGCTTACAATTTCTGGATTTTGGATGCTGAGATTTTAATAACTGTAAAGGCTATTGGAAGATGCTGCCATTGTTTCAGTTTACCTAGTATGGAATAAGTTCTGTTAGACTGCTTGTGACTGACTTTTATTGGCTTTTTGCAATGTTAAAACATTATATATATATATATATATATATATATATATATATATATATATATATTATACACACACACACACACACATATATATATATATATATATATATATATATATATATATATATATATGTATATATATATATATATATATATATATATATAAAACTATATATATGTATAGACAGATATAGATATATAGATAGATATACTGTTGTTAGTATTTCTTTAATTTAAATTTCATGTCTAGTTATCTTGTTTTAGACTTGGCAATAATCACAATTGTTTGTTATAACTGCAGTTTTTGTTATTGAGACATTCTTTTTTGCCAGTTACTGCTCTTCATTTTGCTTTAATATTTGGTGAAAATGCTCTTTACAAATGTCCTACTATTATTATTATTTTTATTCTTAGGCATTATTTATTATATCTTATTGTTTGAGACATTGTTTTGTAAAGTGCTTAGAAAAGCATTAAAATACATTTAAACCTGAGCTTGAATTATCATCTACTTATTGATTTTTTTATTTATTTTAGTGTTTGAAACTTTTGATTCATTCTGTGTTTGTTTGTCTTCATTGGACAGGTCTAACAGCATTAATTTGGGTCAGTGTTCCACTCAGGTAAACAAATTTTAAACAAAAAAATAGCAAAAAATGGCATTCACAACTTTTAGAGGTGGTATTTATTATACCCCACCACAAAATCATTCTTCTTCAAATGAAGAACGCTGCATTGAGAAGATATGTTCCTTTCTATCATCCATGTGTCCTTGTGAAGATTACTTAATGAATGGAAAATATGGAAAAGAGCCCCCGAAACATTGTAAAATCTATGGTATGATGTGCTAGTGTAATTATATCAGTTCAAACAGAAAAAAAATCATTCATAATCCAGCATCAAAAGGCAGTTGAAAACCACTTGTAAGGAGGATCTGGTTTACTGTACTTGGAGGATTCTGTACACTATGTAACTCACAAAAGTATTACAAAATGATAGTGTACCTGATAAGAATGGAGTTTCCTTTGGAATTACCACCAAACTGGGATGTATCTAGTGAAGAAACTGACAAGGAATTTTAATGACTCTGGTACACCAACATCATCTGAAACTACTGAGCTTGGAAGTTGCTTTCAGCACATACCACAGGTTGATTGTATCTTTAGCAGTTGAAACAGGGGCTAGAAAGAGACTATGGAAAACAAGTCTTGTCTGTTGCATAGAAATATTTAAGTCGCAAAACTGGGATCTGTATTTCAAAACATCACAGAGAGCCATACCTCTCAACCTCTTAAAGCAAGACATCTGGACAAAGCCATAAATAATGGGGAGACAAAGCCCCAAAAATAGGGACAATTTTTAAATACTGCTCTTACAAACTTAGAAAGTTGTTAGCATAGTTGATAGCATAGCACGTTTTGCATTAGAATGTATTTTCAGAAGAGTATGAAGTCTGAAACTCAAATGGGTGGTGAGGTGGTGTAGCGGTTAGGAGTGGCATCTTACAGAAAGATGTTCTTTGGTCTGATTCTCGGCTGGGGTGTTTTCTGTACAGAGTCTGCATTCACGTGGGTTTCCTCTGGGTGTTCCAATTTCCTCCCACATTCCAAACACTTGCACCTGGAGCATTTCTCCCCAGACCTATGCTGAAAATGGGCTCTTTCCATGTAAACAAATCTTAAATCAATAAAATAAATTATTTTCTGACTTTACTCTTCAATAGCTTGTCAATGATTTGCCAGGAAACTACAGTTTTATGAAAAACTGACCAAAATATGAGGCAAAAATCTAGACATTCTGCAAACATCTGTACTGTTGACAGGCATGCAGACAGCTAATTGGGTTAACTATATGATAAACTTAGAATGTCATCAAGAAATGTGCAATACACTTGTATCGGGTGTGCAGTGACAAAGATGAAATAACAATTTAGAAAGGCTGTTAAAAGTGAATACAGAATTGTGTCATCCCATGTATACAAAGTATAAAATTTCCCTGGTTACCAAATTCAGTAGAATGTTTTGAAAAAGTACCTCAGTGGTCATATAACAGTAATAAGGGTTTATCAGACAGTAATTAATAGTAAATGTATGCAAACTTGTGGCGTACAGTTGTTATTAAGGTCATACAGTTCCCCTTTATCTGTTTGCAGTGTTGTAAACATAAAGCAATGACACCAGCATTATTTGTTTTCATTCTGTCTTAACCAAATTAACTGTATCCTGTTAATCCATGCAATAACCTGCTTTTGTTTAATGTTGTATGAGTAGTTTTGACACATTCTAGTTCAAACTGGCTTTGCCCCAGCTCTACAGTTTAGCTATTGTTTGAATATATATATTTTTTCTTTTTTTGTGTTCTTGTAATGCCACAAGCCTGAGAGTCCTAAGGCCTATGGTTCAAGCTAGCACCCCAAAGTACAGTGCAACTACAATATTTAAAGCCTTGACTTATGCCTCAGTTCACTATAATCTATTCTTATTTCCTTGAAATGCTGAAGAGCTTGACTGACTTATGTTCCATTCTCTGAAATCTGCACTTGTTTTGCGTGACTATTATACAAAAATCAAACCAACAATAAATTCTGCTGGTCTAACAGACTTGCTAAACTGTATAAATCCTTCATTATTAACTAACCAGTTATTTTCCTCCCTCCCTGTTGCTCTCTACTCACTGTTGATACTCTTCATTTCTGCCCACTCTCCCCCTTACAGTATAGCAATTTCTTTTACCTTCTCAGTCTTCCTTGATAGAGTCGAATTCACATTTCAAAGTGGGACAATGTATTTCAGCACCTCAGTTCAGTTACCACCACTTTTCTTACTACGTTTGATTCTTTCCTTGTCAGTTTTAAGCAGTGTCCCCAGGGATCCTGTTTTCAGAGGTGTTGCGGATTACCATCAAAGTCATGATTTCTTGCTATTTAATCCATATAGGAGCTAAAGATCGTGGCCATATTATATGTTACACATCTAGTCCCCCTCCCCAGTTGTACTATTGAGACAATGTTCACATGCAGTATAATGTGTGGCTTACCTTAACTGCAAAGCCAGACTTATGTATAGGACAACTAGGTAGCTAATTGGGGAGTTTTTCCTCTAGGGGCATTTTTCTACATTTATTTTATCTTAAAGCAATGAAACATAGCATTTCTTTACTATAACAAATAAATAAATAAATGTATAATTGTCCTAAAGTGACCTTATTAAAAGAAAACATGTTCATGGGTGCACAACGAGAGGGCTGCTACACCTGACTTGATAACTGAAGTCATGTTACACATGAGCATTGCATGCTGTTTACTCAATGGGTGGGACAGAGCAGAAAGTCTTCAATGTTCTATTTTGCAGTGTTAGTGTAAAATGTAAAGTGAAAATAATGAGGCATGAGGAAGGAACAAAGGCCCAAAAATAAGGAGCACATTTCAAATATTAATCTAATTTACTTACAAATATAATAGAACAACATCGTTTGCATAAACATTCATTTTCTGAATAATAAGAATTATGAACTCTAACTTCTGGCATTACTTACTGATAGTAATCTTCAGTAATTTATCAAAAATCAACACTTCTATGAGAGGCAAAAACATGAGATAGAATAGGAAACATTGGAGTGGTATGATGGTAAGTAGCATTTGTAGGACATAGCATGAAAAAATATCCTGCTTATTTGTTCATTTTCTATATATATATATATATATGAACTAGTCATCTAAGACAAGCAAAGATAAAGCAGCTATAATTGCTGTTGCTGTCAATCGAGGAAAATAACCTGCTGCTCTTGTTTGCTCATTATTCTGGCTTTGTAGTTTGTGTGAAGCTCAACAGTCATTATCTGGCTTTGCAAGACTAGTGTGCATTTATGTGAAGTCAATCAGACATCTGAACTGTACACAGATTTGGTTATAAATGCTTGTTGGGGGTCGGTGATTGTCTTGATGAAACTAACTCACCCTCTTGTCATTCTCTCATTGTAAACAATTATCTCTCAAAAATAAGGCATAAGATGAATTTCAGACTTTCAGAGCTTCTGGAGGCCTCATGGTCCTCACAGTGCAAGACTATATAAGTGGATTTTGATTCAGGCTTAGTAGTGACCTCTGCACTGAACCCCATCTAGCCTAAAACTGTCCCTGCTCAAAGATATGCATAGAAGGTCACAAACTTATATGGTAGGCTGGGACAATGTCATTATTTCTTATGTCACTATAGCTTGTATTGTACCGGACATTAGTCATTTATTTATTTATCTAACTGGGGAAAGTCTGAATGGGCAAATATACTTTTCAGCAGAGGCCTGGGGAGAAAAGCTCCACATTATATCCTTTTGAATGAACAACAGTAACAATATACAATAAAACTCAGGATTGTATAATTTAAAAAGACAATCACCATGTGAATGCACTGTATAGTACTTATAGCATGTTAAGCTCAGACACACCTACAGGACGTATGATATACATCACATAAAGCTCACATAAATAGAACACTCAGTTTTATTTTATAGTGTATGTACATACTCCTATTGTAAGGCTCTTAGAAGGGCTATGCTTTTCTCTCCATATTGGTATGAGTACCCACAGGAGCTGTTTCTCCCCTATCTCACCCAACATCTTGATCATAGCTGTTGTGACCTCTTCTGAGCTTGCTGCTTTCCCTGACTTTATTCTCCTTAGTGCTTTCCTTCCTTATTTTAGGGTGGGGTCCTCTTCTTCTTTTGTCTTAGGTTGTGTCTGAGGCAGTACAACTTCTGTAGGGTTTTCTTCATTTAGAAGCTGCTGGAAGTACTGAGTCTTATCTGCCTTTGATGTCCTGTGGACTGATGAGCAGATTTTTGCTGGCACCCTTTGTTAAGGGTGTCTGATGAATATCTTCTTTATCTTCCTTTGCAATCTGGTAAATTTCTTTGTGTCCATCTACTGAGTCCCTTTCCAGAAGTTGGTAGAGTGCCTCTAATGCCTTGTTCATTGCTATTGTAACTGCTCTCTTAGCTCCTTGGTTAGCCAGCCAGTATTCTTTCTTAGCCCGGTCTGTCTTTATTTCCCATGTTTTACTACACTGCTTTTTTTATGATTCCCTGGACTTCTGCATTCTACCATCAGCTTTCCTTATGTACCTGATTTCTATACCAGCTCAGCTGCATATTTGTTGTATAGTACTCACACATGCTGTTTTGATGTGCTGTCATTCTTCTTCAATGCCACCTATTTCCTCTTCTTCCTGAGGTGCTATAGCCCTGACTGGTTGTTTCAAATCTTGTACTTCCTCTCCTGTCAACTTCCAGGTTTTCAGCCTAGTCTCTATTGACCTTAGAGGCTTCTTTTTCCACTGCTTACAGCTGATTATAGCAACCAGTTTGTATGCTGTGGGCCAACAGTTTCACCTGGGTTGACCCTGAAATCTCTGATTCAACCACAATGCCCTTTCCTTACTAGGAAGAAGTCTACCTGAGTTCCATGTTGTCCATTTCTGTATGTGATCTTGTGAATGACCTTGCTAAACCATATGTTGGCCATCATCAAGGCATTTCCCAGACACAAGTGTAGTAGTATGGCCTCTCCTTTATTCCTGTTGCCCCATTCATGCAGATGCAGACAGCCCTCATATCATGTTCTATCTATCCCAGCAAGTGCATTCAGGTCCCTCAATCTCAACACCAATTCATGTTGTCCTGCTTTATCTAGACACCAGCCAACCAATAGTTTATTGATCTAGGGCAGCTGGGCTTCATGGCAAGCATACACTGGCCAATAGTGGCACATAGATCTCTCCCACCATTAACATGGGCATAGGTCAAAGTGGTCCAGATCCTTAACCCAATTATCATGTGCTAATACCCATGCCCATTATTTTGGTGACATTAGTCAATGTGACCCAGTCACCTAGAGACAATTTTTTATGCTGAGTGGCTAGTCCTGACATGATATGTTGTAAAAGGAAAAAACTTCAAAGATCAACGCATGTTAGGTTCAAGCAAGGCACCCTTTATTACTTGCAGCAAGGAGACAAAGCATGTAGGATTTGCCTCGCTCTTCGATGATCAGTATGTTATTCTTATACAGTTCTCTTCATGTCACACAGAAAATGTTACTAGTCTGTTGCTGACGTAGTTGGACACAGCTTTCTGTATGTTTCACAGAAATTGTTACCAGACTTATTGCTGACATGGTTGGATTATTTGCTGTCTTGCAAAAATATTTTGAGAAAAACAACCTGGCCTTGGGCTTATTTTAGCCCACCTTAACTTTTCAATACTTCAATTGTACAGTTCTAATACATGTGTTACATTTTGTCTAGATTCAAGGCACATTTCTAGCTTTAGTACAAGTAATGCTGACTATGGTTTATACTTTCAAGCATCTATTGTTTTCTTTATCAAAGCCTCTAGCAGCTGCATATTTTCTCATGGTATAAGCAGAAATTAAATATCTCTTTGTTAAGTTTCATGACATTAGCAGAAATGAAATGTCTCTTGTTAAGTTTCTAATAGCTGTGCAGATTCATGCAGTGTGAACAGAATAAATGTATTAAGCCTTTTAAACCTGGAAGGCACTAAGCATCCATATTACTATTATATATTTTTCTAACATTTCCCCCCTTTTAATACTTTTATTCTACTTTCAAGATAAGCATAAACAGTTTTTCTTCCCCTAACCTCTTCCTGCTCAGGATTTGCAGTTAAGAGAGTCATTTAGTTTAAGCACATGAAACCATTTTCAGTTTTTTAGCAATTCTTCAAGTTCAGCATCTTGGTATAAGGTTTCTGAAACTGAAATGTCTATAAAATTTTTAATCAGTCTTTTTATGCAGGGGATGCAGCAGCACACACATACCACCAGTAGGATTATTCCTACATGGATGGCAATCAGAATGTTCATCAGGATGCTGTCCCAACCCCCAAATAATTTCTGGAAAAAGTCAGTCAATGGATTTGGTCCTGGTTTGGTCCTGGCTGACACCTGCTGAATCACCTCAAGATGGTTGTCTATCTCGTGTTTGTGGTCAGGAATATACAAACAGCACTCCTCCTGGATTAAAGCACACATACCTCCTCTTGCCGCTAGGGTGAAGTCAAGAGCCATGCGATTTTGAAGCACCACTGTTCTCATGGCAGTCAGTTCATCAGTCAACAATTCTAGGGCAGAAAAAGATGAATTGCTCATTATTTCAAGAAGCTTAGACAATTTTTCTCAGTTCCCAGATTGATTTTGTTGCTCCATATGCTGGCAGTACACCTGCCCACGATATAACAGTATCACTCAAGTCCATGTGTGACAGTCCATTGCCCACAGCATGATGTTTTTTCCAGCGCGCATTGATTTGCCCCACTGGATTGACAGGCTTCTTGATTTCTCGAACATTCCGAATTTTCCCTTGAGGTAAAACTGCTGTGTGTCGTATGGTCAGAACCAGGTACCCCAAAAAACAACTGCCGGACCAATTCTCAAGTAGCCATTTATATGCTTTTCTACTGCATATAAAGTAACAATCTTCTACTTTAGTAGTAACTTTACTATACCCTGACTCTGCATGAAACATTTTTTGTCAATTATGGACAGTTGCTTATAGAGGTCAGCATTATGTTTTACTTCACCAATTGTCCTATGCATCAGTTCAACAAATGAATCGTAGGTCATGTTGCAATAGGATCTGATGTTATCAGGTTTAGTGTAGCATCTATAGGGAACAGTCACATTGCAATTGCTCCAACCCAGCTTGACTGTATCATTCTTATAAAAACACACAGTTCCCTTCTGTCGAACAGACAAGTGCAATGCTACTTTATCTTGTGATGTGACATCTGATGTATCATGAATTAGTTTTTCCCAGGTCTTGTTGGCTCCTAGGGGAACTGAAGTTAACAGTAATCCCCCATATGCTGTTGGTAAAGCTGTGCAAATCCAGCAATTCAAAACATTGAAGGTTTCAGCATACACATATTTGATTACCTGGTAAGTGATAAAGTTTGGGTGCCACTCTGCACACTTGTTCAGTTCAATTTGTGTGGCTGAGAAAAGGAATGGCCACAACAAAAAGATTATTGTCACTAGTACAGCCAACCGGATGGTTATGCAATATTTTTGTGGAAATGGTTGTTCTGCATTTCTGTTTTCTCCAGCTCTTCCAAGTAGGTGTATTTGGATCTTACTGGATTCCATCATTTTTACTTTGGACACGTGCTCTTACTCTCTGCCCTAATAGGAACTTCAGCACCGATGGTTTCTTCACTGGGGTTGAGACGGATCAGTCCTATTGATCTGACCCCCCTTTGTAGCCAGACTTTGTGTTGAGGGCCCCGATGGAGAGGTAAGATTTTTGTCCAACTCAAAGTTCTTAACCAGCTTGCAGTGCATCAGGTGTATCCACGAAGCTTGTTCTGCTATCTTGACTGCAGTGGGTGTCGAAAGAAGCACCTGGTAGGGACCTTCCCAGGTTGGCAAAGCCCAATTTTTTTGCTTGATAATTTTGATCCACACCCAGACTCCTGGCGTCACTGCCACATCTGATGTTTCGGTTTGTTTTCTATCTGAAACAGAATTTGACTGCAACAGATGTTTAGAACTCAACAACTTTTTCATATATTCAGCTAGTGTAAAATCAGCTTCCTGGTCTGATGACATGAGAAGTTTCCACTGGGGTGTATAATAAGCCCTTCCGAATAGTTTTTCAAAAGGAGTCAATCCTTTTGCTGTAGGGACAGTTCTAATGCACAACAGTGCCAGGGGTAAACAGTACAACCAAGTTTTTCCTGTCTCAGCTATTAATTTTCTCAATTTGTTTTTTAGTATACCATTATGTCTTTCAACTAGCTCTGCAGATTGCAGGTGGTATGCACAATGATTTTTTAAAGAAATACCAAAATGCTTACTCAACTGCTGTATGGTTTGATTTACAAAGTGTGCACCATTGTCGCTGTAGATTCTTTCCTGAATACCAAACCTAGGAATGATTTCCTTGACAAGTACTTTTGCCACCGTAACTGCATCTGGATTTTTGGTTGGAAAGGCTTCCACCCATCTGGAAAACATATCTACAATGACAAGACAATACTTCTTATTTTTACATTTGTTCAATTCTATGAAATCCATACAAATAGTGTGAAACGGATATGGTGGTGTGGGGAAACTCCCTTGTTTGGGCTTTATCGCCCCCTGTGCATGATGTTTGTTACAAATTTGACACACCAAACAAAATTTTTTAGAGTAGTTTGTAAATCCGTACGTTGTGAACACCTGGTTCACCAGCTGTACCATCCCCCCTGTTGAGACATGGCACTGCCCATGGCTCAACAATGCTGCATAGCGGAACAAATTAGGGGGTAGTATCGGTTTTCCCTCTCTAGAGATGTACAGCCCCTTTTCAAGGATTGCTCCTCGTTTTATCCATCGCTGTTTTTCAGCTTGCGTAGTGAGTGTCTGCATTGTTTTTAACATATCTAGATCTAAAGTTTCAGAGGGTTGTAATTCCTCATTTAAAAGAAATACTTCTGTGGCTACTTGTTTTGCAGCTGTATCAGCTCTCGCATTACCTTTTGAAATTCTATTTTATTGCTTGGTGTGAGCTGTGCATTTACAAATGGCTATTTTCTGAGGTAACTGAATAGATTCTAAAAGATCTAAAATAAACTGAGCATGATTTATAGGTTTGCCAGTAGATGTTATCATTCCCCGGTTTTTCCACTGTTGCACAAAAACATGTACAGTAGAAAAAGCGTACTGGCTATCAGTAAAAATGTTTACATATTTACCCTTTGCTAAGGTACATGCCCGTATCAGGGCAATCAATTCTGCTGCCTGTGCAGATAAATTGTGTGGTAAAGGTTTTGCGTCTATAATCCCAGTATCAGAGTCTACTGCATATCCTACTAGGTTCAGTCCTGCAGCACCCCTTTTGCACGAGCCATCCACGTAGTATGTCACCTCGGCATCATCCAAGGGGACATCCTTGAGATCTTTTCTAGGTAGTGTCTTTTGCTCAATTACCTTCAGGCAGCAGTATGATGTGCCGTCTGCAGGGGTCAGGAGCAGAGTAGAAGGATTTAAAGTTGTGCATCGTTCAATCGTCATATGAGGTTGGCTCAATAATATAGTCATACAGGAAAGATGCCTAGCAGGGGAAAGATATGCCACCTTTTCTTGTAGTAAAATAATCGTGACTGCATGAGGTACTCTCAAAGTGAGATGGTGGAACAAGACTACTGAGGTTGAAGCCTGTACTGCCATTGCAGCTGCAAGTACTGCTTGTACACAGTGGGGTAAGGACTGTGCCACTGGGTCTAGTTGTGATGAGTAGTAAGCAATGGGGCATTGCTTACCCCCATGCTGTTGTGTTAACACTGATGTCATGTAACCCTGCTTGCAATCTACAGTTTGGAAAAAACGTTTATGGTAGTTTGGCAATCCCAGAACTAATGAGGATGCTATTAGCTGCTTTAGTTTACAGAAGGCAGATTCTGCCTCTGGTGTCCACTGTAACAAATCCTGTGCTGCCATAGGCTTCTTATATATACGGTCAGTCAGAGGTGCAGATTCCAAGGCATAGTTTGGAATCCAACTCTGGCAAAAATTAGTTGTACCCAAGAAGGACATAATTTCCTTCTTGGTAGTGGGTTTTGGTGCTTGCAAAATTGCTATTTTTCTGTCCTCATCTAATGTTCTACCTTCCTTGGATATTACATATCCTAAGTATTTGACCTGTTTTTTCCAAAGCTGTAGTTTATTTTTATTTACCTTATGCCCCTCAGCGGCTAAAAATCATAGAAGTGCTATGGTATCTTCTCTACAATCCTGCTGGGTGGGGGCCGCCAGCAAGATGTCATCAACATAAAGTAAAATCTGACTGCCTCTCGGTGGGGTGAATCCCGCCAAGGTGCTTGCCATTTCTTGTGAGAATATCATTGGACTTTCACAATACCCCTGTGGTAGTTGCGTATATGTATACCTTTTCCCCTGAAATGTAAATGCAAACCAATACTGGCTATCAGGGTGTATCGGTATCGAAAAGAACGCGTTGCTGATGTCTACCACAGAAAAAAATTTTGTTGAGGTTTTAAATCATTCAACAGGGTGTGTGGGTCTGGCACCGTGGGTGCCCTTGGTATTACTGCTTCATTTACGGCTTGTAAATCCTGGACCATACGCCATTCTCCATTGGCCTTTTTAACTGGAAATAAGGGTGTGTTACATGGTGAATCGGGAGATTCTACTAGTATCCCTCCTTTAAGTAAGGCTGCTATAATAGGCTTTATCCCTGCCACTGCATCTTTTCTTAAGGGATACTGTCTTTTTTGTGGTCTGAATGCTGATTTTGGAGTGATAGTAACTGGTCCTGCTGTACGAATGAGTCCTACATCTGATTTCCCTGTTGACCAGAAAGTCTCTGGTATGTCTCGTAAGGCATTCTCTTCCTTCTTTAATAGGAGTGTCAATCAGCTGTCCTCGCTAGATTGCAAGTGCACAGCTGGGTTGGTCTGAGTTATCCAATTCAACTTTTGTACTTGTATTCATCGTTCTGACAGTTCTAGTTCTGTCTGTTTCTCCCATCTCGTGACTTTTTCTCCTAGGTCTGCCCATTCTATATTTCTGTTTTTGGTTAAGCTAACATGTGGTAATCAATTAGATTTATAAAGTGCAAAGAACTCCTGGGGCAATGAACAGCTGGCTACACTGTTCCCTTCTGTGTCCCAGTACAGGTTATGCAATATCAATCTGTTTGCATGATTCTTAAATAACTCTTGCTCATATTCCTTATCAGGTCCTGGTATGTTGCAATAATACAGGGTACAGTGCAACAGGTGTTGCTTATCAATGTCAAGGGAGGGGAACTTGCTGATGGCTAGGTTCATTAACTCTTTGGTCACAGTCCCTGGACCAGTCGTAACCAAGTCCTGGCTGTACCAATAAAACATTTCACCCTCCGATTGCACTACAAAGGTGTTAATTTGTCGTTGTGCTTCCATACCCTGCATGGTTGGGACTACTGCTATACTAAATAGCTGCATGAGATCTCTGCCCAAGAGGTTTACTGGGCATTTTGTAAAAACTACAATTTTGCTTCTTTGTGTCAATCCTGAAACTGGATTAGTTATTGCAATGTTACGGGAGAGAGGCTCCCGATACAGCTGTCCATTAGCTGCTTTGATCAGTATGTAATCAGGTGACTCTGTGTTTTCTGGCAGTTTGGAGGGGGTATCAGAGTTCGTGATCCCCCTGAGTAACACAAAAATTTGACCTCCCTCCCTTCTACCAAGAGGGTAACTTCTGGTTTTGTGTCTGCTAAATAGAGCTCCAAGCGCAATAAAGCTAGGTCTAATATTTAATTTTCTTTATTGTCACTAACTTCCTGCACTTCCTCTACTCCCTCTATCACATTCTCATTTGTCCTTTCTTTGCTAGCCCCTTCTAGTGATTCTTGACTACCATATAGTCAGTCCTCACCCTCCTTGACTTCCGTTGTTGCCTTCTTGTTTTTCTTGCAATCCCTTGCCAAATGTCCCTTTTTACCACATTTAAAACATTCTCCCCTTTTTTTCCGCCCTTCAAAGTCCTCTGATCGCTGATCAGATTGTTTGTTTCCCTGCGCATTTTTCTTGCCCTTTTTCCCAGACTGTACTACATAAACTTCTGCTCCATCTTCTACAGAAAATACTTGAACTTTCTTTTTCTTTTTGCTACTAAAATGCCTTTCGGCATACCTAGCATATTCAAGTAATGATTGTAGCCTGCTTGTATGATGGTCTACCATGTGTTTTGTAATAAAACTGCTTATAGGCGTGCTACTGCCTTTTAAAAATGCATTCTTTAACTGCTGTTCATATGGGGAATCTTGTGTTTGATCTTCAGGAACCTGCATTCCACGGTGGTTATTAAAACATTCTAACAATCTGGCATAATACCGATCAATTGTTTCACCTTCTTGTTGGATGCATTGATTAATGCAAGTCCAGTCTGCCCTAGCTTTCCATTTTTCAGAGATGCGGTCTGTAAGACCTTTTAGTCTGGTGTCTAATTCTGCATTGCTATGTGGGAGGGGTCTTTGTGCAGTGTCATGGGGATTCCAATTCCCACTAATCATGTACCAATCTGGCCCTAGAATTTGTCTAACTACTTTTTTCTATTTCTTCTCCATTTAGGTTATAACTCAACCTCATTCCTTGTAAATCTTCTGAGAATTTTCTGAAATTAATCTTTGGATGGGGAATTCCCTCAGTGGCTTTCTGGATATCTTCCGGAGTCCAAGGTCTATACACTAAGACAGTTGGGTCCTGATTGTCTTGACCCGCCTGAGGATTGGGTACTTCTATAAGTGGGCATATTTCTTCTTCTTCACCTATAGATCATGAATTCTTAACTATTTGCCATAACTCGATACCTTCTTCTGAATTACCTGCCCTTGTTCAAGACCTGGTCCAGATGGGATCTCTAATTTTAGTCAATTTTAATTTCACAATATCTCTATCTTCAGTGATCGCAGGATATAGTGGGGGTGGACTAATCTGTTCACTTGCTTCATATTCTGGTAAGGGAGGTGGAGATGCTGATGCTATTACTAAATTATTATCCTCCCTATCTAAAAACATTGCTTTTGAATCTTTGTTTTTTTGTTCCCTACGGTTTACTTCCTCCAGCCACCTGTGTGCCTGAGGAATTCCTAATCGTCGTTGCTTTTTTACCCAACCCTTGGAATCATTTTTCAGCTGTTTGATAAGTTTGATAAGCGAGGATTTTTCTAATTTTCCTTCGAATTCATATTTATTAACCCATTTTGAATAATATCTAATATTGTCAGCGTGCTGTGACTGCATATATTTTGCGTCTTCCATTAATGGCGGGTTTTGGGGTCTTTTTGTGCAATTATTACCCATTTTGTTTTACCCTTTGATCGTTACGTAACATGGTACCATGGATTTTGTTATAGTCTCTTCAGAATGACTGCCTACTTATTCTGTTTCTCCTGATCTATGACTAGACAGTAATCTTTTTTGTCCCTGACTTGCAAAAATGCAATCTGACAAAAACAATACACATCTAGTCCCTGATCTAAAACAGAAAACAGAAAAAAGTAGATTCAACTTACCTGAGCCTACATGATTGATCACCGATTCGCAGAGACCCATCTTTCAGTCACAGATCAGAAAGTGGCTGGCCTCTTTTGAATGACAATTCAGTCGGAGGACTTTCCATAAAAGAAGACCCGATTTGGTTTCTTCCCCGTATGGTTTCAACCACCTAGCCGTCTGATCCGAGGTGAAGAGAGGGCTCTGGCTCAAAGGACCAATCTGTAAAAGGAAAAAACTTCAAAGACCAATGCACATTAGGTTCAAGCAAGGCACCCTTTATTACTTGCAGCAAGGAGACAAAGCATGTAGGCACAGGATTTGTCTGGCTCTTCGATGATCAGTATGTTAGTCTTATACAGTTGTCTTCATGTCACACAGAAAATGTTACTATTCTATTGCTGACGTAGTTGGACAAAGCTTTCTGTATGTTTTACAGAAATTGTTACCAGACTTATTGCTGACATGGTTGGATTATTTACTGTCTTGCAAAAACATTTTGAGAAAAACAACCTGGCCTTGGGCTTATTTTAGCTCACCTTAACTTTTCAATTCTTCAGTTGTACAGTTCTAATACATGTGTTACATTTTGTCTAGATTCAAGGTACATGTCTAGCTTTAGTACAAGTAATGCTGTCTATGGTTTATACTTTCAAGCATCTATTGTTTTCTTTATCAAAGCCTCTAGCAGCTGCATATTTTCTCATGGTATAAGCAGAAATGAAATATCTCTTTGTTAAGTTTCATGACATTAGCAGAAATGAAATGTCTCTTGTTAAGTTTCTAATAGCTGTGCAGATTCATGCAGTGTGAACAGAATAAATGTATTAACCCTTTTAAACCTCGAATGCACTAAGCATGCATATTACTATTATATATTTTTCTAACATATGTAGTCTGTGATCCATGTTCTCCTGTCTAGAGGAAACTGCACACCACAGTTAATGCCTAAAACAGTTGGTCTATTCAACTATTCCCCAAAAAGGCAGCATCTAGACTCTGTGATGCTGCCCACAACTTTGTTCTTGGTGAGTTTGACATGGAAACACTAGGGACTCATAATCATGAGATTCATATCAAGGAGATCACTATGATAAAAATTTGAGAATTAGTGATATTTGTTTAATATGACTGCATGATGATGGTAATTAGTAATGAAGTTAGTATGAGGGTGTTAGTATTATGCTGACAGGCACATTTCATTGGGAATTTAAATTATAAATGTGATAATATTTAGACTAAGAAAGGGCTTTGGTAGTTGTGACATTACAAGTACAGGGCCATTTGCTTGAGAGGTACTTCTTCAAAGAGAGTTTAAGTTGTAGATAAGATGAAATATTTCTGATATCTGTTGGGATCACATTCCACAGTTTAGCACCATATACAGAGTACTGACAGTCACCATTATGATTTTTGAATGAGTACTAGGTTTTGGTTTAGTGAATGCAGTTTTCTTGGTGAGGGAACCAGTTTCATAACTCACTGGTGATATGGCCTCTGTCTGGGCTGCTAGGATGCAGTGCACACTATTAATTTGAGAAAAAGCTAGTAGGTTAGATTGCTGCAGACAGTTAAGGGAGTGTAGCGCCACACAATTATGTGTTCTATTATTGTGGTTAGTTGCAAACATTGCAGTTTCATTAAAACTCTGTTCCAGTTTAGCCAGCTGAGAGAACAGTAGGTTAGTGAAAATTGATGAGGCACACAGGTGACTAGAGATTAGATAGGTCAGATATTATGTGCATATTCTACTATAAATGGTTTCTCTTTATAAAAAACTCATAGTTTATTGTTAGTTTTTTGAACTGCATGTTAGATGTGCTGATGGACTCTTAATTTTTAGTCTCTTGTTGTTGTTATTCCCTGTAATTTTGCATTGTGTACTAAATCCATTCTGGCATTACTGATAGTATTATTAAATTTGATTGCTGGGCTGAAGGTGAAAATATAGGTAGAAAGCATGGGTTGAACTTTAGTTTTATTTGCATTTTGGAGCAGTTTGAATTGTTCCAGCCAGTTTTCAGTTTTTGCAAATTAATGCTCCATGTCATCTTGGAGCTGCTTCATTGAAGAGTCAAACATAAAGTATTTCCTTAATTTTCCTCACAAACTTCAAAGATATGCATAGTGGATCACTATAGCTTGCATAAGGGCAGTGAAGTGTCCAGGAGTAGCAAGTTGGAAACATTACTGTGATCATTATTTTTTCACTTTCCTCACACTCAGACATCAGATGCATATACAGTTGGTTACCTTTTGAGGACAGTAAGAAAGTATGCTGTTTATATATTCTAACAGCAACAGGATGAAATATGTTTTGTTCTATCAGAGGAGTGTACAGACAGTTGTCATTTGTACATGGAGATGAGGAGGCATTTTGTATACAAACATGACAGAGGTAATTTGAAACATATCTCTGTGGCCATTTGCACCATATTTTACATCCCAATGTAACACCAGAAGAGGGTACACAGAAACTGGCTACCTTATTATTTTTTAAGAGAGGCTAAGGCAGCAGGTACTATTGTTGATGTATCCTTGGAAGCATTTATCTTCTCAGTTTATTCAGAACTGCTATATTGCCATCTTTGCAGCTTTGAGCATTAAACCTTTGATATACCTTGTTTCTTCCTTGAAATAAAAAAAGTAGATTGAATTTGTTTCCTTTCTCATGATTTTTGTTAAGGCCTTCAATGGATCAAAATTTTGGAATAAAGCTCTAAAATGCACCTCAGAGCATCAATAACTCCATGGCTTCTGGGAACCTAGTAGGCCCCAGATACCACAGCTTAATAAAGTTATTTTCTCTCTAGTCTCTACAGCATGATTTTTGTCACTTAGGTTGTGTTAAAAGGAAAAGGCAAGGCTGAAAGAAAAACACTGAGTTTCTTTCCTTAATCATGTTTTCCTTAATCATGTTTTTTGTTTAGGGCATCATTGGATGAAAAGGCTAATTAAAATACTCTAAAATACACCTCAGAACATCTATAATCTCCATGGCTTCTAGAGGCAGACCTCTGATTTAATGCAGTTATCTCCTTCATTGTTAATATAGTGAAAGTCTTGTCTAGTTTGGATGTATTGAGTGAAGCAATGCACAAAATTTGAAGAGTAAGGTAAACTGTAAAAAAAAGATGAAAAATGATCTGTTTAGTGTGGGTAGGCCAAGGTGGGGGAGGAAGGGGCATTGGGTGATGTGTGTGTGTGGAGGGAGCAATCCTCCCCTTCATATCAGCACATTGCTATAACAGATATGCTGGAAAACCTCAAACCAATCATATCCTGACTGCTCTGTTTATTTAATACAGTTCCTAGAAAACTATACAGGCAAAATATGGTTTCCAATAGTAACAAATATGCAGTTCTGCTTTCCCAGTTGTCAAAGCAGTTCTCCAAGTTTGTATCTCTATGCAAGCAACTCAGAAGCTTAGCACAGTATTAGAAATCCTGCTGCTTCAACATACCTCCATGCACAAAAAATATATATATTAATGTAGCACATATTATTGATAACCTTTATTGGTATCACCCAGTTACTATCTCTTTTGCTATGGCTATTAGGATGGAAATACCTAATTGGTACATTATAGTGAGATATGTGCATTATTATTATGCCATTTTTTTTTTTTTTGCATTTTAAACCAAAACTTATTTTAAACCAAAACTTAGAACTTTGTCACTGTGGTAACAAGCTAATAATCTGAAGCTAGTAGCAAAACATGAACTAGAAAACAATAAAGGAACAATAGCCACCATCAATACATTACATGGCATTGTAAATCACCAGCTTACCCTTTGTGAATCCCATGGCTTTAGTCTGTAGTTTGTAAGACAAGGCCATATTCTGGGCTCATTACTAAAGTCTCCTGGGACTAATTAGTTAAGTCACAGGGAATGCTGGGAAGGATATGTCATTTGGTTTAATGTCCTGGGTGCATTGTGTAATAGAAGATATGTATTCCTTATGCAAATTGTGTAAGCAAGCTCCCTTGGGTACTGTTTATTTAGCAGAACTGGAGAGTATGACTGGTAATCATTGGAAGCAGATGTTTTGCATGTAATGTAATGGATAGAAAACACTAAAGGCTTTGGTCTTCTTAATACATCATGACAACCTTGGAAAGTGATATCCTTATTTGTAGAAGGGCTGATCCCTCAGGAAATAACTGGGAAATGTACACCAAAATCAGTAATACTTCACCTTTTAAATGAGGTGGGTATAGTTTGTCTTATGTATAACCACATAATGGGTGATGATTACAGGTCTCTCCTGGAGGCTAGTAAGATATGGGATTATTCCAAACCTATATTTAGCTCTCAGTACAGCAGTACTGCACAGATTGTTTTTCTGAAAGAGTTGTTTAAAGTGTATTGTTACATTTCTCATGCATCTGCATTTACATTTAATTTTATATCTGGGTATATTCCTGATGTAAAAGCTGTGAGTATTTTGAAAAACACTGATTATGATTTTTTTGATGTTTTAGTTTTACTATAGAGTAATTTTTTTCCTTATGACTACAACAAACCAATGTCAACTTAGGTATTAAGACTGATTTACATACACCAGCAAAGCATTCTGGGCAATGAAGAAACACCATACTTTTTAGGGGAACAGTTACTAACTTATTTACTTACATTATGGATTCACTAATAAATCATATTATCCTCTGAGCTGAGTCAATAAGCACACTGTAATGCCTTTGTGACCCATTATTCAATACAATAGAAAGCATTAAAGTTGCCACAGTATGAACACATATAACCATATCATCAAAATAGCCATTAACCATTAAACATTAAGCCAGTTGACATGACCAAGCCTGTTCTGGCTAACCTTTACAGGACTGGGTACATGACACAAGCTACCTTGGACCTGCTGGTAAAGCCCTTTAAGTCTTGCCTCCCTACCCAAACACCTCTTAACATGGCCACCAGTTAAACCAAACCTAACCTGCTTGGTGAGTCAAGGCCACTGAGCAGCAACAGAGGGGAAAACAAGGAGGGAGCAGTAAGGCAACCACCAAGCCGACATGCCTCCATGCCATTCCATCCTTAGCTGTATCAAGCCTATGATATCCAAGTTCCTTAAAAAGTGGCCTAGGGTTACGTCTTAAAAAAATCCTCCATGGTCAGAGAGATTTCTAAATTAAATAAATCAAAACCTAAATTATTCATGTTTACTTTGTCACTGGTATAAAAAACAGTGTGTAACTTGTCAAGATCTTCTTGGTGGATGACCTGAAATCCAATCTGATAGGCTGCACGTCTTACTCTGTGATTTATGAAGTGTCTAGACATCTTGACCTCCTAGCTTCTTCACAGTGGATTCTTGGCACAATCGATGACCAAAACAAAACTAATTCTGGATATAGAATGTGCAGCCTGTGCATACTGGATAGGATTCTGGCTAGCAGGATTTTTTTTTTGGAGCCCTCATCAAGTCATTTCTTTCAAGATGGATTACCAGAACCTTGGGCAATCTTTCATTTGCTATAAGGTGATGCTAAATCTCCCAAAACTGGAACCATAAAAGACCTGAAAAACCAACTTGATGAACTAACCATTTGGTATGATCTCATGAACCAGTGCCTGGCCAGGAGGACCAAAGCTTGTATTGCATCTCTCTTGATGAAGGAATGTCCTAATATCCAGATAACCTCTTTCCCTGAAACATAAATTAAGGGGTTATTGCCTGATATATTTCAAGAAGGCATCAGACACCCACATTCCTATTTTTTGCATGACCTTAACCGAATGACCCTCCATGGCTAAGCCAGAAGTGCTGCCTATTCTAAATGAGTGGGATGAATACCCCTGAGGATGTATGCCTTACCCCTTGATGGTTTCCATAAGAAATAGTTGATCTAAGCCAACCTAACTGGCTTCCCACCCTCCCAAGTGAAAAACAGGCTTGACCTATCATCCCTGGGGGTGATCTTGTGTAGTAGTCTGACTCAGTGAACTGGGCAAATGGCCAACTCCTCAACTTATCTAAACACACTTGCTGCCCTTTAGCAGCTTGGTTCATTTTGGATTTTCTAACCAATAACAAAATAAACTCACTGTGAGTCATGAGATCCTGCCAGTAAAGGAAGTTTAATAATTGGAGTTTAATAATTCACTAAAGTGAAAGACACCCAAATGTAATGAAGTGAAGAAGACAGCCAGGCTAGAAAAGGTATGATAATTAGTAACTGCACTATATAAACACCAAACAATGATGACAAAGAGGTGCTTCTCTATTGTTTCCCTGGATTCATTTGAAGCCTCTCAATTATTCTCCCAGACAAGGCCCAAGAAGTGTACTAACCAGCCTAAAGCCACTAAATGAACCAGTGTTGAACAAATCTCCTAGTGAGCATCTGAAAACCAGGAAGTGAAGGACCAAAGAAAATCCAAAGACTCTGAGGCAATGGGGTAAGTACCTAGAAAATCCCTTGAAAGTCTGGATTGATGATGAATAAACCTTCCTGGTATTTCTGTCCTATGAACTTGCCATCAAAAATGCAGCTACTCTTCTGCAATTAACCAGACTTCCAGAAGAATTGCAGTTCCCTTTGGCTCTGCATGCTTGGCCATACATTGAAATCTGGTGAACTGAAAACAGAAAAGGCAAAAACCTGGTAAACTGAAAACAGGAAAGGCTATCAGCTATAAAATTGTGTCAGCCAGGCACATGCACACTAGAAAAAGTCAAATTAATTTCTAAACGCAATAAAACTGGAAGCCGAATTACAGAGTGTACTCATTTGGACTTGGAATATCATTTGTTGAGGCATAGACAACAGCAGCATTGTCTGAATGAAATGAAACTCTGCCTTTGTGTAATTTGTTCTTTCACACTAAAGTGGCTACCCATATAGTGAAGATCTCCAGGAAAGTAATATCCCTCCTCCTATCTTCTGACTGGGACTCCTGCAGTTTTTCTGAGAACTAGCTGCTTTGGAAGTAACCTCCCATACCAAGCCCTCCTGCCACATCTGTAAAACGATTAAGGTTGCTGGAGGAAAACAAAGGCATCTACCAGAAAGACGTGCCACTGAATTGTTTTAAGAACATGAACCAGAGATGGAGGTCTTCTTTAACCCTCATGGTCAGACGAACCCTGTAATACTTGAGTTTCTTTCCTTTCAGCAATTCAGAAATGGACCAGAAGAAAGTCCTGTCTGGTGAAACTGCACTACAGGCAAAATTCAATAGCCCATGAAGCTGCGTGATGTTCCCAGTCCAAGTTTTATTTACTCCCAGAAATTTTCAAATTAAAAGCCTAACCTGCTGTAATTTGCTTGGCAGAAGTTTAAAAGAGATAAACTCCAAAAGGTCAACACCTTCCTGAGCCCTTCTGACTTGTCATTGGTTAACAGTACTCCTAAGATACCGCAAACATCTTTGAAGACCATCATACCCTGACTGTCCCTTCCTGTCTTTCACCTACTATCAAAAAAATCGTCCAGGTAATGGATCTCTGACTGATGGGGTGCCCTGCACTGCCAACACCAAAGCAAAGCTGTGCTGAACAGTTCAAGGACAGCACAGGCCACCAAGCATCCCATTGGCATGGCAGTGTTGGAAAAGAACTTTCTATCAAACTGAAATCCCAAACATGGCCAGTCATCCTGCCTAATGGAAAGAAGCTATAATGCCAACTGGATGTGCAATTTAAAAAAGCCAGGGGTTGGAATAGCACAAGATGGCCTCCATCACCTGATCCAGAGAAAAGTAACATACCTTATCCTGGTCTTTGTCGATGAAATCATTGACTGAGGTACCTGCATGGTGTGAGAGGTGGTGAATCAGCCTGCACTCACCTACCTGTTGCTTAGGAACTAGATCAATGGGAAAAATTTTAAAAGTGGGACAAGGAGGCAATGACAAGGGGCCAGTTACCCTGCTGGCTACCCATTCTTTTTCAATTTTGAAATGTTCATATGTCTTTGTGCCACTTAATGGATGAAAGGTTTCTAACTGATTTCATATCTAATGGAATCAAAGAACCAATCTTGAAACCTTTGCTGAAACCTTCCAGAATGACTGCAGCAGCTCCTCAGTCTGGATAATCGGAAAACAACTAGGTCAACTTATCTAGACTGATTGATGAGTGGGAGGGATGAGGTCTGGTCAAAGCCCCTTCCAGCAGTGACTCTGTTTCCGCAAATTAAATTATGTGCCTCTGGGAGAGTTCTTCCTTGTCCCCCAGGGATTTCCTCAAGGTGAGGTTAGGTAATGCCAGACCTACACCTGTTCCATGATCCCCCAGCACCTAGACACATGGTGACCTTTCCCATGGCTGGAGCACAAGTGAGAGAACTTACAAGACAGCCAAAGGCACTTCTCGTGGTTAAAACCCCAGCAGAACTTAGCCTCCCCATTGCTTCTACTAAATCCGCCCATCTCAAGGGTACTCATGTTGTCCAACATGGCATTAAGCCAGATGTCAGGGTCCCTTAGTTCTCATCTGTGGGATGTGTCTATGATCACTTCCATGAAGACCACAAAGCCTAACAACCATGTATCCCAGTTTTTAACTGTCACCCTAGCCTTTTTCCCAACGGCTGCCAGAGCTGCCATCAAATCATTGTTAGTAGAATTGTCAGCATCGTTAATGCACCCTATTCCTTCTATATCTGCCAGGTGAAATATCTCCATGAATTCCCCTTGGAGAAACTTTTCTCTAACTCTGGCAGGGACATAGACCATGATGTGAGACCCCGAAGGGGGGGTGGAAACTGAAATCAATGTAGCCACGAGCAATAAAATCTGAGTAACACTAATATCTGGATCAGATGCCACAACACCCTTAGAAAAATTGAGTCTTGGAACCACTCTGTATATTGCATAAAAGTGGAAATGAAACCTACCCCAACTCGGCCCCTCCTTTCTCCCTGGGAAAGAAAACTGAGGTGGCACCAAATTTTCTTTCCAACACTAGATCAAACAATCTAACCCGATATTCATCTGGCAAAAATTTTATAAACTCTTCCAGATATTTCTTGGAAGATGGGCCTCTGCATTTCAACTCTGCACCTGGTGCTCCCCTGTGTCATTACCTTCAATTTCTAATGAGGCTTCTGCCAGTGTTGTTGGATTAACCTTTGGGCCTAAGGCATTTCTTTTTGTTTTTCTTTTTGACCTCTTTTAAAGAGTGGGCCCATCCACAAACTCTTCATTAGGAATTAACACTGCTCTCTTTCTGTAGCTGTGCCCTTGTTCCATCATCTGCACTGCCTCCAAGTCAGAAATCAACCCTTGGGCCTCCTGAGATAGGCATAGCCATCTGTCCTTAAAAATATGAACTGGAGAGGGACTTACAAAATAGAAAAGATAGGACCATACTTAATTTCAACCAGGTGAGGAAAAAAATCTACACCCTTTATGAAACCAAACTTGCTGTGAAACATCAGAAAAGCATGGCTAAAAGATGGTGAACTGCCTGACTTCCAAAGAGATGGCAAAATCCTATGTAGGACAGGATGCCCTCTGCTGCTGAGGAGTTCTAGAATGCCACCACTTACTGCACTGAACACCTTAATTAACATTCATACATGCCCTTAATAAACACAACAGGGCCCTATCAGTAAATAAAACAAAAAGAAAGAAAAAAAAAAAACACCAGACAGGACAACTGAGTATATATACAGACTAAAATGTAGTTCCTTGTTGAATAGGACAGCCTGGATTATGCATGTATCTTCCTGGAACCAGAATGTAGTAACATAACAAAATACAATCAGAATTGCTGTCTGTCTACACTCAGCAGATGGTGCCAAAATCCCCTGTAGCTGGATGTCATGCTGTTGCGGAGTTCCAGAATAGTGGCACTTTATAACCCAGGACATCTATATTAACCCCCCTAGGCCTGCCACCTTTCGAATGCATAAATTGAAACACTTTTCTGTAGAAATGTGAAACTCTCCAAGACTAAACACATCTACGGCCAGTGCAGAGGATAGAAATCCCACCCCTTTTCCAAAATAAAACCCTCTCTTGTAGCATTAAAGTTGCTTATAGTATTTCATATAACATTTTGCCATTTTGGATATGAATAACTGATTTATGCAACTACCAAAGAAACCTAGAAAGCATTTCTTGTTCTAAAATCTCAGGATACATATCATTCTTTAGTCATTCACAGAGGATACCATCGGCCCAAGAGAGAGACTGTCAATTAGAAAAATGGAAAGGTGGTAACCTTACACTGCATACATGTCTGGTAACCTCAGCTTAAACCGTGATAAAGTAATGTAACATATAATAGAAAGAAAGCAATTCCCACTTTAATTACCATCCAAACTTATTAAATACAATACAGCACAATTTCTCTAAACATCAGCCTTACAAGAAGTCAGAGGGCAGAGCCAGACTGAAACAAATGTTGGGGGGGGGTCCACGAAAAGGAGGACAGATTACAGGCAGGGTTCACATCAGATAACTGAAGACGCATTTTGCCGAATATGTCTTGGCTGAACTTGAAATGTCGAAAAGGCAAAATGATGAAGAGGCATATAAGCAAATTCTTTCCCTGGGAAAGAAGTCACTTGGCCGCTTTGTCACTTTGCCATTTTCGGCACTGTAGTGCGATGTTTGAGTTGGTATATTTAAGTAAGGTGGTTAGCCCCCACCCCCACACTTTATGCAATGTTTTAATGTCTTTTTTTTTTTTTTTTTTTTTTTTTTTTTTGGGGAACAGCAATTTTTTTCCTGGGAAAAAAATTGCTGTTCTGGTTGTTCGATGTCTTGTGAAATTGAACTTTAGAGTTCGATATAACAGCATTCAATCATTTGATCATTCATTGTTATAATATAGACCTGACAGTCACAATTCTACACCCTACTCCCATTCGAAACCCCCCAGGCAAACATCAGGGGCACATCAAAATTTCAACCCAGTAACTTGCAAGACTGACAGAATAAGAGTATGCCAGTAATATGCATTGCTTAAGTAACAGAGAACTAGGGGCAGCTCGTGCTATAGGACTGCATCCCCCCCAGCTGCAGAAAGAAGAAAAACAAAGTAAAGCAATCAATCGTGAGTCTGGGACTCCACGCATGTGTGCTTGGAGTTCCTGGAACTCAGAGAACTCCAGACTTCTGTGTCAGCATCCAGATAGGGGGAAAGGAATCTCTGCCCTGCAGATGCCTAGAAGTCTATGCAGTGACAACCCCATAGAACGGAAGAACTCCAGACTGCATTGTCTACAGGCTGGACTCGTAGAGAACCCAGCCAGGAGGACAGTTAGCTTGCTCAGGACAGGACTGAGGATATGGTGTAGCTGCAGATGGACTCAGGAATAGGTACTTGTGTGTGTGTGTGTGTGTGTGTGTGTGTGTGTGTGTGTGTGTGTGTGTGTGTGTGTGTGTGTGTGTGTGTCTGTGTGTGTGTAGAGAATACCACAGTATTGAACCTTGTAGCTGGGGCTGAGGTGGCAAGAGCCTGAATTCCCTACCCACAACCATTTGTAAAAAATTTGCAGATTTTTGCCTCATATTTGTTTTGTTCCTCATAAGATCTGCAGTTTCTGTATTTTTATTTCTTTGCACAGTCAGTAGTGCAGTGGTAGCATTGTTGCCTGACAGCTACAGGTTCTCTGGTTTGATTCTTGGCTGAGGTGCCTTCTGTGTGGAGTCTGTATGTCCTCCCTGTGTTTGTGTGGGTGTGCTCTGGTGTCCTCCTATCTTACAAAGACATGTGTCTGGAGTGTTTCTCCCTGGGACTCTGCTGAAAATTGGCTTTTGTTCCAAGTCAGACTTTCCTGGGTAACAAATGTTAAATAAATAAAAATGACAGGTATTTGAATTTCAGAATTCATATTCTTCAGAAAGTACGTGGTAACAGAAAACATTTTATTCTAGCAATTTTCTAAGTTTATAAGATGGATATGTGAAATTTGTCCCTATTTTTGGGACTGTATTCCCCATTATTGGCTTTGTCCAGGTTTTTTTGTGCTAAGGTTGAGAGCTATGGTGAGAAATGAATTCACTGAATAAGTTTGGGGGCTGTATTCCCCCATTACTGGCTTTGTCCAGGTGTTTTTTGCTAAGAGGTTGAGAGCTATGGTGATAACTGAATTCACTGAATATGTCTGAGGTCTGTATTTCCCCATTATTGGCTTTGATCAGGTGTTTGGTGCTAAGAGGTTGACAGCTATGGTGAGAACTGAATTCACTAAATTGTAGCCATTTAAGTTTCAGTCTTCCTCTCTTTCACAAAACAGCTGATTTAGCATAGTGGTATGTTGATCTTACTGTTTTGCACAGGGTCCTGGGTTCAACACTTGGCAATGAAATGCATGGTGGTAACACAGCATTTTATTCTAGCAACTTTCCAACATTATACAAGCAATGTTTAAAATGTGTCCCTGGTTTTTGGGCTTTTGCCCCCCCCCCCAATAAAGTTTGGCTTTTTCCAGATTTCTTGTGCTGCAAAGTTCAGAGATATAGCTGAGCGTCAAGTAGATTTTACAAGGAGCTGAGAGCTGCAGGGGAATAAAAGTTTAGTGCTGCATATGCTGAGTCTGCTTGCATTGTTAATAGCACAACAGGTAGTTGCTTTTGATGCAGAAGGCTGTGTGTTCTACTCCGACAGTAGGTAGATGCATTGCTGATACTATACTGTGTTGTAATGGGGTGGATAACTATGAACCTATTATCAGTTTGCCATCCATTCCCTATTGCAATATTAATAGCTTATCATTTTTTTAATGTAACATAGGCAATGTATTCCTCAAGGGCAACATGTACTTTATTTGTAGATGAAACAATGGAATATAAAGTTGTTTGCTAGCATCAACCTCTTCATTAGTTGCAGATCTCTTTAATGTGGAATTATTTAGATGACTTTTACTTCTTCAGAAATTTTGCATATTTACTGATATTGGTGGACTGTAGAAGTTTGAGTAGACTTTTATGATGGAAATGTTCTGAATTAGACAGTTTTGTCATTGGTGCATGCATTTTGTTTCATTGTTTACTGGAAAAATGTTCAAAACAATAAATTTAAAACGCCCTCTAAAACTGTACTCTATTGTACAAGGAATATAATTTAATACAATAAGGAAGGTGTATCAAACAGCATGTGTATGTTTCATGTGCAAGGGGCCTGTGATTTGAAAAAATCCCAAAGTTAATCTTTATCTGCCACTGGCAAAATGTATTTTCTTTGAATGTGGGTTTCAATGCTGTTTCAATGAATGTGAGTTTCAAGGGCAGGGAAGTTTTAATGCTAAGTCTATTTTCATTGTGAGACTGGATTGCTTTGTTTAGCAGATATCTATTAGTTTTTGTGCTGTAAAATGCAAAATAAAACTTTCAAATGAAATCCAAATCATCGCAGAAGTAAAGCAGTATGCACATTACAGTGTTTATGGTAAATGTGGTGAAATAACCAAGGAATGGGACATTGGAATGGCTGCAGGAGGGAGGCTCCATTCGACCATGATTTTGTAATGGGGGAAGGGCAGCAAACTCAAAGACAGCCCTGGCTGAACTATACCTCTCAACTGTCCAGATTTTTGCAGAATGAGTAGAGTTTTGCTTCTTATTTTTGGTTTGTTCCTCATAAAATTTGTGGTTTACTGGCAAATCATTTAGGAATTAAGTCAGTAAATAATTACAGACATTGAGTTTCAGACATCATAACCTTCAGAAAAACACATGCTAAAGCAAGACCTGTTATTCTATCAACTGTCTAAGTTCATACAAGAGCCATTTTAGTACTGTTTGTATGTTCCCCCAATATATTTGGCCTTGTCCAGATTTCTTGCATTAAGAGGTTGAGAGGCACATGTAAATAAATCGCTTTATAGAATTAGGAATATACAAACCTCTCAACTGTCCCCAATTTTGGCTCAAAATGTTGCTCTCCCCCTAATAATCCCTCTGCAAAATTGCAATTTTGGAAGAAAAAGTGGAGGGTTTACAATTATAAATAACTGTAATGATCAGAGTTATAGATTACTTTTCTTTCAGAAATGAATGTAGATTCTCTTATTTTGTCAGCTGCTCAAGTTAACAGTACTAATATTAAAAAGGTATCCCTTCTTTACAGGTTCTCAGCTGTATTGTGTGGCAATTTTATATTTTTGCATCACGTTTGGTCTGTTTTTCATAAAATTGTGGTTTTCTGGCAAATTAGTGGGAAATCATTAAAGACTGAAGTTAGAAAATAATGGCAGACATTTGAATTTCAGATTTCATACCTTCAAAAATTCATACTAATGCAGGACCTACTACTATTCTATTATCTTTCTGAGTTTATAAGAGCAATATTTAAAAATTGTCCTTATTTTTGGGCCTTTGTCCCACTTCTATGTATGACTTTGTCCAGATTTTTTGCTCTGAGGTTGATAGGTATGAGTGTCAGAGCCATCACCATCAGCCAGAGACATATCAAATTGTGACATACTTGTTGCACACCACTCCCCCATGTAGTGACTCTGGATGTGTCAAAGCAAGACAAGGAGCAGTTATGTAGTGTAAGTATACAGAGTATTCTCCCATCCAAGGTAGAGGACACAAGTACAACAGTGGCTTTTCATCTGTCCTTGATTTTGCAGAATGTTCTGGTTTTCTGTCATATTTTTATACTGTTGATAAATCTACTGCCAATCATTAGCGGACCGGAGTTCCACTGTGGCGACCCCTTACCAGGAAAAAGCCGAAAGACCAACAACAACATTATTCAGAAAATGCATGCTGTTGCAGTGCACTGTTGCTCTGTGTTTAAGTAGCAATGCTTTAATGACCATCAGGTAAGCTTGTCGGAGATTGTAAGATGCAAGTTAGCTTTAATAAGTATGCTGTTAAAGAATTACCAACATCGAAAGCCTTTTTGTTGTTGCCATGCAGAGAATATTAACATAACTAGATAATGTATAAACCATAGGTACTGAAATGCATATGACAGTATTTGTAATAAAGGACAGGATTACAGTATTTGCAGAAGCTCATTACATTTGTTGGAGACTTGCAGTCATCCTTGCAGGCTTTACTCATAAACTAAACAGAATGCCACTCTATCATGTATGATCTATAACCTGTGCAGTAATCCTTTAAGCAATGTATCTTGAGCTTGTTTCTTGTTTGCTTTTCATTTTTTACTTTGATCATGTTTTCCCCATGAAACAAGTAGATAGTTGTTGTCAGGCAGCAGGTCTTTTTTGGATAAGAAACATTTTTACAAGTGGGGGTATCATAGAGATTGTTACTTTCAGCATGTTACTTGATGCATTGTGGGTTCAGTCTTTCTTGATAATATGTCAGAAAAGGTTTCAAAGGACCATAAATTAATTGCAACAATAAAACGCTTTCTGCATCAAACACTGTAAATGCTGATTTTGTATATGGTACTCTCATCACTAATGGCCTGCTGTTTCTGTTTGCTATGTAACATGTGACAGTACACTCTACCATCAGAGCTATAATTCAACAAAGCGTTTAGTATAGCAATCATGCTCGCTAGTGATTTTCCCATATTGTAATGTATTGCTGGACATGTGAAGATTGTAAACTTACATCTGACCTTATTGTTCACTATCTGCATGAAGAATTTAGGGATCATGCTACTCATATGCACACTTATATTACACATAAATTGAAAATTAATCAGTCCTTGGCCATTTTCTGATTACAGCAATACAGAGAACATTTTAAAAGTCTATGATCCGCCAGTGTAATGACTGCAAAATTTCATCCTCCATGCTGCTATAGGCTATGTCCAAACTGTTTCCATTTGACAGCTACCATGAGCCTGTCACAGATGAAAGAGAAACAAGTTGTTAAATTGAAGAGGGGTGCACTAAACTGCAGATTTCAGCTGTGGGCACCAAACTGTGAAGAACAAAGTGAAACAATCCCTTCTTGCTGAGATAAAAATAGAATCTTTAAGGTGGGAAGTTCATTCCCAAGTGAAACTGGTTTCAAGTCATGAGGGTTGACTGGCTAACTATTTCTGGTCAGATTGGATCCCTTGATCAGAAGTCTAACTGGCAAATATTTCCATCATAAAACAAAGCACAAAACATAAGTCTATTAATACAGAAAATATTAATGATAATACAGCAAGTTCAAGAAGGATTAGACTAATGACATTTGATTTTTGTCTCAGGGAGTACTGACTTTAGGAAAATCACCACAAAATCTAAGTTTTCCATCATCACAAATCTTATTGGTAAGATAAGGTGAATTAGGATTAGAATGATATCTAATTTTTGTCTTCAGCAACATTAACCTTAGGGAAATCAGCCAGCGTTACTTAGTAGAGCTCCGTTCCTAGATCTGAAATAAACCATCATACCTCTCTTTAGTTAATTCACAAAACACTATAAATGAAAAAAGCAGCTAAGTACAGATGATAAAGAAAAACTCACCAAAGAATATTAAACAACTGCATCTCAATTGATTATAAATGCTCAAACACGTGTGTGTGTGTGTGTGTGTGTGTGTGTGTGTGTGTGTGTGTGTGTGTGTGTGTGTGTTTGTATATATATATACACACATATATATATATATATATATATATATATATATGTAGCTCGAAGTTCCAAAACGTCAAAGACTATATGGCCAAGACCATATGTCAGATGTTTTGGAATTCTGAATACTTTCTCTTGAGATCGCCGCATAGTGCAGAGCTCAGGATTTGCTGTTTTCCTCACTGTAGTGCCAACTCAGAGTTGGTATGTTTAAGTAGCAGGGGGTGTGGGGGCGCAGGGGGGCTTGCCCCCCCCCTACAAAAAAGTACAGGTAAGTTGTTTTATTTTATTTTACTGTTTTTTATTGTTGTTTCAAAGTTCCAAGACTTCAGACATATGGTCTCGGCCATATGGTCTTCGAAATTTTGGAACTTCGAGCTACTGATAGGGATTCAAATATATATATATATATATATATATATATATATATATATAGACACACACACGTATGTACACAGGTCTACCTGAAAATATCCGAATCCGAGAAGATCGATGTCATTGAGACGAAATCAGCGAAACCTCATTTCAGCAAAAGACCTGATTGATTAATACGTTCCCTGGGTAAGTAACCTGTTGGTGAATAAAGTGAATTTTGAACTTTTCCCAACCGTAGTGCAATCTTGGAGTTGGTATATGTATATATACATAAATATATATATATATATATATATATATATATATATATATATATTTATATAGAGAGACAGAGGGAGAAAGAAAGACAGGGAGAAAAAAGAGAAAGAGAGAGACGAGCCATACCTCTCGATAATATAAACTGTTTTGATTAGTAAACAATAATATGGTATTTTCTTTAATCATTTTAATTTATTTAACAGTTGTCCTCTTTCATGTATGTTTTACAATGGTTTAGGCAAGTTCATATTTGTCATTTATAACTCATGTCTGTTGTACTGTATAAAGCATTTTGAAATGTGTCCATGATACACAGTTATTGTAACATTAACATTTTTTTAAACTCATCTATTAATACTCATGACTTTTTTCGGGGCATTGATACAACCTTGACTACCAATATATATTAAACAAATAAGGAAGGTAGTAATATTGCAGAACAGACATCTGGTGTGGCCTCATTTTTAATACTTTGTCAGGTTAAGGGCATTCATATTCCATAATGACATTGACATGTAGGGGTATTCAAACTGGCATAATGCAGATGGTTCATGATCTATACCAAAAGTCATGTGGGGGAGATGAAGGCTCATGTAAGTTGAGCACTGTAAGACAAAAGCCAATTAGAAGCAATGAAAAAAAAACGTTTTGGTGTCTGAATTATATAAATAAAGTAGTAGATTTAAATATTTGCAGCAGGTCATTTTAGTTGTAGGCCTATGACATAAGTAAAGAAGACACACAGACACTGATATATATATGAGAAAATATCTTTTGTAGGAACAGTACTCAATGTGTGGATCAGACCAGATATGACTAATGGTGGAAAACTCTGGTAGGGTTAATGATAACTTTGCACAGCCACAGGATTGCTCTAATAACAATAAAGCAGGCAAAGCAAGAGGTAGGAAATTATTTCAGGCTTCATAGCAAGGTGTGAGAACTGGAAAAAGGGATTGGCTTAGAGTCTTTTATCTAAAGTCATTGTCCTTGTTCTGTGTCTGTTTGTTTTATTACACCATGGAGTTCAACTTTCATTCATGGAGACCCATTTTACAAATACATTAAAATTGGCATTTATGTTACTAAGGCAACCCTGTAGTCATTGTGCAAGATATTGCAAAAGGAGCGCATAGACTAAAACATTTTCTATCAACAACAAAAAAAAAAATCATAAAAGCAGCACAGGTGTAAATGTATAAACATTTCTGGACTGTTTCAATAGTCATAGAGATTACAGAGAAAATAACCAGACATGAACATCAGTGGTTACTTGCTCACTTTTCTCCTCAATGTGTTAATGTTTACAGATTCAGCTGTAAAAAATATGATACCAAGTATTAAGAAATAAAGTTTAAACAATAAAGTCTAACATGACAATGATCACAATCTATTTGTCTATTTATCTGTATACCTGTTATAGATTTAAATTTCTCATTAAAATCACCTTCTGGACAAAAGCGACAGAAATATAGAGCAATGCAGGTTATGAGGAAACCATTCATCTAGTCCTTTCTCTCCAAGGAAAGAGCTGTCATGATCACTCTGTTAGATTAAAGCGACTTGACACATGCAGCTAAAGTCTGTCTAAAGCTCAAAGGAAAATGTCTGTGAGTGTGTGTGTGTGTGTGTGTGTGTGTGTGTGTGTGTGTGTGTGTGTGTGTGTGTGTGTGTGTGTGTGTGTGTGTGCGCGCGCGCTACAGTCTATGCAGAGACATAGTTAAAGCAAATGTCATCTTGACAGTTAACCACAGCACAACTTATTATATCATTCTAGCTCATTTTTGTGTGTCATTCATACAAAGGCAACACACACTAAACAGTTTACAGTTTGACCTATAATGAGTATGTAATGTGTCAGCCTGGTAATGCATAATAAATGGTGATGTCTGTGTTCCAGAATAGTAGGTACCCCAGGAGATTCAAAAACTAGGACAGTGGGCTCCTGCTGTTCCCAAACATATTGAATAATGCATTTTCCTCAAATTATTAATGTTTTTCTTTTTACCTATCATTTCCTATCTAGGAGCCATTTCAGTCACACGGTCTATGCCATTAGAAGTCTGGCATGCAAATCAAATGAATTAACTAATTCCCCTATGCATTTATTTATGAATGAGAGTTTTGCTAAGCTTATACACATTTCTGAATGATGCCAAATCAGCATATGTCACTAAAATATTAAATGAAACACAGTAAATCAGGCAATAATATGTATGAAGTACTGCCCAATTTTGGGGGAAAGCTAACAGGATACTAGAATATGAAAAGAATCTAGTTACACATGCAAACATAGTAATGATTCACAGATAAGCAAACCTATAAAAATGTCAACAGACAAATGGTAACGTGTTCATTTAAAATAACTGTAGAGATCCTGCAATACAGACCCTGACCCACTTTTATTTGCACTCATCACCTCTTATTTCCATCTTTAATTTTTTGGTGCTATAGTGAAACTTCCCCAAGTTGAGTGCTACTTCTGTACACACTTTCTGCTGTCTGCTAAGAGATACTTCTCTTCAAACAACAGTGAGCTATCATGATGATGCTATTTTATTACATTAAAACACTTTACCCACAAAGCTGGAGCAGAAAGCTAATAACTGAGGCTAAGAAAAAAATAACTTTGTTATAGACAGGTTACTATGTATGGAGCTTTTCTCCCTGGGCCCCCACTGAAAATGGGATCCTACTTGATAAGACTTTCCAGGTAATCAAATGTCAATAAATAAATAAGTAGAGGATTATGACTGTCTCTGATCATAACCAACTTGTTTTATGTTTGAGAAATGGAACTCAAGAAATTCACCTCCAGAGCAGAGCAAAGTGAAACTCCAGAGGTGAATCTTGACATTCATTTCAGTAATAAAATATATGCATTATATTGTATATCCCAGTGGAGATGAAGGTTTGTGTAGAACTGTCCTTACTACTGAGACACTTCAGTGTCCTATATGAGAAGAGTTAGTAGTTTTACATCTGTTGGTTTTGTGACTCTGAGTCTAGTTCCTTGATGTTATTTGCAGCTTGGGGAACTGTACATATGGATTCTGCAGACAGCAGAATAGACAACCAACATTATATGGGCATTCTGCAACATAGTCCATTTCCCTGAGGTCCTGTGGGCCACTGATTGCAGTCTTATTGTCATCAAGGCTCCATGTGCTCCATATGGCATCTGGGTATCAGGCAGAAGAGCTTCCACTCCATCAGCTGCCTGATAGTGTTCAACACATAGGGGTTTTATACATTGTATCTGTGTGCCATCTAGGCAATTCCCATGATTTCCACATCTGACACATGCAAGCTCTACCAGTGTTTTGTGTGGAGTGACTTTCCACTGTGTTACACAGTTGGAAGGTGCACACATTGCCAACTACATAATCCTGGATATGTTGGCAGTAGGCTACTAGTGACTGTCACCACCATTATGAATAGTAGGTGACCAAACCTTACTTTATTGTGTACAGAAACCCATGGTCACGTATGTTTAATGAAACACACAATGTTTCTTACTATTGCTACTAATACAGAGAAGAAAAAAATAGATACAGGATTATGTCAAGAGAAATTCAATAAGTAAACAATAAATGTAGAACAAAGGAATGATGACAGCTGTACTGCCCTTTCTTATGTTATATAAGCCAGTGTTGTTCTAAAAATAATAGCAGCATTGTTCATTAAGCAGAAAATGTTACTAGAACATTCTCTTGCAGAGATCAGATGTGCCCTGCAAATCAACTTTCTCTAGTACTGTAGGAGCAAGCAGTCTACCTATCCATGGTAGCCATCCACTTAGGACATCACACTTCAAACTTTCTGGATGTTTTCTCTGCAAAGTTATGTATGATTAAGATATCACTGCATGTAGCAGGTGATGCAGGATATTCTTTGGATCTGTAGATATAGATCCCATCTAAATCTCTCAGACCATAGTGGAAGTAGCGTACACTGCTACACTGTTGCAGACACAGAATTTTAATGAGCATGTATTTGTACTCCTTAAGGCACACTCGGATACATCTGTTGGCACAATGCAGTAGGTACCTGAAGCCTACAGTACATTATCCATGGTGTGTTCTGTGTTACATAATATGTAAGTACCTACAACACTGGAATGTCACATTACTGCATGATGGATCTTAGGCAGCAGCAGAGGAGGAGTCAGGTGATCAGTTATCAGTGGAACTAGTCATAGAGATAATGCACGCAAGGCAGAAGTGGGCACAATATGTTCTGGCATTAACAAAGAGGTGGTCTCTGCTTCACCACTATGAGCCATGAAAGTGACAACACAAAGTAAAACTAATGCATGTGTTATTATTGTACCTTGTCTATGAATTATAGTGCACTGATTGGCCATGCTGTGCATCTAACATTACTTTATCATCACAGGCCAGAGGGGTGGGTAAGGCACAGTCATCATCATTTGCACAGGTGCAGCAGGGTATAGTTTCAAGTGACAGCAATGCAACCATAGGATTAAGGGTTATTTGAGGTAAATGTGGTAACCATGCAAGAGGGTAGCTGGATGGGGAAGTCAGAGGTCCTATCCTCCAGTGTCAGGGTGGAGCTTCCATGTCATGAATAGTGGCTAGATATACTGCGTGGCCCTGCAGTGTCAGGGAGAGATATAACACTTTCAGACCATGTATGGTGCCCCCTCTGTAGCCTCTCATGTGGGTACACAATAGAAAGACAGCATCCATAACCCCTAGGATGGCCATTGGCAGCATTGCACTTAGCTGGCCAACAGGTATAGGGAAGGTATGGAACTGGGGGATGCAGAGAACCTGGCCCAGTGGGAATGCTCTTTAGTTGGAGTCAGATCGGTGATAGCAATGACCATGAGACTGGTGTGTGTGTGTGTGTGTGTGTGTGTGTGTGTGTGTGTGTGTGTGTGTGTGTGTGTGTGTGTGTGTGTGTGTGTGTGTGTGTGTGTGTGTGTGTGCGTGTGTGTGCGTGTGTGTGTGTGTGTATGTGTGTGTGTGCCCCCCAATGTTAGCGCTGTTGACACTGCTACTATGTCATCAGAGAGTGCTGTGCACATGATGCTATTATTGTCAAGCACAGCTGAACCACTGTCCACAGACATGTGCCAGTTTGTTATGCTGGACCCACCACTAATAGAACCTGTGAAAATATAATAACATACTTTTGGCAATGCAGGGACATATGCATCCCTTCCCTAACCAGTGGCACACATACTGCTGCATGCCAAGTATGTGAATAGTATGAATAGTATATGGTTGGATGCATGGGCCTCGTTGCAAAACAATTATACTACTGAGGTGAGTTAGTACAACTGTCTGTTTATCACTGCTTTAATGCACTGTGCTATCACTCACAGTCAGAGATGCTATGTGGATCCCTGACAGTTTATGTTATTTTACTTCAATTTGTTAAATGGTGTGGAACAGTGCTCACTATGCAAGGTTTTTGGGCTTAGTCTAGGGTACAAAAAAAAAAAAAGAAAAATAATATGACAGTGAAAATAATGAAGTATTGATAATAATTATGCCCAGGACAGTGCAGCAGTACATAGCTAGATTTGAACTGGTAGCAGTGGCAATATCATACCAAAAGTGGAAGTCATACAACTGGAAGAAGGGTGTTAAACATTGCAAAATAGGAGAGGCAGATACTTTGTTGGCCTTAAGGAGTAATAGTAACTGTAATTTAATAGAGGTGTGATTGGAAGAAAGGTACATAACAAGTTAGTTGAAAAACTAAGAGAGACAGAGGTGAAAAGAACCAAAAATGGCAGACAATATATATATTTTGAGAAGGAAGTGGCTATGTATTTGTGATGCCCCACCAGTGGACTAGTAATCAAGGAGCCTCAATCCTCACCACTGGCAACAGAGGGGGACGTACACTGGGAGGATGACAAGTACACACGGTATTTCCAGATGCAGCTCTCTGCATCAATTGCAATTTCCCTTAAGAGCACACAGAGATCACGGTCATTCAGGGGCTGGTTTCTCCCTCTTTCTCCATAAGACTCCCCATGGGCACAGCTCTAGAGTTGAGATCTCAGCTGAGTGGCCAAGCCCAGACATCCAGCACCCTCTCTGTCCAAACAGTGCTTCATGTCCATGCCCAAGTAGCTAACACACACACACATTGAGGTTTGATTTACACATACACACACACACACACACACACACACACACACACACACACACACACACACACACACCTGGGAAAGGCTGACACAGGTTTGCTAGCTATGTCCCCTTTAAGGTAGTTATCACTGCCATCAGCCAACTCCTTATCAGCTAATTTAAGGCCCTTAACAAAGGGTGTCCAATCTTACTGTGTAATATTAATATTAATACAAATGGTAGTTTGATGAAAAGCAAGGCTATTAGGAGTGGCCCACACAGTGTCACCAAATAAATATGTAAGAACTTTCAAAACTTAAATATCTCTAGACAGATCAGCCACAATGAAAGGTTTAATATATTTAATAATAAATAATAAAAGAACAAGAAAATACTCAGTATATATTCACAGTGACATCAAAGTTCAAAATCACAGGAAATATTTAAAACAACATTGCAGGACAGTCTAAGATAAATAAATAAAATATCTAAATTAAGCTTTGCTATATTCCTGACTATTTCTAAGAAAATTATACTATTCCCTAGTAACTTACTTCATCAGAACAAGGCAGATGTGGTGAGTGAATTTTGTTGTTGTCAGGTCCAGGACATAATGCAGAATGCACTGTCTGTCTCAGGGAGTTCTCAAATTAATATCTCAAATATTACTGCTGGGATAGCTTTCAGAATGACATAATTTCCTGTCATCTGACTGTATTCCATGTGAAACCCCGCACTGCTGGAATCTGGCAGCATTTAACATCTAACTGCAAAATTACATAGACCTCAGATCGTTGGCACATGCTGGAAGTCATAAAAGAATTGCATTTTTCATACTTTCAGAGGCAGTAATTAGTTCACTCCGAAGACAGTACATAAAGTCTCTCAGCACAGACTCTGTGTCTGTAGCAGCAATGAAAACTGAAAAATACCATCTTTTATTGCGTAGCCATAAAGTAATTTAATTTCAGCTATTTTTCTCAAGTTAACCTCATGTATTCCAGTTTCCAGTGTTAAAATATATACATTTAAACAGTTACAATAGTGCATGTACATTTTTGTTCTATTCCAGTAGGGCACACTGCAGTTATATTTCAAACAGCACTTTGCAAAAAACTTTTCAACACACACATCTGTACCAGCAGCTTGATATACACATGGCATACAGTTCAAATACATTTGCAACACTAGCATCTTATATAAATCATGTTGATATTCACAAATGACATATAATTATTTACAAAATACCAGATATTTGTGCTGGCAGTATCGCTCTTTGTCACACTTCTTCCCCCCTTGAAGACTCAAGCTAGTTTTTCAAGTGACCCTTGAAAAACATTGCTTGAGAGGGATGAGCCTTTCTGAGAATACATTACCCTATTCCCTGTCTTGAGATTCCAGCTAGCTTGGCATTGATCACCCCAGTACAGTGCTACATTGTCCTATCATATGCTTGCAACTCAAGGCTCCACCATAGTAATTTGAAATTTTGCTGCCTGGCTCCCTGTAGCCATAGAGCCCCCTCAGACTCCTCCTGCCTCCTACTGCAAATACTTAGCACCAGGTCCTCCCTATGATGGTAAGGTTTCATCATGTTAACTTGGTACAATTTATGCCCCTGCCTAGCAGTTCTATCATGTAGTTAACATCACTGACCTTTCCAAACTACCTGCAGCTTATTGAGTCTGACAGGAATGAGAACCATAACCTGCTGCCCCACAGCATACTCTCTAGATAGAGCATTTTTGTCATACCAGAACTTTTTTCTGCTGTTGGGCTTCTGCCAGGTTCTCCTGGGCCAAGCCCATGACTTTTCTGAGCTGTGTCCTGAGGTCTAGCACATATCCCCCAACAGACTCATTGTGTGATTCACACTCACCGTCCCACTCATCTTGAATTAAATCTAGAGGTGCCCTCTCCCTATGCCCATACAACAACTCAAATGGTGAAAAAAATATGGATTCCTGAGGTACCTGTCTGTAAACAAACAAAGATGGGGCAAATATTTGTTCCACTCCCTCTTAAACTAGTCTGTAAATGCCTGTAGCATGGTCTTTAGTGTAGAATGTAACCTCTCTACCAGACCATTAGTCTGGGGATGGTAGGTGATGTTCTATAGGTGGTACACCCGACAATGCTTCCACAGTGCTTCCACAGACAAGCCAGTAGGTCTGATATGAAATTGGCACCACTGTCAGTCAGTATTTCTTTTGGGAAACCTACCCTGCTGAAAATCTCTAACAAAGCATTTGCCACCTTTTCAGTCTCAGTGGAGGACAGGGACACTGCTTCAGGGTATAAGGTAGCATAATATATTACCACTAGGATATACTTCCTCCATGTGGAACCTGGGGTACTCAGAGGCCCCACAATATCCATGGCTACCATCTGAAATGGCTCCTCAATCATGGATAAAGGCATTAAAGCAGCTTTCACCCTGTCTTCTGCCTTGCCTACCTTTTTGCAGTGCTCACAGTTGCTGCAATATCCTGTTACATGCCTGGAAATCCAAGGCCAATAAAAGTTCTGCATAAAACGTCTCTTTGTATGCTTTATGTCCATATTACCTGCAAAGGGAATGTCATGGGCTATGGATAGAAATGCCAGATGGTAGGCTCTGTGCACTACCAACTGTTGTATTCTGTCACCCTCTAGCCCTCCCTCAGGGGTCTACTCTCTGTACAGTAACCCTTTGTCCCAGTATACAGATTCTCCTTTTCTTTGACAAATAGGTGCTTCACTGGCTACCTCCCTCAATCCTTGTAATATAGGGTTTGAGAGCTGAGCCTGTCTCATCTCTCTCTTTGTAACCCTTCCCAGCTCCCCTTCTACAGGAAGTCTGGTATTCTCTGACAGCAGTGCCTCACTGTCAGCCTGGGTACTACTACTCACCTCTGCCTTTGCAGTCACTCTGTTCAAGGGAACATCAGTACCCACCAGCAGTTGTGGCTCACCTTCAGTCTCACTGCTACAGGGTAGCTCCTTCTCTGAAATAACCACCTCACCAGTTCTGGCTTCAAGTGTGAGGTCTGTCTGGATTCCCTCAGGCTACCAGACCCACATGCTTCATACTTTCAGAGGCAGTAATTAGTTCACTCCAAAGACAATACAGAACGTCTGTCTCCGAGCCTGATTGCATGTAATTGCATGCACACAAGGTACTGCATTATCAGAACCATTCCCTATCAGGACATCTGCAGGGATATACTTAAACACACCTACTTGCTTGCTTCCCTTTCCACCCTCCCAATCAAGGTGAACCCTAGCCAAAGGTATTTGGAATGGGGTCCCTCATAAAGCTCTGACTGGAGTAGACTGCCCAAGCAAGTTGTGCTCCTCTTTAACCATTGCATGCTTCACAATGGTTAGGTCAGAGGTTGCGTTTCTCTTAGCAGTGGCCTGTTTCCAATCTACTAAGATAGGATATAACCTCTTATGGTAGTTTGGTGCACTTGTCTCCAGACAACTTACTGCTGGCATTCTGTAATTCCCACTTACTGGCTCTCCCACCTTTTGTTACCCACACTGCATCTATGCTATATGGCCCCACTGGTTGCATTTAAAGCATTTAATCCTTGATCCTGGCCATGTAGCTGATCTAGTGGCTTCCCCTGTTACTTGCGGACTCTGTTGGGGTGGTTTAGGCTGCCCACCATGGGTTCCCTTAGACCCATGATTAGCACTGGGTATCCATTTCCTGTGCAGTGATGCTCTGCTTGCTTGGTATAGGTCTCCCGTTTTCCCCAACTCATCTGCGATATTACATTTCTTATCTGCCAACCAGATTCTCATGTCCTCAGGCAAAATGTTAAGGGCTTGTTCCCTCACCAAAAAGTCTGCCAGCCCTTCAAAAGTGATGACCTGATACCCACTCACCCATCTATGAAAATAGGTGCTTACTTCAGCAATATATTCACACACACTTTCATCTGCCTTGCATCTATGCTCATGAATCTTTTTTTCTGCAAGCTTCAGATGTTAATTTAAAGCACTCAAACGATTGTTTAAGCAATCAGTATCAGACAATTTAGAAACAGCAGTTACAGCTTTACCATGGAGTAAGGGGGTCAGGAACTGTACCCAGAGACCTTGGTCAACATTATACTGTTTACATACCCTTTCAAACATATGAATAAAACTATCAAAATGATCACTCTCTGTAAATTGTGGAAGAAATTTCCTGACCTTTATTGCTTTTAGGGTTCAGTTATTCCCTTCTCCATTACCTCCATGACCCTGTGGAAGAGTCAGCATCTCCTTTTCATGTTGCCTCTACCTCTCATTTTCTTCAGCTTACAGATGTTTCAGTCTATCTGCTGCTTCTAATTCTATTTGTTTCTCCTGCCGCAGTTTCTCATTTTCTTCAGCCTCAAAATGCCAGTTTTTCATTTTCTTCAGCCTGCAAATGCTGCAGTCTCTCTGCTGATTCTATTTCCAGTTATTTGGCCTCCAGTTCAAGTCTCTTTAACTCCAGATGGATTTTTAAGTTCTCTGTGGAAAGGTTGAAATGTCCATTTTCTGAGAGTTGTAAATCCCCAAGGCCAGTTTGGCTGTCTTCCTTGTTGGTGATCTGTGATGCCACTGTGACCAAGGCTGCAATCATTTCTGCTTTAGTCAGGTTGGCATGCACCAGTCATTTGGCTTGACACACCTCAGCCAACTGGCTCCTTTTCAGCTTCCCATACTCCTCTGATGACATCCTTGCCTGCTCTCCCCGACTAATTAAGCTAACAAAAAATAAATAAATAAATAAAACTATTGTGATATGAAACTCTGAATACTCACTGTGTGGCTGATTGAAAGTACAAACATCTTCTTTAGTGACCATTGTTTAAAGGCTACAAGAATTCAATATCCACACCACTGACTCCTAATATGTGGATATCCTACCACTGCCAACCAATATATGTCACACCCCACCACTGGCCCAGTAATCAAGGAGCCACAATCCTCACCACTAGCACCAGTGATGGACATACACTGGAAGGATGACAGGTACACACACAGTATTTCCTGATGCAGCTCTCTGCATCAAGTGCAATTCCCTTTAAGAGCGCACAGAGACCACAGTCAATCTGGGGCTGGTTTATCCCGCTTTCAACAGATCTACAATAAGACTCCCCACTGGCACAGCTATGGGGTTAAGATCTCAGCTGAGTGACCAAGCCAAGACCTCCAGCATCCTCTCTGCCAACCAGTGCTTTGTGTCACTGCCCGAGTAGCTGACACACACAAACACACACACACACACACACACACACACACACACACACACACACACACACACACACACACACACACACAAGGGAAAGGCTGACACAGGTTTACTAGTTATGCCCACTTCTGCCCAGACTATAAGGAAGTTATCACTGCCACCAGCAAAGTCCTTCTCAGCTACTTTAAGGCCCTTAATTAATGTGTCCAATACTACTGTGTAATGGTACTATTAATACAAATGTTAGGTTGATGAAGAGCAAGGCTATTAGAAGTGGCCCACAATGTCACCAAATAAATATGCAAGTAATCCCAAAGCTCAACTATGTCTCACAAATATCAGCCACAATGAAAGGTTTAAATATTTTAATAATAAATAATAAAAGAACAAAAAAATGCTCAGCATATAATTACAGTAACATCAGAGTTCAAAATAACAAGAAATATGTAAAACAACATTGCAGAACAGTCTCAAATAAATAAAGAAAAACATCTAAATTAAGCTTTGCTATATTCCTGACTATCCCCTGGATTTAATAAACACCGTATAGGAATAGCATTATTCTGGGTCTATAGTAGATGATCAAACTTTCAAAAGTTTGACTGTTATATGGTCGACACCATATGATCGAATTTTTGAAAGTTCACACGTTTTAATGGAGATCTCTGTACAGTGCAGAATGGGAAGATTTCCCTTTTCTGCACTGTAGTGCAATCTCAGAGTTTGCATATTTAAAGAGCAGGGGGTATGGGGGGGCATTCAGGTAGGTTATTTGTGTAGTTTATTTTTTTCATTAGCTTTTCAAACTTTTAAAAGTTCGATCATATGGTGTCGACCATATGACAGTCGAACTTTTGAAAGTTTGATTATCTTATATAGACCCCGTTATTCCTACATGGAGTGAATGGTGTCCGTGTCTGCAACCCTCTCTCAGCACAGTACCTTGCATATTAATGAAGGCACGCTACTGAGACCGAGCCATGTACTCAGATACTGAATCAGTGAAGGGGCCATGTTGTAGTAGTACTTTCAGATCTGTAACACGCCCCCCCCTCCTGCACTGTCAAAGTGACACTTTTACAATAGAAAACAGTGTCCACGGACACTCAAAGTGTTAATGGAAAGTTGAATGTAATGCAGGGGGTGTGTGACAGGTACAATAAAGAAAGTGTCCTTGGACACTTCATACCTCTCAACCTCTTAGAGCAAGAAATTTAGATAAAGCAACTATAAAAAGTGGGACGAAAGCCCAAAAAATAAGGACAGTTTTTAAATATTTCCCTTACAAACTTAGAAAGTTGATAGAATGACAGGTCTTGCATTAGCATGGATTTTCTGAAGAGTATGACGTGTGAAATTCAAATGTCTGTCATTATTTTCTAACTGCAGTCTTTAATGATTTGACACTGATTTGCCAGAGAAACACAATCCCACAACAAACTGACCAAGAATATGAGGCAGCACAAATCTGTACATCATGCGAAAATCTGTACAGTTGAGAGGATTACATGAGGAATGTGAAGTAATATCATGTAGGGCGTGTGTAACAGTATCTGTAACACATCCCCTGCATTGTAAAAGTGTTTTATGGCACTAAAACAAGAAAGAAAGTGTCCTTGGACACTTATTTAATAATGTGAAGTTTTATCAGTTTAATTTTAAATTAATATTTATTGTTTATTTTTTTTTCTTCATTTTCTTTAAAGTTTAAGCATAGCTGAGTGGATTTGCATGGGGTGGTGCTTTGCTCAGCAGTGCTTAAACTTATCAAGAAGCTATACAGAAACGTATAGTTGAAATTCTGCCAGTTGAGTTAGTTGAGTGGTTAGAGTCACGGCTTCATGTGTAGTAGGTGCATGGCTCAAATACCAAAACAGGCCATTCAACTTTTACATGGGAAAGCAGTTTTATATTATTTTTTTTTTATTTAATGATATAGTAATTAATATTTCTTAACCAGGGTAGTGTAGCTGGTCCAAAATCCCAGTGTCAGTGGAGATATGAGATGAAAACCCCCATTTAAACACAAATGTCCCATACAGTACAGTCACATCCCAAGGTAATATAATGAAAGCACAAAGGGGGAGGTCATGTAAATTATAATATGACTGGTCATTGATATTCCAAAATGAGCATGCTAATTGGTCCACCCAATCAAAGTGCCTGTTGTAGAGACAGGATGGAGAGAATACTAGGAAAATCAGGTATGTTATTCAAAACTAAAGACACGTACCTGATTTTCCTTGTATTTCCTCCATTCTATCTCTCTACTACCCCTAAATTATCCAAAACTTTTTTTTATATTTAAAGAAAACAAAAACAGAGCAACAGAGACCTTCTTTTCTCCATTGCTTCCTTTCCAAAGCACTGATATAGTGGGTATGCATGGGAACGCAAGTCCAATACACATGCACAGTTCATCAGAAAAAGCCCCAGGAGACTGGAAAAACATGGAAGGACAGCACGGTTCTGTTATACAAAGACATGATTTAAGAAAAGTAAATATTTTTTATCAAATAATGTCATTGTGTAATAGCAATAACTGACTCCGTGGTTGTGGTATATTTAGATTTACCCACATTTGGCTTTATTTAATCACTCTGGCTTGATTAAACCACACCAACCATGGGTAAATCTTAATATACCACACCAACATCATCAGTTATTGCTAAAGTAAAATATATGCACTTAATAATAATGTATCAGTAATGATTAATTAATTTCAATTCTGACTTCTTTTTTAAATGAAAACTTTTGTTTGCCCTTAGCTCGGTTTTGCTAAGCAGTGCTTTGCATTTGCCACCTTAAGCATTGCTCAACTCAGCTTAGTAGGTTTGCACACTGCTCAGCTTTGTTCAGCATTTTTGAACATGGTCCAAGGATGGCAAAGGGTGGGAATTAGGCCTTATTTAAACTGCACAGACAGGAATACTGGCAGAACCTGTTAGAGTTTGATCCCTGTAGGAAGTATGTCAGGTGCAGGAGAGGGAGTGACCTTTTGTCACAGTGCTGGGGCATCCTTTAGTCCAAGGTCATGGCCGGACTCCTTGTGAAGAACAATGATGACAGACTGCTGCAGGGCCAATACCAGGGCTCAGAATACAAGTCTGAGGCCTTGGACCATCTGGCATGTGAGTTCACCAGGGCCACTGGTATCCCCCATACTGGAGAACAGGTCCATCATTATTATGATGACCTGAGACGGAGGAAGGGGATGCTCTTGGCCTAATGGATCCAAGATGTTTGGGCCCAGAATGCCCCAGAAGTTTGTAAGTATATTACTGGTGATATATCTAATTGTAGTATGAATATCTAATAGACAGGTATGCATAATGTTTTCTCCCCATAGCTGCAGAGGAGAGGGCTCATAACATGAAGGCTCATGCAGGACAACTAGTACGAGACTGTAATAGGTGGAGACTGCAAATATATGATGTGCAAATGTGTATGGGTTGGGTATGCAACCCAGCAGACTGCTATGGTCTGTACAGATCACACATAGTCATATCCACTAGGGCTTAAATGTGTACACCTGCATGCAAAGTATTAATACACAGTTCACTAACTATCAGACATGACACTGTGACACTCCAATTATATTACAAGGTCTGAATGTGTGACCAAGTGAGTTGTAGTCAGAAATCAGTCAAGCAGTAGACAGTAGTGCCTCGGTAGCTCAGAGTGATGAGAAATACATATATCTCTTGTTAAATTTTGCACACACAGACCACAGTTTAATCCAGGGACTGGTCCAAAGATGTGCTCATAGTGACACACAAGTAATCCTGAGTATTTGTAGAAACTGTTAGGTAGTGTTAACAGATATTTTCTTCACAGGGCTCACAGGTGAAGAAATAATTGTATTAGCTGTATTATGGGTAAACTAATAAATTGTGTACAAGTGTTCCAGTGCCCAGCCCCATGCCTACAAATGACAGCAGGATAGCTGTATACACTATGCACTCTTCCCAATACATGTCTCTCAAGTGTCACACTGTCATGGCTATTGCTCTCTTTTGCCAATAACCTTGCACACAAATAGAAATCCAGTAGAAGTATGCCATTAGCACATTCACACAACATCAGTGTAGGGTACACCTTGTTAGTCATATATGTAACCTTGACATGTATGAGTCCTGTCTACTCATGTACCTACAGTTATCACAGATTGCCCCATAGCATTCCAGGTTGGCAGATTAACAGGTATGTACACGCTACAGTAGCTATAGGCCTCAGGTAGATGTAAATTGAGGGCAGACCTGTAGAGTATTGAGCAGTGCTGTTGTGAAAAATATAAGCCTATACAGCTAGTAATGGACTGTTTTTCTCTCACCCCACCACTTATCTGCTTCAAGAATTATTATTCATATACTACGGGTATGTTGTTCTCAAAGCCTAATTTTGGGACCTTTATCCTATTATTATTCATATATTTAAATGGTTCAGTACTAAGACACTTTGCTGAAATTCCATTGTTGGTGGCCTGTTGCTGTAAATGTTACTGGCATGCTGTTACAATGATGACTGTTATTCCATTTATGCATGTGTTCTGTTTGCTATGCAGTTTCCCCAATTCTATTGTTCCAGGTTAATTGGAACATCCATGCATGCTGTTATAACAAATGTTGAAATGTTTTGTTCATGACTAACCAATACACCTTGAAAAAGCTTAATACCATAACAGGTTTAGGTAAGCAGATCCCAACTGATCCATCTGTCCCACCCCATCTGACCATGGCACCAGGTCCCAGCATGTCTGACACCCAACCTCGAACTGCCTCCTCCGCTGGTCCTGCACCACCCTCAGGTGGAACTGTGTCAGGGGATGGGGCCCATTCCCCCTGGGCATGGGTGCAGAGAGGACCCTGTCACCTGACACCAGTTCCAAGGTATGGTTCCAGGGCCATCCAGAGGGACTTGGATGTATGCCTACACCAGATTGAGGGTAGACTGGCACACCTTGAGGGGCAGGCTGGCTCTGTCATCCAGCCCCCAGCACAGCCACCTTTGGGGCCATGAAGAGGCAGTGGTGACTGCCCATGGGTGGGGACCTCAGTCCCACTGTGTCCATCTGGAGGCACGTGGCCCTCCATTTCCCAACCACCCTCCCCATCCAAAGTGTTTACCCCCTTCATGTGTCATACACCGCCTCTGTCTGCTGTCTTGTCTCTTTGCAAAACAATCTCTCCTACACAACTTACCTACCCAAACGTACCTACATCCCTTCCCCAACATCACCTTCTCCTTAAAAAAAAAGGGGGGCATCTGTCCCCACAAAAAAAAAATCTCGTCCCATACATAGCTCTCCATTTTGCCCCCACGTAAACTGCCATGAATCAATCATCCCATCAATTAATCAACAAACTTATGTCACCCACACCACTCTCTGTGGGGTGTTAGGTTCCAAATTCCAAATTGTCCACATCATTCACAGCTGTTGCTGGCCAAGAAATGGAGAGCTATAGTCCTTTCCTACGCTCATCCTGCACATCCCTTGCTGCCTTTCATAACATTTTTCCTCTAGCTTGACTCCATTTCTCCACCTTCCTATCACCCCTTTTTTTCTTTTTTTTTTCTGGAATTAGCACGGATTTAAGCAAAGCTAAGGGAACCTAATGGTCTCTTGGCACCACTTAGCATCACACAAAACCACGCAAACCCACTTAAAACTGCTTTAATCACTGTAGCTCATTCAACCACTGTTCTGCCCAGTGACAAAATAACCATCCTTGCCAGGTCCTGAACCCAGGACCCTGTGCATTAGAGTCACAGCAACATACCACTACACCAAATCTGCTGTGAAAATTGCAAATGCTTTTGTAAATATATCATGCATTACAGTCATTTAACATTATGGAAAAGAAGAACCCAGGACCCTGTGCACTAGAGTCAGAGCAACACATCATTACACCAAATCAGCTGTGGGAATTAGCAATGCTTTTGTAAATATATCATGCATCACAGTCATTTACATTAGGGGAAAAGTCATCATTGGCTTGTCTTGAACCCACAACCCTGTGCACTAGAGTCAGACCAATGCACTACTACACCAAATCAGCTTTGGGAATTAGCAATGTGTTTGTGTACATAACATGCATTACAGTCATGTAACATTAGGGAAAAAGGCAAATCTGCCATGTTTTGAACACGGGACTTTCTGAATCAGAGGGACAGCAACCAAACACTATACCAAATCAGCTCTGAGGAATTTTTGATTTGTTTGTAAATATGGCATGCAATTACTGGGATATAACTTTAGTGAAAAAGACATCAGTGATAAATTTTGAACCTAGACCCATCTGAACCACCATCAAAGCAACATACCAGCAAGCCAGCTGAAGTGTTGAGTACAGTGACTGTTTTTACAAACATATCCTGATTGCCAGTCACACACTACTCCTATACATACTGGCCCAAATCACAGTGAATTTGAGCCTCTGACACAGACACAGAACCAGCGCACAGACAAATAAATGAAGCTGGATGTACAGGAGGCCTACTATATCTGGTACAGCTAACAACTGCACAGACTGTTGTTGAATATCCACAGTTGTACCCCCATTTATGGCAGGGTCCTCATAAAACCTACTTTGTGTGCACACATACTGGCAAGGGAGTGCAGATTGGGGTTACAAAAGCATGACAGCTCAGTGTCACATGTCATACCCTTCATAAAACACATGTCTATGCTAATCCTATGTCACACACTGTATGCATGCACATATGTCTTACAAATACACCTGCCATATGAATGACTAGGTAGCTCCATCTGTTACAGTTCTAGCATCTGTCACATCTAGAAACCCAGAGTTCTGGCCCACAACCTTGAATGTGTCATGACAACTACATGCATGTCAATACAACATAAGAATAATGGAGCCCTGCAATGTCAAGCAAAACTGGTTGCTCCAAATGCAGTCACTGACACACACAGTAGCATGTTAAAGCCCTGCAGGGTGGGACACATTTCACAATTATGAATATGTGTTCTAAATGTTGTCCACTCTCTGGATGGCACTATTACATAACATATGCACCACAGGCACATGCTTCACCTGGACTGTTGTGGGTACCCTCAACCACACCATGCTGTAATACAACAGCTGATAACGCACCCTCACTGAAAGTAACAGCTTCACAATCCCTAGTCTGACTCCTGGCCAGGCTACACATGCAGCAGTATGTCCAACTACCTGCTACAGACCTAACATTGCTCCCAAACACCTAGAGAAGGGCATCCACACAACAGCCAAACATAAAAGGTTGGGGGGGGTGTTGAAGTTTTAAGGGACATGTCTCAGTCTGCCCCTACAAACATGCACAGCTAATAGACCAGCATTAACTGTAGCAGCATGCACAGTCAGATAGAAAAGAATCTATGACACTCACATCTGCCTGTCTCCTTACTCACCCCAACACACATTTACACAGTACACTGCTACAGAATTGTTAAGTCTGTTAACAATGGCTAGACATATATACCTCTCAGCTGTACAGATTTCCACAGAATGTCCAGGTTGTTGCCTCCTAGTTATGACCTGTTCCACATAACATTTGTGGTTTTCTGCCAAATCAGTGGGATGATATGAGGAATGATGTTATTAAATGATGATATACATTTGAGATTCAAACTTCAAATCCTTCAGAAAATGTATGTCAAGGGGGGCGTGGCCAAGGATGAACACAGGATAGCAGCAGATTTCTTCAGCTCCACCAGTTTCACAGCACTGACAGGAAATAATTACTTTAAAAATTAATTTATGAAGTAATTTTCTTTCTAAATACGTTTGGAATATCAGTTTCTTGAATAATATCTAATAAAGAAAGAAAATTTCAATAATATTCCTGTCAGAAAACACTTTGGAAATTTCTCTGTCAGCTTCTCTGTTTGAAATGAGTTCCAGTAAGACAAATTCTCAAGATTCCAGCATCAAGAAAGAGCTTCAGTCTCTGATATCTACAATTCAGCAACTTACTACCAAAATGGACAAACTGGATACTAAAATTGATAACTTCATAGAAAAACTACAAAACAAATAGATTTGTTACATCTAGACTTGCAACAACAGAAGTCTCAGATTACAGGCATAGAAGAGACTGTTAATGACATGGAGAATAGAATCCAGGAAGAAGAAATTAACATTGAGTTTTTGCTGAAGCAGAACACACATCTACAAACTAAACTTGAGGACCTGGAAAATAGATCTAGGCGCAATAATATTAGGATTTTTGGACTGCCAGAAAATATAGAAGGTAACAATATTACTTCTTTTTTAAATACATGGCTTCCCAAAACTTTAGACTTGCCAGAAGCATTTCCTTTTGGTATTGAAAGAGCCCATAGATCCATATCTAATTTTAACTCTAACAAAAAGTATCCTAGATCAGTTATAGTTAGATTTCTATCATCCTATGACAAAGAGATGGTACTTAAATCTGCATGGGCTAAAGCACCTGTTAAAATTAATGAGGCAACTGTGCGTTTGACAATGACTATTCTTCCTTGGTAATAACTAAAAGAAAAGTTTTTCTGCCATTAATAAGAGAGCTTAAGAAAGCACAGTTTAAAACCTACCTTCTGTTTCCTGCCAAACTAAAAATCTTTCTACCTGATGGCTCTAGAATTTAAGACTTAGACTCTGCATTGCTGTATATTAAAAAAAATAAGATTTTGGATAAAATAGAGGAAATGGAATGGGCTAGTCCTTCATTAAAGAGGTTGGCAACAGAAGCTTCTTGGAAGACTTCAGAGAAGAAAAAAAGACTAAAAAACAAATGACTTGTTCTATGTTTTTTCTTTTTTTTCTCTCTCTCTTTTTTCTTCACTATTAATCTCTTTAAATACAGTTAAAGCATCTCCAGAAAGCCACAAATATTCTGAAAAAGATTTAATCAAAGTTATTTTCTGTGTACAAAGAACTGTTTTTGTTTCATAAATAGTCAAAATATCTGAGGAACAAATAACAAGTTATCAATCAACTTGTTTCTCTTTGTGATAAAGAGACCCAAGGTTAGTAATTTGATACATTTCTTTTTTTTCTCTCTTCTTGTTTTAAATAATGACATTCTTTCTAGATTATGCATTCAGTAAGGTGTGGGGGAGGGCAGGGAGAGACGTATGATGAAAACATGATAAGTGGAATAATAACTTATTAGTTTTTTTTAAAAAGTATATATGCTGTTTAAATACTGTTGCTAATTATTTTGCCATGATTCTATTGCTTATACTTGTTTACAAATAATCTGTCATGATTTAATTACTAATAATTAGAACTAAAATAGTAGTAAATAATATGTTTCATATCTATCTTTATTAATATAAACAGCAAGTAATATTTCACTGTAGATACTTTTTATAGCTTCCTTTTTTATCTTTTCTCTTTCTTCTCTCACTCTCTTTTTATTTTCTACTCTCTTTCTTTTCTTTTCTCTCTCTCTCTTTTTCTTTCATATAAGTACATTTATATGCTTTTGATAATACTGATACATGTATATAATAAGATTTGTATAAAAAATTGAATTGGGGCATAAAAAATTAGTTGTATTATATATTAATAACTGTGGGCTTAGTTTCACTGTCATAGAGACTGTAATAACTTGTAAAATACTTTGCAAAGGTTTTACTCTGTTTAGTTTCATTTGTATTGCTAAATGAATGTCAGTCACTTGCATTTATTAAAATTCCCGCCAGAATGTTAAGGGAGACAATTTGGGATGTGGATTACCTCGTGAATAGTGTCCTCGAGTTGTTTTAAAAGCTTCAACACTCAGAATACACGCAGAGAAGCTGAATGCAGTCATTTTGAACTTTGACCCCTGAATTTACACTGACACATTGCAGATTCAAGAAGAACACTCTACCAGGAAGTAGAACTGCTTCAAATGCGACTCTGTGATGAAAAATGAACTCTATAACGTTTAAATGTGAGTTATTTTTTATAACTACTTATTTATTTATGTTATAATTTATAAAATATGAAAGTTATAATGATTTTAAATGATTCAGTATCCCATAGTAAGCAAGTGTGATATTTCAGAAGGCATAGAAAGTAAAACATATATACATATGTTTTTGAAAGTTTACATGACTGCAACATATTAATGTATGTAAATACTTATGATTTAAACATATATAATACTACAATTCATTTGACTTATCTAACTGACAAGCATAAATATCATTATGATTTTATCTTAGAAGAAGTTGTCATGTGACATTTTAAAGCAGCAGTTCAGATATATAAAATACAGATGGCTTTCTTCACAATGATTTAAGTATATCTGGGAATTTACATAGCTATGCAATATGATTTGTAACCATATTTATGAACATAAATATTTTATTTAACTGGCAATAATAGTTATGAGAAGAAAACTTTGATGCAAGTAATTTAAAGTCTTTTAGAAGCTAACTGCATTTCTATGACAGAAAATAGGAATATCCTAATATATGTAATGTCTGAATCATAATAGCCTAAGTTATTGACTCTAAATGAACATAAGAACTTATTTTTACAAACTTTGAATAAATTAATATGTAGATATGCCCCTTTCTCTCTCTCTCTCTCTCTCTCTCTCTCTCTCTCTCTTCTTTCTCTCTCTCTCGGTTCCCAATATCAAGTTTATTTGAATGCTATTTGATTATAAATGTATTATACTAAATAGATGTACATAGTAGTATGAATTGTTTCTAAAAGTTCCTGTCTGTTTATATGATGCTGATTTATCAAATGTTTAGCTTTGTCTTACTAGATAATCTAATTGAAAGAGGTTAACTTTAGTTAATAATAACCAGTATTAAATTGATAAGGTGGCAGGTGAGGTACTGCTGCTTAGGGTAGGGGGTTAACTTGAGTGGTATGTGCTACTCAAAGTTGGAGTTTTTAACTCCAGGCTGGGTGCAAGGTTTAATCCTTATATTATTTTCTTCTGTTTACTGTTGTTTGTATATAGTTCTGACATCCACAATACATTTTATAAACTCATTGTCACTACAAACAAAAATGAAGCTTATACAAAATCCCATAAGAGTTTCAATAAATACAGCTATATTTAAAGGTACACCTAAAGGAGGAGGTATAACATTACTTATTTTGTTAATTGTTATTCTGATTATAAGTTTTATATGTTTAAAAATGCCAAATGACTTCTCTAAAAGGAATTTCTTTAAACATTAATGGACTGAATAATCCATGTATAAGGGCAAGCTTAATGAGATACATTAATTTACATAAGGCCAACTTAGTATTCCTTCAAGAAACACATCTCCTGAAAAGGATATTGATAAATTAGCCACTAATAAATATACAGTATTAGTTAGTTCAGAGCACACTCAGAAAAAAAGAGGAGTGGCTATTTTATGGAATAAAAGTATGCCCATACCTAAAACTATTAAGTCTTATGAAGATGATAAAGGAATGTTTTGTATGGTTACAATACAAATTAATGGAAAGACATATACATTAATCAATGTATATTGGATACCAGGAATTGGTATTAATACAGTGAAATACCATCTTAATAAGATCATATCATTCTCTATAGGAGATATTATTTTAGCAGGTGACTTTAATTGTATCCTACATGAAAAAGATACTACTACTATAGGAAAAAGGAAAATTACATCTAATGCAAAACATTTAAAGGATTTTGTTAATTCATATAATTTGAATGATATTAATAATCAGATAGACTCAAAATCGCTACCATACACCTTTTTTTCTAACAGATATAAAACTTATTCAAAAATAGATAGGGGGCCAGATTCAGGAAGCCTCCGTGTAAGAGTTATAACTCTTACACGGAGGCTGCAGTTAAACTGTGTGATGTCAGCATGTCATGCATATGCATGAGGTGCATGAGGCATGCTGAATCACACTAGTAACTCTTACACGGTCCATGTAAGAGAGTAGGGGGCGTGTCTGTAGGCTAAGCCCTGCAAGCGGACACGCCCCCGGAAGACTAGAATGGCTGAAAGTAAACAGCCACGAGAAAGGCCATGAAAATGTGAATAAACACACTACACAACACATGCCCCGATAGACCATCACTGTATAAAGTGAAGAGATGTAATAAAATTAAATTAAAACCTTTTATTTTTTTTAAACCCGTAATGTTTGCTACTGTGCCAGGCGCTGGGTGTGCTACTAGCGCAATCACAGTTAGCAGTCAGTGGAAAAGGATATAAGAACTAAATATGCAAAGTAAGCCAAGAAATAATAGCTTAGCGGTAGAGTTGCCGGCCTAAGAGTAGGCAGGCAGGGTTCGAGCCCCTACAACAACCTTTTTTTTTTTTTTGTAAATAAGCACTAAAAAGCCCCCTGACAGTATTGTACAAATGTAAATGTATTCCCTTTTGTAAAATGGAATGAAATAGAGCATATATTTTGAAGTAACATAATAATAAAAATAGTCAGAAATGTACTGATAGCTAAGCTGCTGTGAGACAGAGTGCCCGTAGCTGAGTAGTGTTTCAAAAGCTGCAAACTGCGTGCCCGTTGTCAAGCTGCAGTTAGACAGACTGAAACTGTGTGCAATTAGATTAACATGTGTGTCAGTAGCCAATTAGGATTTATCCCAGCGCACACCGTTTGCGCGGCGCTCCCACAAGCTAACTGCCAGTGCGCATGCGTTACCTTCGCGCAAACGAGCGCAGACCTGGTTTAAAGTGCTTAAAAGTGCCTTTATGGCACTTTGATTGACAGGTCCTGTATTCAGTTTGAAAGTTTGCTAAGAAAAATAAATTCCCACTGTCAGTCTCGAACCCAGGACCTTGGTAACATTAGTCTGTATGACCTACCACTAAGCCATACCTGCTTTACAAGAGCACAGTGCTAAAATAAATATAACATGTAATAGTAGGAATCAGTATAAAGGCAATATAGGAGATGTACTATCCAAAGCATGTCAGGTAGAGTTGTAATGGCCAAATTACTGGATTCCCATACTAGTTCAGTGTGAACAGAAACAGCACTGCTACCTGTTAGCTTGTACATAATAATGTAAGGTAATGTACATATGTGAAGGTATGTATATCTACACATACATATATATAAATATATATTAATACATATGAAATATAATCGTAGGTCTCAGTAGCCATACACACTCACTACAGGAAAAAGTTAACATAATTGCTGCAACCTGAATCTGCAACACAGCCTGACCCCTGTGTGACCTACTTACCCTTCTAACTGCTTACAGGTGGCCTCAGCACTTTGATTGACAGGTCCTGTACTCAGCTGGAAAGTTTGCAAAGTAAAAAATTCCCACTGTCAGTCTCGAAACCAGCACCTAGGTAACATTAGTCTGTTTGACCTACCACTAAGCCATGCCTGCTTTGGAAGAACACACTGCTAAAATAAATATAACATGTAATAGTAGGAATCAGTATAAAGGTAATATAGGAGATGTACTATCCAAAGCATGTTTGGTAGAGTTTTAATGGCCAAATGACTGGATTCCCATACTAGTTCAGTGTGAGCAGAAACAGCCCTGCTACCTGTTAGCTTGTACATAATAATGTAAGGTAATGTACATATGTGAAGGTATGTATATCTACACATACATATATATAAATATATATTAATACATATGAAATATAGTTGTAGGTCTCAGTAGCCATACACACTCACTACAGGAAACAGTGAAGATATATGCAGCAACCAGAATCTGCAACACAGCCTGGCTCCTGTGAGACCTACTAAGCCCTTTAACTGCTTAAAGGTGCCTCCAGCACTGTGATTGATAGGCCCTATACTCAACTCAAAAGCAGAATATGAGCATACCAGTAGGCCCTACCACAAGACCATTGTAACACTAGTCTGTATGACCTACCACTAAGCCATGACTCTCATACAGGAATATAGTGCTAAATAAGTGGAACATGTAATAGTAGGAATGAAGATAAAGGCAATATAGTATATCTACTACCCAAAGCATGTCAGGCAGACTTTTATAGTCCCAATTACTGGATTCCCATACTAGAGTAGTGTTAACGGAAACAGCCCTGCTAATTGTTAGCTTGTACCCAATAATGTCAGCTAATGTACATATATGAAAGTATGTATATGTACACAGATATATATATATATATATATTTATATAGCAATACATATGACATATAGTTGTAGGTGTCAGTATGCATACACACTCACTACAGGGAACAGGCAAGATAAATGCAGCAACCTGAATCTACAACACAGCATGAAGCATGGGAGATGTACTAACCTTCACACTCACAGAACACTGTCAACAGCATACCAGCATGGTCCACGCCCTACAATCTGAAAGGGCAACGCCTATCTCACATACCCTTTTATAGCAGTGTCCTGAAATCACAGTGAGACATGCAATTAGTACACACCCAGCTGCTTGCAATTAGCAAATGCTGCCTTACAATTGGTGCAGAGGCCATCACATGGACCTATGCAGATACCTACAAAAGTATTCAGTACCCACACTCCACTCATGCAATACAGTCATTGCACAAACCTAATGAGAAAGAGAGACAGAGAGAGACAGAGAGAGAAGACAAAATATACAGACAGCCAGCAGCAAAACAGCAGCAGCAGCAGCAACAGCAGCAAAATTCAAGGAGCACGAGTGACACACCAAAGCTGCCACAAACACAGGTAATGCAAAGTAGCAGGTTAATCCTGTGTATACTGTGACACCTCCAAATGTATCATAGTTCACTATCTATAGGTATGTCCATGAGATAGGTTGTGTGTAGATAGTCATGAAATATAAACATATGTAATATTGTTGTACATGTGGGCCATAACTAACACTTCCATAGCTTAGAACACAAGGCCAGTTGTGCATATGATGCAGTAGTTCCCAGGGTCAGTAGAGGTTCCTCCTCATTGGTGTGGGACCACTGTGTATGTATGGCACTGTTCAGGTACATATCCTGTAGTATGGCCAGGGATTAATATCAGTCTGTCATGTGGTGCTATGTCCTCCAGGGGTGAATGTAGCACACATCCAGGGATACCATTTCGTAACAGTGATGATATGTGTTCTGCAATGATGAGGGTGGCTCTCACCTGGACATGTGAGAGGATAGGGAGGTTACAGTCATCTGGGATAACTAATAACACGTGTGTAGGACAATGGGGGTACCTGCACCTAAACTGTCTGCAACATTGTTGGCAATATCTGTGCATTTGGTGAATGTGAAGCATCTTAACACTGCAGACAACAGATGCCTTCCGTCATGTGAATCTGCCCTGTGCTGCAGTAGCCTCCTACTATTGTTATACAATATGCCTGTATCTGTAGTCCACTGGACAGGATTAATAAGTGGTGTGCAGTTGTTCTGGGTTAGATAACTGTGTGCACAGTACATGCAGTATGTGGGATGTCTGTGGTAAGCATATGCAAAGGTGCTGGCGGTGTGTGTTGTGGCTTCCACTGGCCCAGTGGGCTGCATGGATAGCATCACTGTCATAACTACTGAATAACTGTGTAATAACATGCATACATAGCAAGGTAGTGTATTGTGCTTGTGGTGTTGTTCAGATATGTATATCCAGGCTGAGTAATGTGTGTCCACATCACAGGGTTGGATGGCAGCACACATCCAGTATGTATGGATGAACACCCAGAATGTGTCACACGTGTCACCTGTGCAGACGTATCTGGCCATTACCTGTGCATCCCCACAACACACACACATGCAACATATGGCAGAAGTACTATAGCAGTACACACATGTTCATAGGTTCATACTAGGCTATCTGCCCGAGGGCATTTACAAGCCTAGCCCATCGTTTTGTGGCTTACGCCACCCCTTTAGTATGGGGAACCATACCCATTATTTTGCTGTGCCTCTGTCGAGCAGTGACACTGAGGTAATCCCTGGGGTATATCTGCGATCTCCCATCCATTGGTCAAGATTTCTCTTGAACAAGGCCAGCGAGGTGCTCTGACTCACATATACCGTGATTTTGTTCCACAGCATAGGGAGTCTTTGGGTGATGAATCTATCCCTCCAGCATGTCCTATTAATAGCCGTGTCGAGGTTTAAGTCTCCTGCCCTTGTGGCTCTGATGGATCTAGATTGTTAGGTGAAGCATATTCATCAAATCTGGGTTTGACATGGCCTTGTATGTTGGGCAAAGGTCACCTCTGAGCAAGCGGTAAGTGACTGAATAGAACATACATGGACATGCTGGAGGGCAAATTCTAACTGAGAGGCTCCCTTTACTCTGTAATGAGCTCGAACAGTTGAGAATGAACAGTTCATAGGTTCATACTAGGCTATTTGCCCTAGGGCATTGGTAAGCCTAGTAGAATGTGTTTGTCTTTGCCACCCAATCACAAGTTATGCTGCTATGCCCTTGTCCGACTTTAGTATACTATGCCTCTGTCTAACAGTGACATAGAAGTGATACCTGGGGTACAACTATGATCTCCATCCACTCATCCAGATTCCTATGGAAGAGAGTCAATGAGGGACTCTGCCTAACCAGTAGTGTGAGCTCATTACAGAGTGAAGGGAGCCTCTTGGTTAGGAATATGCCCCTCCAGCATGTCCATGTATGTCAGTGCTGAGGTCCAGCTCTCCTGAGCATGTGGCTGTATGGGACTCTGATTGCCTGAGGTACATCATGTTCATTACTGCTAGGTAGGACATGGCTGTATATGGCATGCACAGATTGCCACTGAACAGGCAGTATGCCACTGAGTCCAGCTGGATTCACTTTACCTGGGCAGCATATGACATCTGTGTGAGCCATTGCATCCCCTTGATGATGTACTGTTGTCCTGTACCAGTTGCTGTAGGTGTCTGGTTAGGTACATCCCAAAAGGTGCATTGTACGCAATTATAGGCCTGATGATGGATGAGTACAGAGGCACAATGACCTCCCCTGCCATACATGTGAATCAGTCATGATTAGCTGGGCTATATAACATGTCTGTCAATCCACGTTGGCCATGTGGTAGACAAATGACAGACTGCTACCATGTTTCTTCCCCAGGTCCCCAACTACGTCTACTGTACTCAGTGGCCTAACACCTATGTTGTACTGTGCCACCAATGTGGAGGCGTGGGAATCTGCATTGAATACTGATACTCCCCCTCCCTTGTTCAAGTGTCGTGGCCGACAAGAATGGTAACAGCTATAACGTGGTAGTACTGGTGTGCTCCTGTGAAACCTGAAACAGGTTCATGTTACTGCACAGATATCGATGTCCAGAATGCTAGGTAGGGTTTTGGGTGCGTGCATCCTTGGGTCTAGACCTCCAGTGTTGAGTAGCATCACTCTTACTTCCTCATCCTTTGTGATACAAATGGATGTGGGTTTGCCTTATGAGCCTTGCCTAATACAGGCACTATGGGTGTAGCAGGAGGCTCCGCCAAATGTCAATAGGACTGTGGTGACAGGTGCAAGCTGTCCCTAGCAAAGCATACCACCCCAAGATGGCAGGCATTGGCACACCTGTGAATGACACCAGTATGTCAGTCAATTGTTGGAAGGGATCATCGTGCCTTGATATTGTGGCATTGTTCTAGGTGAGGGTAGGATGCTACTCAAGGTCAGGGTCAAACTGTCCCGGCTACGTGCTCAGAGAGCTCTGTAATGTCTCATGTCATGTAGTCCAGGGAGGAATGTGTCAGGCCATTCACAGCAGCATGGACATTGACTGAGTCATACCTGTACCTGCCTTGGGGTTACCTGACTGTTTGTGTTATGTGGCAGGTCATAGTGCCTGACAGGCTGCACACCGTGACCCTCACCTCGTTAAGCCTGGTGAACGTGATGTGAGTGTGCCTGATGATAGAGGCACCTAGTACAGGTGTATGAGGTGTGTTGTTAACTGTTAATGGCTGTGAGTGTTCAGCACATTGGCTTTGTGTGATATGTGTTGCACATGTTCGTTTATGTGGTAGTGGTTGCCTGGATGTCTGCATAGGAGGTCTCTGCTGCATAGGCAGAGCTGTGGTCTGAGCCTACAAGTATGATCATGTGTGATCATGTGTTAGGTCCGCTGTTGTGTTAGGTCTACGTGAGACTGGAAGTGTAGTGAGTGATCCCCTTGCCACGTGACTGGTTATGGCGGTATTGAGTAGACAGAGCCTAGCCTCCAGTCTGGTATATGGTTGCATCACTCACATGAGTTTGAATTTGTTGTTAGGAGGAGGGGTTGTCTGTGTACATGCATCTGTTCTAACATTGTCTCTGGAGTACCACACTCACCAGCTGGACTGAGGAGGGAACTGACAACTGACCTCTGGACATGCTAGAATACTATTGTGAACTCTGTAATCACTAATGATTGAAAACAAGGTCCAGTGGGGAGTGAGGGTGTACTGACATTACCTACAACTGCTGACTGATATAAAAGCGTCAGTGAGCAAATGCCAGGTAACCTAAGTGCAATGTGTCACAATGAAGTAAATGCAACAATGACAAGCAGTCACTTGCTGTCATGTGTAACATGGAAGTACGTACAGTAAGCAATGCAGGTAACAGTAGTGAGTCACAGATGTGTTGCAAAGATGTGTACTATGTGGAAGTAGCATACCAGTGAAATAACAAGCTAACAGATAACAAGCATATAAACAAAGGTAGATGCAGGAGGCCTGGATGTAGTGTTTGCTACAACAAACAAGGTGTAGCAATGTCAGTAAGATACAGCTCAGATATGCAGGCACTATAAACCTGATACCAGATGTCCCCAGCTATGAATGGCAGAGTACAGCCTATTGTCACACATGAGTGCAGACCACAAACCTCGTTAATGTTAAATAACTGGCCTAAAGGCCAACTGCCCATACCAGAAGTAATACACTTGTACACTGGGCCCACAATCAGCAGTTCCCAACTTCAATGGATGAAAGATATGTGTCCTGCCACCACAGTGCTTGCCACCAACCTCCCTAATGTAAAACAACTGGTCTGAAGGCCAAGTACTTAGTACAAATGACATAGAATGATAGCTACACTGCAATCAGGTTTTAACCAATCAGTAATAAGTAGAAGTTAACACTCCCTGTATAGAATGTGTACCATGTATTGTTGAGATACTATGCTGATAACCTGTTTGTGTACCTTTCCAGATAGACATGGCACCTAAAAGAAATCCTGTGTACTCTGCTGCAGAGGATGACGTGATCCACCAGAGCCTGGTGCGTGACTATGCCATCCTGTTCTCACGCACCACCCAGAATCAGCAGGAGAGGTCTGCACTGTGGCAAAGCCTCGTTAGCAGGATAAATGATGTTGGCATGCATGATAGGACATATGAGCAGGTGAGACATCACTGCAGTGATTTGATAAGAAATGTCCGCCAGCGTGCTGCAGATATCCGCAGGCAACAGGCTGCCACAGGTGGGGGGGGTGGCCACACATCCCCCCCTCACCAGACAGGAGGGGCTACTGCTAAGTGTTGTGGATCCAGCCCCAGAACAACAGCAACCATCATGCATCCTGATGGAGGTTGGATCCATACAGCAGCAAGACAGCGAGCGTGCAGGTAAGATGCCATATTCATTTATTGTTATTACTTTTACATTTGTTGACCCAGATAGTCTAGCTGGATATAAGTTCATTTTCAGTAGAGGCCTGTGGAGAAAAGCTCCACACATAACGTAATAAAGGCAGACAGACAAGTTGTCAATACAGACAGGCAACATAATAGAATTGTACACCAGCCTGTTAATTAAATAAACATACATGTAAGGAAGTCAAACAGTTTAGAGTCATACACAATGTACCGTTGGTTTCAAAGCAATCCTACCTAAAGCATAATGGTTATGCAATAAGGCAAAAGCCATATACATAATAGTTAGGGCTCAGAAGGGTAGAGAAGTAGAAGGAGTATGACAGATACAATGATATGGAAGAGGCAGGAGTCAAGAAGGGAAGTGAGGAAAAGAAGGAAGACAGTCAAGAGGAGATGGGAGGGATGGGAGAAGTAGGTCAGAGCATAGAAGGACATCAAGGTGAAAGAAACAGGGTAGAAGCTAGTTTCTATGCACAATGAGGGGTTAAAGGTGAAGAGAGCGAGGGAGAGGGACGTTAGCCTGGACTCCAAGAAGAACAAAGCCAGTGGTTTTGGAAGTACAATTTGAGTTGACGCTTGAAGAGAGGTAAGGGTGAGATTAGAGTTAACTCCTGGTATGTACATATGACTGTTCTGTACGCTGTTACTTCATGCACGCATAAGGTGTGCATGTGGTATGTATCTGTCATCATGATATATATACAGACATGATGTGCAGCTGATGTGTATAAGGGAACTAGTGTACTACTGTACTGTATCATGTGCAAAACAAATGGCACACATGTGCCCACTGACATTACTCTCTTCACACTTCCAGGTCCCTCCCATGTAGCAACGAGGCAGGCCATACATGCTGGTGAGTCTTTTTAACAGTATCTGTAAAACAATTTATAAAACTAGGAAGAGTAGTGTAACTCTGTAGTAGACATGCTGGTGACTGTGTACACAATAACTGTAATTGACAGGTAGTAAATTGAGTAGTGTAACACGGTACTGATGTGTGTGTTTACTGTGGGGTGTGCATGTGTGCAAGTGTGCCTGTGCCCAAGTGTGCATGTGTGTTAGTGTCCATGAGTGCATGTGTCTATTTCTGAATGTGTGCATTAGTATTGAAGTGCATCTCTTTCAAATATGTATTGAGACTGTAATCTGTTTTCCATGTTTTCCTCCCGTAGGTTCTGGTGCTGCTCTGGTGACCTGCAGCAGGGAACCTGAATCTTGTGCCCCAGGTACTGATGATGATGAAATGTCTGTAATGGTGCAGGAAGGTGTGTCTGGGTCCGCCATTGGTCAGCCAATTGACAGTACACAGCTTTCAACCCCGTCAATGCGCACAGTCATCCTGCCGTTACATCCTTTATCACCATTGTCCCTAGGTGATGGACAGTCAGCAGTGGGCATAGATCAGGGTAATGTGGTACCTGTGGCACATGCATCCTCACAAGGCAGCCATGTGCAGAGGCCTCCAATGGTACCACGCAGACAGTCGCCCATGGGTTCTCGTGGGGCATCCGTGGCGCACTGCCTCTAGCCGACGTGCCCAAGGAGGTATGTCAACCTCCACTATGTTTAGAACTGTCATGCAGGCACAGGCACGTATGGAAAGGTACACCAGACAGGGTCTGAGGGAGCTGAGAGCATGTCGCATAGCCATGACAGACGGCATGCATGATGTTGCGAATGCTATCCGTAACTTCACAGATGTCGTTGACAGACGTTAGGGGGCATACAACAGCTGCTCCACAACCAGATGTCCATGGGCCAGGGCGATGGTGTGCGTTTGCGCGCCGACGTGGCCGTATGCCAGCAAGAGCACCAGCTGGCAGTGGACGGGAACGACAACGGCCCCACTCGGGCGCCTCAAGTGCCAGCACCAGCCCCAGCAATGCTGGGTCTGTGCTGTCATCCAGACGCCCCAGGAGACCACGTGAACGTGGCTCTGGACAGTCCCAACAGGGAACTGTGTCCAGTCAACACACCCCTGCTTCCGATGACAGTACCCAGTCTGGGTTAGTACCAGATACGGCCCGTAGCACCCCTGCCAGGCACAGGTACCGTGTCCGTGCCCACAGACACTGATCTGGATGACCTGACAGGTGCAGTCTGTGGCTGTCCACAAAACCCTGTACATGGCAGCCATTATGTGGGACTGTGTGCGTGCTTACACACATGCAGAAACCTAACACCTAGGGCAAACACATACACACACACACTGCACCAACAACGGTCCACCCTGTACTGCTGCCCCTCACAAACACACATACACACACATGTCAATTGGTGTTATGAGTGGCCGGCTTGGGCATACCTAACCCACACCCTGTGCATATGATGACACTGTGCCACCTCCTGCATACTACAACATCGGTGCAGGTAAAGGTAAACACGTTGCTGATGCACAGGGTGACTACATAGATGTGTATAAGTAGTAACATGTTGGTAACTGTTGTGTGTTGCAGTATAAATGTGTGTATATCCCATCAGTCCTGCTGCAGTAACTGTATGAATGTCCTCAATTGTTATCTGCACCCATACTACTTAACAAAGTGTACCAGCTGCACATCATCACATGCTAACATTGACTATGGCAATGTGCATCTTGTGCTGTTATGTAGATTCAGCTACATGTATCTGTTCTGTCACACATGCATTTATACACACCCTGCTACCCACACACATGCACACGCTCACCTGCCATTCCCATTATTTATCACCCTACATGAGTAGCTGTTGATACATGACAGGTACACATTTCAGAAGTGCACTATGTTGTTTACTACTGGCATCCCCTACCTGTACTCACAGGGTGCAGGCAACCTCATCAGTTGGAAGATGTAATGTGCATCAGGTACTGTAGTACCCTGATTGCCACAGCAAACATGTTTCCCATACGGAAATGCACACAAAGACACATCCCACATCCACACACTTGCCACATTCAGGCTTCAGAACACTATCTAGGTATATTCGGCTACATGTGCGTGTTACAGTAGCATGTAACACTATACTGAGTACTGGCAGTTAGTTGTCTGTTGTCATGTTGTCTGTATAGAATAAAAGAATTGTTTTATTATCCTACTCCGTTTTGTGGACATTACTTGAACAAGTGTTACCTTACATGTGTTATCAGTACCAACAACTTCTGTTTTGTAGTTTTGTTTGTATAGGGTGCTATCAACATCACTGCTTGTTAAGGGTAATGACCACCCTGCAGTGCATAGCCCCATGTGGCAAAAGCCACATCCCACCCCATCATTGTGCACACACACTAACCCCACCAACAGTAAAACACATACTTTCCATTTGCAAGATTCAAACCCATACCTAACTGTGCAATGACAGTAGAAACAGACACATTAGCAGAGTGTGCTATTTGCAGTAGTTGGAGAAATCTTTACTAATGCTGTACTTAGAGGGTGCTGACATCATCTGTGTGTAGGAGGAGGGATGTGCACCCTGTAGTGTGTTCTCCCAGTTGGCAAAAGGCAGTTAACCCTCCCAGCATAGTGCACATACATAAACCACACTCATACATTCCCTTTGCAGGATTCAAACTCCCACCTAACTACGTAATGACACTGAATAAAGACACATTAGCAGAGCGTGCTATGCAAATTACTGGAGGACGTTACTACAGGTGATATAGTTATACAGTCCTGACATCATCACTGTTTCAAAAGGGGGATCTGCATCCTGTACGATACTGTCACGGTTGCTAATAGGGACATTTCCCACACACACACATCGATGTGTTGGAGGTTTGCATATGTGGGGGATCCAGAACACCAGTGTGATTAGTATATGGTTTGATTGCAACAATGAGGGATATACTCCCAGTGGTGAGCAGTGTACTCATGTTTGTAAAGATCAGCTCTAGTATATCTGCCCCTCTTGTGGGAAGGTTGGTTACCTGTTCCATAGCCAAAGAATGTCTGATCAATGGGAACCTTAGAGCTTGGGTATTGTGGCCTGTGTAATGTACACAGTCTATGTTTGGGTAGCTGGCATCACCCAGTATGATGGTGTTTGCAGAGTAATCTAAACTCTCCTGTGTCAGCATGAAGGCTGTGTGGGAGACCTGAGTTTGAGAGGGTGCTGTAAGAGCTCCTCTGTGTCTCTTTCCATGTGGTCCAGGGAGGTACTTCCCAACAGGTAGCTGACTGTGACCCTGCCCTTGCTCTGTCTGGAGGGTGGCACGACTGTCAACAGCTCATGTCAAGCAAGTGCACACCCCTCATAAATGATGTGGAAACCTTCAAAGGCCCAAGGCCTGTTGAAAATATGGACCAGACTGCAGATACCTGTATAGAGGCATTCTGTGGACACATTCAGGAATGCATGGATCATGAAGCCACATATGAAAGCATGACCCAATTCTCCAAAGGCAGATGTCCTGGGCGCCAGACACCAGCCATAAACACACTATACAATAGAAGGATGGCGCCACTACATGATACAACAACCTCCCAAAATGTGAAGGCACCACTGATGAGTATTGGAAGACAACTACAGGCACCCATATGATTGTCTAAGGCCATCTTTGAGAGAGGATTCCACAAGCCACTGAGGATAATCACAAGGCTGCCTGTAGTTATGTTAGTAACCTGGGTGGTACTACCCAGATATGCTCAGAGGTAATACAATATGTCACACAAAATATAAAACACACAGACATTGCCATCATCCTAGTGGACAGGTTCAATGCTGCCTTCTCTCCCCACCACACCAAAAGGGAACATATGTCTCGCATCACAGTGCTTCCCCCCCTGACATCACAGATGCTCAGGTAAGAGATGCCCTTCCCAAAGCAATAAACACTGCATCAATGGGACCAGACAGTGTCCCAGGCTGTGTCCTACATGAACCACAAGAAGAGCTACACCCAGACATAACACCACTGTTCAATCCCAGCCTTAATACATGATATGTGGCCAGAGAGTGGCATACAGCAACAGTGGTCCCTCAACATGCAGGTGGTGCCACGGATCCTGGACACTACTGCCCCATATGTCTGACTAGCTTTGTCTGCAAAGCTATGGCAAGAATCATCAAGAACCTCACATATCTAGATATTGTGGACCTACAGACATGTCACCATACACAGTTTGGCTTTGTCAATGGCAAATCCTGCCTATCAAACCTGTTTGCTTTGTTTGAAACAGTCACCAAGGCCACTGTCAAGGGGTAGGAGGTCCACACAGCCTACCTGGACCTTGCATAAGCCTTGGATACAATACCCCACTTGTGCATTCTAGGAAGCTCACCAGTGTACATATTAACCCCTATGTCACTATGGGTATTGCACAGTGGCTCAAGGGCAGAACACACATGGTAGAATTGCTGGAGCCATGTCAGCCTCCAACCTGGTACAAGTGGTGTCCCACAAGGCAAAGCCCTAGGGGCTGTCATGTTCATTATATATTTGTCATAGGTACAGGCCAACATGGAAGTACTGTGGCTCAGCAAGTCACAGGTGACTGCAGACTGAACACCATAATCAACTCAACAGCTAACACACGCATCCTCCAAAAGGGACTCTTGCAAACACACGACTTGTGCCACAGCCATGGCCTCAACGTGAATGACAGAAAGAGTATAGTCATCTCCTTTGTCAAACACTAAATGACCACAATGTACCTCATATGTGTTAATCCAGTAAGTGCAGACCAAGGAATTATGGACCTTGGGGTACACAGGTTGATAGCATTCTACCATTTGACAACAACATGGACAAAGTGGTTAGGTAAGCATGTGATATGGGCCACATCATCATGGGATCCACATGTAGGCCAGGGGAGGACATTGTGCCCCTTTACTCATCCCTCATCATGCCCATAATAGACTATGATGAACCTGTCGGCATGCACCTTACCAGACACCTGCAGCAACTGGGGCTACCACATATCTACCTCGACAAGGGGATCAAAGTGCTCAAACAGATGCCACATACTGACTGGTTAAAGTAGCAGCAGCTGTACTCAGTGACATACTGACTCTTCATAGGCAATCTGTGCCTGACATAGAAGGCCAGGTCATACCCTCACGTAATGGTCATGCTGCATCTCAGAATATCCAGATCCCTCCAGGATACACGCTGGAAATACTTGAACTTCAGGAGTGATATACATAGGACATGGTGGAGGGGCACATTCACAACTCAGAGGCACCCTTCATTCCTGATTATTATCCCAATAGAGGTTAGGTGGACTGACTCAGTGACTATCTTCAAGAGCGATATTAATGACTGGATGTGACATTGTAGGGTTACGCTGGGTATCACTTATGTGTCACTGTGAGAAAGAGGCACAGTATACTAACCTTGGAAAAGGGCATAGCAAGACAGATTCACAATGCATGTTGAAAGGCACACATTCTGGCTAGGTGGATACATGCCCTGGGCAGATATCCCTGTACGAACCTATGGACCTATGTCTCTTTTTCACCATTGGCCCTATGTGCTGTCAATCACCAATGTAATCTCAATACTCCGGTAGCATGTGCAAAGGTCAGTTGTCAGTCACCTCTATGGTACAGTTGTGGAATATGTGTGTCATGTAGTAATGTCACAGCTGCCACATGTACACAGTCAACCCTATCCCCTACCCATTGATGTACATCACATGTATGAGATGGAAACACATGGCCAAACTGTAACAGCAACATACAAGTCAGTCAGATGCATGGACACATATGACTCAGTCATTGTCCATGCCACCACAGCTGATGTGGGATGTCACTCACTGGGATACGTGATAGGGAACATGGAAGGGATCACTGAGCAAGTGACACAGGCTGGTAGACCCCTGACCTTGGTTGGCATCAGACCCTCACCAGGGATTCCGACAAATTACTGAATGCTAATGAATAAGTGTATCTACAACACCATAGCTGAATGGTTCTTAGCATGCAGTCACTGCATTGCTATGGAATACTGTCTTACCACTCCCACAAAAGGTGAGAACATGCAGCTCCTGTACATTAACAACATGTAGACTTTATGCCCCAGACCAGGTGTGCATCCGTCACTACTAGGCTGATAGCATCTACATCTCACACTGTATATACACATCCCACATGCAGCATCTGCACAGAAGACCACGGTCATAATGTTACCCTGTGCAAATACCATGTATTCACATGTGGCAGGCATCACACATGGTAACTATTGAAAGTCTCAGGTACATATGTGTATTTGGCACACACATACATCATGTGTTCATTGCCATAACCGGTGTAATCAATGTCATGCATTATTGTGAGGGACAACCCACACACATGGGCATTCTGTGTGTGCACAACACACATGGCATGTCTGTAATCAAAAGCCATACATAATTGTGATATCGTTTAGAAATGGGTATGTGCATCCTGTAGTGTGTTTTCCCAGTTGCCAAAATGGATGTTTCTTTCATACACACTTACCCCCCTTCACACACACTTGCCACCTGCTGGATTCAAACCCCTACCTAATTATGTTATGACACTAGAGACGGACGCATTAGCGCAGCGCGCCATTCGCATTACTGGGGAATGTCTTTTCCCCTGATATACTTGTAGGGTGCTGACATCATCAGAGTTTAGAAAGTGGAATGATCATCCTGTGGTGTGTTTTCCCAGTTGCCAAAAGGGATGTTTCTTTCATACACCCTTACACACACACTTACCCCCTTCACACACACTTGCCACCTGCTGGATTCAAACCCCTATTTAACTATGTTATGATACTAGAGACGGACGCATTAGCGCAGCGCGCTATTCACATTACTGGGGAATGTTCTTTCCCCTGATATACTTGTAGGGTGCTGACATCATCAGAGTTTAGAAAGTGGAATGATCATCCTGTGGTGTGTTTTCCCAGTTGCCAAAAGGGATGTTTCTTTCATACACACTTACCCCCCTTCACACACACTCGTCACCTGCTGGATTCAAACCCCTACCTAACTATGTTATGATACTAGAGACGGACGCATTAGCACAGCACGCTATTCGCATTACTGGGGGATGTCTTTTCCCCTGATATACTTGTAGGGTGCTGACATCATCAGAGTTTAGAAAGTGGAATGATCATCCTGTGGTGTGTTTTCCCAGTTGCCAAAATGGATGTTTCTTTCATACACACTTACACCCCTTCACACACACTTGCCACCTGCTGGATTCAAACCCCTACCTAATTATGTTATGACACTAGAGACGGACGCATTAGCACGGTGCGCTATTCGGATTACTGAGAGAATCCTTTTCTCCAATATACTTATAGGGTGCTTACATGATCAGTGTCTAGAAAGGGGGATGAGCATCCTCTGGTGTGTTTTCACATTTGCTAGGGGTAACATTTGGACCAAGTGTGTGAGCATGCCCAGTTCAGCCTTCCTGTGGCATGTTGTGTGAAAGATGTCTCATTTATCTAAGTGTGTGAGCATGCCCAGTGTGGGCTTTACATATGTTGAACTCTGCAGCCCATCACATTTGTGGATGAGTGTGACCTTCAACAAATACCTCCAGTTTATGGTTGTGTGTTCTGTGCCATGTTGTGTAGTTACTGTCCGAATGCTTTTTGTGTGAACAAAACTGGGAGCATACTGTGCCTGCAGGTTTTGCATGGGATACTTTGCACACAATTGTCAACATCCGTTCATACTGACCTAACACTGTAGCACTGTCTAGTGTAGTGTTTCAGTACTTTCACTGTGGTGGTCAGTATCCTGGGCTTCAGTCCTATCACTGATTTACATTTTCATAGTGTGCACAACAGGCTGGTTAGGGTCCAGTTGTGCACATCTGCACAAAGGCAGTGCCTCTACAGACCCTGTTAATTGCTGCCCCATAAGCTTAACAAGTGTAGTCTGCAAATCTATGGAGAGGATCATAATTGAGCTCATAAACAAAGATATAGGGGACATGCAGACATTGTACCCATCCCATTTTGACTTGGTCATGGGCAGATCATGCCTTTTGTACTGTGTTGACATCTTCAAATTGGTCACTTAGGCCATTGTTGGGGAAAGGCAGTCCATACAGCCTACCTTCGCCTTGCTAACACTTTCAACACAATACCCCACTCAGGTATTGTGGAAAACCCTAACAACTGAAATGTAAACCCATATGTCACAAGATGGGTTGCAAACTGGCTTAAGGACGGGACCCACAGGGTTAGAGTTGCTGGCACTATGTTAGACTCCAGGCTGGTCACAGGTGGTGTCACACAGGGCTCAGTCCTTGGCCACCATTGTTTGTCATGTACTTCCCAGGAGTACAGGCCAACATGGGAGGGCTTTGGATGACAATGTTAGCAGATGACTGCACACTGGGCACCATAGTGGACAGTGCATCACACACAGATATCATTCAGAAGGGACTCACAGTAACTGATAGCTGGTGCCAGGGCCATGGCCTGAAGTCAGAGTGCACAACATGTGTAGACATACCCTTCAGGAAAAGCAAGGTGACCCCAAGCTACCATATAGGTGGCAATCCTCTAAGCACAGAGGAGGTTATCATGGACCTGGGGACCCAGGTTGACATTCGCCATTCTTCTGAGACTCACATTGCTAAAGTGGCTAGGAAGACCTTCTACATTGCCCACCTGATAAGGATGGGATTCACATCCAGCTCTAGTGGGTCATTGTTCCCCTGTACTCTTCAGTTATCAGACCGGTGATCGAGTCAAATGCCCTATTGTGGCTGTATCTCACCCAACATCTGCAGCAATTGGAGACACCCTGACTGTCCCCCACCTAAAGGATCAAGGAACCACAACAGCTGTCATATGCTGCCAGATTGAAGACACTCACACTCTATTCACTCACATACTGTCTGCTTAGAGGTGACATGTGCCTGACATGCGAGGCCATGTCCAAACAGGGATTAATGGACATGCTCCACCTCAGACTCAGAAGATCCACCTGAACCACTAGTGCAGGTGACTGACACCTTAGCAGGGATGTATGTTGGACATACAGGAGGGATGGAGTTATCACTCGGAGACTCCCTATGCTGTGGAATACAATCCTGGTCCATTTGAGGCAGAGCACCTTGCTGGCTGTGTTCAAGAGGTATCTTGACCTAATGCTAGTCGGAGAACGTGTTTGTCCATCAACACATTGTAAGCGTAGTTTGACATGTCATATGTCTTGTTTAGTATACTGTGCCTCTGTCTTCCTGTGACATAACATTGATACACAGGGTAAACCTCCCATCTCCCATCCACTCATTAGGATTCCTGTTGAGGGGACTCAACAAGTGTCTTTATGGACAACCTGTACTGGTAGTTTACTCATGTGTGGGGGTGGCTTCTGTGTTTTGGATAATGCAGTACAGCCTGTCCTATATATGTCAGTGCTGGGGTTCAGGTCCCTCATGTGCATAGCTCCCTGCCATTCAGATTGTACAAGGTGCAGCATGTGCATTGATTCCAGCTTGGACATGGCTTTCTACATCAGGCACAGCTTGCATCTGGGTGGACAGCATGGCAGTGTGTGGAGCTGCACTCTGTTTAATCAGACTACACATTACATGTGTTCCAGCTCTGTCATACTCCTGGTGAGGTACTGTTGTGGACTTTACAGGTGCTGGATGTGTGTGCATGAGGTACACCCACAGGGGCTGTTGTGGTCATTTCTACTGCTGATGAAAGATAACTGCAGAACCAGAATGACCTCCCTTAGCTAGATGTCAGACAGCATGGACCATACAATCACAACTGGAAACAGGACCCTCTCCACAAAGGGAAAGTGTCCTGTCTGGTGGACCCCAGCCATAAACAAACTGTATGACAGATGAGGGTTACTAATGCAAGACAGAGCTACATCTCCAAAAGGGAAGACAGCTGAGATCAGCACTAGTAGAAAGCTACATTATCTCATGAAGACATGCAAGGTCAACTTGGGGACATAAATCACCAAAGACAATGAAGGTAACCACACTGCTTTCTTCAGTTATGTCAGACACCTGGTTGTGAACCCTCGGATATGCTCAGAGTTGGTACACAACAACATATATTCCAGTGACCTGACAGATATTGGCAACATTCCGGCGGACAGCTTCAGTGCGATGTACCCCCTCCCTCACCCCCAAAACAAGATAGTTATAACTGCTGTATGTAACCTCACTGTCATCTTGGATGTCCATGTGAGAGCCACACTCAGCAAAGACAAGTACACAGCATCCATGGGACCTGCTGGTATCTCCAGTTGCATGCTATGTGAACTCCAGAAGGGACTGGACCCATATATACAACTGCTAGTTAACCTTAGTCTTGCTACAGGATATGTACCTGAACACTGGCATACGGCAACAGTGGTCCCACTCCACAAGGGAGATGCCTCCACAGACCATGGCAACTACCACCACACAGGCTTAACCAGCCTTGTCTGCAAAGATATGGGAGGAGTCATGGAGCTCTTACACAGACACATTACTGACCTACAGACCCTTGTTCCCACCTAGTTCAGCTTTGTACAGGGCAGATCCTGCCTTTTGCACCTTTGCACCGAAAAGTACCTACCATGAAGATCAGGGTTCTTCAACACATGTCATATGCTTCCGAAATAGAGGAAGTCCAGCTTTGTTCAGTGTCATACCGCATACTTACAGGTGACCTATGCCTGACATACAAGACCATGTCCAATCAGGATTTGGTAGACATGCTCCACTGCAAGCAATCCAAATCCACCAGAGCCATGAAAGCTGAGTATTTGAACCTCACCACATACATGTATAGGATATGCTGGAGGGACAGAGCCATAACTCAGAGGCATCTCACACTCTAGCAGAGTATCCCAGTTCATGTTTGACAGAGTCCCTCACTGACTCTCTTCAGGAGACATCTGGACAACTGCATATGAGATGGAGGCACAGACTAGACAGAGACACAGTCATGTTATTCAATTACGTAAGGGGGTCATAATGTGTCACTACTAAGTCAGAGGCACAATATTCAGAATCTATTCTGTACACTTATTACCACTATAAGGGGTGGCAATAGCCACATCACTATGGCTAGGCTTATACATGCACTAGGACAGATAGCCTAGTATGAACCTGTGAACATAGGCCTGGGGCAGTTCCTGCTATTAGGACAGTGGTCTGCAGCAAGCTATATAGTAGTAGTCGGTTTTAGCCATTGGTTTTTGACCATGGCTATTCCATGTTGCTTCTTGTTGTGGTACAAACATGGGTGTGTGGTTATCCATGCTATTTATTGCTAGTCACCCTCATTTTGTATCTTGTTCCATGTTCTTGCACATGTACATCACTGTATGACGTGCAGCTGTTTCCACAGGGTCATATGCGTGGATATGGATGTTAGTTGGGGTCCTCAGGTGTGCATATTGTACATGATATTACATTACTTAACACATGGCATTCATGCCTCAGGTGGTGCTGCAGGGCCACCTCTGTCGGATACACATACTACACTCCTGTACGTTTGGAAGCAGGTTGTGTCATGTTAGGCATCCCTGTTACTGTATGAGTGAGTCAGAGCGGGTATCAGTCCCAGTGTTCCTACTGACCAAGCATATGTGCTATGCGTTGCCTCTTTGCCAAAGCCAGGTCATACTGGGCACGCCTCCTTCTTCATTCATGCTAACGAGTGCAGACCTGGTTTAAAGTGCTTAAAAGTGCCTTTATGGCACTTTGATTGACAGGTCTTGTACTCATTTTGAAAGTCTGGAGACAAAAATAAATTCCTACTGCCAGTCTCGAACCCAGGACCTTGACAACATTAGTCTGCATGACCTACCACTAAGCCATGACAGCCATACAAAATCACTCTGCTAAAATAAATACAACAGTCAATAGTAGGAATTAGTATAAAGGCAATATAGGAGATGTACCATCCAAAGCATGTGAGGTAAAGTTTTAATGGCCAAATCTAATTCCACTTGTGTAGGAGAATGGGGGGGGGGATATCTGCACCTAAGCTGTCTGCAACAATATTGCCAATATCTCAAACATGTTTTCCATACGGAAATGCACACACAGTAACATCCCACATCCACACACTTGCCACATTCAGGCTTCAAAACACTATCTAGGTATATTCTGGTACATCTGCATGTTACAGTAGCATGTAGCACTATACTGAGTAGTGGCAGTTGTCTGTTGCCATGTTGTTTGGATAGAGTAAAAGGAGCATTTGTTTATCCTACTTTGTTTTGTGGACATTAGTTGAAGTGTAACCTTACATGCATCATTGGTACCAACACCTTCTGTGTTGTTGTTCTGTTTGTACAGGGTGCTGTCAACATCACTGTTTGTTAAGGGAAATGTGCACCCTGCAGTGCATAGCCCCATTTGGCAAAAGAGACATCCCACCCCACCATTGTGCACACACACCAACCCCACCCACAGTAAAATGCATACTTTCCATTTGCAAGATCCAAACCCCTACCTAGATGTGTTATGACTCTAAAGGCAGACACGTTAGCAGAGTGTGCTATTTGCATTAGTAGGAGCAATCTTTTCCAATGCTGTACTTAGAGGGTGCTGACATCATCTGTGTTTACGAAGAGGGATGTGCACCCTGTAGTGTGTTCTCCCAGTTGGCAAAAGGCACTTTCTCTCCACAACGTTATGCACACACACAAACCCCACTCATACTAACACACATACATTCCCTTTGCAGGATTCAAACCCCTCCCTAACTATGTTATGACATTAGAGACGGACGTATTAGCAGAGTGCGCTATTTGCATTACTTGGAGATTTAATTTCAGTTGATCTACTTATAGGGTGCTGACATCATCAGTGTTTAGAAAGTGGAATGAGCTCCCTGTGGTGTGTTTCCACAGTTGCCAAAACAGATGTTCTTCTCATACACACACTTACCCCCATTCACACACACACATGCCACTTGCTGGATTCAAACCCCTACCTAACTATGTTATGACACTAGAGACAGACGCATTAGCAGAGCGCGCTATTCGGATTACTGGGAGGTAGCATTTCTACTGATCTACTTATAGGGTGCTGACATCTTCATTGTTTGGAATGGGGAATGTGCATCCTGTGGTGTGTTTTCACAGTTGTTAAGAGGAACATTTGAACTAAGTGTGTGAGCATGCCCAGTTCAGCCTTCCCATGGCATGTTGTGTGAATGATGTCTCATTTATCAAAGTGTGTGAGCATGCCCAGTGTGAGCTTTCCATATGTTGAACTATGCAGCCCATCACAGTTGTGGATGAGTGTGAACTCCAAAAATAACTCCTGTTTAAGGTTGTGTGTTCTGTGACATGTTGTGTAGTTACTGTCCAGATGCTTCCTGTGAACACAACAGGGATTATACTGTGCCTGCAGGTTTTGCATGGGATACTTTGCATACAATTGTTAACATCCATTCCTACTGACCTAGCACTGTAGTACTGTATAGTGTAGTGGTTCAGTACTTTCACTGTGGTGGACAGTATCCTGGGCTTTAGTCCTATCACTGATTTACATTTCCATACTGTGCACAACAGCCTCTTTAGGGTCCAGTTGTGCACGTCTGCACAAAGGCAGTGCCTCTATGGACTCTGGTAATTACTGCCCCATACGCTTAACAAGTGTAGTCTGCAAAGCTATGGAGAGGATCATAATGGAGCTCATAAAGAAAGATATGGGGACATGCAGACATTGTACCTGTCCCAGTTTGTGTTGATCAAGGGCAAGTCATGCCTTTTGTACTTGGTTGACATTATCAAAACAGTAACTAAGGCCATTGATGAGGGAAAGGCAGTCCATAGAGCCTACCTTGCCCTTGAAAACACTTTCAACGCAATACCCCACTCAGGTATTGTAGGAAACCCTACCAACAGAAATGTACACCCATATGTCACAAGATCAGGTTGCAAACTGTCTGATGGACAGGACCCACAGGGTTAGAGTTGCTGGCACTATGTCAGACACCAGGCCAGTCACATGTGGTCTCACACAGGGCTCAGTCCTTGGCCCCCTATTGTTTGTTATCTACTTCTCAGAAGTACAGGCCAACATGGGAGGACTTTGGCTGACAAAGTTTGCAGATGACTGCACACTGGGTGCCATAGTGGACAGTGCATCAGACACGGATAACCTTCAGAAGGGACTCACGGACACTGATAGCTGGTGCCAGAGCCATGGCCTGAAGTCAACTTGCAAAACATGTGTAGTCATACCCTTCAGGGAAAGCAAGGTAACCCCAAGCTACCATATAGGTGGCAATCCTCTAAGCACAGAGGAGGTTATCATGGACCTGGGGACCCAGGTTGACAGTCACTGTTCTGATGACACTCACATTGCTAAAGTGGCTAGTAGGACCTTCTACATTGTCCACATGATCAGGAAGGGATCCACATCCAGATCTAGTGGGTCATTGTTCCCCTGTACTCTTCACTTATCGGACCGGTGATCTGGTACACTGCCTTATCTGGATGTATCTCACCTGACATCTGCAGCAAGTGGAGAGACCCTGAATGTCCCCAACAAAGGATAAAGGGTCTCCAACATCTGTCATATGCTGCCAGATTGAAGACACTACAGCTCTATTCAGTCACATACTGTCTGCTTACAGGTGACATGTGCATGACATGCAAGCATGTCCAACCAGGGATTAATGGACATGCTCCACCTCAAAATCGTCAGATCCACCTGAACCACTAGTGCAAGTGACTTACACCATAGCAGGGATGTACATTGGACATGTTGGAGGGTGGATTTATCACCGGAGACTCCCTATGCTGTGGAATACAATCACGGTCCATGTGAGTCACAGCACCTTGCTGGCTCTGTTCAAGAGGTATCCTGACCTGTGGATGGGAAATCATAGGTTTACCCCGGGGATCGTCACTGTGTCACTGCTGGAGACAGGCACGTCCAACTAATGGGCACAGTACTGTTTCCATATAAGGGGTGGCGTACGCAACCAGACTCTGGGCTAGGCTTAGAACTGCCTTGGGGCAGATAGCCTAGTATGAACCTATGAACCTATGAACCTATCTGACCATGTTGCATTATGTTCATATGTGAACTACTTACAACGGCCTCATCCAACATCAGTAGTGTATTCCACAACATGGGTGTACATTGGCAAACACTACCGATGTGCCCAAGGCCATTTCTAATGCTTATTGGATAGTGTGTTTGTCCATCAACACATCGTAAGTGCAGTTTGACATGACATATGTCTTGTTTTGTATACTGTGCCTCTGTCTACCTGTGACACAACATTGATACCCAGGGTATACCTACCATCTCCCATCCACTCGTTAGGATCCCTGTTGAGTAGAATCAATGAGTGACTCTATGGATAACCTGTACTGGTAGTTTACTCATGCGTGGGGGTGGCTTCTGTGTTATGGATAATGCAGTACAGCTTGTCCTATGTATGTCAGTGCTGGGGTTCAGGTCCCTCATGTGCATATCTCCCTGCCATTCACATTGTACAAGGTACGGCATGTGCATTGCTGCCAGCTTGGACATGGCTTTCTACATCAGGCACAGCTTGTGTCTGGGTGGCCAGCATGGCAGTGTGTGGAGCCAAATTCTGTTTAATCAGGCGACACATTACATGTGTTCCAGCTCTTTGATACTCCTGGTGAGGTACTGTTGTGGACTTTACAGTTGCTGAATGTATCTGCTGAGGTACACCCCACAGGCGCTGTTGTGGTCATTTGTAATGCTGCTGAAAGATAACTGCAAAACCACAATGACCTCCCATTAGCTAGATGTCATAACCCTCATGATTAGGTTGGTATACGGATTGTTTCTGTTAACCCTACAGCCACATTTTTGTCCAATGCAGGATATCTATCACCTTGTGTCCCCCATTCTGGCATTACATGTTAGGTATGTCATGGGTCGACACCTACGTGGGAATTGGTGGTCACTTACTGGATATCCACAGAGGCTGACTATACTGTTTTCACCATTTAACATGCTGACATGGCTATGGCACCAGTTGTCTGTTTCTATGTGGCCCTTTTATTGGATGCTTGTATCAGCTGGTGTATCGGATATGTCAGGCGGCTTGTTGTCCTCTACAAACATGTTCCAGCACAGTCCTTACTTGTTGGCCTGTACCTATGGGGCATATATACCAGATGGTGAAGGTCCCAGGACCAAGCTTTGTGGGATGCCTGTTATATGTGGTTTGTAGTCTGACATGGCTGCTGCATGTCTGACCATGTCAGTTCTGTCGTTGGTCTGGTTTGCAACCCTCTCATGACATTGGGGTGTATATATCAGCTGGTGAGCAAATCTATACGGAACACATAGGGTATTGTACAGAAGGCTTTGCAAGGTCCAGCTACACTGTGTGGACCACATTGCCCTCATCACTGACTTCAAGTACTGTTTCAACTGAGTCACACATGTTTAGGGGTGGGGTCTGCACTTTGTAAACCCACACTGGGTAGGGTCGGTGTCAATAGATCCACAATATCATTATGTCTGTGGTACATGCTGGTCCTTTCCATAGCTGTGCAGACCAAACCTCTCATGATTCTGTGGTGGTTATTTTTACTATCCATTCAGGAGACACCTTTGTTGAGAACACCCACTGTTGTTGTACACTGCTCTTTGGAGTGCGCACCCTGTGGTAAGGGTGACATAATGTCAGGGAGGCGGCAGTCTGCTGGGGAAGGTATTTGGCATTATGGGGGGGGGTTTGCACTGCACATGTCAGGATGTATGTTGGCCATACCTGTGTGTGTCTGGTATGTTGTTTGTAATATCTGTGTGATCCGGAGCATATCCAGGAATCAACAACATGCTTACTACCATCATTTGCAACAGCCTTGGGGTTATCTGTAGTGTCCTGTACAATCTGTATCATAATGGGTTCATACTAGGCTACCCCCCTAGGGCATCTGTAAGCCTGCATGTCCATTTTGTTTGATGGATTCTGGGGAATTGTCTACACCTGTGTCAGTGCTAGTATGATACCAGGGGTATAGTGACAAACAGCTCAGAAGCTGACTTCACACTTCTTCGGACTGAGATGGTATCCATTAAGCCCACTGGGCCAGTGGAAACCACAACACACAATGGTGACTCCTGCACAGACACTTTCTACGGACATCTCCGAGTAAGCATGGACCATGCAATCACAAATGAGAATGAGACCCTCACCACCAAGGGAAAGTGGCCTGTCTGGTGGACCCCAGCCATAAACGAACTGTATAACAGATGAAGGATACTAATGCAAGACAGAGCTATATCTCCAGAATGTAAGGCAGCTGTGATCAGCAGTAGTAGAAAGCTACATTCTCACATAAAGACACCCAAGTTCAACTTGGGGACATAAATCACCACAGACGATGAAGGTAACCACACTGCTTTCTTCAGTTATGTCTGACGCCTGGGTGGGAACCCTCATATATGCTCAGATTTGGTACACAACAACTTATATTCCAGGGACCTGACAGATATTAGTGACACCCTGGCAGACCAGTTCAGTGCAATGTACCCCCAAAACATGATAGTTATCACAGCTGTATGTAACCTCACTGTCATCCTGGATGTCCATGTGAGAGCCGCAGTCAGCAAAGGCAGTACACAGCATCAATGGGACCTGATGGTATCCCCAGTTGCATGCTATGTGAACTACAGATGGAGCTAAACCTGTATATGCAGATGCTATTTAACCTTAGCCTTGCTACAGGATCTGTACCTGAACACTGGCGTACGGCAACAGTGGTCCCACTCCACAAAGGAGATGCCTCCACAGACCCTGGCAGCTACCACCACACAAGCTTAAACAGCCTTGTCTGCAAAGCTTTGTGAAGGGTCATTATGGAGCTTCCACACAGAGACATTGGTGTCCTACAGACCCTTGATCCCACCCAATTCAGCTTTGTACAGGGCAGATCCTGCATTTTGCACCAAGATGACTACTTTGAAACTGTCAGTAGAGCCGTTGATGAGGGCTACACAGTACACACAACCTACCTGCGCTTGGCTAAGGCCTTTGACACAATACCCCACTCAGGCATCATAGACAAGCTCAACAGCTGAAATATAACACCATATGTCACAGCATAGGTTGCAAAATGGCTCAGAAACAGAACCCATAATGTCAACATTGCAGGTGCCTTGTCAGGTTCAAAGCCAGTCACAAGTGGTGTCCCACAAGGTTGTGTCCTGGGACCTCTCTTATTTGGTATTTACTTTTCAGATGTGAAAGCAAACATAGGAGGGTTGTGGCCGGCAAAGTTTACAGATGACTGCAACCTGGGCACCATAGTGAATACATCAGCCAGCACACACATCCTACAGACTGCCGTCACACAGACAGATAGCTGGTGCTGGACTCATGGCCTGAAACTGACTGCAACTGATGTGTAGCCATCCCTTTGGGAGGAACACAGTACCCACAGATCTGTACATAGACAGCAACCCAATGAGTACAGGAAACAAATCAGACAGCTGGGGACACATGTAGATAGTGACATCTCATTTGACACCCATGTTGCCAAAGTTGTTTGACAGACTTTCTATCTTGGCCACCTTATCATGGAGGGTATTCCATCCAGACCATAGGAGGTCATTGTACCACTATACTTCTCCCTTATCAGGCCCATGCTTGAATACAATGCCCCATTTGGTATGTACCTCAACCAGCACTTGCAGCAGCTGGAGAGACCCCACAAGTACCTTACCATGAAGATCAGGGATCTACAACACATGTCATATACTTCAAGAATAACTAAAACAAGCTTTTTCAGTGTCATACCACATAATGCACAGGTGACCTATGCCTGACATACAAGACCATGTCCAATCAGGATTTGGTAGACATGCTCCACTGCAAGCAATCCACATCCACCAGAAACATGGGAGCTAAAGATTTGAACCTCAGCACATACATGTATAGGACATGCTGAAGGGACAGAGTCATAACTCAGAGGCATCTCAAACTCTAGCAGAGTATCCCAGTTCATGTTAGACAGAGTACCTCACTGACTCTCTTCAAGAGACATCTGGACAGCTGCATGTGGACAGGGGCACAGACTAGACAGAGGCATAGTCACATTATTCAATTATGTAAGGTGGTCATAATGTGTCACTACTAAGTCAGAGGCACAATATTTCGTATCTATGCAGTACACATATTACCACTATGAGGGGTGGCAATAGCAATATTCATCAAGGACACCCTCACCTCATGGTTGGTGGCAACACACGATGCATTGGACACCATCCAGGGTGCAATTAACCATAGACAAGACTGCTCTGCAGTTTGTAGCATGTTACAGGCCATCCTCTGAAACTCAGGTACCTCACAGAGCTTTCATGAAAACAGTGGCGGGATACATGTACCTGCAAACACCATCACACTGGGTGATCCCAACTATCCAAATATAGACTGGGATCAGTACTACAGCCACAACACTCTAGCCCACAGGTTCCTAGAGTTCATACACTCACATGCCATGGAAGAACTAGTCACCATCCCCACAAGAGGAGACAACATAGTAGATCTCATCATCACAAACATGGGCTCACAATGTTCAACACCAGAGGTATACCCATCATTGGTGAGATCAGATCATAACCTACTCTCAGTGGAAGTCCATATCCCACCCCCACCCCAGATAGAAAAGACCACAGTGCAGAACTTCTCAGAAGCCGACTACACACTTCTAATGACTGGTGTGGTCTCTTTCAAAGCCCCCAAGCCAGCAGATACCATTACCCAAGCCACTGTATCACTTACAACTGCCTTCTACCAGCACCTTCAGGACTGCATGGATGAGGCAATCCCAAACAAAACACAGACTCGTTGTACCAGAGGCAAGCGTCCAGTGTGGTGGACCTCAGCCATAAACAAGCACTACAACACAAGGAAGGAGGTACTACAAGATAGAGCGATATCCGTGGAAGGGTAGACACCCCTGCTCAATATAGGTGAAACACTGAGTTCCCCCATGAAATCATCCAAGGCGAATATTGGGAGTAAACCCACTAAGGACTCACGGGACAACCATGAGGCCTTTTATACATACGTTACACACCTGGGAGGAAACTCCCAGATATGCTCAGAATAGGCTCAGAATGCTGTAAATATCACTGAACCTACAGACATTGCCAACATACTGGCTGACAGGTTCAGTGCAGATTTCTACCCCCACCCCTCCACCACAACTGGAGAGATATGTATGAAAGAGGATTGTAGCCCCCCAAACATCTCAAATGCTCAGGTGGGAACTGCTCTATCCAAGGGAAAGGACGCAGCATCCATGGGACCAGATGGTGTCCCTGGTTTTGTGCTCCATGAACTCACTCAAGAATTAAACCCGCAGTCAGGGCAGCTGTTTGATCTTAGCCTCAACTCAGGATATGTTCCCAAGGAGTGGCATATGTCAATGGTGGACCCACTTCACATGGGGGTGCCTCCACCAAGCACGGAAACTACCATCCCATCAGCTTGACAAGCAGGGTCTGCTAAGCTATGGAGAAGATCATAATGGAAGTCATAGATAAGGACATAGGGGACTTGCAGACATTAGATCCAACCCAGTTAGGCTTTGTCGAGGGCAGATCATGCCTTTTAAACTTGGTTGACTGTTTCATAACAGACACCAAGGCCATTGACAAGGGCAAGGCACTCCACACAGCCTACCTTGACCTGGCAAAGGCTTTCAACACAATACCCCACTCGGGTATCATTGAAAACATCACCAGCTTAAATGTGAACCCATACATCACAAGATGGGTTGCAAACTGGCTACGTGACAGAACAGACAGGTTCAGACTTGCTGGTGCCATGTCACACTCCACAACTGTCACAAGTGGTGTCCCACAGGGCTCAGTCCTGGGCCCACTATTGCTCAGCATCTACTTTTCAGAAGTACAAGCAAACACAGCAGGATTATGGCTGACAAAGTTTGAAGATGACTGCAAACTGGGAACCATAGTTGGACACCCATCTGACACAGACATCCTTCAGAAGGGTGTCATAGACACGGATAACTGGTGCCAGAGCCATGGCCTTACATTAAACACTAAACAATGCATAGCCATACCCTTTGGGAAGAACAAGGTTACCACTAGTTCCCATGTAGGTGGCAATCCTCTAAGCACACAGGAGGTTATCAGGGACCTGGGCACCCAGGTTGACAGTAACCTTTGTTTGACACTCACGTTGCCAGGGTAGTTAGGTAGAACTTCTACATTGCCCACCTCATCATGCAGGGATTCACATCTAGATCCAGGGAGGTCATTGTTCCCCTGTACTCTTCACTCATCGGACCATTGATTGAGTGCAATGCCCCATTCAGCATGTATATGACCCGACACCTATGGCAATTGGATGGGCCCACAAATTCCTCGACAGGAGGAGAAAGGGTCTCAAACATATTTCTTATGCTGCCCGACTGAAGGAATTCCAGCTTGATTCCGTGACTTACCGTCTGCTCAGAGGTGACCTGTGCCTGACATCCAAGGCCATGTCCAAACCTGAGTTAATGTACACGCTTCACCTCAAGACCTCTACATCCATCAGAACTACAGTGGCAGGAGATTTAAACCTCAACACAGATATTAATAGGATGTGCTGGAGGGACAAATTCTTCAACCAGAGAGTCCCTATGCTGTGGAACAACATCCTGGTACATGTGAGGCTGAGTACCTCACTGGCTTTGTTCAAGTGAGATCTTAATCAATGGATGGGAGATTGCAGGTATGCCCCAGGGATAACCTCAGTATCACTGCTTGTCAGAGGCACAGCAATATAATGGGCAAATTATCCGTCAGAGTGAAGGGGCGGCAGACTCCACGGAACTCTGGTCTAGGCTTATAAATGCCCTAGGGCAGATAGCCTAGTATGAACCTGTGAACCTGTGAACATAGGCCTGGGGCAGTTCCTGCTATTAGGACAGTGGTCTGCAGCAAGCTATATAGTAGTAGTCAGTTTTAGCCATTGGTGTTTGACCATGGCTAATGCATGTTGCTTCTTGTTGTGGTAACAACAGGGGTGTGGTTATCCATGCCATTTATTGGTAGTCACCCTCATTTTGTATCTTGTTCCATGTTTTTGCACATGTACATCACTGTATGAGGTGTGACCCTGGTAGTGTCAGGGTGCTGATGTGCGCTTTGACCCTGTTTTCTATTACAGCACTGATATGTGCATTCCCTATACTGTGTGCATTTACACTGCACACATCTTGCTGTTTATACCTTTGGCATTGGGTAGCATTACATCTAGGTTCCTATCCCTTGTGATAGCTATGAGGTGGGTTTGTGTTTATGATTGGTGAGGGTGGATGTTAGTCATGGTCCTCAGGTGTGCATATGATACATGGTGTTACATTACTTAACACATGGCATTCATGCCTCGGGTGGTGCTGCAGGGCTGCCTCTGTCGGATGCACATACTACACTCCCTGTACGTTTGGAAGCAGGTTGTGTCATGTTAGGCATCCCTGTTACTGTATGAGTGAGTCAGAGCGGGTATCAGTCCCAGTGTTCCTACTGACCAAGCATATGTGCTATCGTTGCCTCTTTGCCAAGGCCAGGGCATACTGGGCACGCCTCCTTCTGCCTACTGGGACAAGGTCAGGTTGTTCCTCCTCCAAGTCACCCCTGCCTGTGGTGGCCTTGGCAATGGTGGGGATGTTTGGCCCAGCCCTGTGCTGGTCCTGCTGCAGCTGTTTCCGCAGGATCATATTATGTAGCATAGCACATATCATGATCATTTGGGTACATGTAGTTGGTGTGTACTGCAAAGCTCCACCAGGCGTGTCCAGACACCGGAACCGTGACTTGAGCAGCCCAAACACACGCTCTATGATATTACGTGTTTGTGCGTGTGCCTCATTATGGCGTTCCTGTTCGGGTGTGTGTGCATTTCTGATGGGTGTCATCAGCCACGGCTCAAGTGCATAACCAGCATCCCCCACTAGGTGTCCGTGTGGGAAGTCCCCATTGGCAAATGATTGGTACAGCTGCGCCAGATGCCAGATGTGGGAATCGTGGTAGCTCCCAGGGCAGCCAGCACACACATTCATTATTATGCCCTGGGCATCACACACGACCTGGCAGTTGATGGAGGGGTATCCCTTGCGGTTAATGTAGACTCTACCCGCTCACCGGCTGGTGCCTTGATGCGTATGTGCGTGCAGTCTATTGCACCCAGCACCTCAGGGTATCCCGCTATTTGCTGGAAGAGACATATTGCTGGCCACAACCTCACGGTCATTAGGGACATATATATGATCACTGACATGTGGTGACATGGCATCCAGGAACTGGTGCAGTACCCTGAAGGCTGATGCCTGTGATATCCCCATCATATCGCCAGTTGGTCTCTGGAAGGTACCTGTTGCTAGTATTCTTAGGCCAACACATACCTTGGTTTCCACTGGGATGGGTTCCCCTCTGTTGGTTCTGTGTGTGAGGCGTGGCCTGCACAGCTCAACAATCTGCTGCAGGAGCTCTCTGTCCACTCTATAGCGCTCTACTATCTCCAGCTCATGTAACCCATGGTAGGTGACCCTGGGCCTGTATACTCTTCTCCTTCTCCTCACTCTGGGTTGTCTGTCAGCATCTGCATTATCACCACCCTCAGCAATTCGCCTATGTCTGATTATAACAGCTATGGCAGCCCCTAGCATTTCTGCTCTGAGTTCAGCTTTTTTCAGTTTTCAATTCTGATAGCTTAGTTTCTGGCAGTATCTCTTGTGAGAAACAGCCTGCACTGCTCTCTGTTGTGTTTTAAGTGCTGGGTTGGGTTTCTAGTCTGCCTGTGTAATTGCCTGCTTCCAATTGTTTCCACCAATTAACTCCAGCAGTATTCCCTGGCAGTTTCCCTGTATTTTGGTTGTTTCCTGCTTCCTCTCTGTTTCCTGAGGGGGAGCAATGTGCACACCAGCTTAAACATGCTCACAGTCACTTAAACCCGCGTACACATCCCTACACGGTGTTACACGTGCGCACACATCCTTACACGGTGTTAGCTAGGCTGATTCATGCTAAAATGCGCGCACACTGCCTTACACACGCAGCGCCAAGAAACCGTTGTAAACAGTTTGCAACACGCCCCACATGTAGAACCTGCCTTACACGCTGCAGCGCGCATGCACGTATATCAAGAAACTTAAAGTGTAGGGATAGCGTATGCCCTCAATTTCTTGACTTTCCTAGTGTTCTGTTGGGACACACCTCCCTCCCTGATGTCTGTCTGTCATCTCTTACCTTACATTGCCCTCCAATCTGGTACATTTCTTTCTATCCTTCCCCCATGATGTCACCTACCTCTTACTCTGTTCCTCCACCATCTCTAACTCTTACACTACTCAGAAAGTGCTCATTACCTATGTGGCAGTGTGATTCAGTATTGTAACCCTCATTTACATAGGATTGCCTAGTAATGCTTAGTTACATATCTTACACGGAGCTTCCCCTTGACAACCACTAAACGGAGGCCATATTGTTTTGCTCTGCAAGTCCCTCCATTGACATTTCATGTAATACATAAATCCCACAATTGTGGCCTTATAAGCTTCGGTTTTCAGTTTTAGGTAGCGCACCCGTTTGCTGGTGTGCGCTTCAGTTAAACACATAAATCCGTGAAAAAAAAGTTATATAACTTTTTTGCAACACTTTCATGCCAATGGCCACATATTTGGCCATTGGCATGCTTACTGTAACAAATGCACCCTTTATTTGGAGCTGACATAGCTCCGTTTTAATTTTGCAGAAATGTACTCAGTTGTCAGCTGAGTACATTTCTGCTAACACTTGCTACACGGACTGGTTTGGCTTGTGGATCGCTCACATACCTCATTTGCATATCTTGGAGCTGCAAATGAGGTATTGAGCATTTCCACGCCCACTCCGTGTAAGAGACGTGTTAGCTGTCTCTTACACGGAGATTTGGGCTGTTGCTGAATCAGGAGGCTTACACGGAGGCTTACACTACTCTTAAACTCCGTGTAAGCCTTCCTGAATCTGGCCCAGAGTCTTTATTTCTAACCAGATGGTAACAGAATTAATTAATTCTAAAATCATTTTGTGTCCTATATCAGATCATAATTCAATTGTCTTTGAGTTCATAATAAAAAGTACTTACAATGTTCAGATCAAAGGGATACCAGCATACTTAACTCAACTAAAAGACTATAAAGATTATATACTTTCATAAGTGCAACATTTTTTAGACATAAATAATACCCCTGAAGTCTCCATTGTTTATGTTTGGGATGCTTTAAAATCATATCTATATGGACAAAGTATCAGATGGTATAATAATAAAAGGAAATCTTGTGATAAGGAATTATTAGATATTCAAAGTAAATTAGACTCTTATAAGCATAATAATAAAGAAAATATTATGGACAAAAAAGTCATTGAAGAAATAAACAAACTAAATGAGAAATACAAAGAAATTTTAACTCATAAAGTTAAAATAACTTTAGAGAAATACAAGTTTTTGTCTTACTCAATAAGTCCCAAATACTTACATAGACTTAAAAATAAAACAAAAAGTTTGAATAAGCAAAATCATATCAAAGAAATTTTCTCTCTAAGGAAAAAGAAGAATGTTTCTAGTCTACCAGAAATATTAGATGAATTTAGAAATCACTTTCACAAAATTAATCATAATAACATTAACATGGAACCCAAAGATAAAATAAAGAAATTTATAACTACAAACATGAATAAAAAACTTAATAAACAACAAACTAAACTATTGGATAAAAATATTTCATATACAGAGGTTGTTACACAAATAAACAAGCGTAAATCAAACAAAGCACCAGGTAATGATGGTATTATACCAGAGATATATAAAATTCTTTCTAAAAGTACATACTCATAGGTTTTTATTTTGGCCCAAAATGAGTTAATAACTCCCCCATCTTGGCAATACACATTTATTTCGCCAATTTTAAAACCCAATAAAGATCCAACTAGATGCACTTCATATAGACCTATTTCATTACTTAATGTTGATTATAAAATGTTTATGAGTATTTTTGCTGATAGATTGAAGACAATCATCCCAGGCATTATAGATATAGATCAGACAGGCTTCATTGTAAATAGAAATACTTTTGATAATATAAGGAGAACTCTAACATTAATTGATTTTGCAAATAGGAGAAAGAATGATTTAACACTTATTAGTCTCGACATAAGTTCAGCATTTGATTCAGTAAGTTGGGACTACTTGTTTATCTTACTGAAGTGCACAAACTTTTCAGATGCATTTGTAAATCTAATTGAACATTTATATAAAAGAGCATTGGCTTACATTAAGATAGGAACATATGTCTCACAAAAAATACCCATTTTAAAAGGTACAAAACAAGGGTGTCCACTCTCTCCATTATTATTTACTTTAATAATGGAGCCTTGGGCTAATCTGATCAGAAACAGTACTGATATAGAAGGATTTGATATAGATGAAAATACAACATCTAAAATTCATCTTTTTGCAGATGATGTTCTAATTACAACAGCATGATCTAATTATTCTATGCAGTCCCTATTTGATAAAATGATGAATTTTAAAAATATTTCTGGTTTAATATTCAATGAAGAAAAAACTAAAATATTACCTATATATACAAGAAAAAAATGTCCTCATTAGTGATTTTAGTAAATATATACCCAATTCAGGTCAGATAACTTACTTAGGTATAATATTAACTAAGGATATCAAATCTATTATGCATAATAATTATAATACTTGTCTTCTTAATATACAAAATCTTTTCAATAGCTGGAATAATATGTTTTTTACTATGGAAGAGAGACTTACAATTATTAAAATAATAATGTTCCTTAAGATATTATACTTAATACAATCAATAATACTCCCACCTACAAAAATAATTATCAAGAAATTGAATACACTAATGTTAAATTTCTTATGGGCACCTAATAGACCTAGGATTGCATTAAAGAAACATACTAATAGCTGGTCTCAAGGGGGCATTTCTTTTCCAGACTTTAACTTATATGCTATCTCTTCTATTATAAAAGTTATTACTTTGTTAATAGATCAGTCATATGTTGCAAAATGGAAAGATTACTGGGAACTAATTAGTATTCACTTCATGAAAATCTCTTTAACACATAAAAATATGATTGTAAATAACTCCATGTTATGGTTACTAAAAGAATTTTGTACTTCACCTATTACACCAAAATACCCATTTTAAAGGTACAAAACAAGGGTGTCCACTCTCTCCATTATTATTTACTTTAATAATGGAGCCTTGGGCTAATCTGATCAGAAACAGTACTGATATAGAAGGATTTGATATAGATGAAAATACAACATCTAAAATTCATCTTTTTGCAGATGATGTTCTAATTACAACAGCATGATCTAATTATTCTATGCAGTCCCTATTTGATAAAATGATGAATTTTAAAAATATTTCTGGTTTAATATTCAATGAAGAAAAAACTAAAATATTACCTATATATACACGAAAAAATGTCCTCATTAGTGATTTTAGTAAATATATACCCAATTCAGGTCAGATAACTTACTTAGGTATAATATTAACTAAGGATATCAAATCTATTATGCATAATAATTATAATACTTGTCTTCTTAATATACAAAATCTTTTCAATAGCTGGAATAATATGTTTTTTACTATGGAAGAGAGACTTACAATTATTAAAATAATAATGTTCCTTAAGATATTATACTTAATACAATCAATAATACTCCCACCTACAAAAATAATTATCAAGAAATTGAATACACTAATGTTAAATTTCTTATGGGCACCTAATAGACCTAGGATTGCATTAAAGAAACATACTAATAGCTGGTCTCAAGGGGGCATTTCTTTTCCAGACTTTAACTTATATGCTATCTCTTCTATTATAAAAGTTATTACTTTGTTAATAGATCAGTCATATGTTGCAAAATGGAAAGATTACTGGGAACTAATTAGTATTCACTTCATGAAAATCTCTTTAACACATAAAAATATGATTGTAAATAACTCCATGTTATGGTTACTAAAAGAATTTTGTACTTCACCTATTACACCAAAATATATAGTTAGTTATCCATTAAACATTATTATTAGTTATCGTAATTTTATATTCATGCATCCTAAGTATAAGGAATGGAATTTTATGTATACACAAGGTATGCTTTTGTCATCCACTTCTGAAAGAACTCATTTAGTCACAGAAAATGATCTAAAGTACTGGTATCAGTTGCTATCTGATAATAAAGTTAAAAATTTAGACTTCTTAAAACAAGAATTTGATCTGAGAGAAACTTGTTAGTTAGAAGTTCAGACCTTTAGACAACATCTTATTAATAAAATTGATTTAATGTCTATAACAGTTAAAGAATCTATTCCAATACTGATTGATTACTTGATATTAAATTTACAACATAAAGTTTCTGATAAAGGTAAGCTTTCATACATACATAAAATTATCAGAGAAGAAACTTATTACAGTGTAGATACCTATTGGAATTATTTCACTTCCATTAATGGTGAATCACCAAATCAACAAGATAAACAATATATATTGGAATCTGCTTATAAAACTACTTCTTCCATTATTTGGAGACTTTTTACTTGGAATTTTTACATAGATCCTTTTATACACCTTTGACGATGAATAAAATAAATAATAAAGACAATCTATGTAAAAGATGTAATGTAGAAATTAATGCTGATTGGGCACATATGTTTTATGACTGTATAAAATTGAAAGAATATTGGAAGTCAATCAATGATTTTTTGCAGGCTCTTTTTACAGATAATTTCATTATTTCTAAATCTCTTATATTATTCAACACTCCTGTTCCTCAAAGTGTTAAAAAGGTTAAGCTTCCCTTGTTATGGTCTATTCTAGCAGTGGCTAGAAAAATAATAACCAGAAATTGGATTTCAGATACTCCTCCTTCGTTTAATGAATTTAAAAATGTTATGACTGTAGTGTGCCATATGGAAGTGATGACAATAGAATCAAGAACTACTAGAAAAACATCTTACTATATTATATGGGATACTTTACAAAATCTGTTAAAAAAATCTTAGCTTCAATAGCATGGTATTTTAGTTTAATTAATTGATTTGATTGTAGTGGATGTCTTTGTAAATACTTTGGTTATTTTATTGAATGTTATAACCATTTCTATTTTAATTACTTGTATTAAATTGTTATGATATTTATTTTGTATGTTAAAAACAATAAACTTGTTTTAAAAAAAAAAGAAAATGTATGTCAAAACAAACCCTGTTACTCTAGCAAATTTCTAGGTTTATAAAAGTAATATTTAATATCTGTCCCTAGTTATGGCCCTTTATCCCCCATTTTGTCATGCTTTGTCCAGATTTCTTGTGCTAAAAGGTTGAGAGGTATACAGATATAGCATGCAAAACTGTGGACATAGCACATCAATTCAAACAGTGGACAGTATTTCCACCTACCCTCTGTAATGCTGTTGCTCCCACACATATCAATAACGTCCTCCTCACAGGCCAGAAAAAGAGGCAAGGCCCACATGAAGCCCTTAATTGTAGCACTGTGTTGCCATACCATTGGCTAATGGAAAGGCAACACAGCTGTTCTGGATGCAATTAGCAAGTGGGAGACACAGACTGGTGCACGAGCCATCACCTGTTCATGAGCATTACCTTCAAAAGGCAAGCTGCTACCTATGCTAAACAGGTCTGATACTTTCTTCATGATGACAGACTGCGATTCATTAAAACACTACTTGTGGATTTCATATTACAAAGGAGTACATCACTATACCAGGTATGCCATGCAATTAAGCATGTAATGGAATGCAGATGGGGCGGGATGCAGTCATGGGAAATAGGATTTTAAACAGTAGGTCTCGACAACACTTCCTGGACTGACATGTTGGTGTTGGTCTGCTGTCCAGCACCTATGGCCATCCCTGATGGCTCTGTCTGCAGTGACGTAGATCACAGCTCTGGCACCGAGTCACCCCAACAAGGCTCAGCTCACATATGACTACTACTGAACTGTCTGTTGTACAATACTGACTGTGACACTGCCAGCCCAGTTAACTAGAATGTTGTAAATAATCATGTCATTTGTGGATATTAATATGATACACATGCTTGTCTTACAAATGTAAAGGACCTACATGTTATGTGGATATTAAACAACTCATGCAGAAGTGTGTGTTGAACTGCATCTTATGTACTGAGCTCATACCTCTTAACTGTCCAGAGTTTTGCAGACTGACCACATGTTTGCCTCATATATTAAGTCATGTACTCATACATTTGTGTTTTGTGTGGCAAATCCCTGGAAAGTCATTAAAGACTGAGGTCATAAAATAATAGCCCACATTTGAATGTCAGATGTCATATCCTTTAGAAAATTCATGCAAACGCAAAACCTGGTATCCCATCAACTGCCTAAGTGTGTAACAGCAATATTTATAAAGTGTCACTATTTTCTGGCCTTTGTTCCTCCTTTATTTCTGCCTTTGCCCAGATGTCTTGCTGTAAGAGGTTGACAGGTATGACTGAGCTTCAGGAGTGTAACCACAATGTACTCTACTGGCAAAGAACAGAAATGTATATAAAGTATTACCTGTGCAAATGTATGCATTAATAGTAGAAGTTGGAAGCCTTGAACATACAGACCTAAGTTGCAAAACCTCAAGTAAATAAGCTGAACTTGTTTTATGGATGTGTTATCTCCGTATCAGTGCAGCAAGCTGACATAAATGTCTACAGCTAGTGATTTTTGTATAGTCTTGAAACATAAATGTTAGTTGCTGTTAGCCTGGGAAGTGAATGCAGATGAAACACACTGATGTAATCTGACCTAACCCAGCATTAATGTTGATTATTACTTTCAGTCCTATCTCAGAGAAAAACCTTTGCATGTTGTATGTGTCTGTGTATCTGACAACATCCACCCATCTGCATTTGTCTTGCTAATACTAAGGAACTAGGGAAATGTAAAATAGTTTACATACAGATGAGAATATAGTATATCTATCTGATGTTTGTGTGGTCTGCAGTGCTCTGAGTATCAAGTATCTATATTTAATGTTGATTTGAAGCACTTTATTTAAGATTTGATCACTTCTATTTTGTATCTTATTCTAGCATTACATTTGCTTTGTTTTAAGTTTTCTGTTCTGTTGGAGATTTAAGAGTTCCTCATCCCACTCACCCAGTCCTTGTTGTGTTCTGAAATTTGGTGGCTTATGAGTTGCCCACCCCTACTATATATATATATATATATATATATATATATATATATATATATATATCTCCTTTCGGACACTCCTCCCAGTCCCATAATACCATCAGCTTATTCTACTGAGTAGAGAGAGATCATTTGAGAAGCCCCCCCCCCCCACCTTGGTTTCCCAAACTTAAATTATCATGTTTCATCCCTTCCCACTTAATGTAAAAAATAATTCTACTGTATTTGTGTTGCTTCCTACTTTATTAGTTTATTTTGCTTTAGCTGCCTGTTCTTAAAAGTACTCAATTGCACTTATTCTGCTGCTTTCATTACTGCTTGTTAGTAAGGGTTGGTTGGTCAGTTCCAGTGTCCCTATTTTCCCTTTGTTTTTATGGTATTTAAACCCAGCATCTGTGTGGGTCTGTGCTTGTTTGGCTGTTGTACACTGCCACTGTGCTGTTTTAACCCTTTGTGAGGTATCTCAGTTGCATTTATTTCTCCTTACCAGAACACCTTGTGTGAGTGAGGCCCTCACCTGCAGCTACTGTATTAATTTCATCCAGCCATACTCACATCTATAGGTACTCTCCTCAGTAAACACTCTACAGTGTCTGACCTCTGTTCCACAGATTCTGATAACCATGGAGGGACAATGTGAAACAGTGTAGCAACTGCCTTATGTACACAGACAACCCTCTGCTACTACCACCTAAGAACACAATATGTGAGAGATGCAATCACAATAAGAACATAGGATTCTTGCTGTCTCAGTCAAAAGCCAGTACGTGATTGACAGGCCATGATGCTTTGCCACAGATAGCCTTCATCTGTCTCCCCTGGGCTTTAGGCTTCTGGCAAAGACTCCTGCCTTCCCCATAGTGGCTTTTTTAGGCAAAGTCATGAGCACAATATTACCATCATGAATAATTCATATAAACAAAATTAAAGGTCCTGCTGCTAAACGCTAGGAGTTTTAGCATGAAACTGCACTCATTGCAAGCATTCCTTGCCCTGGAGGATGCTAACATTTGTGCAGTCACTGGAACCTGGTTCAAAGTTGTGGAGAGCACCCCAACCTTACCAGGTTACTCATCCTGCCATACTTTCAGACACCTAATGGAGGGCTACAAACCCAAAGGAGGTGGAGTTTCAATATTTATCAAAGACATACACATCTCTGGGATTGTCAAACAGTATGGTGCACAGGAGACACTGCAAGTGCAGTTAATTGTTGACAAAACAAATATTCAAATCATAGCTAGCTAAAGACTCTCAACCTTGACTCAGGACACCAACTCCACCTATCTGGATTTATTTCAATCCATCAAGATTCAACCCTCCAACCTGATCCTGGGTGACCTTAACTACCCAACCATAGAGTGCAAGATCTATTCTAGCCCAAAGATGAACAGTCAGAGATTACATTGGATCAGCTGTTTGACACCCCTAAGAGAGGTGAAAATATCCTATACCTGGTCCTATCCAAAATGAGTAGCCACTGTAGCACTCCTACAGTGTCATCCTCCTTGGTAAGATCTGACCATAAAGCGATCACTTTTGAAGTCACCAACTCCTCTGCCCCCTCCCCCCACCCCCGTCAGGGTCACATGAAAAACATGCCTGAAGCTGACTACAGTCTGCTCAGAGCAGGAATATGGAGGTGCACAGCCACCGTCCCTTCAGCTGGAACTAGCACTAATGTCCAGACCTACACCAGGAAAATATATGAGCACCTACATAACTGTATGGACTCAGCAATACCTGACAGGACCAAATCATCTTCCTCAAGGAAGAGTAAACCTGTCTGGTGGACAGCAGCAATAAACAAAGTGTATAATAGGAGGAGGAAATTGATGTCCAGGGTCAAGAAGGAGCAGTACCAAGTTTGAAGCAATCTCTCCTTTGTCTGAACAAGCAAATAAGGCCACTGGTGAAATCCTCTAAGGCTATCTTCAAGTCCAAATTGGCTACATCCACCAAGGACAATTACAAGACCTTCTTCACATATGTCTGCAATCTCAAAGGCAACACACAAACCCGCTCGAAACTGGTGGCCAATAACACCACATACACAAATACCATAGATATAGTCAACTTGCCGTTAGACAGGTTCAGTGAAAACTTTACCACCCTGTCTCCCAATCAGTACACCAGGACATCTTCAGCACCTGTCCCCCTCTTCTCATCACCATGGAGCAGGTCCTTAATGCCCTCTCAAAGGCAAAAAACAAAAGTCTCCATGGGACCTGATAACATCCAGGTCTGCATCCTACATAAACTCAGGCATGAGCTCTCAGCTTCATTAGACACCATCTTCAACCACAGCCTGAGCACTGGCTTTATACCAGCTGCATGGAGGACAGCCACTGTCATCCTTCTACACAAAGGTGGAGCAGCCACTGACCCAGGCAATTATAGGCCCATCAGCCTAACTAGCCTGATCTGCAAGGCCATGGAATGCGTTATCATGGACCTTATAAACAAGGACATTAGCAACCTCCAAATGCTGCACCTCACACAGTTTGGTTTTGTCAAAGAGAGATCATGCCTGTTAAATGTGGTTGACTTCTTCGAAACAGTCACCAAAGCCATGGATGAGGAGAAGACAGTGCACAGTGCCTACCTTGACCTAGCCAAAGTCTTTGACACTATTCCACACTCAGGCATAATACATAAACCCTCCCAGCTAGGTATCAGTCCATATGTTACCAGATGGGTAACTAACTGGCTCACTGATAAAACCCACTCAGTTAAAGTAGGGGAAGCCCTCTCTAGTAGTAGACCCATAATGAGCAGTGTACCCCAAGGATCAGTCTTGGGGCCTCTACTGTTTGGCATATACTTGTCTGAGGTGTGAGTCACAACTAGTGGTCTGTGGCTGACCAAGTTTGCAGATGACTGCAAGCTGGGAGCTGCCTTAAATTCCCCTAGTGTTGTGAACATCTTCCAAGAGGGCCTTACCCAAACTAATGACTGCTGCCAGAAGCATGGCCTCAAAATAAATGCCAAAAAATGCATCATTATCCCCTTTGAGGAAACTTCCATCCCCACTACTTACAACATTAATAACAATATACTAAGCATGCAATCAGTCGTGAGGGTCATGGGCACCCAGGTTGATAGCAACCTGACTTTTGACTACCATGTTGCCTCCATTGCACAGAAGGCTGTCTACATGGTCTATTTCATAAATCAGGGTATGTCATCTAGGAACAAGAAGGTTATAACATCCATGTACTCCGCCCTTATCAGACCCATTATCAAGTACAATGCCCCCTTTGGCATGCACTTTGCCATGCACATGCAGCAGTTGGAGAGACCACAGAGGTTCCTGATCAGGAAAATCCAGGGTTTCAAACACCTATCCTATACAGATAGGCTAAAATCCATGTCCCTCTACTCAGTCTCATACAGATTGCTCAGAGGTGACGTGTCTGGCATACAAGACCATATCTGACCCAGCCTTGATGGAGTTGCTGCATACCTATAAGACAATCTAAACTCACGCAACCCACACGCAAAGCCTTAACCTGGTCTGTGACATGAATAGAACTTGTTGGATGGATAGATTTGTGTCCCAATGACTCAGCCATCTGTGGAATAGACTCCCTCTCCATGTCATGGAAGAGTACCTCTCTAGCCCTCTTTAAGAGGAACCTAGATGACTGGATGGGAAACAAAACCTACACCCCTGGGATCCCACCTGTGTCACTGCTGGGCAGGGGAAACAGGTGCTGACTTTGAAGGAATATGGAAAAAAGTCTTGGCTAGGCCTATAAGAGCCTCCAAGTCAGTATCCTAGTATCATCCTATGAACATATGAACTTATTACCGTAGATGTTTGCTGTATTTATTTCATACTGTCCTGCAATGTTGTCTGAAATGATTCCCTGTGAGTCTGAACTCTGTAGTTACTGAACTGATACAGTATTTTCTTGCTCCTTTATTAGTTATTATTAAAAACTCAGCTCACCTATGCACATAAACTCATTTTCCAGCCTTCCTTCTGTCCCTCTCTCTCAAATACCGTCAAAATGCATAAAACTCACAGACTCCTAAGATCTAATAATCAAAACCTCATAGAAGTTTATAGACCACTACACCCTCCGGACAAAACCTCCTGTCCTTCTCACTAGCACACCTATGGAACACCCTTCCCCCCTTCATTCGTACTATTGCTAACCTGACATCCTTTAAAAAATCATTACACTCTCATTTAACATCCTCCTGGGAATGCTCCTGTGCACATCCCTCCTAACCTACTCTCCTCTCCCAACACTTTTCCTCTTTCCTTTCCTCAAATCCCAGCTAGCAACTTCATGCTTGCTTCTAACATACAACTCCTTGTTTGTTCCCTGCAACTTTTAGCAAAAAAAAAATTTTTTTGTTTTCATTTTTGACTAACTTATAATTGTAATTCTACAATGTTTTTTTTTTAATCCTCATGAAAACTATGTGTGTAACATAAGCTTTGTATAGTCTGTATGTAGAATAGAATCTTTGTATGATTTGTATGTGGAGCTTTTCTCCTCAGGACTCCATTGAAAATGGGTTCCTTAGGCCCAATGGACTATCCTGGTTAAACAACTGCAAATAAATAAATAAAATAAAATAAATAAATATAGATAAACAAAAGGCAGGAGTCAGAACTTGATGCGGCAGAGTTGAAGATGTTAATGGTCACACTGGGTGTGACCAGGATGGACAGGATTAGGAATAAGTATATTAGAGGGTCAGCCCAGGTTGGAAGGTTTGGAGACAAAGCCAGAGAGGCAAGATTACATTGGTTTGGACATGTGCTGAGGAGGAATGCAGAGTATATTGGGAAAAAGATGCTAAGGATGAAGCTGCCAGGTAACAAGAAAAGAGGAAGGCCTAAGATAAGGTTTATGGATGTGTTGAGAGAGGACATGCAGGTGGTTGGTGTGACAGAGCAAGATGCAGAGGACAGGAAGAAATGGAAACAGTTCATCTGCTGTGGCGACCCCTAATGGGAGCAGCCAAAAGAAGAAGAAGAATTAAATATAGGTAAACCTTGTAATTGTGTCTGGTCTGTATAGAACTTAGTAAGCTCTTAGAGTACTTGCATATGTATTCGGTGACACTGTATAGCCCACTCCAATAGTCTCAGTCTTGATCACACTTACCATTTGGCTAATAGGCACATCACACAGTAGGATTTGTCACCATTTGGTAAGGGCCTTACAGTAGCTGATAAAGAGCTGGATTGTGGCAGTCAGAACTACCTGTAAGTGTGGGCAAAAGGGGCCATAGATGGTAAACCTGTGCCAGCCTTTCCAAGGAGTGTGTGTGTGTGATGCATGAATCAAATCTCAAAATATGTGTGTCAGCTACTTGGGCAGGGACACAAATCAGTGGTTGGACAGAGAGGGTGATGGATGTTTTGGCTTGGGCACTCTGCTGAGATGTTAACCATATGGCTGTGTCAGTGGGGAGTCTTATTGGTGATCTGGAGAGACATGGAGAAACCAGCCCCAGACTGACTGTGATCTCTGTATGCTCTGAAAGATAATTGTACTTTACTATGTGTGTTCTTGTCATCCTCCCATTGTATACGTCCCTCACTGGTGGTAGTGGTGAGGATTGAGGCTCCTTGATTACTGAGCCAGTGCAGGGGCATCACACTGACAGTACATACTGGTGGATACAGCTGGCATATCACATCATGTACCATCCTTGAGCCCCTCTCCATCTGCCAATGTCATACAGGATTATTTCACAGATTGTCCAGATCTCCCTGACCATTCCTGACATACTCTGGCTAGGTCAGTGTATACTCCACACCTGTATCTGATTGCCTGATACCTATGGCTAGCATACCTGGTGTGCCCCTGCAGCAGGACAGCAGGTTTTAGATGCTAGTAGTGGGAGGCTGCTGGCTCAGGGTCAGCATCAGTGCATACATACTAAGCATCCAACATAAGGGAATGGATACAGTACCAGATATTCATGTACCATTACTGTGTCCTCAGGGGTCTGGCATGTCATAGACACATTCCCCAAACTCTGTGGACAACCATCACATATTGTGTAACTGGTGTGCACATTTGCCTGGCAGGGGGGGGGTCTACATCTATCTGGCACATGTACCCATTCTGCAAACATCTGGATACTGCAGATGTCAGACACCTATGAGGAGGTCACCCTACACCACATATGCATCGCTCTCTGTTATTGTGTACCCCAGATGTTCCTGGAACATTCACATGCACCTGTAGTAGCCCCCACCTATTTGTTGAATGTAGGCTGGATGACATGGTACTGTAATGTTACCCATAGGGGACACCCAGCAGTCGATGGCAGTGATGTATATGGACACATAACAACACAGTCTGTAACAGCAGTCAGGCCATTTCTGGTAGTCCTGGTACCATCCCGGGTTACTAGGCTAAGGGCCCTGAGCAGTCATATGGCTAGGCCACATGTTACCCCATGTGATGCAAGGCAGCAGTTGATGTCCCCATCAAACAGGGACACAGTTGGTATCCCAAGAGTATATGTGCTGTTAACCATCCATTTGACCAGGTTATGCCTGCAAAGGTTTAGGTAGCTACCCTGCCTGATGTAGACAGACTGCCCATTCCACCACAGGGTGACTGTGTGTGACACACATGTGAGCTGCCAACAAGGCCAGTCCAGGTCACTCACCAGGTTGAGGGTGTGTGTGTGTGTGTGTGTGTGTGTGTGTGTGTGTGTGTGTGTGTGTGTGTGTGTGTGTGTGTGTGTGTGTGCGTGTGTGCGTGTGTGTGTGTGTGTATGTGTGTGTGTGTGTGTGTGTGTGTGTGTGTGTGTGTGTGTGTGTGTGTGTGTGTGTGCACGTGCGCATGATTGTATGTGTGTGTGTGTGTGTGTGTGTGCACGAATGCATGTGTGTGTGTGTGTGTGTGTGTGTGTGTGTGTGTGTGTGTTTGTGTGCATGTTAACACAGTGGAGCATGACTTGCACTTCTGCAGCAGTCCCAGCAATGTGGAGTCCGTGACTGCCTTGCATGCCACAGTGAGGTCACTCCTGAAGGGTATGTATGACACCAGGTAGATAGTTAGCCTTATAGCCTATAGGTGTATGGTAGATGTTTGCTGGCCTGGTATTCCCTGGTGAGGAACCTCTGTTATGTCCCTAGCTGCTGCATGTGCTGTGTGATGTGAATGATGAATGGAGGATTATGCACATTAATGGTCCTCACTGGGGGGTACATGAAACATCAGGCTCAGGGGGGGCAATGCATGCTGTAATGCCAGTATGTTGACAATACCCACACATACTGCACTGACAGATGGTGGCACGGGTATGATGAGGGTGTTAGCGGTGAATAGTGCTAGCAAACGTGGATGTGCAAGGTCTGTACATAATGGTAGCCAATGTATGTGGTTCTGTGATGTGTTCCCCTGTTCATATCTTTCAGGTGGGATGTACCTCAGATGGAACCCACCCTTCTCAGACGCAGAGACTGCGGCAATCACCGATGTTCTCAGACTCCATCACTGGGTACTGTTGGGAAGGAGCTGGCAAAACCTGAAGGAATTCACTGCTCTGTGGGCAGAACTGGTAGTGACAATCAACAATGTAAGACACCAGGACAGGACCTACGAACAGGTCCAACACCATGCCACAGACCTGTTACACAATGCACAGCAAAGGACTGCAGCTGTGGCCAGGGATCATGCTGGCAAAGATGGAGGGCCTGCTACTCAAGCACCACTCACAGCCTTTCAGGAGTTCCTCGCAAACCTTGGTGCACCACCACCTCCCAGGAAACCATCACTACATATGTCATGGAGGTGGGTGGCACAGACTCAACAGCCAAGTAAGTAAGTAAGGCCCCAGTGTGAATCACGGCAATACTGTAGCATTCATTGTCGCAGCCTTTGTAACTGCATTTGAGGGTGGGGGTTTGTAATGCACAAAGTGCACACCTATTGTGAATTTCAGTAATTTGGATAGTATAACAGCTTGTACTGTACATGTTCATGATTGCACATATTATCCTGTACCAATGCCATATGTGTATGTGCTGACAATACCTCTTCCCCACAACTACATAGGTCATCTGGTGTGACAGGTGAACAGCAACCTGAAGCCAGTGAGTATGGAGCAGTGTTGTTGTGGCTCATCAATATCCTAGGCATGTTGAGGGCAGCCAGTTTTCCATGCACACAACTGTTACATTTAGCCATACTGCAATATGTGCATGTTCATGTACTGTGGGTTAACTGCCATGCATCACATTGGTCATCACAGGAGCCTATTCGGAGGAGCTGTAACATATTGGCACATACTGTTATATAGCTGTTGCCACTGTGCTATACATGGGTACATTAGTACTGTGTACACGGGTGCAATGTGTATTAAGTGAAGGTCCATCACATACTGACATGGGGAGAGGGTCAACACACCTTAAAATGGTATAAGCAACACCCACAGTGGATATGCTTCACACACAAACACATACAGTAGTATAGTTGGCCATATTGAAATTAAACCCCCTACCTACCTGCTTGTACATACTATAGTACTGCCTACTATCGCATGCGCCACTGAGCTTATATATCTAGAAAGTGTCTAACAGTGGCGCTAAGGTTGATGACATTATCAGGCCTTGTAAAGTAATGCAATGGGAGGGGGCACCAGGGTGGAACAGGCCTCAAAATGGTATAACCAACACACACAGTTGTCTGTGCTGAGATTAGAACCCCTAACTCTTTTTAGTTATTTGTACTATAGTGCTATATCATAATTGTATGCACCACAGAGCTTATAGGGCTGCAAAGTGTCCAAAGGTACTTCTAAGGTGAATGACATCAGCAGGCCTTGTAAGATAGGGCAATGGGAAGTGTATTGAGTGGGAAAGGCTTAAGTTCTTTAACCTAAAAAACACGTCCACACAAACAGTTGCCAGTGCTGGGATTAGAATCCCAATCTACCTAGATATATGTAATATAGTGCAACATATTTGTCATAGCACCAAAGAGCTTACAGGGGTCATGAGTATCCAAAGGTACTTGTATGGTGGATGACATCAGCAAGGCTTGTAAAGTAGGGCAGTTTTAAAGTTTACTGGGTGGAAAAGGCCTCAAAATACTTTAACATACAAACACACACATAGTTGTCATTGCTCTGATTAGAACCCCTGACAATCTAGATACATGTACTATAATACTACATATTAATTGCGTGCGCCACAGAGCTCAGCGGGTTGAAGAGTATCCAAAGGTCCTTCTAAGGTGGATGACATCAGCAAGCTTTGTAAAGTAGAGTGGTTTTGAAGTTTACTGTGTAGAAAAGGCCGTAAAATACTTTAATCTACAAACACACTTGGCAGTGCTGAGATTGGTACCCCTACCTATCTACTTATTTGCACTTAAATACTATGCATTTATAACGTGTGCCACAGAGCTTATAGGGCTAAAGAGTGCCCAAAAGTACTTGTAAGGTGGATGATATCAGCAAGGCTTATAAAGTAGGGCAGTTTTAAAGTCTACTTGGTGGAAAAGGCATCAAGATAATTTAACCTACAAACAAATACACACACACACACACACACACACACACACACACACACACACACACACACACACACACACACACACACACACACACAAACACACACAAGGCAGGTGAGATGAGATTACAACTCCTACCTGACTACTCTTACTCAATGGAAGTCACCTTCATACTGGCATGTGCCAGTGGTTGTTATCAGTGTGCAACTGCCTGCATGAGGACATCATTCTATACCTTTCAGAGTGTCTCTCTCTGTATGCCTCTATCTCTGTCTGTCTCTCTCTCTCTTTCTATCCATCTCTGTCTGTCTCTCCCTCTCCCTGTCTCTGCCTGTCTATAATTGATATATTTGTACATGTTACTTTTATACATGTATGCCTATCACACTGAACAGATGCAGATGTATCACATATATGCCACCTCCAGGTAGTTGCAGGTAATCCTGTCTGATGGAGTGATGAGACACAGTTAAGGTGTGCCTAGCTGTCTGCATGTGAATACATATCTGGACAATAGAGTTGTATAGTCAGATGTGGGTTTCTACATGGGCTGTAATTCTCAAAGTGTAAGAGCATGCCCAGTAAGACCTTCAATAGTAAGAGTTGGACTCCATTCCAGAAGTAGCTATAGTCCAGTCTAGGATTTTGTGTGTTAAAGTTGAATGGTTGATGAAGCTATATAAACAGTCCAGCACCTCAGTGATATACTGTGTGAGGAATCTCCTGGCTGTGTGCTATCCTTATTAACTGAGTCATATCCTGGTGTGGGTACAGAGTGCATTGGACTGAGCAGAGTTTTCCATAATATGTGTGGTATATTCTACATAGCACTGTGATTTCCTGGTATGTGAGTGGCAGATCAGTATAGAGTTATGTGAGGGCGCACTGACAGACATTTGTTTACTGACCCCATACACTGCAGGGAACTATGTTACAGCAGAAATTGTTCTAGTGTGCACATTCTATGCTTGTCTGGCCAGTGGTACCCAAAGCTGCCTTCTCAACCACTGAAAACTGGATGCATAAAAAACACCTCTCCCTTAATGCTAACAAATCCAAAATTCTCCTCTTCTCCCCTAGAAAATCTTACTCCTTCAATAAAGATACTTTCAAAGTCCTTAGCAACTCTAAATCCACTATTGAAGTTGTTCCCTCTGCAAAACTCCTCGGTGTTACAATTGACGAATTCCTAAAGTTCGACATACACATTCAACAAAACATTAAAAAAAAACATCAAAAACTAGGCATGCTATACAGGAATAATCACTTTCTCTCTCTCACCACAAGGCACACTCTGGCCACTACCTACCTTTTGCCCTCTTTACTTTATGGAGCCCCTCTCTTAACCAACTTGTCATACTCCAGCAGCTCCAAACTAGAAAGCTGCTATAACAAAATCTCTAAATTTGCGTCAAACTGTAAACACTCCACCCACCATTGCCTTTCCCTTCAATCCCTAAATTGGCTAGAACTACCAAACTACCTAACCTATCTGCAGCTCACAACAGCACACAAACTTATATTTCAGCCATCTAGCTGTCCTGCTCTAGCTAATATCCTTCCTCCCTACACCCCTAAGAGATCTCTCAGATCTGAACATCAAAATATGATTGATATCTACAAACCTAAAAGTCCTGCTGGCCAGCTTCTCCTCTCCTTCACTATCGGTAAGGCTTGGAACTCTCTCCCTTCCTCTCTAAGAACTATATCAAGCACTGAAAATTTCAAAACTCTGCTTTTCAAACATCTGTCCACTAAATGGAAATGCACCTGCTTTCACCCTACCTAAAACTATTCAAAAACTCTTAAATATCCTACCTAGAGTGCAAAAAGGTGAGGCTGCCCTTTAGTCCACCTCAACTAAAAACTATCCAAGTACATATTCATACCACATGGAGTGCTCCATTGCACTCAAAATGTCCCAAAGACTTATCTTCATTCTGCTTCATGTAAATATTGTAAATAGATTTCTTAACTCTCTTCTCTATGTGCTTATATAATTGCATTTTCTCAAACTACTCTATAAGAATTCCTTTACAAATGCATAACCTTCTAAGAATGTGCTCATGTGCTCAAATAATGCTTTGTCTTAAATTACCCCATAAGAACAGCTTATGATTGTATAACCTTTTAGAATAACCTTAGTGAAGTAGTATTTGACTTTGTTGCAATAATGAATGTTTCTATTGTACAAACTGATTACCTCAATGTATCATTCATATTTTATATTTCTGTATTTTATATTTGTACATCTGGAGCTTTTCTCCCTGGGCCTCCACTGAAAATGGGTCTCAGGGCCCAGTGGACTTCCCCAGTAATCAAACTGGAAATAAATAAATAAATAAATAAATAAATATGTGTCTCTTTGTCCTTCTGTAGAGCAGTCACGGCCTTTGTCCACAGTTGCTGCTGTTATATATTTGTAGTTATGGTGTGAGTGGAGTAGAAGTTGAAACATCACACACAGGGTTACAGACCTCATACCTCTCATGGACGTGTTTAGTGGTTGTGCATCATTGTGCCCCATAGATCTGCTGTGGTCCTCAGATGGTTTGTGTTGCACTGTTATTGTCAGGCTACAGGTTGGCTATAGCTGTCAGACTCTTACAGACAGACATCTGGACAGGCCCATATATAAGAGTCAGACACAGGCCCAGACATGGGAGCAGACTTTTAATATTGCTCTTCTAAACTTACACAGTTGGTGGAACAATTTTGTATTAGCTTGCAATTAATTTTACGGATGACATCTGCATCTCTACTATCTGTCATTGCTGTTGTCAGATCAACCTTTATTGGTTTGCCAACAGTTTATCAGACAAATGCAATGTTATGACAAGCAGAACAGATATATGAAGCATACACGTGGACATTCTGTGACACCCTATCATTCCACAGGTATGGATGTTGCCCACTTACTTATTGTCAGTACTGACACAGTGATGTGGCACCCTTTATATCCTGGCAGTTGACTTGTCAAAACCTGCTGTTGTAGTAGGCACTGTGTAGGTTACTCAGACCTCTGTGCTGTCCATATGTGTGGTGCCCTGTCCCTCCATTGTCCAGCTTTTCTGCAGTAACAAATATTAGATTCTGGCCAGTGTGTAGGACTACTACCTTTGGCATAGCTGACATGCAAAAGAGTTGCCATGGCCAGTCCTGAACCATGGACCCTAACAACTACAGTACTATATTTAGATCACTAAGCTACAACAGCCACCAGTAAGAGGCATCTACTTGCTGACACTATTAACTACAAACATACATGGCACATTGACCCCTGCATATTGCAGAAATGGAGCAAGTTATAAAGTGTATTGTGACAGCCCTGGCAATGTGTGGCCTGCTCCTATCACCTTACAGACATAGATGTTACTGCAGTTCTATATGAACACAGGTGTGTTGAGGGGAGGGGGGCATACCTCTCAAGTGTACACATCTTCACAGACTGTGCAGATGCTTAGCTCATAATTTGGGCCCATTTGTAATAATACTGTGGTTGTGTGGCAAATACTGGTGAATTCATTACAGACTTGAAGTTAAAAAGTAATGACAGGCATGTAAGTTCCAGACTTCTTGAGCTTCAGAGAATACCTGTTACTGCAACAGCTGTTCTTCTATCAACTTTCTATGTTTAGAAGTGAAATACTTACAACTTTTCCCTGTTGTATGTGTAGCCCACTGTCCCTCCATTGTCCAGCTTTCCTGCAGTAAAAAATATTGATTCTGGCCAGTGTGTATAACACCTTCCATTGGCATAGCTGACATGCAGAATAGCTGCCACAGTCAGTCTCAAACCATGAGCCATGATAACTACAGTATTATACTTAGACCACTAAGCCACAACAGCCACCAGTAAGTGGTGGTGACATTCTGACACTATTAACCACAAACATACATAGCACATTGGCTTCTGCATATTGCAGAAATGGAACAAGTTATCAGGTTGATTGTGACAGTGCTGGCAATGTGTGGCTTGATGCTGTCACCTTACAGACAAGATGTTACTGCAGTTCTATGTTAACACAGGTGTGCTGAGGGGAGGGGGGATATCTCTCAAGGGTACACATCTTCACAGACTGTCCAAATGTTTAGCTCATAATTTGGGCCCATTTGTCATAATATTATGATGGTCTGGCAAATAATGGTGAATACATTACAGACTGAAGTTAGAAAGTAATGACAGATGTGAGATTTAGATGTCTTGACCTTCAGAGAATTCATGCTATTGCAAAAGCCATTATTCTATCAACTTTTTATGTTTTGTAGGTGCAATATTTATGACTTGTCCCTGTTGTGTGTGTGCCCCCCTGTCCCTCCATTGTCTGGCTTTCCTACAGTAACAAATATTGCCTTCTGGACAGTGTGTACAACTCCTACCATAGGTGTATCTGACATGGCCAGTCTGGAACCACAGACCCTGTCAACCACAGTACTGTACTTATACCACTAAACCACAATAGCCAACAGTAAGTGTTGTCTACTTCCTGATAGTATTAACCATGCACAGACATAACACATTGACCTCTGCATATTGTTGGCATGGAACAAGATAGCAAGTTAATTGGGACAGCCATGGGAATGTGTGGTCAGCTGCTATTACCCTACAAACATAAATGTTACTGCATTTTTGTGGGAACACAGGTGTGTTAGGGGATGGGGGGCATACCTCTCATTTGTACAAATTACCACAGACTGTCCAGATGTTTGCTTCATATTTCGGTTCCATTTAGCACAGTATTGTGGTTGACTTGGAAAATGCTGGCATATCATTACAGATCAAAGTTAGAAAGTAATGACAGAACTGTGAGTTTCAGACTTCTTATCCTTCAAACACATAATGCAACAGCAAAACCTGTTGTAATATCACTGTCTAAGTTTGTCTGAGCAATATTTCATAACTGTCCCCATTTGTGGGCCTTTGCCACATATTTTTTATTTATGGCTTTGTACAGATCACTTGCTGTGAGAGGCTGAGAGATGTGTATGGGATTCCAACAATCACATCCATGTATGTGACCTATGACCCTGCAGTGTCTTAGTCCCCCACATATACTGCAGTGACGTTTGGCACCTTGGGGACTACTGCATATTCTAGGGCAGCCAGTATTTGGCGGACATTTCCTGTTGTACCACATAACTATCAGTGGTCTGCTGCTATCCTGGTATCCCACCCGATTCCCTTGCATACATGCAGCAATACTATGGATATGCCTCACAGTCTACTACTCCATTCATTTGTTGTTAAGAAGAGTGACTTACTTTGTGCCTGCAGCAGCTGGAAGGACAGTGCTTCAGGGCTGGCTCTGTGGGATGCATTCAGTACACAGCCTATACACGGTAAGGTACAGGTAGTGTGATATGTGTGGCATCCTTTTTACTGTGTATGCAAGTCAGAGTGAAGTATCAGTCCCTGGGACCCTAGGGTGTCAGTGTATGTGCTATACGTTGCATCTTTGCCAAGGCCAGAGCATACTGGGCATGCCTACTTCTTTCTACATGGACAGGCTGAGGGAGATCATCCCCCAAAGTCCCCCTGTGCCTGTGGTGACCTTGGCAATAGTGGGGGGCTGTACCCCCCTTCCCTGTGATGTTCCTGCCGCAGCTGTTTCCACAGGAACATATTCTGTAGCATGACAGATACTATGAACATGTGTGCAGATATATCTGGTCAGTACTGCAGGGCTCCACCAGACATGTCAAGGCAGCGAAGCCGTGACTTGAACATCCCAAACACATGCTCTACGATGTTCCTAGTTTGTGCATGTGCCTCATTATGGCATTCTTCAAAGTGTGTGTGTGTGTGCGCGCGTGTGTGTGTGTGTGTGTGTGTGTGTGTGTGTGTGTGTGTGTGTGTGTGTGTGTGTGTGTGTGTGTGTGTGTGTGTGTGTGTGTGTGTGTGTGTGTGCGTGTGTGTGTGTGCATTTATGATGGGTGTAATCATCCACAGTTCCAGTGCATAACCAGCATCACCCACTAGATGGCCGTACAGGAAGCCCCCTTGGCAAATGCCTGGTACAACTGTGAGGAGTGCCACATGTGCGAGTCTTGATAACTGCCAGGGCTGCCAGCACACATATTGATGATAATGCCCTGGGCATTGCACATGACCTGGCAGTTGATGGAGTGATATCTCTTGCGGTTGATGTAGATTCTACTCTCCTCACCGAGTGTTGCTTTGATGTGCACATGAGTGCAGTCTATCACACCCAGTACCCCTGCATAGTGTACTACATGGTGGAAGAGATGTATATTGGTGGCCTTCTCCTCAGGGGTGTGGGGGAAATAAATGTGCTCACTGGCATGTGTTAGCATGACATCCAGGAATTGGCAGAGTACCCTGGATGTGGATGCCTGTGAGATCCCCATGATGTCCCCAGAAGGTCTTTGGAAAGTACCTGTAGCTAGTATTCTTAATGCTACATATACCTTTGTTTCCACTGGGATAGGTTCCCCTCTGTTGGCTCTGGGTCTGAGGAGAGGCCAGCAGAGCTTGGTGAGTTGCTATAGCATGTCTCTGTCCACCCTGTAGCGCTCTATCCCTAGCACATATAGCCTCTGAAAGATTACCATGGGTCTGAACACTCTTCTCCTCCTCAGTCTGGGCCAGCTGTCAGCATCACCCTCGTCATCGCCCTCAGTCTGTATCACATAGAGATGTAGCAAAGTAGCAGCAGCTCCTATAATTTTGTCAGTTAAAATTCCCAAGTGCGCACTCCAATGGTGCTGAGTATGTGGGAAAAATCAGATTAAAGGGTGTATGCATACTTTATACTGGTGTGCTGCAGATGTAGCCTGTGTGATTGGCTAACTATGATATATTCTACATGCCAGTTACATTATTGAGGGGTTTGAATGGCCCACTGTGAGTGGCAGAGGCCTTATTAGTCATTTATAGTTGATTGCCTTTTGTCTGCTATTTCCTTTTTTTAATTTTTTTTCCAGTTTTCTCCAGTTTTAACCCATGGAGCTAGTTTAAACAATGTTGAGCAGAAAGGGCCATCCCCTATACACGAGCATGCTCAGCATTTCTCTCACCAGTTAAGCACAGCTAAGCAGCCTCAGACACACACCCCTGCTAAACTGAGTGCAGAGGCCATGGAGCTCCAATGTGCTTACACAAAGCATGACATACCCCCTTTTCATGTCAGCTGCTTCTTCTGCTACACCACCATGTTGTACCCCCTACATGGTTAGGTACCTGCAGACATGATGGCCCATTTTTCTATTCAGTAAACATAGCTAATTTGCATACACCTAATTCCGTATACCCTAGTTACAGCATTACACAAGAGCCCATGTCCTTAGCAACCACTATAACCTGCCATTGTATGAGTCTGCATGCTGGCCAGTATAATGGGGAAATTCACTTTACCTTTACTACTCCCCTTTTACTAATTTTATTTTATTCTTTGCAAGATCGCATGTTTGGGTGCAGCTGCACTCTACTTTAAATATGGCATATGTACCCAAAAAAACTTTTGATTTTCTACATTTTGCATCAGTTAAACATGCCAATGGTCATAGTTTTGGCAAGTGGCATGTGTAATGCACCTAATACATGCTTTACTTTTAGTTGTCACAGCCCCATTTTTTTACACTCCTGTACACGGTTACTGTCTGCATACATTTGTAATGAAGGCACAGCTGCTGCACAGATCTGAATCTGCTTCCTGGATTGGTACATCACCTCATTTGCATGTTTTTCACCAGCAAATGAGTTGATTTACATTCCACGATCGCATCTGTGGCAGCATAGTGCTGGGAGGCTCGTGCATGTCCCCAGCCTTGCTTCCTGGATCTCTCTGCCTCCGAACTCCCTGTTTGGGCTGCAGCACTATGCTTACATGGAGATTAGCTCTGTGTAAGTATTAATGAATTACCCCCTATATCTAGAGAACTACTATATCCTAGTTAACTTACTTAGAGAGCAAGCAAGGCAAATGTGTGGTGAATGGGTCTTCTGATCAGGTCCAAGACAGATTACAGAATACTCAATCTCTCAGAGAGTTCTAAAATTAATATCTGAAATATTACTGCTGGGATAGCTTGCAGAATGACATCACTTCTTCTCACCTGACTCTATCCCAGGTAAAACCCCCATTCATGCAGCTGGTAGCATTTAGAATCTACCTGTAAAAATACAAAGAGAGGGCTTTGCTTAGATCTAAGGCAGATCATGGAAGTCATAAAACAATAAACACTTCCAAGACAATACAAAAAATTCTAGTTCTAGACATTGTGTCTGTTACTGCACTGAAACTGAAAGGTAACATCCTTTTATTATGTGATCATAAAGTAATTTAATTTAAGCTATTTTTCTGAAGTCAACCTCTTGTTTTTCAGTTTCCCCTGTTAACATATATACATTTAAACAGTTACAATAGTGTATATACATTTCTGTTATTTACCAATAGGGTACACTATGGATATATCTTTAAGCTGGGTCTATATTATGTTGCTGAAACAGGAAAACAGTGAATGCCATTTCAGCGACACATAAACAGTGAAATACCACTAATGCGAATAGCCAGATCACCGATTTTTTTCCTAGGAAAAAAAATAATTTGGCCATTTCCATGAAAGTGTCCTTTACACCACTGTAGTGCGATCTTGGAGTTGGTATATTTAGTTAGGGAGGATGTGGGGGGCTCACCTTTGTAATGATTTAGATGGTGTGTCATGTCTGGTTGGTCTACCGATTTTATTCTCTAAGAAAACAAATCGGTGACCTGGACGTTCGCATTATTGGTATTTCGCTGTTTATGTGTCACTGAAATGGCATTCGCTGTTTTGCTACTTCAGCAACATAATATAGATGCCTGTAAGCTCAGTACTTTGTAAACCCTTTTCAACACATACTTCTGTACCAGCAGTTTGAAATACACATAACATACAGTTTTAAATAATTTGTAACACAAGCATATGAATCATGTTGATATTCACAAATGACATATAATTATTTACAAAATATAATTATTTACAAAATTCCAAATAGCTGGGCTGGCAATATTTTCTTTCGTGACATGTCCTTTTGGGCATTTTCTTTTATACTTACAGTTAACATTATTAGGCATTCAGAGGCATTAATACCACTCTGCAAAGCAGTGGTTAACTGGGTTATTGAGTGTAATTCAAGATTTTGCATATTTGCAGCTGCTATTACATAATAAGTAATCCACCTAGTGTTTCTGTTTTAAACATATGCAAGGTATGAAGATGCTAATTATTCCAATCATCTTGCCCTAACATATTATTTCACTGTGATTTTAAGTGGATCATTTAGAGCTATGAAAGAAGATAATAACAATGGTCTAGAATGGACTGAGCAAATTGCACAGTTCCAACAATACTCTGAAATCCAACCAGGGATGTCAGTATCTTAGGCATCATACCTACCACCTTTGTACTTTCTACTCAAACTTTGTCCTATGCAATAACACAGATAATGATACCATTCATTATCTTTAACTTGAAATTCACTCATAAGTAAGTCATCCTTCCTACCAATCAATAGAAACTATAAAGCAATAAATTACGTACTTATAAAAACAGACTTGGATACTGTTATCAAACAACAAAATAAAATTGCTGAGGATACTAGCCATCCATTTTATTAAATTATCAGCTTATAAATGTAAGAACACAAATTGTTAATACAAAAGTATACAGACACATTTAGCAAAAATATATTTGATGGAGTCACAAAATTATAAATAAGCGCAACAGAAAAGCGTACTACTTACTTTACAGATATTGCATTAGTCATAAAAGCATGTCTATTTATTAAATAAAGAACCAAAATTGTTTAATTTTCTTATCAATTCTTCCAGCTGTAACTGTAGACTCAGCTTGATATTAGAGGTTGAAAATAATAATAACTAATATTTAATTATATCAAAAAATTACAAGGGAAAAATATGAATGTAACATTACCAATGACCAATGAAGAGCTCACCCAGCAAATAAAAAAAAAAAATTGTTCAGACTCTAACATGAGTATAAACAAATACCAGAAAGTGGTACAAACACAAGAAGAGACAGTCCTTACATAACTATGAATATGATAACTGCTGCCACAAATAAAATTAAGATATTGGGTTCTGTAGGACCAGACAACATGCCTGGTGATGTTATATAAAGATAAAATGTAAATGAGCAATCATGTCAAAGAAAATGTTGTAACATATGAGCATATCCCTAATCTATGATGATAGGCTATAGTGGCACCAGTTCACAACAGGGAGAGGATGAGATTAGGCCAAAACAATTTTAGACCAAGCAACCTGCCTGGTATTCTATATAAATCCATAGAGAGAGTCAACATAACTTAGACAAAATGACACATTGGGCCTATTTTATTAGAATCATGATGGGTTTGTTAAGAGTTATTTGACTTTAGGGATCCTGTACACTGTTAGAAGAAGCAACACCAGCACTGGATAAAGGACTGAGAATTCATGGTTTCTACCTACAATTTACTTTAGCATTCACATAGAAGACCGACAAAATAAGAGTATTAAATATTAATTCATATGAAGTTTGAAAGGAAAATACTAACTAAGCAATGAGACACAAAAATGTCAGGGTAGAGGATTACATTGTTGTCTGAATGAAAGTCAAAAGTGGTGTCTCATAGGGCTCAGTCCTAAGTCCATTTCTTTTTAGACTATTTTCAGAAGTTAAGATAGGATATGGGATCCGGATAGCCAAATATCTTAATGACTGCAAATCAAATTGTATGACATAACTGATTTAATAAAAGATGCCAAAAATTCTCCAAAATGCTATATAAAATACTTTGTCTAGTGCAGTAATGATCTCGCTCAGTTTCAATAAATGTGACATTATGAGACTTAACATAAATGATATAAATGATGATTGCAAAATAAGGAATCAGATCCTAAAAAGTGCAGCAGCATTAAACATCCTGGGCAATGATCAATTACAATTTATACTCTGATCCTCATTTATGTGCCAAAATAAGGAAAGCATATGAATGCATCTCACCTAAGTCTAAAAGGCTTGACTATTCACTACAATAAGATTACTACATTATATGCTTCACTGAACTTAATTAGCATTGAAAATTATTGAATATATTTCAATGTTTTGTAGCCTTCTACCAATCCACCAGAAACAACTTGAAAACATTGATTCCTTACTAGAAAAATTGTAAAGCTTGAAAACTCAGTCTATTCCAGAAGAAGGCTTCAGAAATTTTCACTTTAATCTGTTTCTTACAGGTTACTGAGAAAAATAACTTCTGTCTGATATTTCATGCAGTGTCCCATCTAGTCCTGTTTGAAAGTCTATGCCTGTAATGTGCCACTGGACATGCTTACACTAGATATAGAAACAAAATACTACAAACTAAATATTAGTAATGGAAAAAATGACTGCTACATTACACAGTGCCTTCCAAGATTATCGAATAAGGTACTTATCATAATTAGAATAAGTAAGTCATTAACTTAATTCAGAAATAATGATGACATACAGATCAGTTGCAAGCAGATATTGATGAAGCAGAAAAATTACAATCACAGGATCACAAATGGGGTAGACATTTCTAGTATTTGTGACAGGGATCCTGAATCCTGGTTAGAAAACATACAGTTAAGTACAGATAGCAGTTCTACATCAGCTCAAGATCACATTTTAAAAAAAAGAGATGTGACACAAATCTGAAGTTCTGCTCCAAAAACATACAGTTCATAGGTTAATACTAGGCTAACTGCCATTGTGGGCATTTTAAGCCTATCAAATTAGCCCATGCGAGAATCAACAATTTGTGTCTGCAAGGTAAATACCTTAACGATTATGCCAACCTCCCCCATATTTTGGAGGAGGCTGACACGGCATGCAAAGAACAGAGGCACTCAGGAGTATAAGAAAATTGGTGGTTTTATTTATTAATTGTAGTTGATCTACAAGTGATTAAGGTGAAATTCCTCAATACATCAATATACTGAGAGTTACTCATTCTTAATCATGCAGTTACAAATTATATAACGTAATCAGATGTCAGCACAGTATATCACAGCTTGTACAAACTGTTTACCTTTGGCATTTTAACATGTACATTGGTTAGGTATCAAGTCTATTTTGTGACTGTCATAGAGGTTTATATTGCAGTACATTTATGTTTTTTTCACTTCTGTTTTTGATGACCCTCCTAACACCTGCTATGTCCCACTCCTCTTCCTGTGTCTCCTTGTAAGTACCAGGCTTCCCTCCCCAACCATCAAAGGGAGTGGATAAACAAAATATCAGGGTTGCCATTGTGTCCTGGTATGGGACCAGGATGATGGCAGGTGCAGGTATATTTTCCTTTACCTTCTTTTCCCCTCAAGCAGGGCATCCAGTCATGTTAAAGCTATTCAGGGGCATCAGATGTGATGCTAGCACACATCTGCATACAGTCCTGTTGTATTATTATTGTTCTATTACTTTCCTTGCGGTAGAAACTCTGGCTTCCACCAAATGTTGCAACCAAGCAGAGAGATTTCTTCTTCCCCCTCAAGAGATGGACAGCTAAGAAGAACTTCTCAGTCCTCCTCTATCCCTGCTGACTTTCCTGCACCAAATTTGATAACTGAATATTTTTCATGAGTATTACAGACAGATTTTCACCTACATTTGTGGGCTGGCTCAGTAACATTACCCAGTGATGCTAAAACTATCAACTGGTATGCAAATGCTAATCATTCTATGTTCTGTGTAAATAACAGGAATGTCTGGTGGCATACATTCAAGGTTAAAATGGTTACACTTTAGACATATCAGCATGTTTCTCTCTCACTCATAATTTATTTGTTTATTTATTGACATTTGTTTACCAAGAAAGTCAGTATGGGCTGTGCCCCTTTTCAGTGGAGACACAAGGAGAAAAACTCCATTGTACATATATATTAACATCAAGTACATATTTTCATCATTGTACAGACATATTAATATCAAGTACATAGTTACATCTTTTACAATAAAATCATACCGTTTTCTTTGTTTTCAATAATAATTTTTATAGTTTTCTTATATTCCATACAAAATTAAAACAATACAGAAAATTAAGAAAAAACTACCAACTAATGTAACTAACACTAACTCCATAACATATATACAATATTTACATAAATGCTTCCAAGTAACACATTGAATTATACACAAAGAGTATAAAAGAGGTTAAGATCAATTTGAGTAATGAAAAGTTGCTCTTACAGAGTCTCTTAAAAGTGTAGAAATTCTTGCTAAATTCAAATATAAGATGTTACGCTAATACAATATTAAATACTTGTTCCCATATTTTTGGATTGTTAATATTTTTAATATGTTGGTTCAAAAGTAGTTTGTGAGCTACTATATGCCTTATTGCTAATACTCTAAAATGATTCCATGATGTTTTAGATGGGTCTAACCAATTAGTAGCTATGTATAGCTTCATTAACAAGAAAATATTGATTAATACAATACATTGACATTTAGAAAGTTCTTTTGGGGGAATATGTAAAATCATGAATTCCCATGACAATGTTGAACTTTGGTAACCCATCTTCTGAAGTTGTATCTTAAGTGAGTTCCAAAGTTTGTATATGCATTTGCAACTCCAGAACATATGAAGAAGATCAGCCGATTGATCCTTGCAGTATGGAGAAACTGGTGAATTTTGGAATTAAATTTATTCAGGCTAAGGCGTGTGTAATACGCATTATTCCATATCATCAACTGGGTATACATCAGTTTTTGAAGAGAATAGATTTTATAGTCAAGTCGATTGCTTTTATCATATGACTGTCTTCTATCTCTGGCATTTTCTCTTTCCAATATTTTGGCACAAGAACTTTATCTTGGAATTTAAACTCCTTTATTAAATTATTTGCTGCTGTTATAAATTTAATATCTTGTTGGAGAGCTTGCCACAAATTCGAGCATTTAATTATATTCTCTTCTCTGGGTTTAAAATTTTTAAAGTAACTTATAGAAAGTTCCCTAATTTGTCTTACAATAACGAGATAATTTTTAGGTAAATTTAATTATTTTCTTATCTGATTAGCCGAGAGTTTAAGAAGTGTATAAATATCTATTAAAGTTAAATTGATTATTAAGGGGAATTCTTTAAGATCAATTAATTTATTATTTAATTTCAGGTTAGGGTTTCTATGAAAGGGTTGATAAGCCATCATATATTGAGCAAGATCTAATGATTGAAATAAGGTTTGTAGGGACGTTACATATAGTTTAATATGATCCATTAACCCATATAGTTTCAAAGTTTCTTTAACTAAAAAGGGTATGGCTTTAGGATTAATATTCAAATGTAAAATATATTTATAATTCAGAACTACCCAGGTAGGAATCCATTCAGTGCTAGTTATATTATAATTAGAGATTCTTAGAAGCCTGTTTGAATTTACTATAAAATAGTAAGTTTCAAAATTTGGTAACTCCAATCCACCTCTATGTTTTGGAGTCATTAATTTTCCATATGAGATCCTTGTTTTCTTCGGCTCCAAATAAATGTAGCTAATTCTTTGTGAATTTGTTTAAAAAATGTTTTTGAAATTACTACCTGAGCAGATCTGAAAATATATAATAATAGTGGTAATATATTCATTTTGATAACTGATACCTTTGATAATACTGGTAGTCGTAGATTCTTCCATCTCCCCAAATCAGATATTATTTGATCCCAAACTGTTTTAATATTGGTAACATAAAAATCCTTATCATCCGTAGCGAAGCCAATACCCAAGTATTTAATATTATCTTTACACATTATTTGTCCCACCAGAGGCAACAGTGAAAAGGGTTTGGGAGTTCTCAATGGGAAAATACTATTTTTTTTTAGATTAATTTTATAATTGGAAACTTCTGAAAAATTCTCTATCGCTTTTAGTAACTTTTTAGTGTCTGAAACTGGAGTTGTACAATAAATATTCAGGTCGTCTGCGAATGCTGCCATTGATATTTTTGTTCCGTAAACTAGTGGGGCATTGTGGTATATATTCGGTTTAATGTATAGGAATAATGGTTCGATGTATATATTAAATAATAAAGGCGACAGAGGACAACCCTGAAGTGTTCCATTTTTTATTGGTATTCTTTCAGAGAAATTTCTATTTATATACAACGTGGTGTAAGGATTACTATATAGAATTTTTAAGACTTCAACAAACTCATGAGATATATTAAAATATGGTAAAATTTCAAACAAAAAGTCTATATCAACCCTGTCAAAAGCTTTCTGTGCATCAACTATAAGTGCATACATGTTAAGGTTCTTCTGTTTAGCATAAGCTATTAAAGTATGTAATATAAGTGTATTATCACTAGTTTGTCTATTTGCCATAAAACCAGCCTGTTCCCTAGGTACGATATGATGCATAACTTTTTTTAATCTATTAGCTATAATAGAGGTTAACATTTTCATATCTACATTTATTAATGAAATTGGTCTATAATTGTCAGGGTTTTGAGAATCAGAATTAGGTTTAGGTATAAAAATATTTTTTGAAGCATTGAGATGGAGATCATTAATTTTTTTCTTCATTATATAATTAAATACACGTGAGAGTATTTTGCCAAAGATATTGTCAAATTTCTTATAGAATTCCACCGTCATACCTTCAGGACCTGGTGACTTATGCAATTTCATATATTGAATTGTATATATCACTTCTTCTTCAGATATCGGTTTAATCAAATCTCTTTGAATACTGTCCTCTATTCTCGGAAATTTAATATTTTGTAAAAATTCCTTGCTAGTTCTATAGGGGGATAAATCACTGTGCTCACCATATATACTAGTATATATCTGCTCAAAAACATTTATGATATCTTCAGTTTTAAAATAAGTTGTATTTCTAAAATGTATTTCCAAAATTTGTACTGCTGTTCTCGACTGATTAATTATCCTAGCTAATGCCCTTGATGGTGTTTGCACATGATTGGCATACCTCACTAACATCCTATGTTCCTGAAATGTCAAGCTGCTATTTTGTATTAAGAAGAGATCTTTTTGACATTTAAGTAATTCCACCTCTGTTTGAGTGTTAAAATTTTGAATCAATTCTTGATCAAGTGTCTTAATTTTAGCTTCCAATTTTTGAATATCTCTATTTTGTATTTTTTTATAGTATGAAGCTTTTTGCAAAAAGATCCCTCTTATTTGTGCTTTAACTGTCGCCCAATCAATGTCAGGTACACCTTGTTGTTTCATTAATCTATCTAATAACTCTTTAAGATGACCTATAATTTCATGCAGTATTTCCTCCTTATTCAACAAATTTGGGTTAAGAGACCAGTTAAAACCTCTTTGCCGCTGGGCCTCCATTGGATATTTAGCAAAACTTAATGACATTTTTGAATGATCTGACAAGTAACATGCATGTGTAACAACTAAGGGTCCCAGGTTAACCATTATTCTTGAAATCAAAAATAAATCTATTCTGGCCCACATTTTATGACACGTGGAATAAAAGGTATAATTATTTATACTATTACCAGTATTTAAATACTGAGTAGGATCATATAGTTGGAAAGTCTTCCTTAACATTACTTAATACTGATACCACTTGTTTATTAAATGCTCTTTGTGGACAAGATCTATCCAACTTCGGATTCTGATAAGAATTCCAGTCTCCTTCAATAATTATATAATATTTATCATATTGCGTCAAAATTGGATATAACGATGTTATGAATAGATGCTGGTCATTACAGGGTGCATAAACATTTAACAATAAAATAGGTTTATCAAACTGGGTAGCTAAAAGAACAACATAACACCATCTTCCATCTTTATCTGCCTTAGAGTCTAAAATATTTCCCTTATAATTATTTTTAATAATTATAGCTACCCCAGCACTGTTAGTTTTACCTTCTGAGGCTATTACTTCCCTAATCCATTTTCTTTTTTGGATATCAACCCATTGATCATTAGTTAAATGCATTTCTTGAAGTAATATAAACATTGCCTTAGCCTGCAACAATAAGTGTAAAATTAACTTCCTCTTCTTTAAGCTCTGGAGTCCTATAACGTTCCATGAGTCCACCTCCCACATTCAAATAGTTGTTATAAAGTAAAAGCTTAAAAGGGAAAACAAAAAGGAAAGGTAAAATAGCTTGAAAAACATACATAATTTGGAAGCATTCTTGACATCCCATCCTATACCAGTGCCTATCCACTCTAACCCTGGACCAGGACATACATAGGTCTTGCATAACATAGAAGACTGAAAGGGTCAAAGAAACACAGAAACAAAAAAATCTTAATTTATAAAACCTTAAACACATCCTATAGTAAAGACCTATATTAACTAACCTAACTATTACAAAGTCTATTCTAAACATTCCCTAACAAACGCTACTGTAGTCTACATCTTGGATTAGTTGTTATTGAAAAAAGAAATCATATTAAAGATATAAATTACTGTAACAAAACTTTAGTAATTATGATTAGCACGCTATATATACATACTAAACCTCACCTATATACTCATAAAATAACATTTGAAAAAATACAAGTTTAACAAATGGACAAGTTTTCCTTCTATTATAGAAAAAAGCTAAGTTATAACCACATATAAAAATGCACATACCTTTAAATAAACATTTTCCTTATTTATATATTATAAACTATTGCTATTTTCTACTCATATAAACTAATATGTAAATAATGTAATATATAGCTATCACCCCTGAGTAAAAGTATAAAGGTTAAATTATATATTATAAAGTTGCAAAATGTACTAAAACCTCTGTATTTAACAGTACTGCATACAGCCTTTTAATCTACCATATATGACAGGGTTTATATTAGTAACTAACTAACCAGTGTTTAAAAATGTCCCTATGTACTTAAATTAACAAAACAGGACATTACTTGATGTTACAATGTCCTTACAAGGTTAAAAAACAGTCCTGTCTGGTTTCTAAGTCTAGAAATCATGCAGAATACTCGTGATGGGGGACCGCTATTACAGATGGACTTCCAGAAGTGCCACATCGAAATCTGCCCCCTTGACAGTCCTAAAGGCATTTCCTGTCTTCTCATCAACGCAGACAGCTCATGGAAGCCATAAAACTTTGGAAAACGATCACAGGCAGCTGAAAACAGCAATCCTATTAATCCAGAAGAGGCCTAAAGCATTTCAAAAGAAGACAAAGGATTACCCAGACCTCGAGCCACACTAATCAGCAAATCCGACCTCAGGCAGCCTGATAGTCCCAATGGAAATGCAGTTCAAGTCTCAGAAGCAGGTACACATTTAAAAACCTTCAGAAAAGTAATTTTTGCTTCATTTTTTGCAGAAACAGAATATTTAATCCCATCTACTGTGAATGTTAATGAATTAGGATATTTCATTTGAAATTTAACCTGTTTATCAATGAGAAATCTGCAGTAAGGAGATAAGGACTGTCTTGCTTGTCTGATTTGCACAGGTAAATCTTGACCCAGAGAGATTTTGTTGTTTTTCCACATGATACTTCCACCACTTTTTTTAACAGTTACCAGTATTCTGTTAACATCCTGGTAGTTGAGTATTTTAACACATACAGGTCTTGGAGTATTAGAAGCTTGTTGTTCTCTCAAAGCTCTGTGTGCCCTTTCAATAATGATTTGCTTTACCATGTCAGAGTCATTTAAAATCACTGTAAATATTTGTGTTATAGATGGGATTAAGTCATTATATTGCACCGATTCTGGAATTCCTCTAATAATGATGTTATTTCTCCTGGATCTTGCTTCTAAGTCAGTGATTTTGCTTTGAATAGCCTGAATATCCAAATCATGTATACTTGTTTTCTTTGCTAGTAGATTTAGTTTGTCTTCATTTTCAGAAATCCGAGCTTCAGATTTTTCCATTCTTTCAAGTAGTTGGTTGCAAGAGTTTCCAAATGTTTGTATTTGGCTAGTTAATTCTTTCTGAGCCTCTTGAATGGGTAATAAGGCAGTTTTGATGTCTTCCATATTTAGTGCTTGATATAATTTAGTTTTAGTCTTTGGCTTTTGTTGTTCATGTAGTTTAGTAACTTTTTGCCTTTTAGAGATCACATCTTTTTCCGGTGACCGTAGTTCTGAAAGTTTTGTTTTGGTAGTGGTTGTGTCCATATTTTTTTCCTCTTTCGACATCTTTGTCCAGTACAGAAGTATAACGTATATAGAGCACATGGTACCTTTGTTGGATTTCCTTGTCAGAGCCAGCTAATCTATTATAATCCTGTTGAATAATGTATTATTTTTCAGATTTTCTTCTTCCTACAAGGTAGTTAGATGAAGTTGTAGTTGTTTTATCAAAGATTTAGTGTTAAAAAGTTCCTAGTATCAATTTAAAGTTTAGATTTCCGCAGGGTATATACAGAGATGTAGTTCAGCAGTGTTCACAGAATGGCAGCCATCTTTGAATCTCAAAAATCATACTGTTTTCATTGTCAGACAGTTGCATAAGTTGTATGCTAATGTGGAGGTTGTATGTTTGTTTTCTGCAGACATTACTACATTAAGATGTATACAATACAATTCCAGCAGTATATGTATTATATCAGATTTTCCATTAAGCACTGATACCAAGCAGACTTGTTAAAGGTCTAAGACCTGAGCAGGTAAGGGAAACAAATGCCACAGCATTAGTAAAGATATAGAAAAGTTAGAAGGTAGCTGTAGAAGATAAGATAAAGGAGGAGGGTAAAACAGTAAGAGGAATGACAATAAGTTCTGTGAAGCAGGGAGGTTAAATCTCAGAATGTGGCAGTATTCTTACTGCCATACTGGTGCCGAATTAAGCAGGGTTGATACAGCTGCAGAGTCATTTGTCCATCAGGTGCTACTCCAGCTAGTGTTTAAAGTCATTCAAGTTGCAGACAGTAGTGGAAGGAATATTATTCCAGCAGCAGGCAATGCGGTGTGAATATAGGAAGTGTTGCACTTTGTTGTTGAGTTTTGTAATGGGGATTAAGGATTTATCAGTGGAATGTAGAGGTCAGTTTACTATCAATAAGCTGAATGCTGGTCTGGCGAATGCGGGAAGCTGAACAGCAGGTAGTCGACTCCCAAGTTGATGAACATTAGGAGATCAAGAGTACATATCAGTAAATGCAAGTGTGCATTCACTGATATGCACTCAATGTCATGAGTAGAGTTGTGGAACAGTGCGGAAAGGGAAATGTATCCCTTTCCTCACTGTAGTGTGATCTGGGAGTTAGAATATTTAATTTGCAGGGGGTGTGGGGGGCGTATTTCTCCACAGGGGGTTGCATGGGGGCTTGCCCCCCTGCTAAAACATGAGTGACAGTGTAGGTGTTTAACTTACATTTGCATCTACACTGCCATCATGGTCAAATATCGACATAAATGTCAAATCTGTTGATCGCATTCAACAGATTCGACATTTTATCCTACTTAGTATGCCAGTAGTCTGATGTCATTTTTGCAGTATCAAACATTCAGTGTTCTGAACTTCGATATGTTGATAGTAAACCCTAGAGGTCTCACTGGAGCATAGGGATCAATGATGGATTTAAGGGAAGGTAATTTTTCAGGGTTGTGTAGTAGTCTGAAAACTGTAACAAGCTAAAAATCTAGACATCTAATTAGCATAATATTTGAATACCAAATAGTTCATAACTCTTCCTGATTCCAATATTAATGTGGGATACTACCTCATAACATTTCCTGCTTCTAGTAGGATTGTGGGATACTACTCAGAAATACATTTAAAACAAACAGTGACAAAAAATGATGGAAAAATATAAGCACATTACCAAAGAAAGTGCAAAAAAAAAACTGCACACATTAATGGACTGTACTGAAAAATTCTTCCACACAAGGTCATTATTTTTGCTTCAGAAAAGGGAGGCGTAAGATGTGTGTCCTCTTTAATTAAGTTATTATTGCCATTAGTATGTTGATCACGTAGTGTGGTTTCATGTGTAGCAGACAACTTCAAAAATTATATGTAATGATGATGGAAGATTCAGAAAATGATGTGAAGGAGTAAAGCAAGCCTGAAAATAGGGACATTATGTGCAGAGGAAAATCAGGCCCAAAAGTAGGAATGTTCCTCCAAAACCTGGACAGCTTGGATCTATATTGCTGGCTGGCTATGAATTTAATATTGTACTAGTTTGGCTGATAGTGTAGAGCTAAGATTGGTAAATATAGGAGAGGCATATAATAATGTGGAAAGCAGAAAAGTTGTAGCAATTTTGTGCCAAACTGTGTCAGTGAGGTAAGGTTTTACTCTAAAGAAACAGCATAGCTTTTGGTCTGTCTTTTTTATAGCTTGTTGAAGATGAGGGTTAAATTTCATATGAATTTCTATAGCCACGCATTGTAATTTTGGTGTAGGATTCCACTTCTATTTTGGTCTTACTAGATGGCAGGATATTAAACTATTGTTTTTTGTGGGGAAAGAGAGTTGGGAGTGAACAGTAATATATATAGAGGTGGAGTTATGAGTCATCCATTCAAACTTCTATAGAGAATAAGATCTGGGTGAGTTTTTGAGTGTTGGTAATAACTTTGCAGTAGTAATTAGAATAGATTTGTCTGTGTACTGTACTACAGTGGCCTCATTTAGTGGGCATTAATAAACAGGTCAAGCAGGTGAGGTCATAGAATGGAGCCTTGTGAGACTAAAATGGATACAAGAAGTAAGTAAGGAAGGAAGGTGAAGAGCTAACTAAGAAAGTAGTTAAGTGTGGAGGTTGATATGGTAAAACAGGAGAATTTTTGGGTGACAGAATTTGTTGGTTGACTATGTCAAACACTTTTGATAGATCCAAAAACAGTGCTGAAGTTAATTGGCCTGAATTTCTGTTGCAATTTATCATGTCTGTGAAACTTAATAAGGCAGTGATTACACTATGATTGGGCCTGAAGCCATGCTATGTCAGAGAGAGAGAGAGAGAGAGAGAGAGAGAAGGTTGTTTGTAGTAATATAGGTGGTAAGCTGGGAGTGAATACATATTTCCAAGAGTTTAGGTAAGGTACAGAAAATGGCAATTGGTCTACAGTGCGTGTGCTCTATTTAAGTGTAACTTGAACCATTGGGTGAAAAAATCGAAAATTCACTCCTGGACTGGCACTTGCCTCTCTGATGGACTGAAGCAGTCAGTAAATCATGTCATTACCAGCAATCACACTCCTTATAAATGTCTAAAATATATAATTTGTGAGACACATTTGGACTGCACAGCTAGGCATATAAAGGCCCTGGTGGTCGTTAACCTAGTATAAACCTATGAATCTATGATCTGCCTTTGTGGAGGAGTATGATATAGGATTTTTTTCCAAAATACAATGAGATATTTTTCCTGGATAGAGCAGTCAATCATAATAAAGATAACATGTGCAAAAATGGGAAAATGGGGTTGTGACTGGATGGATAGTTGGATGGATGGATAGCTACAAGAGTATCTACAGCTATTTTAAGCTATTCAGATAGAAGATGAATAGGGACAGTACTTGTTATCTTAAGCTTGTTTAGGTATTTTTAATTGCTGCTATGGGCACTGAACTGAGTGTAAAGGTATGTTGTTGATTCATTAACTGGGATGGAATAACAGGACTGATGGTAGTTTTTTGTATTAAGGATGCAATTGCGTTAATGAAATGTGAATTGAAATGGGAAGCAATACTTGCCCAGTCATTTGTAGGGAAAGTTCTAGGTTGGGTTGATTTTCGAGGGCTGAGTATTGTATTAATGGATTTCCAGAAAGTTTCTGGATCATTTGTTGGTGAGTTCTGAATATTGCTATAATAGAATTTTTTTTGTCCTGATTTTATGCATTGCTTACTGTGATGTTGCAGGGATGACAGAGAATTTGTAACCAGGACTTCCAAGTCTTATCTTTGAGTTTCATAAGATGTATTTTTTTTTTTGCTATCCAGGGGTCTGGATTGCTTGTTACCCTTGTGCCTGGTCCGCTAGGTTCTTTAGGAATATTGGGATGAATTTATCTACAGCTTCATCAAGTGGAAGATTTTTAGGTACAATCCATTTGATCTGCTGGAGGCTAGAAGAAAAGAATCTTTATTGAAGTTACTGAGATTCCTGACTGCATTATACTGATGGGTTTTAAGGGCCTGTTTGGGTAGTCTGATTATATAGCGTAATCGATGGTCACTTAAGGTATCAGGTAAGGTGTTGCATGTGGCAGTATTGCTAGGTGTGGATGTTAGAATCTGGCCTAGAATGGATTCTCTACATGTAGGTTTCTTAGTTCTAGTTGAGGTGCTGATCAATTGAGAGAAGCCATAAAGATGGACTGCATTTGTGGAGTTAACAGATGCTGTTTTTACCAGTCCATAGTGATATCCCCTATCATGATGGTTTCTAGGTATATGTTGGCAGAGACCCAGGAGAGGATATCTTCCAGTATGGGTATGGTGTTACTCGCTGGTATATATATATAGAGTTATGATGGCCAAGGTTTTGCGATTATTGAATTTGTGAAGAGAGCTAAGAAGTTCAATATTGCTGAAGGTGGGGATGTTGTTATACTAAGGGTAAAGATCAAGGACATTTCTGTAAAGTACAGCAACTCCACCTGCCTTTTCTTACTTCTGTCTAGTCTAAGTATATTATGTATTGGTAGCAGGATTTCTGTATCTTCAGTGTAATGCCATCAGCATGGTGCTATACTAGGACAATACAATAGCCTTGATAGCTTGTCTTCCCACTCCCATACAATGTGTATGGAATACATGGGGGTCTTGTGTATGATATTTGAAACATCTTGTGCTCCTTAGTTAGAGAATAAATGTTGTGATGAATGGCAAACCTAAAAAGCACTCATTACCAACTAAATTCTCAAAACCTACAGTGTACGATATTTTCCATCAGACAAACCAGACATCTCACATTCATTTTATTCATTTTTTGTTCAGTTTTATTTAGTATTTTAAATGTATGTTAATGAGATTTTATAATTTTGCAGTTCTCTATTGACTAGGGTTTATTCACATATTTTTATCAATACTTTCTCATGGTTGGATTTCTGGAGTAATCCTGAGTAAATTTTTTATCTTTTTATGGCTTTTGCATAGCTGTTGTTAGTGTGAGTTAATCTCTTTGATACCTGACTTTAGTTATGTCTTTTAGTTAACTTTTATGTATTTAGTATATTTTATTTATACTGGCTCTGATTTGCTAGTAATGCACTTTCTATAACTGATAGATGTGGTTCTTTTTTATTTTACTTCTTTTCTGTTTTTTTTTTTCTTTTTCTATTTCAAAAGTATTAGATTTCACTAGGGGTTGTTTTAGGAAATTGGGGATGTTTTAGGGTGTATATGGTGTGTGAAATTGTGTTTTTATTTTTAACATGAACAGAGCTAAGTTATATTGATTGATGTATGTAGCCAGTGATAAATGCTCATAATGATGAGATTAAAATGTACGTCTCATTTTTATCTGGAATATATAGGTTCATTGGTAAATACTAGGATAGCTTCCCTTGAGGGCCATTTTAAGATTAGACAATTTCCCCTAAAAGGTGAGGATCAAACCCTGTACCTTGAGATTGTGTGGTAGATACTGTAACCATTATGCCAACAACCAAACCAAAAGAAAAAAATAGCTAATTTTCCTCAAAGGTGAGGTTCTAGCCCTGTACTTTGAGTTTCGGAAGCAGACATTTTAATCATTATGCCAAACCTCTAACACCCTCCTCCTCTTCTCATAATATGTAATAATAAGGACAATTATTTACAACATGGTACACATATTACACAGTTGGAAGCCGATGTGGCAAGTGAGTAATTTACTGTTGATAGTGTACCACTCTCAAGCCAAAGCACATATAATTCATTAATATCTAGATTCTTTTCACTTTGGAATTATAGCATTATACCCACTATGGAGAGGTAGGCTAGTCTTTCTGTAATTTGCAGAACTCAGTTCACATCACCACCCACTTGTTCTGATGACACTGCTTACAAAATGTGGAAATTCTTACAAAACATCTTACATCCCTAACAGTCATCAAATTTCAGTTATGCAAAAGTTTTCACAGTCTCCACACCAAGACTCAGGACCTTTAGTTAACCCAAACTCCAGACCAGGAATCAGGACCTTTGATTAACCCAAACACCAGACCAGGAATCGGGAACTTTGGTTAGCCTATTCTCCAGACCAAGAGTTAGGAACTTTGGTAAACTCAAATTTCAGACCTGGAATCAGAACAGTTGGTCAAATTAATCTTTAGACCAGGAATCAAGGCCTTTGGTTAACCCAATCTGCAGACAAAGAATCAGGAACTTTGTCTGACCCAATCTCCAGACCTGGAATCAGAATGTTTGGTTAACCTGATGTGCAGAACAAGAATCAGGAACATCGATTAACCCATTCTCGAGACCAAAAGTCAGGATCTTTGGTTAACTCAAACTCCAAAAGAGGAATCAGGAACTTTGATCAATCCAATATCCAGACCAAGAATCAGGATATTTGGTTAGTTACCATATTTTCCAGAACATGAATTAGAAACTTTGTTTAGTTAATACAATGCTTTAGAGAAGGAATCAAGAACTTTGGCTAACCTGATGTGCAGACCAGGAATCGGGATCTCTGGTTAGTTAACCCAAACTCTAGACCTGGAATTGGGAATGTTGATTAGTTAACCTAGTACTTCAGATCAAGAATCAGGAACTTTGGTAAACCCAATCTCCAAACTTGGAATCATGAATTTGACTACAAACTGGGTATTAGTGTTTAAATCTTCCTCATAAAAGGGGCTAAAATTAAATGAGAAAAAGTTTTGTATTGTTACATTTGGTAAATTGTTCGGTATAGCCAGTACCTCTCTTTAAAATTATAATGTAGTCAGGGATCTTGGAACCTAGTCTGATAATTCTCTTTCCTTTGATCAGCATGTAACAGTAGTAGTGAGAAGAATCTTTCTATTTAGCACAATTAATATCTAAAGGCGTATCATCAAGGTCAAAAGAACTTATTATCCCTGTTTATGCAGCCCAGTTGTAAAGTACAATGTCCCCTTCAGGATGTACCTTTCTGGAAATATTATGCAACTGGAAAGGCCTCAGAGGTTTCAATCCATGAATATTGTTGGTCTAAACTCCCTGCTGTACCAGGAAAAGTTTGAAGTGTTATGCCTTTATTTGGTTTTGAATAAGCTGTTGTATGGTATCGATGTTTTATGTTTACCATTAGGGACCCCATCCTCCCTGATCTCCTGCATCATACAAGTCCAATAGCTCCACTAATACCAGAATGAGAGACTTAAATCTCCATCAGTACACACACAAAATATGCAGGACAGACATTTATTATCAAACACCTACCATGCCTCTGGAGCAAATTTCTCCTGCAAGCTAAACAAAGTGACATTCTAGCATCCTTAAACTTAAACCTGGATGATGACTAGGTACCCATAAATTTACTCCAGGACTGTCCTGTTTTACCCATCTTGAGAAGGGGGTACAACACAATGGTGGGTATCGGCAAGGCATAAATGTTCTTACATCTCTATTGCCTTGTATTTCATGATCCACAGTATTTCTGAGGCTCAGTGCATAACTGGAGTCACTACACTGATGCTAGATAAGGACCTGTTGCCACTTTCCAATTTTTCCTTATGTCAGATGCTGGCCTACAAACTCTGAGAGAAAACTTAGTGCCACAAAGTATCAAGTTCCTAGCAGAAATTATTTTTCTTTTCTTGCCATCTGTACCTCTACAGTGCTACTGATACCAGTATAACTGAGTCCCTGAGAACTTCATTGTAGAAAGGTACACATCACAAATGAAATACACCAGTAGGCAAATTACAGATTATATGTTTATGGATCACCTTCATAACACCTGACCCACGTATTTCATGATTGTTATCATCATCATCATCATTACATACAGCAAGAGGTTCTCTGGTTTGATTCTCAGCTGGAGTGCCTTCTCTGTGGAGTCTGCTTGTCCTCTCTGCACTCATGTGGGTTTCCTCTGGGTGCTCTGGTTTCCTCTCACATTTCAAAGGCATTCCTCCCACATTTCAATGGCATGTGTCTGGAGTGTTTCTCTCCAGGCCGCCACTGAAAATTGGCTTTGTTCCAAGTTGGACTTTCTCAGTAAACAAATTTAAAATAAATAAATAAAATAAATACTGCCAATTCTAATGGGTAGTGCAGTGGTAAAGTGGTTAACATCGTCGCCTCACAACAAAAGGTTCTCCAGTTCGATTCGTGACTGCAGTGCCTTCTCTGCTGAGTCTGCATGTCCTCCCAACATTTGCATGGGTTTTCTTCAGGTACTCCAGTTTCCTCCCATATTCCAAAGACATATATCTGGAGTGTTTCTCCCTGGGCCTCTGCTGAAAATGGGCTCTGTCCTAGTTGGATGTTCCCAGTCAGCAAATATTAAATAAATAAAATAAATGTCAATACTAGCAGTGACAGCATCCATTGCAGGAAAGCATCATTCAGAGCTCGCAAGCAAGAAGCATTCCATATTCTGTGCTTTAAAAAAGACCAGTGAGCTATTGTCCTGAGAGGCTTGAGGAGAAGAGTGCCGACGGGTTTGCTCATCAGTCACTGCAAACATGAAACACAATTGTTTTATAGACAAAGACTGTTGCAACATTCTCATGTCTCTGTATCTTTGCACTTTCTTAGGAGAGACATACTGCATATTAAAAGACCTCTTTCTGTTAAGACTCCATCAGCACACAAACAAAATATGCAGGAGAGACAAATGTATTGCCAAAACCTACCTTCAGCAAAAGATAGGGAGAATGCAATGCAAAACTGATGGCACATGGGATGAAAGTACAGATAAGACAGAGGTAATGGCAGCAAATTGGGGAAATCAGAAGCTGAGAATTGAGATAGAAGGGAAGACAGTGAAACAGTTTAACAGCTTCAAGTATCTGGAAGGGGTGGTAAAGGAGAAGAGAAGTCAGAATGAAGAGGTCAAAGCAAGAATCAGAGGGGCTTCAGCCAACTGGCATAGAGTCTCAGATGTAGTGTATGACATGAGAATGCCAAAAAATCTAAAAAGTAAGGTGTACAAAACAGTGGTTTGTCAGTGTATGGTACAGAAACCTGGGCAGTAAAGGCAGAGCAGATGAGGAAGCTGGAGGTGATGGAAATGAAGTGCCTGAGATGGGTGGTAGGTTACACACTGTGGGCCAGATGAAGAAATGAGGACATAAGAGCAGAAGCCAAAGTAGCTCCAATTGCAGAAAAGATCAACGTGAACAGATTACGGTAGTTTGGGCACATGTGCAGAAAAGCAGAACACGATCTGGTGAAGAAGATTTGGGACAGACAAGAAGAAGGTAAGAGGAAATGAGGGGATCCATTAAAGAGGTGGATGGATTGTGCGACAGAAGATCTGTGACAGTCAGGCATGAGTGTTGAAGAAGGCAGGAGTATAGTATTGAATCGAAAGAGATGGCAACAGTTAACACAACACCCTAACCCAATGTAGAAAAATTGGAAAAAGGGGGTTGATGATGATTTCTGTTTGAAACCCTTTGCTTCAAATGACCTGAACTCAAGAAAATGTTCATTCTCGATAAAAATTAATATCACTCATACTCTATCTCAAAACTCCAACTATTAACTGAATAAACTCCCCCCAGGCCATCAATTAATTTCTATAAAGGAACTGGGTGAAATGCATGAATACTTGCAAGTTGTAACATTGAATCCAAGATATCATCTTCCTTTATGACCAATAGGCCTGGACCTTTTTGGCCAAACCTATGAAGCTATGAACCTATGCTTTAGCTGTTGTGAAAGTCCTGCAGATGCAGACCCGGCTCATGTATACTGCTATACATCTATTCTAAATTTTATTCCAAAAGACATTGTAAATGAAAATTGACATGTGCTGAATTTATTTTCTCTTGCCTATAAGTCTGCCTCATTGTAACCATGAAATCAGATCTAGAAGGTTATGATATGAGAATCAAACAGAGAATAAGCTTCCACTATGCTGAGTAATACAGGAAGTTCCCTGCAGGTGGAACCAGACCTCTCAAGTGTCCCTATTTTGGAGGAATGTGCTTTTTTCAGCCTTGATTTACCCCCTGCATGTGATGTACCTATCTGTGGAGATATTTCATTATTTTCAGGATTAATTTACCCCCTTCACAAAATTTTCTGAATTCCCTCATCACGTGTGATTTTTGAATATGTCTAGTGTATAGAAAATTACACTACATGACCAGGGACAGTTGAGAGGTCTGGTTCTGCCTGCAGGGAACTTCTTGTATTACTCCGCATAATGGAAGCTTATATCATCGAACTAATACTTTAAAGAAAGAGGGCACATATCATGCATCTACCTTTTTCAGAAGCAAAAATAAATAACCTTGAGTGACAAAATTGTGTAATGCAGTTCTTTAAATTCTATAGATTTTATACTGCCTATTTGCTAATGTGCGTATATTTTTTCCATTATTTTTGACACTATCTGTTTTTTAAATGTGTTTCTGAGAAGTATCCCACATTCTTACTGGAATTGGGAAGAGTTATGTGCTATTTGATATTCACATTTTATGCTAATTAGTTATCTAGATTTTGGGCTGGATGTACCTACTTTTCAAGGGCCTTTAAACCTATTTTCAATGTCAGCAGGCTGAGAGGTATGGGTAGAACTCAGTATTCTATATGACATAGCAGAGCGCATCTCATTTGGGGGTGGTTTACCATGACACTTGGAAAGAGATGCAAATACTAGCCCTTAACAGTTACATGAGATGCAGGGTTTGGTTACTAGTCTATAACCTCTTGGAGGAGATGCCAGTGCTGAGCAGTCAGACGCAGTCAGACCCATAAGCTCAAGTGTTACTTGCCACTTATGTCAGTGATCAAGTCAAACAACAGGGCCTCCAGTTATACCGCCATGCAAAGTATAACAGACATGCTTCACTGCTGTCGGGATGGCTGTTGACAGAAATGTAGCTACGTTGTGTGGTGCCATGTGCAGTTCCCCACTCTTGCTTCCCCCTCAACTGTAAGTTGAGAAACAGAAAAGGTCCTTAAGGTCCTCTAAAAGTTGAGAACAAAAGAAAAAAAGTCCTGTCAAAGTTGAAGACAAAAAAAAGAAATCCTTGCTATAATGTAACAAGAGCGTTTCTATCACACTATCGAAAGATGAAAATAGCGAACTCTGTTTCATCTAACCTAAAATATCTAAACCACATAATATCAAACATTCAGAACAGCAAATTTTTTCCTTGGGAAACAATTCGCTATTCCAAAACACATACACACAACACAAGCACACTTAAAAAACATCAATCCACACACATACACTTGTAATCGTACAACTAACCCTACACTAAACTGTACACACACTATCTATCCACTTACCTTAACCCAATCCCTAATCCTAAGGTCCATCACTATCGCACACTCACTTAACCCATGCCCTAACCCTAACTCACTTAACCCGCCCCTAACACTAATTCACCTAACCTGCACCCTAACCCTAACTCACCTAACCCATGCCCTAACCCTAACTCACCTAATCTGTGCCCTAACCCTAACGACCACACAATCGCACACTTACCTGAACCCGACCCATAAATTTCCACCACAGCGCTGAAAATAGCAAAGCCACAGAACTATTCAACCGAATTCCTTCCCTAGGAAAGAATTTGGTGTTGTGCAGCTTCGCTATTTTTAGCGTTCACTCAAAATGGGTCGATATTAGAACATTCAAAGTTTTAAAACTTTGATGTTTTGATATAGACCCTAGCTAGACACTAGCTCAGTTTAAATGTCACACACAAAGTACTGCAGTTCTGACCCCAAATGCCAGTATCACACTGCAGCACCATTAACATCTGCCAATCATGTCCCCTGACACCTTGCACCCAGGGCAGCCATCCACTTTGCCCCACCATAGCTACCTCTCTACCTGTTAAATTATTTCTATATACAGACTATACTGTCTACATGGACAAACCATGACATTACATTTTAAAACGCTTGCTATAGTGACACTTTAGAACAGCAGATGTGATTTTTTTCACACCAATTTACTCAAAGGACACTGTGTATTCATAAGAAGCATTAAAGCACAACATGGCTATAATTACTGTAGAAAAATAAATGGCCTGTGCAATGAGAATTCCGTGTCTATTTCTGTGGTAAAGATGCCATGACTGTGGCACCTTTCCCATCACATTGTCTAATCTCTACTGCTGTAACTGTTTTGAGCGGGTCAGTGATGACTGCCAATCACAAGTGAGGGGTGACTGCCAATAACCCTTAACTTTTATATGTCATCTGCCAACTTCATGTAGCACAACTGTGGAGAAAAGGGGAAATGTCATGTTCACTGAAAGTGGCTTTCAGTGATGTCATCTCACAGTACTAGAGCTCAGAGGAAGAGTTGTCAAATAGCTGTCGCATCCCAGTGTCTGGGTGATGTGCCACTACTTATAATATTGTTTCTATAATCGCACATTACAATTTCTCCTAGAACATTTATGACAGTCTCCATGAGAAATCAATGTGGGACGTGATGGCATACTTTTGGGTGATGAGACTGAATGGAATGCTGCACAAGATGCATCTTGTGTTATCACAAATAGAAACAATCAAGGATCACACAAAGGCCACTATAAAGCTCAGTGCTGAGGATGACCCACTGTGCTTGTCTAATGTGAATAGTGGGTACTGCAAATTAATTCCATGTCACTGTTGATTGCAGTTTATATGTTACAGCTGACTGGAAATTATTTTATGATGTTAATATTTTTGATATAGTATGGCCTGTGACCCACAATTACTGCCCGAGAATGGAAAAATCGATCACAGTAGACATTAGTTTGGTTTATGGCCCAGCTACTGGCTTAGCTGAAGTGATTTTAACACTGGAAATTCCTTTTAGGACGCAGTGTGACTGAGTGTCAGCATAAGAACAAGGATAGGACAGTGAACTAGCATGCAAACGTTGAAGTTGTGTGCACAGAAGTTACTCTACACCCATGTTTACTAGTAGCCATCGTTTTTTAAAGAAAGAAAGGCAGTAATGTTTTTTTTTTCTTTTTTGTTGGAGGCTAGTAACTAGTATGAATCTACAGATTCATTTGGGCAGTTTGTAGATTCTGCAAATTATTGGTAAATGCAATACAAATTGTATTTATGGCCACAGGATTCAGTTCAAGTTTTAACCTTCTAACAGCAAAAAAAAAAAAATTGAGGTAATTTCCAGCAGTAACACAGCTGATTAATGTGCTGGCTTGTGGCTGGCCTTAACCTTCGACCAACTAGGCAACTGCTTAGGGCAGGCACCTCTGTAGGGGTACTTTTCATGTCTTATTTATTTATTTTTTATAGTAAAGGAAAATGGCATTTATTTAATAAAAATAAATAAATACCTAAAATGCAGCCCAAAAGTAGACAAGAAAGTGGCAGCTAAGAGAGAAAGTCCTTCAGATTTGGCCATTTGATCTGTTGGCTGTCTGTTTGTCCCACTCATGTTTCACCTTGAGAATGATTTGGGTAGACAGTAGGTAAGGCTGAGCAAGAAATCAACAAATTCAAACAAAGTTATTTGCAGACAACCAAATCTTTTTGCTAGTCCCCAGCTGTCCCCAGTTTTGCAGAATGTGCTGCATTTTGCTTACCATGTCCTTAGCCACAGCTTGGCATACCTCTCAACTGTCTGGATTTTTGCTTGGTATTTTTGGTCTGTTCCACAAAATTTGCAGTTTTCTGACAAATCGCTGAATACTGAGGTCACTAAATAATGACAAAATTTAAGTTTGAGAGTTCATATCCTTCAGAAAATGCATGCTAAAATGTGTTGTTCAAAAACTTGCCAAATTTATAAGAACAATGGTTAAAATCTGCCGCTGATTTTGAGCCTTTATCTCTCTGTTAATTTTGACTTTGTCCATATTCTTATGTTGTGAGGTTGAGGTATTCCCCTCACATTTTTTTTTTTACTTCCTGGTAAACTAATGAGTATCACAGTCAGTCAAAAGTGCAAGACACATGAATTATTTGCTTCTTTTACTTCGGACAATGTTTGTTGATGCAAAACCTGCAGCTCTAGTAACAAAAATGAAACTGACAACAAGAAAAATGCTGGCTTGTCTTTGGGTGAATATGAATAAGGCCTAATTTTTGGTCTTTATTCTAACCTTGTAGGATTACTGTGATTTGTATAAAGTAACTTGGAATATTTTAATGTGTGACTGCTGCTTCCAAGGAGAAAAGCTGAAATACAATCCATTGCTGTAATTTTTTAGCAATAACTGATGTGAAAGAGTAGGGCCTGTATGCAGAAAGTAAATAACCCTCTTGTTGTTTTCTCGTCTTAAAGAGTCATTATCTGGCTTTGCAGAACTGGTGTGCATTTATACGATTACTATGATTTCTGTAAAGCAACTTGAAGTACTTTAATGAGTAGCTTATGTTTCTATGGAACAAAGCTGAAATGCAATACACAGTTATCATTTTAGCTGTGACTACTGGATGGAGATGGGTACTCTCTGTTGAAAATAACTGTCCCTGTTGCTGTTTTTCTCAGTTCAAACAGTCCGTAGCTGTATTTGCAGAACTAGTGTACATTTGCAGGATTAATGTGACTTGTACAAGCATCTTGGAATAATTTAATGTGTAGCTACATTTTGCATGGAATAGAGCTGATACAAAATTCATGGCTGTCATTTTTTTCACAAACATCTGAAATGCACACAGAAGTAGCTATAACTGTTAGGTAAAAGAGGGAGCTATTGTAACGACTTACTTTAAAAATCGTACACCATTTCCACCACACTTGGGCATGTATCTGAATGACCGACAGTGAAAGAAGAATGCCTATATGCAGCAAGAGGGTATATATATATATATATATATATATATATATATATATATATATATATATATATATATATATATATATATATATCAGCTGTTATTAACACACTTTTAAAATCCTTGAATTTCCGTAGTAGGGATGTGCATGTGATCAACAACCCCCTGATGCTGTCCATCTGGAAAAGGAAGAGCAGGCATTACTGAGTAGAGGGTGGGGGGAGTTTGCTGCAACTCACCTTGTGGAGTGTTTAAAGTACGTTTTGATGAGCAGTCTGGCTAAAGTAACTGACTCTCTTGTTTTCTCATTTTAAACAGTCAGTATCTGGCTTTGTAGGAGTACTTTGCATTTGCAGGATTACTATGATTTATGTGAAGCAACTTGGATTACTTTAATGTGTGAGTACTATATTCATGGAACAAAGCTTAAATACAATACACAACCATCACCTTAGCTGTAACTGCTGTCTAGGGGTGGGTTCTGTCTGTAGAAAGTAACTGACCTTGTTGTTGTTTTTTTTTTGTTTGTTTAAGCAGTCACTCTCCACCTTTGCACGGCTAGTATGAATTTGCTGGATTAATGTGATTTATGTGAAGCAACTTGGAATACTTTTAATGAGTATCTAGTGTTTGTGTAGAATTTCACAGAGCTGAAATATAATATATGGCCACCATTTTTATCACAATTGTCTGAAGTGCATACAGAAGTAGCTATAACTTCTAAGTAGGATTGGAGCTGTCTTTTGAAAGCAACTGATCTCTGTTTTTTGTGCAGTTTAAACATTCACTATCTGGCTTTCAAGGTCTGTATACATTTTTGCAAAGTAAGATGGCCTATTTAACTGAACATCTGAGATGCACAAGGTAGCTACAGTTGTTGTGGCACTCTGTAAAGAAAAATTGCACACTGCCTGCTGTTACTTGCTCATTATTCTGACTTTGTATGACTAATGTGAAATGTTTGAAGCAACTTGGAATACATTAATGTGTAGCAACTATGTGCAGAAAAGGTGAAATACATTACACAAATATCCTCTTCTATCATAGTCAGATGTCTGAATTGTACACATAAGTGGCTATAACTGCTTTGTGGGAGTGGGGACTGTATGGGTGAAACTAAGCAACCTACTTGAGATTTGTTCAGTTTAAACCATCTTGTAAAAACTAAGGAATAAATGCATTGCAGTGCATCAAGACCTTCTATGCCTCTGGGGTCATTTTTGGCCCATGCACTCAAGGGTGAATGAGTGAAATTTGACACAATATTAGTAGTGTCTTCTTTCCTGAACCTCACCTTGTCTAAAACCAGCCCTGATCAGAGATGTAAACATAAGGTCATTGTAGTGTCTACTGTAGGGGTGGTGACAATTCCTTTATTTCTTTAACATTCCTCACCAAGTTCAGAGGTATGCATACAGGGTCATTATAGTATGTATAGGAGCAGTGTGCTAAGAATAACAAGCTAGAAGCATTACTAATTAATTTCTTTCCACTTTCCTCTCAAACACCAGATGCATGTACAGGTGACTATCTTTTCAGGGAATGTAAGGAGGCATATGTTTATACATGTGACACAACAAGTTGAAATATATATGAGTGCCATTATCTGTGTCTGCACTTTCAACCAGGCCCAACACCAGAGGGGAAACGCAGAAGGTGATTGTTTTTTTTTTTAGGGGGGGTGGAGGGTATGAAGTCAGGGACTATTCTCAAATATCATTTATGTATCTTCACAAACATTTGTTTTTTGATTTATTATCAACTGCTATTTTGTCATTTTTTAGCATTATGCTTTGATTGCAACTTCCTTCTTACTTGAATGAATAAACAAATGCATAAATAAATAAATAAGACTGAATTTCTTTTCTCACAACTATTGTTCAGACCATCATTGGGTCAAAAGTTGTTAAAACACTCTGAAATGCACCTCAGGGCATCTAGGAACTAGCTTAATTCAATTATTTCCTGCAAGTGTAGCATTGGCCACCTAGAGTCTGTTGAAAGGATACAGGAAAAAGCAAAGTCCAAGAATAACACTGAAGTTCTTTCCTTAAGATTCTTGTTTGGGCCATGGTTGATCAAAAGTTTGGAATAAAAGGTCTAAAATGCACCTCCAGAATTTAGAATTTACATAGCAAGTATTGGTGGGTTAGTGGAGGCAACAGGAAATATAAGGAACGGGACTGAATTTCTTTCCTTAACTGTCTGTTAAATAAAACTCCAAAATGGACCTCAGAGCATCTAGAACCCCCCAAATCTCACAGAATAATAAAGCTATTTTCTCCACAGTTATCAAATTGCAGACCTGGCTAGTTAGAATGGGTTGAACGAATGAATGCAGGAAAAAACCTGAAGAGGTGGACAAACTGAGAAAAGGAAGAAAAAAGCAACCTGGATCGTATGGAAAAGTCAGGATGGGGGCACTGGACGATATGTATATGGAGAGGTAGCAGGCAACAGAGGGTGCTGTGGAGCTCTTTGCCTATGGCACCAGGACAACTATGGTCAGTCCTTTGCTGGCTCTATGGTACACAATGCAAAATCCCCATACTGCAGACCAGATAATCTCACTTCTGGTGGTAGTATGGATGCTAATAAAGTCAGCCAAGATGGCTGGGAGAGACAGGGCAATGCCAGCTCATACAGCCCAGATGGAATGTGTTTGCTAAGACCACAGCAGCACTATGATAAGAACCAAGAAATGCACACTATATGGAAAATAACTCATGCATGTGGGCCATCCAAAAATGCTTACACTCCAGTTTAACATTGTGGGTACATGCAGGTATGCTGCTATTCTAGGCTTGGTAGAACAGGAATTGTACTACAGTTACTGACCAACAGGGGGAGGATTGCAAGACTAGCTCACAGCAGCTGATAAGGATGATGCATAATAGATCCATCCCTCACTTCCTTGCCTGGCCCATTGAATGTGGGTTCTCTAGTCACAGGTTTTCCACTTCCTGGGGGTGGGGCCTCAGTCAAGGGAATAAACCAGGTGTGTGAGATGTGGGAGTGGAGCCATGAGGTATAAATATTAATCAGTGTACTGCTGGGACTGAAGAATAAGATGAAAATAAAAATCTTGAGTTTTGTGAGGTTTATATGGTTCACAGTTTAGCCACATCCTGAAATACAAGAATGAGTAAGTGTTGCTGAACATGATGCTTAAAGAGACCAACACTCTAGATACTAATTTAAGTCTTATTTTTTTTTCTTGCAGAAGACTTTAGAGAGGAACCAGGTAATGAGGGCTACAAGGCAGTTTTGTAGGCCAGTCCTGATGGTAGTGAAAGAAGCTGAGATAGAGATCAGAAATAGCATTAGTGGGTAGTAAGGCTTTAATTTAGGAAGATCCCAGGGAAATGACCTAATGAAAATAGAGCCTTGAGGCAAACCTGTAAGGATGGGTGCTTCTTTTGAAAAAAAGTGGTGCCTAACTTGACTCTGACCATTGTATCCTTTAAAGTAAAAGTGAAACAAGAAATAGGAAATTGATGAGTTATCATATTACAGTCTTTTAAGGTTTGTAATACAGTGATGTTATGAACAGAATTAAGTGCCTTTAGATAGACCATCCCTGTAATTAAGATTGCATCAGTCAGCAGCTAGATGGCCATTGTGCTCACTGCTTCCCTAAAGCCATGTTGTGCTGATGACAGACAGACATATTTATTAAGGTAGAACTGATAATATGCTAGCCTTTCCCGGAAAATAGGAAGGTAAGGGATGACAGAAATAGAATAAGAGTCAGAGCTAGAGAAGGGAGCCTGTGCTTCATGGGTGAAGTTCAAAAGTCATGAAATAAAATAACCTTAGGTACTTGGTAGTATTTTCCTGCGCTATCATCATCCACTTTCTCCCCTCTCCTCCACCTTCTGTTCTCCTAGTATACTCATCAAACATGTTTGTCACTTCATATTCTTATCTCGTCCTTACATGTGAAGCATAAGGTTATAGTGCTTAAAGTATCTGAGTATAAATTAAATAATGCATATATATCATTCTCAACATTTAGATATTTTTTGTATTATATCCTTTCACAGAATTAACCTATTTGTAAAATGTAAATGCAAATAATAATTTACTGTATTAAACTGCAAACCTCTCTTTACTGGTTTGTTATGTTTGCCAAGACATTTTATGTATTTTTTCCAGGTCTATATTGAATCACTGAACGCTTAGAAAAGTGAACGCTGATTCACTGACCCCATGTAAGCGAAAGCTTACAATCTCGAACACTCAGAGAAGCAACTTTTTTCCAAGGAAAAAAAATCACTCTTCCAAGAAACACACACACAGCACACACACACCACAAACTATTTCTAATGTGGGGGGCCAAGCTCCCCATACCCCCCTACTTAAATATACCAACTCCTAGACTGCAGTACAGTAACAAAGAAGGCAAAATACCGAAGGCGGCCAAGCGATTTCTTTCCCAGGGAAAGAATTCACTTATATGCCACTTCAGTATTTTGCCATTTCGCGCTATAAAGTTAGATCAAGATGCATTCAAAAGAATGCATCTTCGATCAGCTAATAGGGAACCTTTTTTTCTGGTTGTCATCTTCTACGTTGAACCTTAAAATGGTCCAGTGGTTCAGTGCTCTCTTCTGACTAGGGAAATAAATAAATATGTAAATGAGTGAGTAAATAAATAAAGATCACAGATGAATGCATGATGGTTGTGTGTGTGTGCACATTTACATATAGATAGATGTATCAAAACAAATAAAAACATGACTGCCATTCCTTGAAAATAAAAAAAATAATATTGCAAAGATCAAACAATGTCTTCAAGTTATGGTTACAACAAATGTATTCTACAATCACTAGAAATTTTTCAGACCGAAAAAAAGTGTTTTCTTCATTCTGGAGAAGTCCTGGTGAGGATCCTTATGAATGTCATTTAGCTTTAGAGTGAATGCAAAGGAGATCAGGACAGGTTCTAGGGTCTGACTAGCCATACCTCCTTCTGTGTGGTCATTATTTTAGCCTCGTTCATCTGATGACTTGTATACCATGTAAATGAGCAAATCAGACTAATAAGCTTCTACTACAGCTAGAATGGAGTAATGATAGCCAAGTGCTTTTGTTTGGGTATTGATCTAAGGGAACGTGTCTGGGATGTTGGTGGTTTTATTATCTAATAGTGTTTTTTTTTTCCTGACACAAGGTTAGGTCTAATATGTTTTGTAATAGGCTGAGTGAGGTTGTGTTATTAAGTTGTCCATTCTGATTAGATAGCCAATACTTGTTGTGGTCATAGGTTCACAGGTTCATAGGTGTGTACTAGGCTAATGGCCCTGGAGCCTTTACAAGCCTAGCCATAGGATTACCCTGGCATTGTGCCACCCGACCTTAGTTCCCAGTGCCTCTGTCAAGTAAAGTCACTGGAGTGATCCCTGGGGTGAATTTTCTATTTCCCATCCACTCATGAATATTTCTCTTGAAGAGGGCCAGTGAGGTGCTCTACTTGACATGTATGGGAAGTCTATTCCATAGCATGGGTAGTCTCTGGGTTATGAACCTGTCCCTCCAGCATGTTCTGTTGATTGTGGTAATGAGGTTGAGGTCTCTGGAGTGAGTGGTGTGGTGGGACTGGGATTTCTTTAGATGCAGCATTTCTAACAGGGCTGGGTCAGACATAGCTTTGTAAGCCAAGCAGAGATCGCCTCTAAGTAGGCAATATGAGATAGAGAATAGTTGGAGTATTTTGAGTCTGTCCATATAGGACAAATGTTTAAGGCCTAGGATCCTCTTTGTGAGGTACTTTTGCAGCCTCTCCAGTTGTTGAAGGTGTTTAGTGAGGTACGTGCCAAATGGGGCATTGTACTCAATGATTGGCCAAATGAGGGAAGATTATAGGGAAACAATGACCTCTTTCTTCATGGATGCAAGACCCTTAGTAATGAGATGTGCCACATAGAAGGACTTTCTGAGCCACAGTGGCAATGTGGTGGTCAAAAGAGAGGTTGCTGTCAACCTGTGTTCATCATATATACATATCTTTTATTTCTACTGTACTGGAAGATTTACTTGAAAGAGCTGTCTCCTAACATATCTGAAGCAGAGGAACATATAGGAACAGTTTTTAGTGATTACACACACACACACACACACACACACACACACACACACACACACACATGTGCACGCGCACACGCGCACACACACAAATGCATCTACCATCACCTATACCTAGCTAGATAGATAGACATATTGACAGATAGATAGATAGATAGATAGATAGATAGATAGATAGATAGATAGATAGATACAATATAGATATGTGTGTGTGTGTGTGTGTGTGTGTGTGTGTGTGTGTGTGTGTGTGTGTGTGTGTGTGTGTGTGTGTGTGTGTCTGTGTTTGTGCAATTATGCAAGCACATGTGTGTAACAGGTAATCTCTTAAATCTGTTAGATTTAAGGTACACTGATTGCACATTTTAGCCCTCAGAGCATGATCACATCTTTGGTCTCTATAAAGATATTACTATGTGTGGGTTTAAGAAGCAGTAGTCTCTCAGTTATACATGACTACATGACTCTGTGTGGGTTTAAGATGCAGTAGTCTCTCAGTTAGACATGAAGACATTAATATGTGTGGGTTTAAGAAACAGTAGTCTCTTGGTTATACATGAAGACATTACTCTGTGTTGGTTTAAGAAGCAGTAGTCTCTCAGTTATGCATGAAGACATTACTCTGTGTGGGTTTAAGAAGCAGTAGTCTCTCAGTTATACATGAATACATTACTCTGTGTTGGTTTAAGAAGCAGTAGTCTCTCAGTTATACATGAAGACATTGCACTGTGTGGGTTTGAGAAGCAGTAGTCACTCAGTTATACATGAATACGTTACTCTGGGTGGGTTTAAGATGCAGTAGTCTTTCAGTTATACATGAAGACATTACTCTGTGTGGGTTTAAGAAGCAGTAGTCTCTTGGTTATACATGAAGACATTACTATGTGTGGGTTTAAGACGTATTAGTCTCTCGGTTATACATGAAGACATTACTCTGTGTGGGTTTAAGACATAGTAGTCTCAGTTATACATGAAGACATTACTCTGTGTGGGTTTAAGATGGAGTAGTCTCTCAGTTATACATGAAGACATTACTCTGTGTGGGTTTAAGAAGCAGTAGTTTCTCAGTTATACGTGAAGATATTACTCTATGTGGGTTGAAGATGCATTAGTCGTTCAGTTATACATGAAGATATTACTCTGTGTGGGTTGAAGATGCAGTAGTCGTTCAGTTATACATGAATATATTACTCTGTATGGGTTTAAGATGCAGTATCAATGCAAATTCACTGATTGCACTGACTGGTAAGAATTGCACAATAAGAAGTAGACACTCCATATTTATGAATATGGTGTGCATTTTCTGAGGCATGAATTACCTTCTAAGAGATGCAGGAGAAAGGACATTTCTGTGTTTAATGAATATTCTGTGATGGTAAGGAAGCCAAGGTAATGTTATGTCTGTTTAGCAGTGCCCATTTCAAGCTACATTAATTATTGGTTGTTTTCTTTTTGTTTGTTTGTTTGTTTGTTTAATTTTTATTTTGGAACTTGCATATGACATGTTGGAAGGTAAGTTCCCTTAGATTCTGGGTTGTATGCAGTGTCCCCCCAAAGAAAGTAGGAGGGGAAGAAAATACACCTTTCAGGCAGTAAGGCTACACTAGTGTAAAATTTTGACAGCCTCAACTGTGGTGATGACAGAAGACTCAAGAGAGCAGTCAGTAGTATGTTAAAAATATATAATTAGGCAAGAGCAAGCTAACAGGCTATGTCCTACCCTCAAATACCAGTGAGGTATTAAATGACTTCAGATGGGGTGTGCTGTAAAGTACTGTTTCCACTGCTGCTGACTACCACATCATACTCCTCAAGTGGACCTTATTATAAAGAATAGTATTCATTTTAAAGAGCCAGTTTTAATTGTCTCAGTGTCTCAATAGGTAGCATAGTCACCTTTGATGCAGAAGGCTGTGGGTTCTGTTTCCCCACCAGGTAGGTGAATTAGTGACGTTGCAGTGCAGCATAAGAAGGGTGCTGTACTCCTGAGAGTGCCTTCCTTTAAATGAGATGCTAAACTGAGGAACTATCTGCTTGAGTAGGCAATACATCAGGAGGATGAAAAAGATCCCACAGCACCCATTGAAAAGAGTTGGAGTCCTTTAAAAATAACTCTTGTTTACAAAGTATTTACATATTTACAAATGTACATACACACACACACACACACACACACACACACACACACACACATATATATATATATATATATATATAAATGTATAATATGTATGTACGTGTGCGTGTGTGTATATATATATATATATGTATGGTCTATATTATATTCTCAAAAGCTGACAATGTCGAATCGGACATTGTCAATACGAGAATATCAAATGGTCAGAATCTCAAGCATGTAAACAGAAATCTCTGTAAGGGGAGATTTCCATTTACTGCAGTGTAGTACAGTCTCGGAGTTGATATATTTAAGTAGCAGGTGGGGTGTGGGGAGTGCAGGGGGGCTTGCCCCCCCCCTGCTTAAACCCATTAGGGTACTTTTTTATTTTTTTTGTTGTCTTTTTATAAGGTCGACATTTGAAGACACCGACCATATGGTGTCGACCATGTTGTTCAATGTTTTTAACCATTGATCTTATAATATAGACCCTATCTATATATATATATATATATATATATATATATACACACACACACACACACACACACACACACACACACACACACACACACACACACACAAATCTGTTTACACAATCATATTAATTTTTCATTCCTGTCACCCCCCCCACACACTTCTTTTTCCATAACAACCATCTAATTTTAATTAACATCCATTTACCAATAAAAATAATTTCATTTATTCTTTCATTCCATATAACTCATATAACATAAAATTATTTTTTATCTATTCTTTTAATATAGTCTTTACTTCTCTTCATATCCATGTTTATTTTATCCACTTCTTTTATATCTTCAAAAAATCTTCTTTACATAGTTTTCTCCATAACTGTATTACCCTTTTACATTTCAAAAGCACATATTCCGTAGTTTCTTCTTCTTGACAATGTAAACATATTCTAGCACTTTTCTTCTTATATAGCATATTTCCTTTTACTGGCAATTTATCTCCACAAAAATAAATTAACTAAAAACTGATACTAAACACAAACAAAAAAGAAAGTAGAGCAGCTTAAAAGAAACTTCTTTAATTGGATAATGTGGTACCACATTATCTGATTAAAGAGTTTTCTTTTAATAGGTTCATAGGTTCATAAGTTCATAGGTTGGTACTAGGCTATCGGCTCTAGGGCCCATACAAGCCTAGCCATAACAATTCCCTGGATATTTCTTCCCACATTATTTACTTCCCTGGACACCTGTCTAGTAGGGCGACTGACGTGATCCCCAGGGTGAATTTCCTATCTCCCATCCAATCGTCAAGGTTCCTTTTGAAGAGGGCCAAGGAGGTGCTCTGCTTGACAGGTATGGGCAGTCTCTTCCAGAGTATGGGGAATCTCTGGATTAGGCACCTATCCCTCCAGCATGTTTTGTTCATTGTGATGACAAGGTTTATATCCCTGGAGCATGTGCCTCTGAGGGATTGGGATTTCTTTAAGTGGGGCATGTCCAACAGCTCAGGGTTTGACATGGCATTGTATGTTAAGCAGAGATCACCTCTGAGTAGACGATATGCCACAGAGTATAACTGGAGTTTTTTTAAATGGTCAGCATAGGGCATCTGTTTTAGGCCTGTGATTCTTTTATTGAGGTATTTCTGTGGCCTTTCCAGCTGTTGCAGATGTCGTGTGAGGTACATACCAAATGCGGCATTGTACTCTATAATGGGTCTAGTGAGGGATGAGTACAGTGGGACAATGACCTCCTTTTTTCTGGATGAAAAGCCCTTAGTGATGAGGTGTGCCACATAGAAGGATTTCCTGACTGTTGTGGCAATGTGGTTATCAAAGGTGCGATCACTGTCCACCTGTTTCCCCAAGTCTGTCATCACAATTTTGGTGTTTAGTGTACTGCCACCTTTGTGGTAATTCATGGGTACATGTTTTTTCCCAAAAGGGATAACTATACATTTCTTGCTTTTTTTTCTTTTTTGTTAATTTATCTCCACAAAAAATCTTGACATTCTGCTTTCTGATTACAGCATTTGCTTATTTTTATAGCTTTAATTCTTTTCACCTGTTAGATTTCACATGATTTTTCATAGTAATGTTTCATCACTACATTATTATACCATACTTTGCTATCTTTTTCTATATTATCAATTTTTATTTCCTCAAAAATATTTTTCTTGGTAATATTTTTCCTCATTTATACACTACTTTTTTTTCTTTACTCTTTTTACCATACCCCAAAATTTAACATACTTATATTTATACAGTTTTACTAATAATCTCTCATCTTTCTCATTTATTCACTTTAACACTTTGTTCAAATTTAATGAAGCAGCATATACCACTGGGATAATTAACCCCAAACCTCCTTCATCTTTATACAAAACTCCTCTTTTTACTGGTTTTAATCTAGAATCCCACATAAATAAAACATATCTACAATAATTCCTTTTTAAGTACTGTTGGCAACATAAATACACTTGCTAAGCATTCTATTTTCCCATTAGAACTGAATTTATCAATTAAACAATTTTTCTGAATGATAATTTCTATGCTCTCCAGAAAAAGATGTTTGTTTTATTTCTTCTATTGTTTATCCCATTAAATTATGCTTACATCATTATTGCCAAATTTGATAACTAACAGATAAATTTCATTCATTAAAAAATATGAACTGGCACCCTACCTAAGTACCATGTTCAGTCATAGCCTCACCTCAGGCTTTCTTCCCACTGAATGGCGCACCGCGACAGTTATCCCACTCCACAAAGGGGGAGCCACGACAGACCCTGGAAACTACCACCCCATTAGCCTGACGAGCCTGGTCTGCAAGGCCATGGAACGTATCATCATGGAACTCATAAACAAAGACATTGGTAATCTCCAAACTCTGGACCCTACCCAGTTCGGGTTTGTAAAAGGCAGATCATGTCTCCTAAACCTGACTGACTTATTTGAAGCAGTCACCAAAGCCATAGATGAGGGTAAGGTGGTTCACACAGCTTATCTAGATCTCACCAAGGCTTTCAACACCATCCCCCACTCTGGAATTATAGATAAGCTCACTAAACTAGATATAAATCCCTGTGTCACAAGATGGGTTGCCAACTGGCTCACAGACAGAACCCACACTGTGAAAGTAGCAGACTCCAAATCTGACTTCAGACCAGTGATAAGTGGAGTACCACAGGGTTCAGTCCTGGGTACTCTCCTGTTTGGTATCTACGTCTCTGAAGTACAGGCTAACACAGAAGGTCTTTGGCTAACAAAGTTTGCAGATGACTGAAAACTAGAAGCCATAATCGAAACTCTAACAATGTGGACATACTACAAAAGGGCCTCACTGAGACAGATGCCTGGTGTCAAAGCCATGGCCTGAAGCTCAATGCCAAAAAGTGTATTGTCATCCCCTTTGGTAAAAACTCTGTACCCATGAACTACCACATAAGTGGTAGTCTACTTAACACTGAAAGTGTGATAAGAGACCTTGGGACACAGGTTGACAGTAGTCTCTCCTTTGATAATCACATCACCACAGTGGTCAGAAAATCCTTCTATATGGCTCACCTCATCACAAAAGGTTTCTCATCCAGAAAAAAAGAGGTCATTGTTCCCCTCTACTCATCACTCATTAGACCCATTATAGAGTACAACGCCCCTTTTGATATGTACCTCACAAGACATCTACAACAACTGGAAAGGCCACAGAAATACCTCACAAAGAGGATTACTGGCCTCAAACAGATGCCCTATGCAGACTGTCTCAAAAAACTCCAGCTTTACTCCGTCGCATATCGCCTACTCTGAGGCGATCTCTGCCTGACATACAAAGCTATGTCAAACCCAGAGCTGTTGGACATGCTCCACTTAAAGAAATCCCAAGCCCTGCAAGCTACACACTCTAGGGACCTAAACCTTGTCAACACAATAAACAGAACATGCTGGAGGGATAGATTCTTGTCCCAGAGACTTCCCATACTCTGGAACAGACTACCTATCTATGTCAAACAGAGCTGCTGATTAGCACTCTTCAAGAAAAATCTTGATGATTGGATGAGAAATAGGAAATTCATCCCAGGGATCACTTCTGTGGCTCTGCTCGACAGGGGCACAGGAAAATAATTTTCTTGGATGGCGAAAGCCAGGGTACGTTTTTGGCTAGGCTTATATAGGCCCTAGGGCTTATAGCCTAGTACCTACCTATGAACCTATATACCCCTGATCACCTAAACCTTTACCTTTCTTTTTATTTAAAGCCATCCTTACTACTTCCTTTATCCACATTTTTTTTTGCAATTATTATAATGTCATCTGCATATGTTAACAGAACTGGAATGCTTAACCCTTCAGGTGTTATATACCCTGCCTTCTTATTTTATAATTTATTCCACATACTATGACATTCATAACTAATGCAAAGAGTATACAACTCACTGGACACCCTTGTCTTACACCACTCTTCATATGTACCTCTTAGCTTAACCAGTTCTTTATAAGTACTTTTACTTTATTATTACTATACACTGACAATGATAATTGCTTAACTTTCTCATTTATATTACATTCTTTCATTATTACCTATACTATTTCATGTCCAATTTTTCAAATGCCTTATTAAGTTCTGTAATCATGGTTTTTATTTCTTCGTATCATCAACAACTTTTCTAATTATCATTAATAATTCCTGACAACCCTTCCCCTTTATATTATACATCCTATCTTCTATAATATTTTTTCCATTTTAGTTTGAAATCTCTTTCGTATTATTTTTATAAAAGTCATATAATCATTATTATTCAATATTATCAGTCTCCAGTTTTTTAATTGTCTTTTATCTTCCTTCTTCCATATGAATTTATGTACTCTACTACATAATTCTTTATACATAGAACCTTCATTTAACCATTCATTCAAAATCTTTATATATATATATATATATATATATATATATATATATATTTTTTTTTTTTTATTGCCAGTCCCTTACATTTTTATACATTTCATACCCTATCCCATCTGGTCATCAAACCAAATCTAAATTTACTTGTCCTAAAACTTTATCTACCTAGCTAATTTAAAGAAATCTCATTTTCCAACTCTTTCTTCTCTTTATCTGTTAACTTTTTACTTTCCATGTTTTTATCACTACTTTCTTTTTTTCTTTAAACATTTCTTGTACATATACACTATACACTATTCACAATCTTTTCCTGAATTCTTTCTATTTCATCTTTTACATTTTTATTTCTCCTATTGCACTACAGTTTCCTTTACTAATCTTCTTAATTAATTCAATACTTCTCTTTTTCCTTGTAAAAAATATTTGCTTATATAACAATTTTTGTATTTTTTTATTTCTTTCATATAATACGTTTTCTTTGTCAAAGCACTTTCTATCATTATGATGTAAATCTTCCAATGCATTGGAACATATTCTTTTATATTTTTCTTTTTCTACTTTTCTGACATCATATTGCCACTATAAAAAACATTTTTTTTTATTTTTTTAAATATTATCCACCATTAATTTGTAAAATTTTCTCATAGTAATATGATATTTCCATAACTGTATTACTAATCTCCTTCCTTCTTCATTCCATGCTTTCTTGTGTATCCTTTTTATACATGTGCCTACATTTTATATATTCCTTGTTTTCCTTTATTGTTAGCCACATTGCAAAATGATCAGAAAATCCTGTTTCCACTACCTTTTCTTTTCCTATAACTAAAACTTCTGATACTATAAAATAATTTATCACTTTTGTAAGTCCATGAATTTTTGTCCCAAAGTGTTAACTTACCTTATCTTACAACTTGTAACATTTGTCTTATCATGTCCTTTTTTTTAAACTTATCTCTTAAATCACAGTTAAAGTCTCCTGTTATTATAATAGTCGTGTCCTGTTATTCTAATATTCATATTTATCACTACATAGTCTAAAATCTGATGTAATAAGTTTTCTCCTTCTTTACAATTAGTATAAGCATATCATGTTATAATTCTTGTTCTTTTAATTTTAAATCTATAATTATTAATCTTCCCATTTTTGCTAAAGTTACATCTAATATATTTACTGTATTTCTACAGAAAACAGCTATTCTAGAACATCTCTCATTTCCCAAATTCCAGATTATCTTTCTTCCCAATAGTTTCTCTGTTTGTAATTGTTCATTTGTTAAAAATCTTGTGTCTTCTACTATAATTACATCTACGTCACCCCCCAGATTTAATAAACTGTATGTAGGAATAGTACAAGCACTACACAGAGTGTACCATGGCCGTGTCTGCAGCTCCCCCTCAGCAGCATGCCTTTCATATTAATGAAGGCACACTACTGAAGGAGAGCCATGTACATGATTACTGAATCAATGTAGGGGTGGGTTACAGTGCTTGGAGATGTGTAACTCACCCCCTGCACTATCATAGTACCAGGCAGCACTAAAATATTAAATTGAAGTCTTCCAGGCCAGTTGTAAGAGTGATATGTAGAGAGTGTGTTACAGTGTCCGTAACACACACCCTGCACTGTCAAAGTGCCATATGGCACTAAAATATTAAATTGAAAAGTGTTTCCCAGACAGCTGTAAAAGTTATATGTAGGGGGTGTGTTACAGTGTCCATAACACACCCCGTGTACTGTCAGAGTGCCGTATGGCAGTGAAATTACATTTTAAAAGTAGTGTCCCCTATTATTTATGTATTTATGTATTTATTTTTTATTTACTATTTTTGTGTTTGCATGGTATGGTGCTTAGCAAGAAACTTGTGCCAGACATCTAAAAATAGAAACTGGATGCTTTTAATTTTAATAGAAAAGGTCAAGTTTAGGCATAGCTGACTGGGTTTGCATGATGTGGTACAGACCTCAGCAGTGCTTAAACGTAACTGAGAGCCATATAGAGCAGTATAGCTCTGATAAACATACCTGTCTTTGGTAGCTGAATGGTTAGAGTGATGGCCTCATTTGCAGTAGATGCACAGTTCAAGTACCGGCCATTCAGCTTTTTATATGCGATAGGGAAATGTTGTGATTTTTTTTATGTATATATTGAAATTTGTCAATCGGGTTAGTCCAGCTTAACCAGAAGGTCTTTGTCAGGGAAGACCCAAGTATAAAAGCTCCAGTTACACACAAGTGCCCATTGCATTAAAGTTACACTACCAGATAATGTACTGAAAGGCATATGTTTAGGGGATATAAAGTAAAATAGATACACATAATAAATTATCATTAATGAACAAATACTTTCACTAATTGTTTTTTTTTTTAAACTCTGATTTGCCCGTAGCTAAGCACTACAAAGCAAAACCAAGCAATGCTCAAACAGAAACTGTTTAGTAGTACTTAGCAATGCACAGCTCTGCTTAGCTGGTTTGGGAAGTGCTTAGCACTCTAAGTTTAAGCAGTCCTCAGCTCAGATAAGCGGGTTTGCCTACCACTAAACATTGCTAAGCATTTGCCACTTTAAACTCTGCTCAACTAAGCTTAGCGGGTTTGTGCACTGCTAAGTGGAGCTTAGCATTTTTAAAAATGGTCCAATGGTGGCAAAGGGTGTGAAAATAGCCTTATTGAAGCTGCACAGAAGGGTATACAGCCAGAATCTATTGGAGTTTAATCACTGCAGGAGCTATGGCTGGAGTTAGAGAGGGAGCACACTTTCAGGCACAGTGTTGGGGCATGTTGGAGTCCAGGGTCATGGTTGTGCTCCTTGTCAAAGACCATGTTGACAGACTGCTGCAGGGCCGGTACCAGGGCTCTGAATACAAGTCCAAGGCCTAGGACCATCTGGCATGTGACCTCACCAATGCTACTGGAATCCCCTGCACTGGTGAGTAGGTGCATCATTATTATGATCACCTGAAGCAGAGGAAGGGGGAACTCTTGGCCCAATGTATCCAAGACACTCAGGGTAGTAATGCCCCAGAAGTTTGTAAGTATAGAAACCATTGCTTTACCAAATTCTAGCATGAATATCTGATAGACAGGTATTCATAATGGTGTGTTTCTCTTCCCACAGCTGCAGAGGAGAGGGCTCTCAACTTGGAGGTCCATGCAGGGCAACTGATGAGGATGTGCCAAGAGTGTGGTGAGTAAAGATATATCTTGCAATATATAGTCATATAAATAAGAAAGAGTACAGTAGTAACTGCCAGTAGTTATATTCTGTTCTGAGTGTACTGCAATAACATTATTGATGTGTAGGAATGACATGTCTATACAGTATTAATACCGATGATCTGGTAATAAAGTGTACTGCCATTATAAATGTGAAGGAATAAATGACATTAATTCATGATCTACAGGAAATACAGTACAACTGCATTCAGAATTGTGAAGGAAATAAAGTTAGTATTTCATAGATTCTGTAATAACAGCATACATTCAATGCATGCATTATTTAAACTGGAGAACAATAACATTTGTTAAATGTATACCAATGACTGTGTCATGTCACCCTCAATAAAGCTTTATTCTGTCAAATGTTGAGTGTTGTCTGGTCTGTTGTTGAAAAAATCCAATTTTACAGATGCTATAAAGCAAATATGGGTATAATACCATGAAGTGACTGAAGCCTGGCTGCTAAAGAACTGTTATGCTAAAGTGTAAATGTGGAGCTGTACTACAAGATAGAATGCAATTTGATATATGTTATGCACTTACATGTGAGCCTTGAATAGTAATATGTAAGGTATTATAGTGTGATTCCCTCAGGATTGTCTTGTGTTAACCTTTGCATTTCAGCTATATGCATTCCTGAATGTAGGTACACTGATGCAGGCAAGTATGACACAGTAGTAGCTGTAGACTGCAAATATATCATCTGCAAATGTATGTGAATCAGTTATGCATCCCAGCACCCTGCTATGGTCTGTACAGATCACACATATTCGCATCGACTAGGGGTTAATTGTGTGCACCTACATTCCAAGTATTAATACACAGTTCACCTACTATCTCTGTCATACCTGAATCTCATGCATATATGTTCAACTGTCACAGCAGTCTTCTGTGACATTCTACCAATATTATCATGACAGACTTTGTCAGCAGGTGAGCTATAGGCACATATCAGTCAACCAACAAACAGCAGTGGTCTAGTAGTTCAGTGTGATAAGCAATACATATGTTTTTGCCACACACAGACCAGAGTTTGAATCCAGGGACAGGTTTTCCACACACAGACTACGGTTTGAATCCAGGGACCAGTAGTAAGATTTATTTATAGTAAGAGACAAGTAGTACTGACTGTTTATAGAAACAGTCATGTATTGTCAACAGATATTCTCCACACAGGACTTACAGGTAAAGAAATGTCTGTAGTAGCTGTATGAAGGGTATACTAATGTCTGTGTCCAGATGTACTAGTGTGTAAACAGCATTGCTCATCCAGGTGATAAGGCTCCATTAAATAAAATGTCATAAAGTACACTACTATTCCAACTGAATAAGACAATTGAAATGTTCTTCTATTGGTATGGCTGTATGCCTGGTGCATCTGTGAATGTGTGATGAATATCTAACCCCATGTCTACAAATAGCAGCAGCATAGGTATAAACGCCCCTGCACTGTGCACAATACATGTTGCTCAAGTGTCACGCTGTCCCAGCTAGTGATCACTGTTGCCAATAATCTTGGACACATATATAAATCCAGTTGAAATATGCCAGTAGCACACTCACACAACATCAGTGCAGGCTACACCTTGTTAGTCATATATGTTCCCCTGACATGTCATAGTCCCCTGTAGTTATCTACCTATAGTTCTTACAGCTTGGCCCATACCATCCCATGTGGACAGCTTGAGAGGTATGCACACGCTACACCAGCTATAGTGCACAAGTAGATGTAAAGTAAGGGCAGACCTGTAGAGTATTCATCAGTACTATTATGAAAATATAGTCTATACAATTGGTAATGGAATATCTTTCTCTCCCCCCACCCCTTATCTGTATCACAAATATTTATTCTTATACTATGGGTATGGTTTCATTTCCACATATGTTTTTTTCTCAAAAACTAATGTTAGGCATTGTGTTGTATTATTGGTTATATATTACAATGGTTGCATATTAACAAACATTGTTGAAATTCCACTATTGTTGTCTTTCTGCCATAACTGTTACTGGCATGCTGTTACAATACTGACTGTTATTCCAATTATGCCTGTGTTCTTTATGCCATATTGTTCTGGGTTAATTGGAACACCTGTGCATGCTGTTACAACTAATGTTTAAATGTTCTGTTCATGACTAACCTATACACCTTGGCAAACCTCAACACCATAGCACAATTGAGTAGGCTGGTTCTTGTGGATTTGCCTATTCCACCTCATCTGGCCATGGCACTGGGTCCCAGCACATTTGGGACCCAACCTGGAGCTGCTCCTTCTACTGGTCCTGCACCACCCATGGGTGTAACCACCTCAGGGGACAGGGCCCATCCACCTCGAGTGCAGAAAAAAGGTTGTCACCCAGACTCAGGCTTCAGGTATGATGCACAGATCATCCAACATTGCTTGGATGATAGGCTGCACCAGATGAGGGCAGACTGGCACACCTCAAGGAGCAGGCTGGCCCCTGTGCCCAGCCCCCAGCACAGCCACCTTCAGGGCCATGAAGGGGCAATGGTGACTGCCCATGGGTGGGGATCTCAGTCCCACTGTTGCCATCTGGTGGCACTTGTTCTTCCGATTCCCAACCATCCACCCTGTCCAAGGTGTTTATCCCCCTCATGTGTCATACACCGCCCCTGTCTGCTGTCTTGTCTGTTTGCAAAAGCAACCTCTCCTACCCAACTTACCTCCCCAAAAGTACATACAACCCTTCCCCAACATCCCACTCTCACCTTAAAAAAATGGGCATCTGTCCCAAAAAACAATTTGTCCCATACATAGCTCTCCATTTAGCCCCCACGTGCACTGCCAATGAATCAATCATCCCATCAATTTAATCAACAAAGTTATGTCACCCAGACCTCTCCCTGTGGAGTGTGAGGCTCCAACTTCCTGTACACATCATGCACAGCTATTGCTACACAAGAAATGAAGAGCTATGGTCCCTTCGCACACCCATTCAGCACATCCCTAGCTGCCTTTCATATTGTTTTTCCCCCTGCTTGCCCCATTTCACCACTTTCCCATCACCCATTTTTTTCTTTTCTTTTTTTGGAAATAGCATGGGTTTAAGCCAGAGTAAGTGCCACTTAGCATTACGGTGCATCATGCAAACCCACTTAAAACTACTTAAAGCTGCTTTAATCACCTTCTGTCCTTCTGACATTGTTCTGCAAATCAATAAAATAAACAATCCTGCCAAGTCTTGAACCCAGACTCCATGAGCCATAGCATAATGCATTAGCCCACTAAGCCAACTCAGCTCTGGGGAGTGACTGGTGTTTTTGTAAATATATTATGAGTACAGTGATGTAACATTTGGAAAATGTTACATCTCTGCCAAGTAGTGAACCCAGGGCCCTTTGGACTATAGTTTAGTGCAATACACCAATAGGCCAGCTCAACTCTGGGGACTTACTGGTGTTTTGTAACTATATCATGCAGTACAGTGCAACTTTAGGAAAAAACACACCCCTCCCAAGTATTGAAGTCAGGACTTTCTGAACTATAGTTCAGTGCAATTCACCACTAGGCCAACTCAGCTCTGGAGAATGACTGGTGTTTTCACAAAGATATCCTGATTACCAGTGACACTTCTTCTACATATAATGTGATAAATGACATCATACTTGGGCCTGTGATATAGACACTGAACCAGTACACAGCCAAATACATGTTAATGGATTGACTGGAGGCCTACACTACTACATGCTTGTCAAGACAGCATAGAAATAACTGAGTCCTGCAATGTCCAGTGGAACTGGTTGCTGTTAACACAGTCACTCCCACGTACTGTAGCATTTCAAAGGCCTGGAGGGTGGGGCACATGTTACAAATATGAATACATGTCCTAAATGTCCCATACCACTCTCTGGATTGTACTACTCCTTATGTACCAGAGGCACATGCCTCACCTGGACTGTTATTGGTACCCTTACACTAGCCATGCAGTGACAGAAGAGCTTACACTGCTCCCTACCTGACATATACAGCTTGCTGTCCCCCAATGTCTTCACAGTCCCCAGTATGACTCCTGGCCAGAATGCAGCAGCTGCAGCCTGCTACACATTTAGCAGTATATTACTCAACCTGCTACAGACTTACCATCCCTCCCAAACACCAAGCACAGGACATCCAGACAACACCCATACATAAAGGGTAGGGGAAATGTTCAGGTGACAGGGACATGTGTCTCAGTCTCCCCATAGAAACGTATACAGCTGATAGACCAGCATCAACTGCAGCAGCATGCACATTCAGGTAAAAATGATGTATGACACTCACATCTACCTATCTCCTTACTGACCCCAACACACTTTGTTAAACAGTAACCTGCCACAGAATCAGAAAGTCTGTTAACAATGGGCAAACATAGCATGCAGAACTGTGGACATAACACATCAATCCAAACAGTGAACAGCATTTCTACCTACCCTCCATGATGCTGTAGCTCACACACCTTGATAATGTCCTTCTCGCAGGCCAGGAAAAGGGCCAAGGCCTACATGAAGGTCTTAATTATAGCATTGTATTCTCATGCCATTGTCTGATGGCAATGCAACCCAACTGTTTTGCATGCTATTAGGAAGTGTGAGTCACAGATTGGTGCACAGGCAATCACCTGTTCATGAGCATTACCTACAAAAGGCAAGTTGCTGCCTATGGTAAAGAGGTCTGTGACTTTCTTCATGAAGACAGACTGCAATTACCAAGGAAAACTACCACTGGATTTCTGCTCACAAAGGAATACATAACTGTACCAGGTATGTCATGGAGTTAACCATGTAATGTAATGCAGATGCAGATAGGGGGATGCAATGATGGGAAATAGGAAAGTCAGCAGTAGATCTCAACAACATATCTTGAAATGACATGCTGCTGTTAGTCTGCTGTCCAGCACCTACAGTCTTGCCTTTTGGCTCTGTCTGCAGTGACCTAGATTGCGGTTCTGGCCTGGGTCCCCCCAGCAATGGTCAACCCATGTACAAATGCTGTTGGATTGTCTGTTGTACAATAGTGACAGTAACTTCTGGTGGATACAGCTGGCATATCACATCATGTAGTGTCATGAGCTCCTCCCGGTCTGTGAATGTCATACAAGGTTAGTTCAAAGATTGTCCAGGTGTCCCTGACTGTTCCTGATGTACTCTAGCTAGCTCACTGTGTACTATACACCTGTATCTCATTGCCTGACAGCCATGACTTGCATACCTGGTGACCCTTCTGCAGCAGGAAAGTGGGTTATAGGCAGTAGTAGTAGTAGTGGGGGGGGGGGGCACAGGCTCCACCTCAGCAACAGTGTGTACATACTGACCACACAATGACAGGGAATGAATATAGTACCAGATATTAATGTACCATTACTGTGTTCCAAGGAGTCTGGCATGTCACACACACATTCTCCACACTCTGGGGACACCCATTAAGTATTGTCCAACTGGTTTCCAGACATCCACATTTGTTTGGCATGGGGTCCACATATATCAGGCACATGTACACATTCTGCAAACATCTGGGTACTGCAGATGTTGAACACCTATGAGGAGGAAACCCTACACCACATATGCACTGCTCTCAGTTATTGTGTAGCACAAATGTTGCTGGAATGCCCACATGCACTTGTAGTACCATTCACATATTTGTCGGATGTTGGCTGTATGACATGGTACTGTAATGTTGCCCATAGGCGACACACCACAGTCGATCGTAGTAATGGGTGTGGACACATAACAACACAGTCTGTCACACCACACAGGCCATAACTGCTATGCCTAGGACCATACAAGGTTACTAAGCTATGGGCCCTGAGCCACCATAAGCCTAGCCCAGATATTAGCCGATGTGCATGTAAGGTAGCACCTGATTCCCCAGTCTAACAAAAACACAGATGGTATCCCAAGGGTAGATGTGAGTTAATCATCCAGTTATCCAAGTTCTGCCTAGAAAGTTGTAAATAGCTACCTGCCTGATGTGGACAGGGTGACCATTCCACAGCAGAATGAGTGTGTGGGACACACATCTGAGCCTCCATGAAGACCAGTTGATGTCACACACTACCAGGTTGAGGGTGTGTGTGTGTGTGTGTGTGTGTGTGTGGGTGTGTGTGGGTGTGTGTGTGTGTGTGTGTGTGTGTGTGTGTGTGTGTGTGTGTGTGTGTGTGTGTGTGTGTGTGTGTATGTGTGTGTGTGTTAATAGAGTGGATCGTGAGTTATACTTGTGCAGCAGTAACAACTTAGTGGAGTCCATGATTGCCTTACATGCCAGACAGAGGTCACCTCTGAGGAGTTTATATAAAACTGTTTAGGGGGTTGGGCTTATAGCCTATCTGTGTATGGTAGATGTTTGAGGCCCTGTTACTCTGTGGTGGGGAACCTCTGTGATGTTCCCAGCTGCTGCGTGTAATGTGTGAGGTGAATGTCGAATGGGGTATTTTACACAATAATGTGCCTTATTGTGGGGAATGCAGGGATGTTAGGTCCTCATGTTCTTGGATGATATATTTATAGGTATGAGGTGGGCTATGTGGACAGCTTACCATAGAACAGAAGCAACATGCTGGTGAGATGTCATGTTGCTATCAACCTGTGTGCACAGATCACACATGACTGAGTGTGTACCTAGGATGTTGTTAGTACTGTGATAATATGTGGGGATATCACAGGATAAAATGCCACATGCTAAAGGCAATCATGTCCTGAATGTATTGCGGCATCAGTCTGTCTGACAGCATAATGCTGCATAAGGCTAGGGACATACCTGCCTGGGTCACATAACCAGTGTGCTCACTCATGTCTCACTGCATACAGTCCAGGGATGTATATCTGAGGTCAGGCATGTCAAAATGGACTGTGACAGTCTCATGACAGTACCTGTTGGTAAGAGACAACAGTGCATATGTGATATGGTGGAGTCTGTAACCTGACACACAAGTAACTGTGACCATCCACACATACAGCGATGTGAGAGGCACGTCACTGTGTCTCACAATGGAGTCTCCTATGTGTAACATGTTTGACATGTGCTGACCCCTGCATTTTTCTGGGACACAGATGTGTGATCATGTGTGGTATGTGCCATGTATGGTTGTAGCATTCACATGTGACTTTGCCTTGGAGGTCTCCTTTTGTTTGTGGATATGTATGTTGAGGTCCACTGCATATATATATATATATATATATATATATATATATATATATATATATATATATATGTGTGTGTGTGTGTGTTTGTGTGTGTGTGTGTGTGTGTGTGTGTGTGTGTGTGTGTGTGTGTGTGTGTGTGTGTGTCGCATAGGTGTGGGTGATGAGTGAGGTGTACTGATTGTGTTTGGGGATAGAGAGGGAGCATGAACTACAGGTTCCTACTGTAATTGCATCTCTCACACAGTGTGTTGCATGATGGTGTTTGTAGATGGTTGTCCATCCGTGTGCATGAGGCAGGTGTTGCACTGTGCCAGGACACCCATATCAACCACACTAGCAGGAGAAATTGTAGGACATTGTCCAGCCATATAGTCCAGAATCTGTGGGAGGAAGGCCAGGAAGAGCTGAGGGGTGGGCCTACAGTCCAGGTGCTTACTACAATAGTAGAAGGCTGACACCACAGCATACCATGTCGACAGGCTATGGATAAGCAGTAATAGGTGCAACAGGTAAATACATTTGATCACCTCATGGCACATGCATCAAGTAGCATGAAACATCAGGATCAGGGGGCAATGCATGCTGTATTGCCACTATGTTGCTGATAGCCACATACATACTGTAGTGATAGATGGTGAGTTATATTGTGGGAGTTAGCAGTGGATAGCTGTGGCAATTGTGGATAAGCAAGGTGTGTAAATTGTGGTGAGCAATGTAAGCAGACCTGTGATGTATTCCCCTCTTCATGTCTGTCAGGTGGGATGTATAGATGTCACAATCCACCTTTCTCAGAAGCTGAGACTGCTGCCATTATTAATACCCTGAGACTCCATCACTAGGTGCTGTTGACAAGGACTCACCATAACCAGCAAGACCTTGCTGCACTGTAGGCAGACCTCATAGCAACGGTGAATGACGTGGGCCAACAGGAAAGGAGCTATGAACAGGTCCATCACCATGCTTCAGATTTAATACATATTGATCCCCTGAGACAGCTATGAAGGCAGAATTGTGGCAGACACTAAAAACAATCACAAAGCCTTTTATAGTTATATCAAGAACCTCCACGGCAATACCTAGATTTGCTCTGAGTTGCTGCACAATGGTACATCCTATACTGAGTCAACAGATATTGCCAACATACTGGCCAACATATTCAGTGCCAACTTTACCCCCCCCCAAAGGACCAATCTCAATCCCTGAAGAATGCCAGGTACCCAGCATTACTGCAGCCCAGGTTAAAGCTGTATTGTCCAAGGCCAATAATACAGCTTCCATGAGACCCAATAATATCCCTGTCTGTGTTCTACAAGAACTACAAAGCGAACTGGCATCACATCTGTGTGCCCTTTTCAGTCACAGCCTCACCTTAGGCTTTGCCTCTATTGAATGGAGTACTGCTACAGTCAACCCTCTCCATAAAGGGGGAGCAACTACAGACCCTGGGAATTATCACCCCATTAGCCTGAGTCTGATATGTAAAGCTATGCAGCACATCATCATGGACCTGATTAATAAAGATATAGAACATCTCCAAATTCTGGACCCCATGCAATTTGGCTTTGTGAAAGGGAGATCATGCCAGCTCAACCTGGTTGACTTCTTTGAGTCAGTCACCAGGGCTGTTGATGAAGTTAAGGCAGTGCATACAGCCTACCTCAATCTGGCCAAGGCCATTGATACCATTCCTCACTCAGGAATTATTGATAAACTCACCAAACTAGGCATCAACCCCTATATCACTAGGTGGGTTGCAAACTGGTTCACAGAACACACAATGTGAAAGTTGCAAGCTCCAAGTCAGACTGCCAACTAGACACAAGTGTAGTCCCACAGGGATCGGTCCTGGGTCCTCTCCTGTTTGCCATCTACTTCTCAGAAGTCCAGACCAACACAAAGGGACTCTGGCTGACCAAGTTTGCAGATCACTGCAAGCTGGGAGCCATTATTAACTCCCCAAGTGATGCAGGCATCCTACAGAATGGCCTCACTGAGACCAATGACGGGTGTCAAAATCATGGCCTTTAGGTTAACGCCAAAAAATGCATCATTATCCAGTTTGGTAAAACTACCACATCGATGGGAGCCCACTGAACACTGAAGGCATTATAAGAGATCTGGAGACACAGGTTGACAGCAACCTCTCCTTTAACCACCACATTGCCACTGTGGTCAGAAAGTCCTTCTCTGTGGCACATCTCATTACCTAGGGTTTTGCATTCAAGAAGAAAGAGGTCATCGTCTCTCTCTCTACTCTTCCCTCATTAGACCAATCATCAAGTATAATGCCCCATTTGGCATGTACCTCACTAGACACCTGCAACAGCTGGAGAGGCCACAGACGTACCTCACGAAGAGGATCCTAGGCATTAAACACATGTCCTACACAGACAGACCCAAAATACTCAAGCTATTCTCTGTCTCATATCGCCTACTTAGAAGTGATCTCTGCTTGACTTACAAAGCCATTTCTGACCCAGCTCTGTTAGAAATGCTACATCTAAAAAAATCCCAATCCCTCTGCACCACATGCTCCAGAGACCACAACCTCATTACCACAATCAACAGAACATGCTGGAGGGACAGATTCCTCACCCAGAGACTACCCAGGCTCTGGAATAGACTTCCCATACATGTCAAGCAGAGCACCTTGCTGTCCCTCTTCAAGAGAAATCTTGATGAGTGGATGGGTAATAGAACATTCACCATGAGGATCACTCCAGCGACTCTACTTGATAGAATCACTGGGAACTAACATTGGACAGCACGATGCCAGAGCACTTCTATGGGATAGACTTGTAAGGGCTCCAGGGCCATTAGACTAGTACACACCTATGAACCTATGAATACATCATGCACGGCAAAGGGCCACAGCTGTGGCCATGGACCGTGCTGGCACCAGGAGATGGTCTGCTACACAACCCCACTCTCAGCCACAGAGGAGTTCCTGGCAAACCTGGGTTCAGCTACCAGCTCACAAGAAACTATCATAACATATGTCATGGAGGTGGGTGGCACAAATTCCACAGACGAGGAGTGTCCAGACAAGCCTCCAGTGGTCATCACATTAATATTGTAGCATTCATGGTGGACGCCTCTGCATACCTGTACACAAATGTAAGGTCAATTTGCAATTGTGGGTGGGGTGTTGTAATGCACACATGTCCACATTTATTGTGAATGTCAGAAATTCGGGTAGTATTACAGTTTGTACTGTACATGTTGATAAATGCACATATTATCCTGTACCAATGCCACATGTGTGTCTGCTGACAATACCTCTCGCCCACAAATGCATAGGTACCTCTGGTGTGACTGGGGAACATCATCCTGTAGCTGGTGAATGTGGAACTGTCTTGTTATGTCTCATCTATACCCTAGGCATGTAAAGGGCTGCCAGTCTGCCATGGACACTACTGTTAAGCTTAGCAATATTGCAATACGTGCATGTTCAGTTGTGGTAGGTTTCACTGCAGTGCATCACATTGGTAAGCTCAGTAACATATTTGCAGAATCTATAAAGGCTGTCCTCTTTGAATATGTAGAACCCACATTAAACACTTGATGATGGTTGTAGCACTTTATTCCAAATGTAAAAATAAATAACCAGGGTATAAATATGAAACACCAAAGAAACAACAAAAACAACCAGTTGGATTTAGCGCGCTTTCATCTCTTAATGTTGAAAACTCATTTAAATTATCTATCATAGCATCCCATTGGCTATTAGTTGGCGCTCAAATCAGTTGACCATATACAAAACTCCCAAACAACATAACATTTCGTCACAAGTGGTGTAGCGTGGAAATCAAAAAATACCTATAATAACATCATGATACCGAGTACAACTCATTCAATGGAGAATATGCAAACTCACTAAATATACATACAATATATGAAATATAAAATATACAACATATGTAGAACATTATAAATATAATCCATGTCCTTGACACGTAACCTAATCTCCAAAATCTTGTGTGGGTAATAATAAAAGTTCTATGTTTCTCACGTGGGAAACATAAAATGGTCATATTAAAAACACCCCAAACCTGGTAAAAATATATAAAAATATATATATAAAAAATATATATATGTATATGGATGTATGTAAAAAATAAGTAATAAATAATAACTATATATTATGATAGTACAAAAATGTGTTTGATAATTGTAATATAATATCATATTGGTATAGTAGAATAGTATGTATTATAGAAAGTGAATATAGACACTACCAGTACCAACTGAAATATAAATAAATCATTAATTGTTAGGATAGAACCTGTGTCAACTCTTAAAAAATATATAAATATAAATATCATAAAATATTAAATTCATAATATGCATTCATCTTATTTTTTCTTTGGATTCTGGGACAACAATTTTAAAGCAGGTTTGATGGAAATATGATCATTCATTCCTAAATTGGTACATGAATCCAATCTAATTTGCCAAATCATCTCTCGATATTCCAAGAATGTTTCCCAGTCCCCACCCCTCTGCTTGACCACCTCCAGTACCCACAATTTTATATTCATGTTCGTACATTTTAAAGTATGCCTATATATGGCATTATTCACATTCTTTTTGTTACTATCTCTGACATGTTCGTAAATACGACTTCTCAAATTTCTCTCGGTTTTCCCAATGTAGTGTGCCCCACATGTCTTGCAGTATGCCAAATATACCACTCCTTTTGTATAACAACTAGAATATGAATAACTCCTCAGCTTTAAACCAATATTGGGAATATACAATTCCTTTTCACCTAATATAAATGGGCATTGGGCACATCTTCCACATTTTAGTTACCAACTTTGGTACATGCCCCTTGATTTATATCACTTTTCTTCTTTTCCAAAATATTTTTTAAATTCATATTCCTCCTGAGGCTGTATTTTGATTGTTGTTGAAATATTTGTGTTCTAGTGGGTATTCTGTTGAACATGTTCCATACTTCATTGATACTCCTTTTCCTCCATCCTATATCTTAATAGTAAGTTAAAACCAAACGTGGGATATCAAAACCTCTACTTTCACTGTCAGTATGCATATGGGAAGATCTCTTCCTGTTCTCTTTTTTAACATGAACTTCAGTTTCTTGTACCAATAGTGATTTATACTCAATATCTCTTTTCTTTATAATTTCTTTTTTAATATTCTCTATCATTCTCTCTGGATAACCTCTTTCCATGAACATATTTTGAACAATATTGATTTCTTTAATGAAACCATTTGCGTCTGATGTCATCCTTGACACCCTAATCATTTGACCCTTTACTATGTTATTTTTGAGATAATATGGGTGGTCACTTTCATAATGTAAATATGAATTAGAATGACAATCTTTTCTATAGACATTAGATCTATAATTCATCTTTTCATAATCCTTGTCTATCCTAACATCTAAGTAGTGCATCCCATCTTTGTTACTTTCAAAAGTAAATAAAAAAAAAATGGTACTGTTGTTCAAGACCTCCATAAATTCACTAATGGTTTCCTGGGTACCATCCCAAACAATAAAAATATCATCCAAAAACCTGTAGTATCTCACTATATTTTGTTGGAACCTAGAATGGAAAACATACTGTAGTTCCCAGTACAACATAGTAATATTTGCATAGATGAGGGCGCAGGCTGACCCCATTGCCACTCCCTCCAACTGGTGATATATTTCTCCCTGAAAGTAAATGAAGTTGTATTTCAAAACCAACTCCATGTGCTCCAGTACCAGTTTAAATTCATCTGCATTCAACATTTGAAGTTCTACAAGCATTTATTCAAACCATTCTAATCCCGCCTTGTGGGGAATAACAGAGAATAAGTCTTTTACATCTATAACTGAAAGTCAGAACAAATAACTGTAAAATAATGAAAGAGTTCACCAATAAGTGCTTCGCTCCGTAAAACCAAATTTCAGCTGGCTGGGATGTTGCGTGAACCAATTCTCCGCTTTAGTGTATCCAATGTTCGAAGTGACTGCTATTGGATAAATCCACGAACTGAAAACGAGCTGGTATATATTGTATTAGATTCAATCTTTAATACGCCAATGTAGCCTGAACAGCTACTAATAAAACAGCAAACAATAAATGCAATGAAATGCGATAAAAATATAAAACTGAAGTCACAAAATCAGTTTGTCAGTTAAGCGCTTTCACCAGATATAGTCCGGGTTTCTTCAGAACTGAACTGTTAATTCACAATCAACATTTTATAACTTTTTTGGCGCCTAACCCAGCCACATATTTGAAAGTTTAAAGGTGTATATCACTTAAAATACTTGTATGAATGCAATTGTGCTCGTATACTTTTGCTAAAGTGCATATAAGCCTGAATTAAAAAGCATATAGAGTGTCCTAATAATAGGGCGTATTTCTGGCCAGAAATGAGATCCAAAAAAAACCCCAAAGAAGATTTTCACAAACCTAAATGGTAGAAAGGGGAACATTTTGACATGGATAATAGTAAAGGGGTAAATACAGGTTATCGTAATGATAGATACACAAATCAGGGGGATTTTCAATATCGGGGAAAACAATATTCCCAACCACATCAATATGGGAACCAGAAATACATGAGAAAGAAATGGTATTAACATATGAAGGGGAACAAGCAAAAAATAGTAGTGACAATCATAGCAACAATATTGTAGTAGATGGAAATGTTTATACTTTCAATAATTTCAAGATATTCAACTATACTGATATCGAAATAGAAAAAACACATTTTGATCTATTCAGTAAAGGAGAGAAATTTGTTTCAATTCTTAGATTTAACTTGACAGACACAGTGATTGAATTTAAAAAATACATTCGAAAAGCAAATTTAGCTATTTATTTTGAAAATTTGAATGTCCTGGATAAGAAAGATTCTCTCAAGAATAAAAATATAAGTCCCCAGGTTAAGGTAAAAAGTAAATTCAATCCTCCTAACAATCCTAGTATTGTGCTATATGAAAATATTACTATTAGAGAAATATATCAAGAATCGAACAAACTCAAACATTTAGCCAGTGGTGCCAACTTAACCAAGAAAGAAGAACGATTAATAAGAGACCTCAAGGAAAATGACAAAATAAGGGTCATGAGACCAGATAAAGGTGGCGGTACCGTTTTATATGATAATATACAGTATACTAAAAAGATACATGATATATTACATTTTTCAGGAAATTATTCCTCTATATCCCTTAACGAACTTAATATAGCATATCAAAGGATTGATTTTTATTTAGAAGAATATTTCCTAGAAAATAGAATCACAAAGGAGACCTTTGACTTTCTATCTGTGAAATTTCCAAAATTGGCTACTCTAGTAGGAATACCCAAGATCCATAAAAATATACAAGACCCACCATTTCGTCCGATAGTATCAGGAAATAAATCAAATACTTTTCCAATTGGTAAATACATTGATCACAAATTGAAACCCATTTATGACCAAGTTTCCCACATGGTCAAGGATTCATGGGTATTTTTAAAGAACTTTCCTATGGATTTGAAATTTGAAAATATAATATTTCTCACTATAGATGTGATTGACCTTTTTTCATGTATTCCTAAAGAGCAAGGATTAGAAACATTTAGTGCTAGTATGTACAAATATGCTAATCTTGAATGGGATGAAATTAGCCTGTTAGAGGAAATGATGGCCCTAGTATTAGAAAATAATTTTATATACTTCGAAGTTGAACACTTCAAACAAATAAAAGGAGTAGCGATGGGAGCCGCTTGTGCTCCCATTTACGCTAATTTGGTTATGCTCCATTGGGAGGATACTATACTGTTCTCAAGTGATCACTTTAAGAATGTGAGATATTCTAGATTCCTGGATGACATTTATATACTATGGGAAGCTGACATTAATACCATGGAATGTTTCATAGAATTTTTAAACGATAGTAGTGAATATTTAAAATTCACGCATTCATATAACAACAATGGATTACCTTATTTAGACACACTTATTAAATATCAGTCAGGTATATTCTCTTCTTCTATATACAGAAAGGAAACGTTCTCTAATAATTATTTACAGTATACCAGTTGTCATCCAGAGAAACTGAAAAACAATATATTCAAAGGTCAGTGTGTTTGTGCTTCCCGCATGACATCTGACATTGATACTTTACACACTGAATTAAAGTATATTAAAGAGCTATTCACTCAGAGAGGCTATCCTATTGCTATGATGGATTCTACAATTCAATATATTTTACAATTTAGGAATTATAGATATTTCCTCTATTAGGGAGCAATACTCAATCAAGATCCCAAGAGATCTCTATATGCATCAATACTAACCACAAGGTTAATGACATTAATCCAAATTCTTTCCATAGAACTTGCATTCTGCAGTTCAATTTGGCAGCCAGTTATATCAAAAATATATTAAATTGTTTTTGGTATATTATTTCCAAGGATGCCCAATTGAGTAGAGTATTGGGAGATAAACCCCAGTTCACATACAAGATGGGTACCAACATTAAACAGTTAGTTGAAAATGGAATTAAGGGAAAGATGGATTGGAATAACAGTAACAATAAAAAAATGAATCCTAAATGTGGTACTTGTAATCAATGCAAATACATGTCTGAAGAAAATATCATATATTTAAAAAATGGACACAAAAGTGTGGTCAGAAGGAAAGTAGGAAATTGCAATACCAAGATGGTAGTATATTTAAGCATTTGCCAGCAATGTCCATGCTTCTATGTAGGAAAGACTGAAAGAAACATAAAGAAAAGGATTTATGATCACACATACTGTATAAGAACTAAGTACAATAACAACGCACTTTACATACATATAGACAGGGAAGGGAATAGTCACAATTTCAAATTTATTATATTAGAAGTAATAAATTATGATCCTAGGGGAAGAGACTCCAAAACTCTGCTCAGCTATAAAGAAATCTGGTGGCAAATAAACTTAGACGCTACAACACCACCAGGTTTGAATGAATACATATCAATCAAACCACTATTATAACTAACTATCTTCATATATTATTAACAAAAACATTTCATGTATTTTAATAAATTTTATCAAATTTTAACAATTTTTTTAATATTGCATTATGGTCAAGAAAGTAGAACAAGCATAAGAACTAGACCAAGATTTCGTATTATTTAAGGGTAGACATATGACAAGTTTATTTGTGTACTAGTAAAGTGGCTTTATATTTATATTTATATTTATATTTACATTAACATCTATATTTACATTTATATTTATGTAATCCTGACCTTTTAAGTTATGGTCATTTCTATGTATTGTGTAGTTAAGTTTTGTCATATATATATATATATATATATATATATATATATATATATATATGCAAACACATCTACACTTACATCTGTATTTATTTATTTATTCACTTATTTACAAACTTCTTCGAAGTGCATCAATATTAAGCTTTTGATCAATTGAGAATAGAACATTATTAATGCTGATACACACAATCATAAAATTAATTCATAAAAACTAATTCACACTATTATAAATAATATTATTTTATTACTCATAATTAATATTAACATCATTCTTGAATTATTGTATATAGTGAGATTTATTTATGTACACATACATTTACGCATTTATTAAATTACAACGCTACACTTGATATAAATAGAAAGAATTAAATAATCCTTATACATCTTTCTATTTTTATTTCTACTTTACTATTTTTATTATTTGTATATACATTCATATTTATTGATACACGTGTATTCACTGATACATATGTATCTCACAGTTTTTTCAGCAAGTGTATAATTCAAAACCGGTTTATTACACAAGGGTACTGAAACTAATCAAAACAAGAATTTATGTATTTATTCATTTATTTCCTTATTTATTAATATATTTATATCATGCAAGTGTCCAGTTGAACCTATGAACCTATGGATGGGAGATCGCAGATATACCCCAGGGATTACCTCAGTGTCACTGCTCAACAGAGGCACAGCAAAATAATGGGTATAGTCCCCCATACTAAAGGGGTGGCGTAAGCCACAAAACTATGGGCTAGGCTTGTAAATGCCCTCGGGCAGATAGCCTAGTATGAACCTATGAACCTATGAACCTATGAACCAGTAGACCTATTATTAGGACACTCTATATGCTTTTTAATTCAGGCTTATATGCACTTTAGCAAAAGTATACGAGCACAATTGTATTCATACAAGTATTTTAAGTGATATACACCTTTAAACTTTCAAATATGTGGCTGGTTTAGGCGCCAAAAAAGTTATAATATGTTGATTGTGAATTAACAGTTCAGTTCTGAAGAAACCCGGACTATATCGGGTGAAAGCGCTTAACTGACAAACTGATTTTGTGACTTCAGTTTTATATTTTTATCGCATTTTATTGCATTTATTGTTTGCTGCTTTATTAGTAGCTGTTCGGGCTACATTGGCATATTAAAGAGTGAATCTAGTACAATATATACCAGCTCGTTTTCAGTTTGTGGATTTATCCAATAGCAGTCACTTCGAACATTGGATACACTAAAGCGGAGAATTGGTTCATGCAACATCCCAGCCAGCTGAGATTTGGTTTTACGGAGCGAAGCACTTATTGGTGAACTCTTTCATTCTTTTACATCTATGGTCACAAACAGAAAATTGACATTGAATGGAATAGTTTTGAATTTTTCCAAGAAATCCCAGGAATCAACTAAGATATGTGGATATTTTAAATAAAACATTTTTAATTTTGTATCCACATAAATAACTAAAGGTTGAGTCTTGGATCCCTGTGATGTCACTATTGGTGTCAGGGGAGGGTTATCTATCCGCTTATGTATTTTCGGAATTCCGAAAATTGCAGGAATAACTGGTTTTGCTACCTTTAAAAAATTGTACAATTCCACATCAATTAGCCCTTGTAATAGATTGTCTTCCAAGATTAGATCAATTTTCTGATATAGTATGTTTAATTCATTCTTGGATATTGTGCAGTATCTATTGTCAGTGTTCAAAATTTCTAACATCCTATTTGTATAGTCCCACTGATCCATCAAAACTACCCCTCCCCCCTTATCAGGTTTCATAACCCTAATATTTTGATTGTTACTTAACTGATGTAATATATCTTTCTCTTGTTTACTTAAGTTATACCTTTTCTCATTCCTTTTACCATATTCATCTCTTAAAGTGTTGATAATACATTTTTCAAAATTGTAAATATCCTGTTGTAGGGGGTGTTGTAGGTACTTCATTTTTTTTTTAATTCTCTTGTTTGACCGATTGGTCGTGGAATATTCCTGCTAGATTCAAATTCCTAGTAAAAAGTTTTATATCCAGGACTATCTCTTCAATTCTGGGTATTTTTGATGGTACAAAGGTGAATCCTTTAGTAAATAATTTGAAAAAAAAAACTTCTGTCACCTCCACCTCAATGTAGTTGTAAATATTCTATCCTAACAATTAATGATTTATTTATATTTCAATTGGTACTGGTAGTGTCTATATTCACTTTCTATAATACACACTATTCTACTATACCAGTATGATATTATATTACAATTATCAAACACATTTTTGTACTATCATAATATATAGTTATTTATTTATTACTTATTTTTTTGCATACATCCATATACATATATATATTTTTTATATATATTTTTTATATATTTTTTATACATTTTTACCAGGTTTGGGGTGTTTTTAATATGACCATTTTATGTTTCCCATGTGAGTAACATAGAACTTTTATTATTACCCACACAAGATTTTGGAGATTAGGTTACATGTCAAGGACATGGATTATATTTATAATGTTCTACATATGTTGTATATTTTATATTTCATATATTGTATGTATATTTAGTGAGTTGGCATATCCTCCATTGAGTGAGTTGTACTCGGTATCATGATGTTATTATAGGTATTTTTTGATTTCCACGCTACACCACTTGTGACGAAATGTTATGTTGTTTGGGAGTTTTGTATATGGTCAACTGATTTGAGTGCCAACTAATAGCCAATGGGACGCTATGATAGATAATTTAAATGAGTTTTCAAACCAAAAATGTGGATTCTGAAGAAGTCTCACGTTAAGAGATGAAAGCGCGCTAAATCCAACTGGTTGTTTTTGTTGTTTCTTTGGTGCTTCATATTTATACCCTGGTTATTTATTTTTAGGTTTGGAATAAAGTGCTACAACCATCATTGAGTGTTTACTGTGGGTTCTACATATTCAAGGAAGACAGCCTTTATTGTTACCAGGCAGCGTTGTCTTTTGGTTTTGACATTCTTCCACTACGGACCTGTTTATATTTGCAGTAACTGTAACATATTAGCATGTATTTTTGTAAAGGTGTAGCCAGCCTGCTATACAGGGGTGCATTACTATTGTGTAAATGGATGCACTGTGTTTTAGATGAGGGTCCATCACATAGTCTGGCTTGTCATGTATCTTACAGGTGTATACTACTAGCAAGATTAACTGGATATAGCTGTACTCATGTTGTTGACAGCCTGTCTCATGTGGTCTGTTGTGGTTTGTTTGTGTGTCGTGCATGTCTGTCAGAAGGTGCAGTCTGTATAATGTCTCTGTGGCACCTCAACTGTATGTCTGTGTTTGTGTGGGATCAGCAGACATTATGGTGCAGGAATTAATGTAGTCATGTTGTCTACCCTTCACAGGTGACCATGGGGTTGGAGTGTGTCCCCCTCACATCCTGAAGTCAGTGTGTCATCGGACTCTGAGGATGATGATGGTGGCCATTGTGAGGCACAGGTGGAGTTGTTGGGGCCTGAATGTATCCCATTGGTTGACATCCCACTTCCACCCCATGTTGCCGCACACAGTCAGTATGTTCATAGCTTCATAGGTTGATACTAGGCTATCTTCCCTAGGGCATTTATAAGCCTAGCCAGAGTGTGTTTGGCTTTCGCCACCCTTTTAGATTAGTTGACTGTGCCTCTGTATAGTAGGTCACAGAAGGTAGCCCTTTTAAGGTTAGTTTACTGTACCTCTGTCAAGCAGGGACACAGAAGAGATCCTTACATACTCTGTCCCCAGCAGCCACAGATATTGGGCAGTCAGAGGGTGGTGGCATCAAACAGGGGAGTGTGGTGACTATGGCATCTGTGACTGTAGACACTAGCCATAGCCAGAGAGCTGGTGAGGTCCCACACAGGCAGATTGACAGCCATGCCTGAAGGAAGACTACTGCCCATCCAGCACCTGTCAGAGGTGTCACACCACGTGTCACCCGATGCATGCATTAGTCTGTCATGGAGGCACAGGCACATTGTGAACAGTACATTAGACAGATGCTCAGGATCATCAATGTCACACTGCCTGGCATGCATGACTCCCTCCACGGCATTGGTGATGCCTTACGTCATTTTGCTTATGTAGTGCATAGACGGTGGGGTGAGACATTGTCAGTCCTTAGGTTCATAGGTAGGTACTAGGCTATCTGCCCAAAGGCATTTATAAGCCTAGCTGGAATGTGTTGGCTTTCGCCACCCCATTAGATTAGTTCCCTGTGCCTCTGTCCAGCAGAGCCATTGAGGCGATCCCTGGGTAAACTTTCTGTTTCCCATCCACTCATCAAGTTTGCTCTTGAAGAGGTTTAGCGAGGAGCTCTGCCTAATGTAGACTGGAATCTTATTCCAGAGCATGGGAAGTCTCTGAGACAGGAATCTATTCCGCCAGCACGTCCTATTTATTGTTGTGGTGAGGTTTAGATCCCTAGAGTGTGTGTCTCAAGGGGATATGGTTTTCTTTAGGTGGAGCATGTCCATCAATTCTGGGTTGGATATGGCCTTGTATGTCAGGCAGAGATCACCTCTGAGTAGGGGGTATGCAACCAAGTACAGCTGGAGTTTCTTCAGTCGAGCTGCATAGGGCATCTGTTTGAGGCCAGTGATCCTCTTGGTGAGGTACTTCTGTGGTCTTTCCAGCTATTGCAGATGTCTTGTAAGGTACCTCCCAAATGTGGCATTCTACTCTATGATGGGTCTGATGAGTGATGTGTAGAGGGGCACAGTGACCTCTTTTGATCTGGATGCAAACCCTTTTGTGATTAGGTGGGCCACATAGAAGGATTTTCTAACCACTTTGGCAATGGGATTATCAAAGGAGAGGTTACTATCTATTTGGGTCCCCAGATCCCTTATTACTTCTTCCGTATTTAGGGAGCTACCACCTATGTGGTAGTTTGTGGGTACTTTGTTTTTTCCAAAGGGAATGACTATGCACTTTTTGGCATTTAGCTTGAGGCCATGGTTTTGACACCAGGTATCTGTCTCAGTGAGACCCTTTTGGAGGATGTCTGTGTCAGCCAGAGAGTCAATTATAGCCCCTAGTTTGCAGTCATCTGCGAACTTGGTCATCCATAGTCCTCCTGTGCTTGCCTGTACCTCTGAGAAGTATATGCCAAACAGGAGGGGACCTAGGACTGAGCCCTGGGGAATGCCACTTGTAACCGGTTTAGAGTCAGATCTAGCTCCCACAACTCTTACCATGTGGGTTCTGTCAGTGAGCCAGTTGGCAACCCATCTCATGATGTAGGGGTTTATGTTCAGGCTGGTGAGCTTGTCTATAATACCTGAATGGGGTATGGTGTAAGCCTTTGTGAGGTCTAGGAAGGATGTGTGGACTACCTTTCCCTCATCTATAGCCTTGGTAACTGTCTCAAAGAAGTCCACCAGGTTTAAGAGGCATGATCTGCCCTTAACAAAGCCTAACTGGGTAGGGTCCAGTGTTTGGAGGTTCCCAGTGTCTCCGTTAATGAGATCCATGATGATGTGCTCCATAGCCTTGCAGACCAAGCTAGTCAGGTTTATAGGGCGATAGTTTCACTGTCCGGTCCCATTGATGCTGTGTTTTTGGCTTTGGATAGGGCTGTTTTAACCTGAGTGCCTGTGATTTCAAGGGCACTACATTCTTCAGGTATAGTTATGGGCCCTTTTGGGGTGAGAGGGGGGTAAAATTTGCACTGAACCTGTCTGCCAAGATGTTGGCTATATAGGTCGGGTCAGTGTAATTTGTGCCATTCTGCACTAACTCCGTGCAGATCTGAGGATTGCCACTTAGATTCCTGACAAAACTTAAGAATGACTTGTGATTATCTTTGGAGTCCTTAGCAATTTTTCTTTTGAAGCTAGCCTTGGACGATTTTATGAGGGATTGTAGTTTCTTGCTGATACTGATCAGGGATGTCTTCCCTTCTTAGGATTTTACTCTTTTCTGAACTAGTTTCCTCTTTCTATTGTAGAGCTTGTTTATGGCAGGGGTCCACCAAACTGGTTTCCTTTTCTTGGAGGAGTAAGTCTTGATTTTGCTTGGGATAGCATGATCCATGCATTCTTGTAGGTGCCCGTAGAGTGCATTAGTAAAGGATTTTGCAGCTTGGACAGCATTATCCTTTAGCATGGGGGCTTTGAAACCTTCCACCTCGGTCTTAAGTAACGGGAAGTTTGCTTTTGAAAGGTTTTTCATGGTGGTTTCTTTGACCAGGGGTGGGGGTGGAATGTTGATATCCAGAGTGATTAGTTTATGGTCAGATCTAACCAGTGACGGGTTGACCTCCAGTGTGGAACACCGGTCGCCCATGTTGGTGATGACCAGGTCCAATATGTTGTCATCTCTGGTGGGGTGTTCACCAGTTGATCCAGGGTGTTTGCGTTTATAAATTCTAAGAAATGTTGGGCAAGGGAGTTAGTACTTGAGTAGTTCTCCCAGTTAATGTTTGGGTAATTTAAATCACCCAAAATCAGGGTGTTTGGTAAGACCTTTATGTTTCCCAGAATTTCCAGAAATGCAGAGTGGGGGTCCTGGGACATGGTTGGTGATCTGTAGCAAGCTACAATTTTAATTGCAGTTTTGCCCATTGTTAGTTACATGAGGATGATCTCTGAAGTATTGTGCTATGCCACTAACCTGGAGTTGTGGGGTATCTTTGAGGAATATGGATAGGCCCCCTGCCTTTTGTATTTTGGTCCAGGTTTTTTGGCTGAAGTGTATGGTTTGAGTTGTAGCCTGGTAGTGCTAAGGTGCTCTCTGGAGCCTTAAACAAGGTTTCTGTTACTACACATATATCAGTTTTCTCCATACTGAGAAGTGCCTCGAGTGTGTGCATTTTGAGGTGTAGACTTCTGGCATTGAGTAGCATTACCCTCAGTTTTTTGTTACTTGTGCTATTTATGGCAGTGGGTTTGTCTTTTGAGCCTTGCCTAAAAAAAGCACTATGGGGGTAGCAAGAGCCTTGGCCAGTATTCAAAAGCCTAAGGGTGACAGGTGCAAGCTGTCTCTAGCAAAGCAGCATGACTTTGTCGAGCATGCCATCCCAGGCTGACAGACACTGGATCCCTTTTGAATGACACCAGAAGCTTAGCCAATTGTTGAAATTGATAATTTTTTTTCTTTATACCGTGGTATCATTCTTGGTGAGAGCAGAATGCTACTGAGGGTCAGGATCATACCGGCCTGGGCTATGTGATCAGAGAACTCTTCCATGTCTCTATTCATGTAGTCCAGGGAGATACAGCTCAGGTCATTTGCACCAACACGGATAATGGCAGAGTCATATTTGTACTTGTTCTGGAGTGACCTGAGTGCCTGTGTTATGTGGCGGATCCTGGCACCCGACAGGCAGCTAACAGTAACCTTCTCCTTGTTCAGCCTAGTGAGTGGGACGTCAGTGTGCCTGACTATAGTCACCTATTACTAGTGTGTTGGGTATGTTATTTTGCCTTAAGAGCTGTGATTGCATGGCACACTGGTTTTGTGAAGTATGTTTCATGGTTTGTGGTGGGGGGTGGAAGTTGCTTGTATGTCTGCTTTGGAGGTCTCTGTTATTTTTGCAGATTTTTATTTAGAGCCTCTGAGTATGTTTTTGGGTATTTATGTGTGTTTTTTGCCGGTGCTGGTTTCATAGATCTATGTGAGACTGGTGATGTGATGCAAGTAATTCCCTTCTCCTCTTGACTGCCTGGTCCAGTCTTGGGTTGAGAGAGCTTAGTCTCCAGTTTGGCTGTATAATTGCATCTGTCGCTTGTATTAGTGTTTGGTGGTAGGAGGAGAGGGTTGTCTGTGTACATGAGGCAGTTGTAACATTGCCTCAAAATGCCCAGATTCACCAGGTAGGCCAGAGAGTACACCTGAAACTGCCCTTTGGATAGGTACAGTGAACTGTTTTACTGATTGGCTAATAAGGTCAAATAGGGAGCCTTGTCCTTCTCTATAGTATGGGGGGGTCTAGTGTTAAGGTTTATTAGTGCTTGTTATGAGTTTTGAGCAAGTGCCAGGCTGAAAAGTGAATGGTTTGAGTGCTTAAGTTGAAAGTTTGTCTAGTTCCAAGGGAAAAATTAAACAGGTGACTTTGTGGAGACAGGAATAGTTATACCCAAGCTAACCAGTGCTGCCCGGCTCGCAAAACCGTGCTAATGCAGGTTTTATAGCAGGGAAATGAAAGAGAGAGAAATTAGCCCAAAATGGCCAATAAACTACTAATTTATGGCTGAAACCATTCCTCCAGGGACAGATAGGCTGCTCAAAGCTCTCCTCTCTCACAGGTGAACAAAGAAACTTCCTTCTATACAAGTAAGGTATGGGCAAACACAGAAACTTGTAACACAGCCCTGAATTCAGCACTAACCTGAAAACTGGACTATACTAGCTTAGAAAGGCAGGAAAACAAGTATTTTTTTTTTTCAGAAAATAATGCAGATACTATCAAAAAAACACTTTAAATGCACAGAAATGGCTATCACACTTGAGTGTGTAGCCTACAACAGTTAAACAGGTAATTTAACACAAAAACAACTTTGTTAAAGTGCAGGCAGTAAAATAAGTACAATATGTAGCTGAAACAAGCTTTTTAAATCATAGAAACTCTAAAAAATGGCATTTTAGGTGGAATTAGCTAAAGGCAGCAAGAAATTGCAGAAAAATGATACTTAGTCACTCCAAAGTCTCTCTTTTGTCTCTCTGCTGCTGTAGAACTCTGCAGAGCACCAGGCATGAGCTTGCTGAGCTGTATACAAGGACAAAAACCTCGCAAATGTGGGTTTTATAGCAGGGAAATGAAAGAGATAGAAATTAGCCCAAAATGGCATATAAACTACTAATTTCTGGGTTGAAACCACTCCTCCATGGACAGATACACTGCTCAAAACTCCCCTTTCTCAAAGGTGAACAGAGAAACTTCCTTCTATCCAAGTAAGGTATGTGCAAACACAGAGACTTGTAACACAGCCCTGAATTCAGCACTAACCTGAAAACTGGACTTAACTGTGCAATGTCTGCGCTGGAACATATGGTGGGAGTTGGGCATCAGACACATAGACGTATGTCAACAACTGCATTAGCTGAGAGCCCACGTGGCTGTGCACACTCCCACTCCCATAGTGGCAATACCACCAGCACTACCGAGGGGAAGCTGCTGTCCACACCACAATGTGGCAGGCCATGGGCACTTGGTCCTGGGTGGTCCTGTGAGGGACACAGACCCAGCAGGCACCGGTCACCATCAACAAGTAGTACCATATCTGGCTCTAGTCATAGTGGTGCCAGTGCCACTCCTGGCAGAACCAGTTCCCATGTTCATGGCTGGAGATAGTGAACTGTACATTCTGCCATGCATGGTCCATGGCTCTCCAACATACCCTCATGTACGGCTAGCACATGGCTTGACTGTGTGCATGCACACAGCACTCTCATATGCAGGTCACCAACAGGCACACACAACTCTTATCCATGACCCAGCTGACCAGCACCCCTCCAGACACACACACATGATGTCAAATGTATGGCACAGGCTAGGGCTTTGGCAAGCCCACATCACACCCTGTGCATGTGATGATACCTGTGTCACATCCGTGTTATCCATACCATCGATGCAGGGACATGCTAATATGTGTGTGATGCACAGGGTCAATATAGTACAGTTAATGGCAGTATCTAGTGCAGTACTATTATGACCTGTAAGGTGCTGTCTGCTGGCAATTTTCATGTGTACACATCAAAGTGTATGTACATTTGTGCCATGATGCTTTATTGCTGTTAGTACTGCTGACTGACAGTTGTCTGACAGACTTTATTCTGTTTCTGTTCCAGGTGTCTGTGTGTTTAAGTCATGGTGACCTGCTGCCATTACAGAAGCTGATGATGGTATAGTGGCAATGCGGAGACTTCTTCCTCACCAAGGTACTGCTATATATGTGCATGTTTACCTAGGTGCATATTTGTGGAATAGTGTGTGAGGGTTAATGGGGACAGACAGCATAATCATGTATGCATACCCCTTGACACAGCATCCTGCTCTTCATACATGTTACCTGGGAGTTCCATAGGATTGCAGGTGTATAGATCCATAGAAGGTTACTAGAGTACTGGCCCTGGGTCCCTTACAAGCCTAGCCATTACTTTATCCCCAACAGAATCATTGATCAGCACCTGCTGCCCCTAGCATTGATGGATACAGGTTGGACTCCCTGGGACAGATTTTTGGTTTTCCATCCACTCATCACAGATGCACTTGATAAGAATCATCATAGTACTCTGTTTGACATGAATGGGAAGTGCATTCCTGAGACAGGCAGCCTCTGGGAGACAAACCTGTCTCTTTCCAGCAGGTTTTTTTGCTGTTGCATGTGTGATTCAGGCCTGTCATGCTGATAATAAGCACAGAGTTAGACTCACATGTGGGGCAGCTATTGAATGGCTGAACACAACATTGCCATCTATGCATGCCACAGCCCACCTGTGGACAACCTGTCTGATACCAAGTGGAGTACTACTGATTCGAGGCTGTCTGCATGGAACAGGTGTCGAAGGCCATGAATAACCTTTGTGGGTGTTAACATAGCCTTTCCAGTTGCTGCAGATGTCTGCATAGGTACATACCAGACCAGCCATGATGATAATGTATTGTTTTACTGACTGAGGACTATACAAAAGCAATGGCCACATTTTGTTTGGATGCAGTCCCTTTATCTATGTGGTGAGCCATGTCCAAGGTTTTTCTGACCACTGTCACTACTTGATGGCTGAATGCAACAGTGTTATAAACCTGAGTACCCAGGTCTGTCAATGCAGTTTATGTGTTTATGGGGTTGCCATTGATGTGGGAAATAGTGGGGCCATGTCCTCACCATATGGTATGCTAGTACTGTTTTCTGCATTCATCTTGAGGCAAGGACCTTAGCAACATTCCATACCTGCTGTATGATGCCATTGCAGTGTGTTAACAGTTTGTGGGTGAATGACAGGCAGCACACTACTTACAGTTGCCACAGCCTTAGGCGGTACTTACATATGTGGGTGGTGGCAGTTAGCATTCATGCCTACATACATGTGTGTCATTAGGGGCAGCAGCTACTCACAGGGCCTACACATGTCTACATATTGCACACACATAGGCAACACAGAGTAGGGTTGTCACCTTATCAAATGTGGAATGTGGGACACGTCTTGTAGTATTGTAAAAGTTGGCAGGACATACTATACCCATAGCATGTGCAACAGACAGGACTTCCCTTGGTTTGCCAATATAACAGCTTCTTTGTGTCACAATAGTTATGCTATTTCTCATAACATTAAGGTGCTTCTGATGTGAAATAACTGCTTTATGCAAGTAGTAGACAACTTTAGGAAATGTTTGTTGTCCTACACTCTGGGGACCTCTGTATTGTTTGAGTCACTGTCACAGATCACACCTGGCTAAACATGGACTGCAACTTGCAGGGTGGGATAGGTGGTGGCCACACCTGTCACCTCTACAAATTTCTGCAGAATGTCCTGATGTTTGCCACATATTTTCATTCCGTTTGTCATGACATTCTGATTTTCTGGGAAAGTAGTGTGAAATAATTAAAGACTGATGTTAAACAATAATGACAATTATTTTTCTGTCAGACTTCATAATCTTCAGAAAATGTGTGTAAATGCACAGCCTGTTATGCTATCTACTTTCTATGTTTGTCACAGTGATATTTAAAGATTGACCCTAATATTTGGGCTTTGTCACACTTTTTTGTATGGCTTTATCCAGATGTCTTTCTCTGAGGGGTTAAGAGGTATGTTTGTGACCCTAAGACACTCACACTGCTGCAAGAGGATATACATATGTACACACACACATATGAACTGCCCTTGTTGATAGTAGAACCCCTACCTGCCTAGTTTTACATACAATAGTGATATATACATAGCACATGAACCAGGGAGCTTATATAGTTTTGCAGTGTCTGCCACTACTATTCAGGTGGATGACATCTGCAGTTGCTGTAAGGATTGCCACTGGGGGGTTAACAGGCCTGTAAAATGGTATAACTGTGTCACACACACACACACTGCTGCAAGGGGACATGCACTCTGGCACACATGCATGGAGAGTTGCCAGTTTTGGAATTAGAACATCTATCTATACAGTTATGTATACTATAGCCAGCCATACATATTGCATGTGCCATAGTGCTATTGTATTTGAAAATGACTAACTCTGCATTTAAGGTGGATGACATCTGTAGGCAATAAATAGGTTGGTGATGGTGAAGTTAACAGGGTGGCACAGATGCACAAAATGGTATAACCATTGCACACATACACACACACATGCACACATGCACACATGCACACAAGCACACACGCACACACACACACACACACACACACACACACACACACACACACACACACACACACACACACACACACACTCACTCAGTTGCCATTGTTGGGAATTGAACCACTACATATCTAACTGTCTACACTATAGCACTATGTACATGCAGAAAGTGTCTGCCAGTGTGCTGTTGGGGTGGATGACATCAGTAGCTGCTGACAGGGAGACCACAGGGCAAAAATATGGGTGGCCATTACACAGACATGGGCCTGTTGGGTGTGTGTATTCTGCTGTAAGTGTAATACACACACACACACACACACACACACACACACACACACACACACACACACACACACACACACACACACACACCCATGCACCCACGCACCCACGCACGCACACACACGGTGACTGATATGAGGTTACAACCCCACCCTATCTACTATTACACAATGGACCTCACCATAGTATTTGCACGTGGCACTGGTTAAAATTGGAGTATGTGTGGCTGTTGTAGTACATCACTTTATGCCTTTCAGGGTCTCTCTCTGTCTCTCACTCTCTCTATCTCCCTCTGTCTTTGCCGCTCTATAAATGACATATTTGTTTATGTTATCTATATATCTGTATGTATATCACACTCAACAGATCTAGATAAATCTTATTTGTACCACATACGAAGAGATTGTGGTAAACATGTCAGATGGGGGTGGAGGTACACGGTTAAGGTGTACATAGCTGTCTGTATGCAGACAGGATATATGTACATCCTAGTTCTATAGTCAGATGTGAGCTCAGACATGGGCTGAAAACAGCTAAGTGTAGGAGCATGCCCAGTATGACCATCAATAGTAAGAGTGGGACTCCAGGCCAGACCTACCTTGTACTCCAGTCCAGGATTTTGTGTGCTACAGCCGACTGGCTGATGAACTTCCATAAACAGTCCAGCACCTCATTGATATGCTGGCTAAGGGATTTCCTGGCTGTGTGCTATCCTTATTAATTGAGTCATATCTAGGGTGGGTACAGAGTGTATTTGGAATGAGCAGAATTTAGCATAATATGTGAGGTACATTTTGCACAGCACTGTGATGTCCTGGTATGTCAGTAGTAGATCAGTGTAGATTAATGTGAGGAACTGCTGACAGACATTTGTATACTGACTCCATATACTGTAGGGAACACATGCTACTGCACAAAGTATTCTAGTCTGCATATTCCACATTTGTCTGGCCAGTGGTTCCTCCTTCCCCTTATATGCGGCCCATTATCCTGCTTTGTTCCAGTTGCATGCTTTATCCATAGTTACTGCTCTTATGTAGTTGTAGTTATGGTACGACTAGGGTGGAAGTTATAACATCACACACAGGGTTATGGACTGCACACCTCTGACTGTACTGTTTAGCAGGTTGGCCAGCATTGTGTCCCATACATCTGCTGTGGTCCTCATACAGTCTGTATTGCACTGTTCTTCTAAGGCTACATGTTGGCCATACCTCTCAAACTCAGGATTTTCCCCTTTCTAGAGGTTGTGCAGCCCTGGAGTTAGTTTATTTAATTTCTGGCAATGTAGGGGCATAACATTTTTTTTTGTTTTTCTTTTGTAATCACAAATGCAAACTATTGGTTTACATTTGCAATTATTTTTTTGATGATTCTGGTGATGATAAATGGTGATTACACCTGAGTTTGTTCAATGTTTTGTGATTTGAACAAACTCTCCTGTGATTATTCACTATTAACAACCACAAATTACATACAGATATAGTAGAACAAGAACATACTAAGGTTAAATGCTATTATTATTGATCAGCAGTTTATTTAACTATTTGTTTATTTACTTTCTTTTGTTAACTGCACAAGTGAAGGGGTCCATAGACACTTTTCTGGCACAATTGCTTCAAGTATAAGAAAACAACAAACAGTAGAATATGAACATTGTTTGCAGAAATCAAAATGTGAATATTGCTACAGGTATAAAGCAGTCAGCAATAAGTTTCTGAGATAGTAACAATATAAAATACAGCAGTTGCATATAGTATACCTGTATTAACATTAACAGTAAGAGACGGACAACATGGGCACATTAACTTGTATAAAGTCTAACGTGGAAACATGCATAACAGTGGAAATGCCACAAGCTGCAGTACTGCACACTGCACTTGGTCAGTTATATATATTCATAAATTTAAGACATATTGAAAACTGGTGCTGTATTATTTACACAATGAACTTCTTCGTATTCATCGAATACATCTTCTGCGAACAACAACCAACAAAAATCACTTCAGCAAACTACGGAAGTTTTCCCACAGTTCGCAAACACTTGCCACCAACCTAAACTTGCCCATTTCCCCACTGTAGTGTGATCTCTGAGTTGGTATATACAGTGGATATAAAAAGTGTACACACCCCTGTTAAAATGCCAGGTTTTTGTGATATATAAAATGAGACCACAATAAATAATTTCAAAACTTTTCCCACCTTTAACGTAACCTATAACCTGTACAATTCCATTGAAAAACAAATCTGTTAGGGGAAAAATATAAAACATAAAAAATGTGCAATAACCTAGTTATATCAGTGTGCACACCCTTAAACTAATACTTTGTTGAAGTACCTTTTGATTTAATTACAGCATTCAGTCTTCTTGGGTAGGAGTCTATCAGCATGGGACATCTTGAGTTGGCAATATTTGCCCACTCTTCCTTGCAAAAGTGCTCCAAATCTGTCAGATTGCTAGGGCATCTCTTGCGCAGAGCCCTCTTCAGGTCACCTCACAGATTTTCTATTGGATTTAGGTCTGGGCTCTGGCTGGGCCATTTCAAAATTTAATTTGCTTCTGATGAAATTATTCTTTTGTTGATTTGGATGTATGCTTGGAGTCATTGTCATGTTGAAAGGTGAAATTCCTCTTCATTTTCAGCTTTCTAGCAGACTCCTGAAGGTTTTGGGCCAAAAGTGACTGGAATTTGGAACTGTTCATAATTTCCTCCACCTTGACTAAAGTCCCAGTTCCAGCTGAAGAAAAGCAACCCCAAAGCATGATACTGCCACCACCATGCTTCACCATGGGGATGGTGTTCTTTTAGTGATGCAAAGTGTTGTTTTTGCGCCAAATGTGGCCAAAAACTTCAACCTTGATCTCATCAGACCATAACACATTTTCCCACATGCTTCTGGGAGACTTGATGTATTGTTTTGCAAATTTTAGCTGGGCCTGGATGTTTTTCTGTGTAAGAAAAGGCTTCCATCTTGCAACCCTACCCCATAGCCCAGACATATGGAGAATACAAGAGATAGGTGTCACATGTAGTACATAACCAGTACTTGCCAGAAATTTCTACAGCTCCTTCAGTGTTGCTGTTGATCTCTTGGTAGCCTCCCTGACCAGTTTTCATCTTGTCTTTTCATCAGTTTTAAAGGGACGTCCAGTTCTTTGCAATGTCACTGTTGTTCCATATTTTCTCCACTTTTTGATGACTGCCTTCACTGTGTTCCATGGTATATCCAATGCTGTGGAAATTTTTTTGTACCCTTCTTCTGTCTGATACCTTTCAACAATGAGATCCCTTTGATGCTTTGTAAACTCTCTGCAAACCATGACTTTTGCTGTAGCAGGCAACTGAGTAAGTGTCAGGAAAATTGTACTAGGACAGCTGAACTTTATTTGGGGTTAATCATAGTCTCTTTAATTGATGGCAGGTGTGTACCCAAGAAGACTTAACTCTGTAATTAATTCAAAAGGTGCTTCAACAAAGTATTAGCTTAAGGGTGTGCACACTTATGCAACCAGTTTATTATAAGTTTTTTAATTTTTATATGTTTTTCCCCTAACAGATTTGTTTGTTTTTCAATTGAATAGTATGGGTTATAGGTCACATTAAAGGTGGGAATAGTTATGAAATGATTTATTGAAGTCTCATTTTTTGATATCACAAAAATGTGGCATTTTAACAGGGGTGTGTAAACTTTTTAAATACACTGTAAAGTGGGGAGTGGGGGGCACAGCCCTCACATTGAGGGGTGTGAGGGGTGAAGCCTCCAGTTGGATGGATTTGAGCTAGTCTGTTGTGTGTTCCTGATGGTTCGTGGGCAAGTGTTTGCGGACTGTGAAAAACTACCATGGTCACTGAAGTGATTTTTCATCGGTTGTTGTTCGTGGAAGACGTATCTGATGAATACATCTTTTGCGGATGTAATATAGACTCTTATATGACATAGACTTATTTAGCATCCCTAAAGTGATTGCATTTGTATTCACTAATTGAGAAAGATGTTGTTTTTTGTTGAATTTAATCACATTGTTGATTTGTCAGATTTTTTTCAGGAATGTCATTCCAAAATACATGTGTTCTCTTTTCAAAGGTTCTCTCAGTGATAACCAGAGTATATAGGGGTCTCCACAGAGATATAGCTTCAGATCTCTAAGAGCAAGAGTTGGGTCCTTTTCCAGTAATATATTTCTAAGGGAGAGTCAACAGTTCTTATGTAGTAATTTAAAAATAATGTGGTTCTAGGTGATACTGACAAGCAATGTCATTTGGAGAGTGTGTTTCCTGTTCTTGGAGAGATTAATACATCTGAGGATTTTTTTTTTTTGTGCTGCAGAGTAGAGTAGTGCTTTGAGGAAAGACTGTGAAGATGATTGGCAGTGTAATGTATAATAACTGGAGTTAGTATATAAAGTAAGGGGGATGTGGGGGACATAGCCCTCTACATAGTTTGGTTATATATTGTTGTCTGGAATTAGTTATTCATTGGACTTGTTCGTATCCATATCTATGATTTTAAACATTTAAAATAGGTGGGGGGCTATGCCCCCCCCCAATGTGGGGGGTTGTGCCCCCCACACCCCCCTTACTTTATATACTAACTCCAGGATTGCACTACAGTGGGGAAAAGGCCATATATAACTTTCAACGAAATGAGCTTTCAGTGAATTGTGCGCAGGCAACTGAGTTTCAGTGAAATGAGCTTTCAGTGAAATTAAGTAGATCCTTGAAGTCTTCCTACAGTTCTTTGGAGATGAACTATGGATTTTACCAGATTTGGTAAGAATGATATTGTATGCATAAAGAAAACAAATAGTTTCTAGGAGAGAGATATGAATACTTGTCATTGATAAAACAGGAGAACAGGAGTAGGCATAGCATCTATCATTGAGCAACTCTCATGAATATGTAACTTGTTTCTACTTGGTCTTGTGTCTCATTACCTTAAATATTCTATACGATAGATAGCTTTTATGCCACAACTTTATTTTTTTAAAGAAATCACAGAAGGATAGCTTACTAGTAGTCTGGTAAGGTTCTCTGTCACAAATGCAGATTACGTATGTAACAAAGTAGCACTGCTAAGTAGTCCATTTTCTATGTTTTTGTAAATTTGGCTGGTGAGCGAGTGCAGAGCAGCAAACATGCAACAGTTTCAGTAAAATGTCTTGCTGTTTGCCTGTTAACATGTCATAGTTGGTAACATCATTTAGAATACAATCATAAGTTATTTTTTTCCAGTATTTCAGCCAAAGGACAAAAGTTTGTGATAGCTCAAAAGTCAACTGCATTGGAAGGGGAGGGGAATGTAGTGGAATAATCAGTGTATGCTTAAGACTGCATGCTATAGAACAGGTCATTTGTATAAGGCTGCGTGTAAGTAAGGGATGTGTTAAGAATATGACCACCACTTTAAGAGTTTAGGGTACATTGTGTGGAAGTCACACTTATAAGTGCTATCAAGTTTATTTAAGAGACTTTGGACACGTAAAGTGGTGGTTATTTTACTGAAGTAGAATAAAGGGTTTTACAGATTGTTGCACAAGGAAACAGAAAGAGTTCTGGACTGAGCACTGTTGAACATAGGTATTGTGACAGTGAGTGGGGAAGAAACAGTACTTTCAGTATTGTTTACCTGGCTGTATTCAAGGAGGGTATATCTACATTTTGGAAATAGCTTGTTAGTAGCTATGTTTTTCAACTTTTACCAGAATGGCAGGAGTTGAGTAAGAAACCTTTCCTTCATATCCCTAACATAATTATAAGGGCATTCATTTTAAATCTTACATCTTTTTGTAGCCTCGGGAATTCTGAGTTTTTTATCTTTAGTAAGCTCTATCTCATTCATTGTCTCTAGCTTTAATGTTTTGCTTTTTCTCACATAAGTAGTAAATCATAGGGTGACCCATCCCTGAAGTCTAATCTTTTTGTGAGGAAATAACTCATCCAGAATGGGTGAGAAAAGATTCAACTAAGATGGATAAGGCAGATGCAGATTCTGTAGAGCTGTACAGTGCTGTCATGTTTATTGCATGTAGTTCTCTACAGAAAATAATGTCAGCTAAGTCAATGATATCTGCTCATGCATGAGCAATGTGCACTGTCAATGTAAAACAATCATAAATGTTCCAATGTAGTAGGGTTAAGTAATGATGAAGTATGTGTATTAAGTGACTTTGTGGTTGTATATCATTTGTAAGTTTCAGTGCTGCAGTGCAGACCTAACTGTATAGAATGAAGTAATCAGTTCACTGCAGTTCACTTGAGTACAGTAAGACATTTCCATGAAATTAAGTAATAACATCCAGTAACAATACTTATCTTTATTTAAAATCTTTTCCTAAAGCACAATGCTGACAAACTCATTATATTAGTGCATGAGTGATTCTAATTTGAGGTGTTGAACTTGGAATGTGAATTAGCAGTGTTCAGTGGTGATCCATGGTCTGATTTATTTATTTAACATTTGTTGACCAGAAATGTCCAACTAGGACCAAGTCCATTTTTAGCAGAGGTCCAGGGAGAAATGCTCCAGATGCATGTGTCTGGAATGTGGGAGGAAACAGGAGCACCTGGAGGAAACCCACACAAATGCAGGGAGGACATACAGACTCTGCACAGAAGGCAAGAACATTAACCACTGTACCACTGCAACACTGCACCACCCTAATTGTCATTCAATGTAGAACAGATTAGTTTTATGTTAATGTTTAACATATCATGATGTCAACATTTGTCATGGCAGTACTTGCTTAGTTCCTTGCAGATATACACTTTGCGTGTTGTACTCCACCTTTGACATGTTAAGACAAAAGCTTTATTTAAAAAATGAATTGCTGTGATTGCCTCCCCCTTTTGTATGATGTTAGGTGGTGGACAAACAGGGTTCACTACTTCAGCAAAAAAGTGAAAACTTCAGTTTGGTCAGCCTTCTGTAGTGCAAACAGGCTTAGTGGCCATCAGCACTCTGGACAATACTGAGTGGAGAAAATGTACCTGTCACCCAACTTTCTCTGTGACACAAGGTGCTGAGTGCAGTGAATGAACTAAATGAAAAATCAGAAGTGAAGCAGGGTTCGTGTCCAGTATGCAGATAATTTTACAAAGAGTGTCATAATGTGATTATTATAAATAATTTTGATGTTGACTGTAAGACTATATAGGAATGACTATCCTAATATGTTGATTGCCCAAACTGTGTCAGTAATGGCTAATGAAATAAACTTTTATACCTACTATATATCAGACATGCTTCAAGGATAATCACCAGTTAATTGGGTGCACAATTTGCTAAACATGACAAGGATGTTATGTATTTTGAGATAATTTTATGACACAGCACATATCCTAACTATGTGAGTAGGACAGGATGTCTTGTGAAGGGTGGCAATTATGGTTCCTCTCAATAAGGACAATAGTCAAATGATCTAAGGCAAACCTGTCATATATCAGCCTACTGAATATGTTACAGTACAATGTGATGAGACAGAAGAGGTGACGAGGGACACAGAGATGGAGACAGACATAAGAGCTTGTGTTATGGCACATGTATGAACATCTTTAAGGTTTGTTTGTATTAGGTGTTTCCTCATTCAGAATGGATCCTGCTCTGTACCATTAAGTGATTGATATAGGGACAGAGAAAGTGGAGGAGTAACAATAGCCAATACATCCACATGCATCTGGTTGAAGAAGGTGTAGGAAATTGGACACATGATGGTGACATGAGGATGGTGGTTTGTTGATAACAGATGTAGCACACACACAAATAACAATATAGAGAAAAATGACATCATTGCATAACATATTTCAGGATTCAAACCTTTGACAATAGAAATAAAACTTTACAGACAGGTTGATTATCTCAGCTCACCACAGAAAATCACATGCTGTAATAACTTTCAAACACACATTGTAAGAGACAGTCGCAACATGTTCAATAAAGACATTAGGTATGCAGCAGCATTCATTACACTTATATCAATTGTTATCTCCGTTACAGCTTATGAGATTTCCAGCAGCCTAATTCATATGGGAGAGTAACTGTGTCATAATTACGTTAAGTCTGTTTTAGTATACTGCAATGGACATATTTGTATTTGTGCTAAGCTAACCATTCCAAGGTAAGGCAAAAACTCACCACATTTTGCAATAACACATGAAATGCAATTTACATTACATAGTATACTTGCTTGTTGCCAGACCTCATTCAAATGCTGAGAAGTGCAACTGATAAAACAGAATGGGGGGTGGACATATACATAAGCAAGGTATACACATAAAAGAGACTTATAAAACAGGCAGTAAGAGTTTTACCTACGTAAGATTAGAACCCTTGACAAGATGCAAAATAAGAACTGCAGAGTAAATCATTATTTTATCACACCAGAAAGGAAATCCTAATTCACTCATCTAAAGATCACACAATTGAAGGGACAGTGATAACCTATTAAACCAATGGATGATGTAGGTATTAGCCTTCATCAAATGAATGCCATAAGATGAACTTTACATCCATCAGCCTAATGAATAGTCAACAGTAAAAGGGATAATAGAGAAGAGGTGATGAGAAAGATGGACACAGACCTATCAAAGGTTGATGTTATGGGTCATTTATGCACATCCTTAGGTCCTCATTATTAACCTATTATGTTCTGTATCATGACCTTATGGTTATGGTGATCAAGAAAGTGTAGGACAGGAACAACATGATTAATACACGAGCAGAATAAGGGTAACATAATAATTATTTCTTATGGGCACGGATGTCTTTGCAAATGCTTTTTTTGCCACAATATTCAAAATCTATTCATGAAAGTCTTAACAGGATAAAAATTAAGATATATGTCATTAAACATATCATAGAAGTATAACCTCACAGTAAGAAATAATGTGACCAACATCTGAAAGTGAACCCTTGATGCTATGGCCAAAAAGCAATCTTTAAGCAAGTGATTTGTTTCAACACTCCACAGAAAAAGTTGCACTTTGCCGCATCTGGTAGTCAAAGAACTGTTACAGTAACTGTTGTTTTGTTGCTAACTTTACCCCCCCCCCCACCCACTAAAAAGACCCATATCTATACAGGAAGAATGCAGAGTCCCTGTAATCACAACTATGCAGGTAAAAGCTGCACTCTCTAAAGCCAAAAACACAGCATCCATGGGACCGGACAACATCCCAGGCTGCGTTTTACACAAACTTCAGAACAAGCTAGCTCCCCACTTAAGCACCATGTTCAATAATAGCCTCACATCAGGCTTTGTGCCCACTGAATGGCACACAGCAACAGTTATCCCACTACACAAAGGGGGAGCCACCACTGATCCCAGGAACTATCGACCTATTAGCCTGACGAGCCTGGTCTGCAAGGCCATGGAACTTATCATCATGGAACTCATAAACAAAGACATTGGTAACCTCCAAACTCTGGATCCCACCAAGTTCGGGTTTGTGAAAGGCAGATCATGCTTCCTGAACCTGATCAATTTCTTTGAGGCAGTCACTAAAGCCATAGATGAGGGTAAGGTGGTTCACACAGCCTATCTTGACCTCGCCAAGGCTTTCAACACCATCCCCCATTCTGAAATTTTAGCTAAACTCACTAAACTAGGTCTAAATCCCTATGTCACAAGATGGGTTGCCAACTGGCTCACTGACAGAACCCACACTGTAAAAGTTGCAGACTCCAAATCTGACCTCAAAGCAGTGACAAGTGGAGTACCACAAGGTTCCATCCTGGGACCTCTCCTGTTTGATATCTACTTCTCTGAAGTACAGGCTAACACAGAAGGCCTCTGGCTAATGAAGTTCGCAAATGACTGCAAACTAGGAGCCATAGTCAATTCCCCAAATGATGTGGACATCCTACAGAAGGGCCTCGCTGAGACAGATGCCTGGTGTCAGAGCCATGGCCTCAAGCTCAATGCCAAAAAGTGCAGTGTCATCCCCTTTGGTAAAAACTCTGAACCCATAAACTACCACATAGGCAGCAATCTACTTAACACCGAATGTGTGATAAGAGACCTTGGGACCCAAGTGGACAGTAGTCTCTCCTTTGATAGTCACACCACCACAGTAGTCAGGAAGTCCTTCTACGTGGCACACCTCATCATAAAAGGGTTCTCATCCAGGAAAAAAGAGGTCATTGTTCCCCTCTACTCGACACTCATTAGACCCATTATAGAGTACAACACCCCTTTTGGAATGCACCTCACAAGACATCTGCAGCAGCTGAAAAGGCCACAGAGGTACCTCACAAAGAGGATTACTGGCCTCAAACAAATGCCCTACACTGACCACCTCAAAAAACTCCAACTTTACTCTATAGCATATTGCCTACTCTGAGGTGATCTCTGCCTAACATATAAAGCTATGTCAAATCCAGAGCTGTTGGTCATGCTACACCTAAAGAAATCCCAATCCCTCTGAGCTACATGCTCTAGGGACCTAAACCTTGTCACCACAATAAACAGGACATGCTGGAGGGATAGATTCCTGTCTCAGAGACTTCCCATATGCTGGAACAGGCTACCCATCTATGTCAAGCAAAGTTCTTCATTAGCACTCTTCAAGAAAAATCTTGATGAGTGGATGGAAAATAGGAAATACACCCCGGGGATCACTTCTGTGTCTCTGCTCAACAGTGGCACAGGAAAATAACTTTCTTGGGTGGTGTAAGCCTGGGAACCTTGTTAGCTAGGCTTACGTACACCCTTGGGCTGATAGCCTAGTACCTAGCTTTGAACCTATGAACCTATGTTGCAAAGTATTGCCTTTATTCTGCCATTATTCTGTTTTCCAATGGCACAGGATGTTTAATCACCTTGACTTGAAGATAACTGGAATAGTGCAAATGATGGCAACAACCATAGGACAAGAACAGCCATTCACCATCACTCATCATTGGTGCACAATGCCAAACTCCACATAAATGCCGAGGACAAAAAGTGAAGGCTTTTTGTTATGGGCCATTTATGGCCATACATTGTGTGTGATTCTATTTTTTGACTAGATTAAATACTTGAGAAAGGGTCAATAGGTAGGTGGTGAAATGGGGGGCAAGCAGAGGGCAGAGTACAGGAGGAAGTATAGAGGAAGTTGCAGCATGGTAGTGGGAGAGAACCATAGCTATCAAGTTCTTCACAACATAAATGTAGAACTCTAGATAGAATTGGCTAAATTTGGACTGTCACCACACCAAGGATAGGTGACAACAACAGAATAATGTTTTAGAGCCAACTGTACCAAATCAAGTCGGCCAAGAAGACCCATAGATGAAGTGTAGAGTTATGTATGGGTCATTATTTTCTGTGGGACAGGTAAGCATTTTTTTTACTTTCAAAGAGGGAGGAATGTGCGGGAAGGGGCTTAGGAATGTGAAGGTCAGGTACTTAAGGTAGGTGAGCAATATGTCGAAGCACCTCTTCTACATGGCCAGTTGAGGCACCAAGGAAACTTTCCATGATGCCCTCAGCCAGCCCTGTCAGCTCTTACCAGGTGACAAAATTACCACCTCCACTACAACTACTCATGGAGGGTACCAGTGCACCAGCAGCCAGGGCAGTGCTACCTGGTACAGATAGAATAGGTAGGGCAGGGGTTGTGGAGGTAGTGTTGAAAGGCTGTGACCCTGAAATGTTGGGTGTCAGTGCTGTGAGCCAATCTGCAGTGGTTGGTCTACCTACCTGTGCTGAAAGACAGTTTTTTTAAGTAGAAACACATGACAACAGAAACATTTTAAGATATAGAAAATATTAAAAACAAAATTAAACAAAACATAAAAAAGAGAGAAAGAAGGGGTGGAGTGAGAGGAAAAAAAGCAGAGAATTAGATTCATGGCATGTCATATGACTTTATCTCTCTCTCTCTCTCTCCCTCTATATATATATATATATATATATATATATATATATATATATATGTATACACTTATGTTAATCTGTATACCTTTCCCGCATCCAGGTATGATGGGAAGGTCTTACTATGTTGTACCATTAATCAATTGCACTGCTATGACAGCATGTATGCAAGTATTTATTTGACTATTGCCATACTGCATAGAATTACAATACTTACTAGACTTACAGTAAGTCCCAATGCATACGTACCCCATGCCTCTCTGAGGTAATTTAACCTTTTTTGATGCACCAACCTGGCTGCTGCAATGTTTTCAGCAGCTGTACAACACAGAAGAAGGGAAGGAGAGACATGAAAGCATAATGATTAACAGTCTTGGCTGTCTACTGCATTCTATATAATTGAATGGTGATGGGCCAGTATGCTTACACAACTGAGGAGTGTCAGCATTTCTAAACTCATCATCCCATTGGCTAAGGAGGTCCTTCTTGTGATATGTCAGGTCACTTTAGTGGTGATGACATTGCTTCCCAGTGTGTGGGATGACAGTTGCCTTGAAGACAGCCTTGGCTGAGCTGTTCCAAGCCTCAGTCTTATACTGAAATCCAGGATAGTCCTCTTGTAGCAGCCTATGGCTTTAGGGATTCATGAGGAATGACACAAAAATCTGTGACTTCTCACCACCCCACATCTGTGCTCTAAATTCAGCATCATTACCACCCTCACCAGCCATGTCTTCAGAAGGCAAGCAACACGTCTATGTCTGTATTGGCACCAAATTTCAATCTCACTTTTAACAGCCAATACACAAAAATGCATACCCATGCCAAATGTATTTGCACCGCCAGACAAAGAGACAGGAATTAAAAAAAAAAACAGCAATGAAGGTGTGAATCATGGCAGTGAGATTTCCCATGTGTGATGCTCAACCTGTTCATACTTTACACTGTAATCCTATTGGAAGATTAAATAGGATGACTTGTTAAATAATTTGCTGGGGTTCGTACACTGTAAAAAGTTAGTTGTACAAGGTGGGAATCAAACCTATGGAATAAAGAATGCATACATTTCAATCTAGGTTATTATTTCTCAGTGCTAAAGAAAAATTGTCTTTCTGCCATGAAAAATGGAGATATACCTCAGACAGGCCTGTGTGCGTGTGTGACTTTAAGATGTCCTGGGAAGTGCATTCCCATATAAGAGGCAATACTGTCTGCAAATATATTTCAGATGGATAGAGTTTCACGAGCTAAATAATACAGGCTGGGCTATATACTTCACAACTTGTGCTGTCCTAAGCACATTGTTGGGCTATGTGAGGAGTTAAGATAATTTTAACTAAAGTATTATGTCCATCATAGATATGCAATTGCATTTTTATTTAATTAGCACATTTGTCATCCAAAAATATATATAAAAAACCTCAAAAAACAACAAACACAGCCAATAACTTTAGTCTCTAAAATAAAAAAAAAATGTATTCAAGTAAGAGCAAATCAAAAACACGTAAGCACTTTTGTGTTCACATTAATGCTTCATTCGATATAAGAACAGTTAATACTAAACAAAATTTTAAAGGAACACATAGCCGATCATCACTCATTGCATTTCAAAATAGGAGATTGTCAACAGTGATGTGATGAGGATCACATGAATGAAACACATCCTTATACACATATAGTCATTCATCTTAAAATAAAGAATCTCAATGCATAAAAGATACTTCAATTTATGTTCATAAAATAGGGTATATTTAGGGCAATAAACTCTATAACAAAGGAAAAAATAACTCCCTGGGACCAAGAAGGAGTAGGTGCTCAACTGGAAGCAATCTCTTCTTAGCCTGAACAAGCAAATAAGAGCAGTAGTAAAATCCTACAAAGCAAATTTTGAGTCCAAATTGGCCACATCTACTAGAGACAATTATAAGGCCATCTTCACATATGTCCGCAACCTCAGAGGAAGCACCCAGATGTGTCCAAAACTGATGGGCAAGGATACCACATATACAAATGCCATAGATAAGCAAACTTGCTGGCTGAGAGAATTCAGTGAAAACTTCACCCCTCTGTCCCCTCATCAGTAAATCAGGACATCCTCAGTACCCGCCCCCTTCCCCTTATATCTAAGGAACAGGTCATCACTGGTCTCTCAAAGACAAAATATACAGCCTCCATGGGACCCGATAACATCCAAGCATTACAGGCTGCATCCTACATGAACTCAGGCAGGAACCCACAACACCATTAGGCCAATTTCATCACAGCTGAGTGGAGGACAGCCACTGACATCCCATTGCACAAAGGTGGAGTGTCCACCGACCCAAGAAATTATAGACCCATCAGCCTAACTAGCCTGACCTACGAGGCTATGGAACAAATTATCATGGACCTCATTAACAAGGACATTGGCAACCTCCAAACACTCGGTCCAACACAGTTTGGCTTCATCAAGGGGGGGGGGGGGTCATGTCTATTAAATTTGGTCGACTTCCGTGGGACAGTCAGCAAAGCCATGGATGAGGGGAAGACAATGCACACCGCCTACCTTGAATTGGCCAAAGCCTTCAACACTATTTCCCTCTTGGGCATAATAGATAAACTCTCTCAACTAGGCACCAATCCATATGTTACCAGATGGGTAGCAAACTGGTTCACAGATAGAACCCACCTAGTCAAAATACGGGAAGCCACCTCAAGCAATAGACCTGTAATGAGCAGTGTACCTCATGGTTCTGTCTTGGGGCCTCTGTTATTAGGGATTTACTTTTCTGAGATGCAGGCCAAAACCAGTGGGCTATAGCTGACCAGGCTTGCAGATGAATGCAAGCTGGGCACTGTCATTAATTCCCCTAGTAATATGGACATCCTCCATGATGGTCTCACCCAAACAAATGACTGGTACCAGAAACATGCTTCAAGTGGAATAGCAAAAAATGCATCATCATCGCCTTTGGGAAGTGATGTCCACAAAAATTATCACATTAATAACAATGTCCTCAGCACACAGTGAGGGATTTGGGCACCCAGGTTGATAGCAACCTGATTTTGAACCACCATGTTGCTTCCATTGTACAGAAAGCCTTCTACATGGCCTACCTCATAGGTAAGGGTATCTCATCCAGGGACAAGGAGGTCATAACTTCCTTGTATTCTTCCCTTATAAGGCCCATTATTGAGTACAATGCCCTGTTCAGCATGTACCTCACAAAGCACATGCAGCAGTTGGAGAGACCACAGAGGTTTCTCACCAGGAGAATCCAGGGCCTCAAACATCCACCATACACAGATAGGCTAAAAGCCCTATCCCTCTCCTCACTTTCATACAGACTCCTCAGAGTTCAGCTCTGTCTAGCATACAAGGTGATTTCAGACCCTGCCTTGATGGGACTGCTGCATATCCGCAAGTCATGCTCCACTCGAATAACCAACACACATGGCCTCAACCTGGTCTGTGACATCAATAGGACTTGTTGGTGGGACAGATTTGTGTCTCAGAAACTCTCCCATCTGTGGAATAGGCTCCATCTCCACATCAAGCAGAGTACCTCTCTACCCCTTTTTAAGTGCAACCTGGATAACTGGATAGGAAACAGAAAATACACCCCTGGGATTCCACCCATGTCTATGCTGGACAGGGACATTGGATGCTGACCTTTTTAAATATGGACTAAACTCTTGGCTAGGCTTATAAGGGCCTCAGGGCCAATAGCCTATTAAGTTCATATGATCCTATGATTTCTACTTTGAATTCTTGCCTATTTATTGATAATACTGTCATCCAGTGGTCAGAGACACAACTGCTTTTCTCATTACAGAAATGTTAACAGAATGGATGCAATGCTAATGCATAACATTTTATTTGGGGTGAGGGGACTCCCTTAACTTGTGTGTAGTCTTAAATGAGCATTTTGTGTTCAATTGTTTTGTGCTGATGATGAGTGCACAGATTTTATTTGAGGAGAATAATTTCATTATGTGCTACAAATGTTCATAGATTAGTACTAGGCTTAACTGCCCCTGTGAGCCATTTTAAGCCTAACCAATTGCCCCATGTGAAAATCAAAATCTGCACCTTGTGTCTGTAAGGTAATCACCTTAATCATTATGTCAGCCTCTGCTACAGAGTATGTGTTTTGTCTTTTTTTTTGTTTCATGTCATACAGGATTATAGCACCTAGAACATCTGTTCCATGCAAGCCACCATTCAATGATGCAGTGAACAAGGTCATCATTCAAGCTTTATGCCACCATGGATCCTTCCTGCTTGACTGAGGATGAGGTGATATAGCTGCCAGGAGGAAAGCATATGGCAGCAGGTGGTCACTGACATAAATGCAGTGGATGGCTGTGCCAGAAACTATAAATAGGTGTGGCACCATGCAACTGACATTATTACAGTGGCCCACAAGACAGCATTTGCACATAAACAGATGGCCAATGGGGTTGCAACTGAGAAGTTCATGTCCACTGTCAGAGATCTTGAAAGCTCAGCAGATGGTTCAAATAGACTCTTTGTTGTTGGTACTGATCTGGATGACAGGCCAAGTGTGTCCCACGAGCAACTTCCAGATATGCTATATATAAGGCATTTACTGTCATTCTAGACATCTTAATGTGTTAATGCTTGTATACTTCTGAAATATCTGGACATATTGAGATTTGTTGCCTAGAAGAAACCCAGTCAAACAGAGATGGGGGGGGGGGGTATTGTCATTCTGTGATTCTGAAATACTTCTTAAGGGGTAGGTAGATAAAGCATTTGTCTCGTCCTTGTGTCATTTGCCTTGTTATGTTGCTTATTAGCCTTTTTTTCCACTGGTTACTCTTTTTCCAGGGACATCAGAATTACCATCTGAAAGACCACCTGCACATGGTAAGCAAAAACTTTCTTTGCTTAGTAATACCTGTTAGTTAGATGTAAGTCTGAGGAGAGAGTAATTATTGCATTACTTTATCATCTAAAATTGTTTAACATGAGTTTTTAGAATGCAGTTTGAGTTATTTCTAGTCTCTTTTTCTCTCATTCTTGTGTTTGTTGCTTATTATCACATGTGACCCTGACAGTGGCAGCATAGAACTCATACCATATGATGTCAGAGTATCAGTAAGCTCTGATGATAATGCTGGCAATATAGAGGCACAGTCAGGGGGTGCAGAAGTTCAATCTGACACTGAGTTTGTGGCTCACATATCCCATGGCCTTATGTTGGACAGTCAGTATGCCTAAGCATATCCATTCCACTGAGCCCTCAGACATAAAACAGGTTGAACGTGACACAGTTGATTGGGTAGTGTGGTTACTAAGGTTGCAGAGCTGGTTAAGTCTACCTGTAGCCATCATGAGGGCATGGCACTACACAGGAAGGTTGCTAAAATTGCTCAGAGGAACCCTACTGTCCATATTCCTCCTGATGCTAGTGTGTCATTACATGCCATCAGATGTATGTATAGGGCCATAATGGAGGCATAGGCAAATTCCACCAGAGCCTCAGAAGAGATAGTGTGAGTCCTAAACATGGTGCATTCTGACATGGGTCACTGTCTCAGTTGTGTGGCTGAATCCTTGGATAGGAGAACTGACACACTGGATCAGGCCGTGTCTGTGATGGAACATCTGCTGGGGGTGGGTCAGCATCCATGTGTCCATAGAGCTGCAACATCTTCTGGTGTTAGCCAATATAACTGTGCCAGATCCCACTCTCATAGTGGCACTGTTTCCACTGCTCCATCAGTGATTGAGGTGTTCACACACAAATGTGGTAGGCCATGAGTTCATGGTCCTGGACGTAGTCATGAAGAGAGCTTGTCTGACAGACTTCACTCAAGTTGAGGTAGCACCCCCACTTTGAACTGAGGGAATGGAAGTGGCATTCTATCTCTTGGCAGAGGCAGTTCTCATAGTCAGGAGTGACATCACTGAACTGACAGCTCTACTACGCATGGCTCACACCTGCCTGACATGCCAGGATGTAGTGCTAGCACAGAGCTTAACTGTGTCCATGCAGACACACATGCACACTTTTCACAAAAAGTGCCCATTCTGACTCACATATGCACGCTAAGTAAACCTTAATGTTGCTTGGGATACAACTCCCGCTAGTGGCCCTGAGAAATGTTCTACTTTAATGAATATGTGGTGTGTTTCATACTCTCACACACACGCGCGCACACACACACACACACACACACACACACACACACACACACACATTCATTACTTTGGTGTCAGGTTTGCCCCCCCACACACACACACCATGTGCAAATGATGATGACTGTGCCCTGCCGTTGTTTGTTTTGTTTTGACTTAGGGTTGCATATATGTCTGATGCACAGAGTGGATTGCTAAGTGAGTCTTTCGCACAATATTGACTTTATGCATATATGTGACCTGCGGTGGTGGTGCTGCGATAGCATTGTCGCCTCACAGTAAGACGCTGTCCAGTTCGATTCTCAGCTAGAACATCTTCTGCATAGAGACATGCGTGAATGGGCGTACCTTCATTGAAGGTTGTGCGTCAGGGCTGGTAACTCGGCACGTAAAAATCAACTACCAATTATTAGCAGACCAGAGTTCCGCTGTGGTGACCCCTAACTGGGAAAAGCTGAAAGACACAACATTATATAAGAAAATATGGAATGTTTTTGTACATGCTCATTTTGAAATGATTTTTTCAGTTAGTATTGTAAGTCATGGATTCAAATAAATGATAATGCAGTCCTGATTATTGCTCTGTGTTTAACACTGTTGATATAATTAGCCTGTTGACTGGTGTGTACACTGGGTAAGTGACAGACTTGATGAAGGTTGTTGTTTACAATGCATAGCTGTACATTGCACATATTGGTCATAAAGCCAATACTGCCATTGCTGGCCACCTCACCCAGATTCTGCTTGAGTACAATTATCATTAGCAGTATGCAGGTATATGAGGTACTTTTACCTTCTTACACATTTTTTTTATACTACAGGTTCTGTACTTACCTTGACATTGCTGCAGGTATGATTTGTGTCCTTTGGAGCTGTTTCTGTCTGATGCTATCAGTACACAGCCTTTACATGGGGAAGTAAGGTTTATGGATCTTGGCTGGCATCAGTTTTACTATATGTATGTGCTTAGGTTGTTATGTGTATTTTTAGGTGGTGAATATGTGTGTCTTATCCCTTGCCTCTTAGCCAGGGTGAGGGCATATTGTGTACATCTATGTCTGCAGGCTTCCTCTGCAGCTGAAGGTTCTCCTTCAGAATCCTTATCTGTGTGTGATGGAGGTGCTGGCCCTGCCTGTGGTCCAGGAATGTGTGGTCTTGGCCCTTGCTGTCTGTGTTGCAGCTATTTCCTCAAAATTATATTGTGCAACTTTTATTTTTATATTGTGAGTATTCCTGCACAGATGCCTGAGCCATACTGCAGGACACCCTTGATGTGTCTAGACACTTAAATTGTGACTTCAGCATGCCAAACACATGCTCTATGAGGTTTCTAGTTTGAGCATGGGCATCTTTCTATCCTTCTTTAATGGGGATGTGTGCATTTCTGATGGGTGTCATGGGATGGTTCCAGTGCATAACCTACATCCCTCAGTAGATGGCCTTGAGGAACAGCACCCCTAGCTAAGCTTGTGTAAAGCTAAGAGATGTGCCATGTGTAAGAGTCATGATAACTGCCTGGATTGCCACCACACACACTGAGGATGATCCCTCAGACATTACAGACAACCTGGAAGTTGATTGAGTGGAGCCCGTTCCTGTTGATGTATGTCCCTCCCTTCTCACTAGGTGCGGCTTTTATTTCTTTGTGTGTCCAGTCCATGGCCCGTAAAACTTCAGGGGAATGTGCTACAACATAAAATTCTTACATTGTTCTTGCTCTCTTCAGAGGGATGCAGGGAAATAGATGTACTCCCTTTCATGTTCTAGCATAACATTAAGACATTGATGCAATATTCGGGAGGGTGAGGCCTGTGACACCTCTAATATATCTCCTTTTGGTCTCTGGAATATACCAGTAGCTAATATCCTTAATGTTACACGTACCTTAGCTTCACCTGGTGTAGGTCATCCATGATTTCCCCTGGGTCAGAGGTGGGGGGAGTGTTAGAGGTTGCAAGGTTCCTGAAATGTCTCCCTATCCATCCTATCTACTCTAATATTTTAATATCATGCAGTACATGATATGGTAAATGGGTATGAGTGGTTCAGCATTTACAATATTCCTCTTCCTAATAGGAACATTAGTGGTAGACCTGGGGGAAATTTATGATTACGCATCCACTGATCCAAGTCGTGCTTCAATAAGTGCAGAGAGGCCCTCTGCTTCACACGGATGAGAAACCTGTTCCAGAGACTATCAAAGTCCCTCCCACCCTCCCCTTTGATTGCTGTTGTCAGTTGTGTAAGCTATTTAAGTTCTTTTCCCACCCATTGCTTTACATAGATCCATAATACTGAGCACCAACACAGTGACCAAGTATTGCTCTTGAGCTGTCCTCCCTTACTAAAAGTCATCATTTTCACAAAGCTCCCATCTGCTTAGCATCTTTATCACCTTCTGTGAGGGTCCTGAATAAATCCATTGCCCTCCATGGCAGATAAAATATTTATCTTACTGTTTTGCACTTCATTTAGCTACTTCATCTGCCACTTTTGCATTTTAAATCTTTTTCAAGTACCCTGTTATTGTAGAAAATGACAATGAAGGAAAGCCAGTGAAATATCCTGTTTTATTAAAACACAGAACCAAGTAAATGCTCTAGCACTTTGGCTATCCTTGATATTGTACTGTTTGCTGATTGCTGAGAACTGCACTTTTTATAAGCTATCACTATGAAATGTGCTAATTTTTAATTTTGATGGTACTTAATTTTTGTATTTCTGCAATTTTGGCCCAGCTAAGGGGATTCTAAACAGTTTCCTTTGTTTTTAAGTGCCTGTATAACTTCTGCACGCTTGCAAGGCTCTTGGCTGATTCCCGCAGAGCAAAACAATGTGTGGTGTCCTCATGTGTGCCGCTGGAGTGATTTCCTTGCATCATGTGCTATCCAAGCACAATCTAAGTATTTGTATTTAAAGATTGCACTTTCAGAAGCTATTTTAGTGATTGACTACTGTTTTCTTGTTCAATGTGTGCATTTATCTGTAATTAAGGCTTAAATTACCACATTTGCTCAAACTGTCATGCTGTCGGTCTAATTAACATCAAGCAATCTTTTTTCTGCTTTTACATTAAGAGGACTTCCCACTTCTGTCAGACCCCAACACACCAAACACTGACATAAATCCTCCTTTACATCTCGTGTTTTGCAGTTTTATATCATAGGATTGTATTATCATAGGAAGTTACTAGGCTATTGGCCCTAAGGCCCTTACAAGCCTAGTGAAAAATTTAGTCCATGTTCCAACAAGTCAGCACCCTATGCCACTGTCCAACAGGGACACAGGTGGAATCCTCATTTACTAACAACTGTAAAAGGCACTGTGTTAAAGCACAAGTTGGAATACCTGTTTATGCAACACATAACTCTGAACAATTAAATGATATGCACATTTCAGTATATTCTAAATACTTTTTCACACCACTGTTACTGAATTCAGCCTTCCTTCATAACCATCTCCTCTATATTCCTGTCCTCAAATGCTTCCATATATTGGCAGTACCATGTTTTGATGTGTACCAGGGAATAATCTACCTGCTATTAAAGGTCTGCACACAAGGACCCTTCACCTTCCCAAATGAAGGTTCTTGGACTTCTATCCTCAATCCACCTCTGAGTAGGGTGATCCAGGCAAGGAGCCATCATACTGCAGCTTCATAGTGGGCAATTTCACTTAACTCATTACATCCAAGTGATGCCTCCAGGTGCATCTGCAGTTAACCTCTACTGACACCTGTAGGCATCAAATATTACTTGTTCATATTTGCATGAATAATTCCAAAACCATGTTGTATACAAGGTTTTAAAAGATTTCATCTTAAAGCTTACACAATGGCAAACTGAACTGCATTAATATTTTACCTTTGTCTAGTGCAGGTAAAGATATATTAACTGTTGTTTTTATGATGTTAATTTGTATAGATATAATTTTCACATTTGTCTAAAGATATCAACAAAAAAGTTGCACAGACAAAACTCCTTAGCCTCTTATGATAGTTCTCAGCTAGATGAATAAAATGCTGCTGACATTATGTATGTAACTTCATTGGTTGCTGAGATATTGTAAGTTGTTTGCAAAATATTACAAATGTAATAATTACTGTATTTACTGTGACTTATAGAATTCAGTTTAAGATCTAGAAGCTAAAGAATATTACCACTATAAAAATAGATTGTGTTGAAGGTTTGCCATTTATACTTCTTTAGATAAATAGCGTATATCAATTTATTATACGCTTTCGTCGAAAGACTTCATCAGAATGAAGTAAAAACATGAATCACAGATTTAAATACTTAAAAACAGGTCACATGTACAATTAATCAATTAAAAAATGTGTATATATGTAGATTAAAACTACTTCCTTAAAGAAACAAATTTGATTTTCAAACAATGTGAAGGCAAACTGTGTCGCCATCTTTACTCATCTTAAGTTTACGATACTTTAAGAAACATTTTACATTAACTGATTCATTAAGACCAGGGGGACAGTCAGATTTTAATTTAATTTGCCAATAAGTCTCTCTTTGTAACAAATAGTTCTTGTAATCCCCATCCCTCATGTCTTTGTAACAGACCTCAAGAACAGAAAACAAAAATTTGTTGAAAGACTGGCAAACAGTAGAATGTTTAAATAGGGCATTGTTTTCATCTTTAGTTTTTATACAATACAAATGTTCCCTAATGCGTGTTTTTAACTGTCTGGTGGTCATTCCAATGTAAAATGCAGTGCATGAAGAGCATAAAGCAATATAAATGACACCTGAAGTACAACAATCAACATAACCAGGAACTGCCAAAGTCCTTTCAAATGAAACAACTGAAATGTAGGGCCCTAAAGAAATGAACCTGCACATGTTGCACTGATGGCAACAGTGCATACCCTTCTTATCAGATAAAACACTACAAGGGCCACTACTGTGATTTTCCAGAATCATTTTCAAGTTAAAATTGTTTCTCTGAACAAATAAAGGCTTGTCCCCTAAAATGTCGTGAATGTCAGAGTTCCCTTTTATGACTCCCCAATTTCTAGCCATAATACGTTGGATACGTTGGCAATCAGAGTTCATTTCTAGGGAACAGATCAAATTCACATTTAGTTGTTTACTACTGACCTTATTGACATGGGGATTGATGTTATCCGACCTCAAGTTCAGTAAAGGTGGATACTGAACCACCCGTTTGCTATAAATGTCAGCTCCTGTTTGAGTTAATGCAGATTTTTCATAACCCCTGTTTAAAAATAAAAAAATGATGAAGTCAAATTCGCGAAGCAAATCAATGTCTTTCGAAGTCATATGGCTAGCCCTAATAAACTGCCCCCTAGGAATGTTGGCAATTACATGTTTAGGATGTCCGCTCCTATAGTGCAAATACCCATTGTTAAAGGTCTTTTTCCTGTAAATGCAACTATGTAATCTCCCTTCATTGAAATCCCATTTTAGGGAAACATCCAAAAAGTTAACATTTAACCCACTGCTACTGATAACAAACTTCAAATAATTTGAGAAAGAGTTAATGTCAGAAATAAAAGTCTCAACCTTTAATGTGTCACCTTCAATAATAAAAAACAAGTCGTCAACAAAACGACAATAAAAAGAAATATTGCATTTACTTGTCAAAAAAGGAAAGAATTGATGCTCCCACCATGACATAACTAAATTAGCATAGGCAGGGGCTGCTGAAGACCCCATGGAAACCCCTCTTTTTTGTCTGTAATAGACTTGTTCAAAAAGAAAAAAAGAAAAAAATTGTTGTCCAAAATGATCTCTAAAAACCTACAAATAAGAGAAATCGCATTGTTAGTGAAACCTGGGTGGTGAAGAGTTAAAAAACTTCGAACAGCTTCGACCCCCTCATAGTGCGGAATACAGGTGTACAATGAAACTACGTCGATGGTAAACATGATGTGTTTGTAGGGGTCCAAACCTTGCGTTAGGGCAAAGGTGTTGATTTTGCTTAGAAAATGCCAAGAATCACGGATGTATGAAGGTTCATTGGCTATGATGGGTCCCAAAAGAGCGTCAATGAACAGAGCCAACCCCTCAGTGATAGAATGAGGGGAAGACACAATGGGTCTGAATGGTGGATTACTAATTGACTTGTGAGTTTTGGGTATCCCAAAAATAACCCCTATTCTGGGCTCTTCAATGACACAAAACTCATACAGGTCGTGACTAATTTCACCACTCATAAGAGCTTCGTACAAGTGTGAGTGTATTAAACGTTGGCAATGACGAATGTCAAAAAGAGAAACAATTTCATACTCATCCCTGTTGTTAAGTATGTCCATAATTCCTTTAACATAAAGGTCCCTTTCCATAATGACTATGTTGCTACCCTTGTCACTTTTCATGAACCTGAATTTATTGGCCATAGATTGTAAGTTCTTAAGAGCCTTCCTTTCAACAGTAGATAAATTGTTGTAATAATTAGGTCTGTTATTTAACATAAAGTCAACATCTTGAATACAGGTCTCTTCAAAAACCTTAATGGTATGCTGTAACCTGGGACAATAAACCGAAGGTTTGATGAAAATTCGGTTAGAAACAGATACATTGTGCAATAAATAATGCAAGTTCAACTTTCTGGTGTATTGCTTAATGTCAATAACTGTCCTAACGTAGTTAGCTCTAGAATGTGGAACAAAATTAAGACCAAGTTTTAGAACATTAATCTCATCGTTAGAAAAAACATATTCAGTCAAATTGATGATACTGAAGTTGTCAGATAAAAGTTCTAGGTCTCTTCCCCCGATGATTGGGAGCCCAGAAAGGTCCAACTCCTGGTAAGCACCGTTTTTGTAGTGGCCTGATTTCTCCTGTTGGAAAAAGAAGAAGAAGGAGCAACAGGATTTCCAGGTGTTGAACCTGAAGCAGAACTTGTTTTAGTTTTGACAACATGATTGTCGTCAATAACAGATAAAAAGTTGCTTTCAACTACTGCTGGTTGGTTGTCATCAGGCACAACAATCCCACGGTCTTGAGACCCATTGCATGAGGGTTTTATGCCCACAGAATCATTAGTAACAAATGCGTCGTTGCCTGAAAAAATGGGCGCTTGAATCAAAGTACTAGCATTATTGCCAGAGATACCAGACGAAACAGCTTTAGTGTAAAAACCGGTACTTGGCTTGTTAAAACCTTGCCCATTAGCACTGTTAAGTTTGTTTGGCTTATTAGAAATGGCAAAGTTCAGAAAAGCAGAATTGTTTTGGTAAGAAGAAATGTCTCGTAATAGTTTTGAATGTTTCCTGTTGATATTTTCAACAGAGAGTTGCTCCAATTCATGGGAAATGGTTTCAAAAAAATCCCCGAATTTCTGCTCACCGAGGTATTGCTTAAAAAATGACTCGATACCAGTAATTTCTTTTTGAGAAGTTCCTTTTTGGCTACATTGTTGTCAATGAGTAATTTTAGAAAACGTAAGCCGGCATCATTAAAAAATGCTGTTAAAGTATTGAAGAAAGGGTCTCCGGCGTGCACACCATTGGGGCACTTAAAAAAACGTAACCCTTTTGGCACAATGTTCAGTTCAAGACAATGTAAGAAATAACAATTTTCTAAATGAATAGAATTGTACCTTTTCAAAAGTTTTAACAGCTGCTCACGTTTAGAGTTGAAATCGTCACTGTGGTGTACGTTGAACAATCCACCGGAACCACCCAAAGAACTGAAGGGATTCTCCGCACGGTCAAAGAACTGTTGAAAAGTCACCCGACCAATCATGCGCTGTTCAGTGGAAGCCAAAAAATTAACTTGTCATGGTGGATTGTCCAAATTAATAATGGTGTCCATTTCATGAAAGGAACCAGCTGGACTGGAAGTCTTGATAGTAGATTCCATTTCATTAGCCTTGGTGACCAAAAATTTGAGAGAGTTTTTAATTTCAGTTAGAGTGGTGATTAACAAAATGTTCAAATTCCCAATTTCAGAAGAAGGTGTTGGGTGAACGTTGAGGTTCAATAAAGGGTCGTCAGCTGCCTTGGCCATGGTGAAAAACACAGGAACAATGCCAAAAAGGAAAACTAACAATGGTGTGCACGCCGGAGACCCTTTCTTCAATACTTTAACAGCATTTTTTAATGATGCCGGCTTACGTTTTCTAAAATTACTCATTGACAACAACGTAGCCAAAAAGGAACTTCTCAAAAAAGAAATTACTGGTATCGAGTCATTTTTTAAGCAAAACCTCGGTGAGCAGAAATTCGGGGATTTTTTTGAAACCATTTCCCATGAATTGGAGCAACTCTCTGTTGAAAATATCAACAGGAAACATTCAAAACTATTACAAGACATTTCTTCTTACCAAAACAATTCTGCTTTTCTGAACTTTGCCATTTCTAATAAGCCAAACAAACTTAACAGTGCTAATGGGCAAGGTTTTAACAAGCCAAGTACCGGTTTTTACACTAAAGCTGTTTCGTCTGGTATCTCTGGCAATAATGCTAGTACTTTGATTCAAGCGCCCGTTTTTTCAGGCAACGACACATTTGTTACTAATGATTCTGTGGGCATAAAACCCTCATGCAATGGGTCTCAAGACCGTGGGATTGTTGTGCCTGATGACAACCAACCAGCAGTAGTTGAAAGCAACTTTTTATCTGTTATTGACGACAATCATGTCGTCAAAACTAAAACAAGTTCTGCTTCAGGTTCAACATCTGGAAATCCTGTTGCTCCTTCTTCTTCTTTTTCCAACAGGAGAAATCAGGCCACTACAAAAACGGTGCTTACCAGGAGTGGGACCTTTCTGGGCTCCCAATCATCGGGGGAAGAGACCTAGAACTTTTATTTGACAACTTCAGTATCATCAATTTGACTGAATATGTTTTTTCTAATGATGAGATTAATGTTCTAAAACTTGGTCTTAATTTTGTTCCACATTCTAGAGCTAACTACGTTAGGACAGTTATTGACATTAAGCAATACACCAGAAAGTTGAACTTGCATTATTTATTGCACAATGTATCTGTTTCTAACCGAATTTTCATCAAACCTTCAGTTTATTGTCCCAGGTTACAGCATACCATTAAGGTTTTTGAAGAGACCTGTATTCAAGATGTTGACTTTATGTTAAATAACAGACCTAATTATTACAACAATTTATCTACTGTTGAAAGGAAGGCTCTTAAGAACTTACAATCTATGGCCAATAAATTCAGGTTCATGAAAAGTGACAAGGGTAGCAACATATTCATTATGGAAAGGGACCTTTATGTTAAAGGAATTATGGACATACTTAACAACAGGGATGAGTATGAAATTGTTTCTCTTTTTGACATTCGTCATTGCCAACATTTAATACACTCGCACTTGTACGAAGCTCTTATGAGTGGTGAAATCAGTCACGACCTGTATGAGTTTTGTGTCATTGAAGAGCCCAGAATAGGGGTTATTTTTGGGATACCCAAAACTCACAAGTCAATTAGTAATCCACCATTCAGACCCATTGTGTCTTCCCCTCATTCTATCACTGAGGGGTTGGCTCTGTTCATTGACGCTCTTTTGGGACCCATCATAGCTAATGAACCTTCATACATCCGTGATTCTTGGCATTTTCTAAGCAAAATCAACACCTTTGCCCTAACACATGGTTTCGACCCCTACAAACACATCATGTTTACCATCGACGTAGTTTCATTGTACACCTGTATTCCGCACTACGAGGGGGTCGAAGCTGTTCGAAGTTTTTTAACTCTTCACCACCCAGGTTTCACTAACAATGCGATTTCTCTTATTTGTAGGTTTTTAGAGATCATTTTGGACAACAATTTTTTTCTTTTTTTCTTTTTGAACAAGTCTATTACAGACAAAAAAGAGGGGTTGCCATGGGGTCTTCAGCAGCCCCTGCCTATGCTAATTTAGTTATGTCATGGTGGGAGCGTCAATTCTTTCCTTTTTTGACAAGTAAATACAATATTTCTTTTTATTGTCGTTTCATTGACGACTTGTTTTTTATTATTGAAGGTGACACATTAAAGGTTGAGACTTTTATTTCTGACATTAACTCTTTCTCAAATTATTTGAAGTTTGTTATCGGTAGCAGTGGGTTAAATGTTAACTTTTTGGATGTTTCCCTAAAATGGGACTTCAATGAAGGGAGATTACATAGTTGCATTTACAGGAAAAAGACCTTTAACAATGGGTATTTGCACTATAGGAGCGGACATCCTAAACATGTAATTGCCAACATTCCAAGGGGGCAGTTTATTAGGGCTAGCCGTATGACTTCGAAAGACATTGATTTGCTTCACGAATTTGACTTCATCATTTTTTTATTTTTAAACAGGTGTTATGAAAAATCTGCATTAACTCAAACAGGAGCTGACATTTATAGCAAACGGGTGGTTCAGTATCCACCTTTACTGAACTTGAGGTCGGATAACATCAATCCCCATGTCAATAAGGTCAGTAGTAAACAACTAAATGTGAATTTGATCTGTTCCCTAGAAATGAACTCTGATTGCCAACGTATCCAACGTATTATGGCTAGAAATTGGGGAGTCATAAAAGGGAACTCTGACATTCACGACATTTTAGGGGACAAGCCTTTATTTGTTCAGAGAAACAATTTTAACTTGAAAAGGATTCTGGAAAATCACAGTAGTGGCCCTTGTAGTGTTTTATCTGATAAGAAGGGTATGCACTGTTGCCATCAGTGCAACATATGCAGGTTCATTTCTTCAGGGCCCTACATTTCAGTTGTTTCATTTGAAAGGACTTTGGCAGTTCCTGGTTATGTCAATTGTTGTACCTCAGGTGTCATTTATATTGCTTTATGCTCTTCATGCACTGCATTTTACATTGGAATGACCACCAGACAGTTAAAAACACGCATTAGGGAACATTTGTATTGTATAAAAACTAGAGATGAAAACAATGCCCTATTTAAACATTCTACTGTTTGCCAGTCTTTCAACAAATTTTTGTTTTCTGTTCTTGAGGTCTGTTACAAAGACATGAGGGATGGGGATTACAAGAACTATTTGTTACAAAGAGAGACTTATTGGCAAATTAAATTAAAATCTGACTGTCCCCCTGGTCTTAATGAATCAGTTAATGTAAAATGTTTCTTAAAGTATCGTAAACTTAAGATGAGTAAAGATGGCAACACAGTTTGCCTTCACATTGTTTGAAAATCAAATTTGTTTCTTTAAGGAAGTAGTTTTAATCTACATATATACACATTTTTTAATTGATTAATTGTACATGTGACCTGTTTTTAAGTATTTAAATCTGTGATTCATGTTTTTACTTCATTCTGATGAAGTCTTTCGACGAAAGCGGATAATAAATTGATATACGCTATTTATCTGAAGTTCTGTTTTGTTGCCTCAACCCTGGTTTTTGGATTTTACTTGTTTTTGTTGGTTTTCCTTTTTGGCATTGTTCATTTATACTTCTTTCATAATGCCTATGGCTCCAAAGATATGAGCATTTGTCTGAAATGTGAGGACATAATGTGATTCTGTCAAAAGGCTTAAGCTCCACTCATTGGAAGTTACAGTGCAATCTTCCTGAGCTCCATTGGAGTGAATGAGTTAAATCCTACCCCAATGTTATGTTAGGCTGAAGTAACTTTGGTGCAGATACAATGGCATTGTAAGGAGAATGCCTCTATCTTTGTGGGGCTGTACCGATTGCCTTTCCACCCACCCACTGCAGCACTAACTCTATTAGCAGGCCTAGAATCACTGCCAGGCCTTGCACTTTGACCAATGCCCCAAATATACCCCTGCACTTTCTACCCATAAAGAGGCAAGCAACCCTCCCCCCAGCCAGCTTTAATAGGAGTCTGAGATGGTAATCCAGCCCATGTCACGGTTTATGCATTATCTATCTACACCAACCAAGGTGGTAATACAATTTAAATACTGCTACATGACATGAGGCTCATTATACACTGTACAGGAAACTGCATAACAGCTCAGTATGGTGAAAGCCAACTGACATCCTGTCCCAGCTTGAGTTTGCCTCTTGTTATCCACCCTAATGTTCACATTTGTCCATTGCAATTACTGTCCTACATACAAAAATAAGCTAAACATTAGAATGTCTTCATTCGATCTCCTCCTTTCCCACTGCTAAGCTATGGGACTCTCCCCCACCCTCACTTACATCTACTAGCAATACCCATATCTTTAAAAGGTCTCTGAAACTCTCCCTCTCCTCCCACTGGCTATGTCCTTGTGCTCACTCCTCACAACCCACTACCTGACCTTTATCTCTCCCCACTCTACACCCACCTTTGCTCTCTTCTTCCCTTTCCACCACCTATACCATCTCCTGTATCTCCTTCACAGCTAGCCCTCCACTGTTCCCTCATGCAAATGCACTGACATTTGATATTTTTAGCACCACTTCAGTGCCTCTTCCTATATCAATAATCGCACTGTGCAGCCAGTAGCTAGACTTACTGAAGTCTGTTCCCTTTCCTTTGTTTAACTAAACTCCTAGACAGTTTTAATCTATTATTATTGATATATGTGTTTTTCTAACAAACTGTATATATGGCATTGTAACTCAAGATTTATCAGCTTAAATCTGACAAAACTGTCTCTATGATTATTGTGATTCTGTTCGTGTTGTGGCAAAGCATGTAGTAGGATAAATAATTACTTACATGTAAAGAGATGCCATATAAATAAATCAACTTGTATTCATCTCATTATATGCATTGTACTGTTAGTTATGCTTTATAAAATTGTATGCATGTACCTCTGTGGAACTTTTGCACTGTAACTTGTGTTTTATCATATTGTATATGTATCTCTGTGGAGCTTTTCTCCCCAGGCCTCCACTGAAAATTGGCACTTTATGGCTCAGTGGACTTTCTAGGTAAACAAATGCAATAAATAAATAATAATAATAATAATAATAATAATAATAAATAAAAATGATCTCTGTGCAATCTCTGATAATTGTGATTCTCTACAAAAAAATGCAATTTCTCTAGGCAATAAGAGAAAATATTCTATTTTTCCAGCAGCTGAGATAGCTTACTGGTAACTTGTTGTGGCTATGTTGTGCAGGGTTCTGGATTCAAGACTTGCAAGTGCTGGTTATTCTGTTTTTCCAAAATTGCTCCAGAAACCTGGAATAAACTCCGACATTGCAAGGCTACAGTACCTTCCACACATTTAGTAAATTGGCTGCACAGACAAGGAGGAAAGGTAAAGGTATCTTGATCTACATTAACAACAAGTATACCTCAAGGTTTGTTAAACAAGATGATACTCTGAAGATCATCTGTGTGAGATGAGAGTCATGTTAGATAAAGTCGCTTACCATATCTTAGCAAGCTATAGGCCACCATCTACATCTCAAGAATCCCACAACTCTTATCTAGACCTACTGGAGGCACTCTCTATCCAACCAAAACCTCTGTTCATGGGAGACTTTAACTACTCCTCTATTGACAGGGAAACATCGACTTGCATCTCCAACTTGTGGGCGCAACATTTCCTGGACTTAACACAAATGCCTTTGATTAGTCAGTGCACACTTCAGCCAGAGGTTCAAATATACTGGATCTTGATCTCACCAGTATGGGAGAGTACTGCACCCCCCCATCACATCTTCACTGATGAGGTCAGATTATAAAGCTGTCTCACTTAAATAAAAATCAACTTGGAAAACCCAGAAAAACCTGTTGCAGTTAGAAACTATTCTAAAGCAAACAACATCCTATTATGAAACAGTTTGTCAAAATTCAATGCCCCACTCAACCCAGATTTCACAACAGCCTATGCAGAATTACTGAAAGAAATACTCTTTAAACATGTAAATGTCTGCATAGAGGCTGCTGTACTTACCAGAAGTAAGCCTAAAACAAACCATACTGGTGGAATCCTAATCTTAATAGGGTATATAACAAAACAAAAAAAGTCATGGCCATAGTCAGAACCCTCATAATGACAAGAGCTCACTAATAAAACTAAACAGGAAACCAAGAGGACTAATTAAATACAGTAGGGCCAATTACTAGGTCAAGGCAGCTTCTTGAGCTAAAGGGAACCACAAGGCCTTCTATAGCTATGTCCAAAACCTCAAAGGTAACATGCAACAGTAGCAAACGGTACCACCTTCACTGAGCAGATTGGCATAGCAAATCTGCTGGCCAACAAATTTACCTTAAACTTTACCACCCAACCATCCTGCCACCCCTTGTGAAATCCCAACCAACATTACCCCCCCTAGTTATCAGCAGGGAGCAGGTCATCGCAATGCTTACTAAGGCTAAAACATAGCTTCAAGAGGGCCCAGTGATATCCCAGGTTGCTATCTAAATATCTTGAAACATAACCTACCAGGACCAATTGAGTCCCTTTTCAACTACATCCTCAAAACAGGCTACATACCAAGTGAATGGAGGATGGCAACAGTTATCCCCCTTTACAAAGGTGGACCATCAACCGACCCCAGAAACTACAGACCCATTAGTCTGACTAGTCTAATATGCAAAGCCTTGGAACAAATTTTCAAGGAAATGATTACCAAAGACACTGGGACTGATTACCAAAGACACTGGCACCCTACAGACACTGGACCTATCTCAGTATGGTTTTGTTAAAGGAAGGTCATGCCTACTTAACCTGTTAGATTTCTTTGAGAAGGTAAACAAGGCAATGGATGAAGAGAAAATGGTGCATACTATCTACCTAGACTTGACTAAAGCATTCAGTGCAATACCCCATACAGGTATTGCAGACAAACTGAACTAGGCATAAATCCCTACACAACTTGATGGGCTGCCAGCTAGCTCACAGATAGGACCCAAGAATTCAGGATTGGTGAGACCACCTCCATCAAGAGGCAGGTCACCTGAGGAATACCACAGGGCTTCATGCTGGTCGCACTCCTGTTTGACATATATTTTCAAAGTAGCTAATATTAAGGGCCTTTGGCTCACCAAGTTCTCAGATGACTGCAGACTGGTAGTTATCATACATGCCCCCTTGACACTAACATCCTGAAAGGGGGTCTAATATAGACAAATGACTGTTGCCAAAGCCACAGATTAAAACTCAATAGAAAGAAGTGCATTATGGTGCCTTTGGGGAAAATGTCTACTTAAGCAAATTACTCCATTGATAATACACCAGTAAGAGTTGACCCTGTAGTTGGAGACCTGAAAACATATGCAGACAGTAATTTGGCCTTTGACCAACATGTAACCAAGGTAGTAAGAAGATCATTCTATGTCGCCCACCTTATAAGTAAGGGTATGGTATCTGGGTCCAAGGAAGTCATTATACTACTCTACTCATCCCTCATCAGACCCATCAGCGAGTACAGTGCCCCCTTTAGCATGTGCCTGACTAGACATATGCAACGTTTGGAATGCTCACAGAGGTTCTTCACCAAGAGAATCCAGGATATTAACACACTGTCCTATATACATCATCTTAGAGCCCTGTTGCTATACTTGCTGTTGACAGGCAATCTGTGCTTAGCATATAAAGCATCCTTAGATCCAGCCCTGATGGAGCTTTTGCGCATTTGCAAAATGAGCATTATCAGAAACACTAGCTCAAGGGATTTGGACTTTGCTTACAATATAAATAGAACATGCTGGTGAGACAGATACAGTATGTGTCTAAGAGGATTCCCATCCATGTGAAGCAGAGTCCATCCCAAACCCTATTCGAGTATAACCTTGACCAATGGATTGGAAATCAGAAATTAATTCCCAGGTTGTCCCCCCATGCATCTTATTGACAGAGGCCAACAGTAAACATTCTCTAACTAACATTAGATGGGTAATCATAAATTCATTCCCAAGCTGGCTTCCATGTCTCTTATAGACAAAGGCTGACAGTAAACATTCCCTAACTAACATAACCCCCACGTAACTTTTTAGCAACCTCCTAACAAATCACTCCTAACAAAAATTTAAGTGCACATGTTACAAGGGAACACAATTGGGTTAGGTTGCATGGCTAGGCTTACAAATGCCCTGGTGGTCATTAGCCTAGTATATACTTATGAAAATATGGACACCTCAAGGACAACTACTCTTGTTTCATAGTTAAAGGCTAGAGTATACTCTTTCCTGTTACGTCTGCAAAAATTGAATTTAATCAGCACTAGCTCAACACCTAGCCATAGATTCTTGCAGTGTAAATATGTAAAGCATACGTAAATATGTATCTAGGTTATTCTTTTTGTGTAGAATTCATGTAACTGAAAGCATTACAGTATTTAACTGTAACCATTTGTCTCTTTGTGCTAAGGAATTCATTCTGTACTAATACATAACTTTGCCACTGATGGAAATCACACAATGCAATGATATAATAAATGTCATTCTCAATGTCTAATTGTCTTTTACTTTTGTCTGTAGCCTTTGTGCCCATGTTATAACTGTAGAAAAAGACCTTTGACTAACCCGCCCATCGAATTGTCAAAATAAATGAATAAATAAAATGTTGAAACTTTTGTGCAGCTAAGCAGCTGATAGGAAGGTTTACAGATGGCAGCTTAACATCAAGCCCTTGCCTACTGACTTCCTTATTCTGTCCTGCTACTTGTAGCTTTATCACTTCACAGACAGTCCTTATCCAGAGTTGCACAGGATTGTAAATGGGTTCCTGTTACAGTTAAAGACCATTTGGGTCAAGTAGTCTACAAAGCTGCAGTGGACATTTGGTGTTGGCCATGTTAACCAGCTGAGAAAATATAGACTGACAACAGCTGAGAAGCAACCCACTTCACTTGTTACTGTTCCTGTTTCTCAGCAAGAACTTCCACCATTACTGATAGAACAAACAGAAACTGACATGCAACATACGAGTGCATTACCTCTACCACTTCTGCAGAATCTAGTAGCATGGCCTTAATCCTGAAGAAGGTGCCTAGTGAGCTTGGACATTCTCCAACATTCATTCAGAAGCTTCCACAGAGATAATCTGAAGCTGTTTAGCTGGTATTCTTTTTTATTTGCAAACATCTAACAGTATCTATTAATAAAAATATAAAACAAAGTATTTTCCATTTTAGAGGAGGGAAACTGCTGTGTACTAACAATAGTAATGTGCATGCCCAATCTGTGATCACTTGTAAATGTCTACCCCAGGCTGATATGCTGTAAGGTTAAATTATAATGCCTTGCACTTCACTTTCTGAAAATAAAGTGAAGTTATGTCAATAAAGAAATATCAAAATTCAGAGCAACAGTCTCTTGCTTGTTTCTTGCATGTTTATTATTTTGTTAGTGTCTAGAATTGTAAAGGACACAGCAAAGACTAGCCTTAATGATACGTTTTCTGGAGTTATGTTTCCATAATAAGAGAAATCAAAAAGAATTGCTGCTATTCTATGCCCATAGATGCTGTTTACTCTTGGATAACAGGTCTGAAGTGAAATTGGGCATTTTGCAATTCTGTGAAATGAAACAGTACTTATTTATAAGGTATATTAAAGATTCTGCAGTAGGATAATTACAGACTTGTGATTATACAGTTTTGAAGTGATTTCAATAAGTCAGATTGCTATAATTTTCTACAACTCTTAATGCTAGATCATGCTGACTGTGGCATAGTAAGATAGTAAGGAATCAAATAAAGCTGACAGCTCTGTTTCAGAAACGTTTCCTTGTGTAATATAATATGGAGACTTGATCATGTGAAATACGTCTACGCCAGAAGATGAAAGTTAGTATTTCTAGAGTATGCACAAAGACTGATAGAGTAGGTAGAAACTAATTTACAACAGCAAATGACATTTACGCAAAATTACAGTGAAACTGCATAAGTTAATCACAATATTTGTGATGTTCAATGACAGCACATTTCGATGCTTCTAAAGCAGACATTTAATATGTAAAGATACAGCGAGGGATTATGAGTATAGGTGGATGGCATTTTTTTTTCTTTTTCCCTAAAACATACAAGCCATTATATTCAAAAATATAATGAATTCAGACATATATCCATAGTATGAAGTTTTGCTCATATATCATGTATCAGATTTATGCTTTCAGAATTGTATTTTCCTAGTCTTTTCTGTTCGTGTTGTGGCAAAGCATGTAGTAGGATAAATAATGATTTACATGGCAAGAGATGCCATATAAAGAAATCAACTTGTCTTTAAAAACATAAAATATGCATGTAGTGTAACAAACATTTTCCTGTATGCATGATATAAACCATCATAATATTGTATCAGTTAGGATGTTTTCCTCACTTGTGTTGACCAGGTTAGTCTCATTACGAAATATTTTCATTGGAGACCCAAGGTGGTATTCGTAGTAATGAGGAAAATTTTGGTTAGGACCCTAGAGAAATTCTCCTCCCCTTCCTGAGCAATCTGATAAGAGAAGATAGTACATTGCAGTATGCCTTACTAACAAGTGGTATTTTGAAGTCTTCCAATGTACCGGTAGAAATTGCAGAATGAGCGCGTAGTATCATTTCTGCATCTTATTTGTTGCCATTGGATATGATGCCTGAATGGTATTCCTTGGACTCTGCACTTGTGGAGGGAAGCAGTGGACTGAATTGTGTGTTCTGATGACTGAGTTCTTGTTGAACCATTAGAACTTCTGCTGTGGTGGTGGACTCTGTACTGTTGCATTTACCAGCTTTTTCAGAACCTAAGGAAGAAGAGCCTGTTTCTCCATAACTGCAGCCCATGAACTTTCGGTGTTATGAAGTAGATAATGCCTTGCCTGCTCAGCAAACATTTGTAGATGTTATGAGGGAAAAGCAGTCACAATAATTGTTTGACCAGCAGAATGCTTTGTTATGTTTTCATCTGGCTTCTACTGGAGACAAGCATATGGACCATTACATGTTCTGGGAGTCTGCTATGCGGCATTTGGGGAATATTGTGTTACAAGTTTGTGCAGCTGTCTGTTTTCCTTGTAGCCATGTTATATTTAGCATCTGGAGGCTGACAATGCCTTTCTTACACTATGTAAGTTGCAGTGTGATTCTTCATTTATGAGCTCCAGTATTTACACTTAAATTGCAGATGGATGATAAATATCAGCAGCAGAAATGTGCATTTGGCTGAGGCAGATATCTGGTTAGAATCAAGAAAGTAGGCTACTGGACTAGGACCTTTAGGTAAAGCTTTAGATTGCTTGGATATTTGGACTGGGGTGAATAAAAATTGAGTATGAATCCCCATACACAGTATGACAGAGGGATTCATTTTTCTAATTAAATGTAGTTTACAGCCATAGACGTTTTGTATGCTCTGCTGGTGTACCCAAAATACCTTCTGTATAGACAGTTATAGCATTTTGTTGCAAATTGAGAAATGCTCATTTGTTTTACTGTGGCCATTTGGGCATTCTGCTGATGTTTGTGAAGCATCTTGTACAATATGTGGTAGTTCTTACCACTTTTTTGATGGAAAATATGTCCCCTCTGCTGACCAGGTTTTAAATGAGGATAATGGGTAGTTTTTTTCTACCTCCAGTACCTCCTGTATTGGTTAGGCAAGTGATGTTTGATAACCAATTTTTTTAGGAAATCTCTGAGGAGGTTTCTTTTGTTTCAATGCCTTCTGTGTGCACTATGGTAGAAAGTTCTAGTATTTCTTCAACATATAATGGAATGGTGTTTTTAGTGTTTTAAGAATAGTTTTCTATTTTGGAGGCTGGCCTTCAGAGGTGGTACGCTGGCCTGAGTTTGGAGGAATTGGGTCTAACAAATTGTCTTTTTTTTTTCCAAAGCAATGTTAGTGACACCAAAGGTAGCACATTTGTTTTTGGTGCAGTAGGCTGTGGGTTCTATTCCCACACCAGGTAGATCAATTGCTGATACTGTAATGCCACACACATGGGGAGGTGCATTCCTGAGTGTGTTGTCCTTCAGATTAGACATTAAACCAAGGATCCATTTGCTTGAGTTGTTAATTGCTCAGACAGACTTAAAGGATCCCATGGCACTAGTCTAGAAGAGTAGGAGAAGCTTCCTGATGCCCTGGCCAAATTTCCCTTACTATTAAAAATATCAGTTTTGGTCTCTCCTGAAAAATGGCCAGTAGCCCAGTGTACTAACCTGGTTAAGAAAGGATAAATCCATGAATAAGCACAATAAAAAAATAAATAAAGATTCAAAGGCAAGAAGATCCTGACAGACCATAGACTTTATTGTGAAATACCTTAAACCTCTTATGAAGGCATACCAATCCCATAAAGAAAATTGTTCCAACTACATGGCTTCTTAAAGCCTACAGACTTTTTTTATTTTTCACTTATCTTTATTAAGACATTCTGACCAATAAAGTCAAAGCTCATTAGCTGGACACATAACATGTTTTAACTACTTTTTATGAACAGAAAAAGCATTAAGTGAACAGATAGCCTTTTTTTTTGAAAATGCTCAGCTTATTAACTAACCTTATGTCCATGACATTAGGGTCACTCTAACATTTTCCAAAAAAGTAAACAAAACAGCAGTTTAAATGGTCACAGAGGAAAAACCTCACATGCAAAAACCAAAGAGTGCACTGTGGAATGCCTTGAGCCTCATATTAAAGAGGCCAATGGGAAACATGAAATGACCTCTTAGGGACAGAAAAGTGTTGAAAGTGCATTGGTCATGTTTTGAAGTATTGCTGTTTAACAGTTAATTTGCATTTTCATTGTATTCCTCATGATAAAGTTGCAAATATTCTTGCAAAAACATTAAGATTATAGTATGCTGTTTAATTTTTTTATAGTTTTACTGTGTTTATTCAACAAAAAAAAAAAAAAAGATAAATAATAAAATAAAATAATGTCATGCTAGGTACTGACTAATGATTTAAAGACCACTATGGGCAAATGATGAAAAGCATATATATTTTTATTTTGCCATGAATTACTGCATCTTCCAACGTTACATACAGCAATATAAGTACTCATTCCTAATTTTATTTATTGTTTTATCCTTGTTTGCCCTCATGGGGGCAGACATCTCAATTCCTTTGCAAAGCTATATCTGTCCCATAATGCAATATGAGATCACAGATTGTGAGAAAAAGTAGCCCTACAATTTGTTCTCAGACTACACTTCCATTCACTTGGAATGGAACACCCAGAAAAAAAACTGCCAAGTTTGAGAGTCTGCAGATGATGTGTCATTGACTGGTCTGCACTGAGTTTTACAAATGTTACTACCAATATGCTACACATTCTCTGAAAAAAAACTTGCAAAAGTGTCAACAAATTACTGAGATAAAAAGGACTTTTTATAAACAGCAATTTTGCAAGTTTCATTTCCTGGCCAAGTTACTCCTACCATCTCCCCTCCTTCAGTGGTCTAGAGTCTCACAGTTTTAGACTGGCTAAATTCAACTAATTAGTCAACTTTGCATGACAGTAGACATCAAACAAATCACATCCTGGTGTGCCACTAAAACTGTTCCCTCATATGTGTCTTCACTTCTGAATAGATTTCACAGGAATTATTAAAAAGAACACATCAATCCAAAGTTTAGGCCAATCTATCCATTTCTAAAATGTGCACAATAAAATATTCAATTAGAATTGCATTCTGGCTGCTCATATAGTTATTCTTGCATAGTTATTCTGTTATGCCATAATCTGAACTATGATATTTAATGCCAAGCTTTACATTAACAATGAAAGAGTTCTCAGTTTCTTCTTAACAATGACATCCCCGTCTCTGATATGACCCAGTACTTTCTGTTACTATTGCTTTATGTAGTTTGTTTGAATTGTATACTTGTAGCATATCTCTCATCCTCTTAGCAACAGACTCGTGGAGAAAACTTCCATATCTGATACTTCTGAAAATTCCAGTATTACTGATTTAGTAAGCTCACAAATAACACTACATGAATTAGCATTCATTTTCTACAGGAAAAAAGAAGTCTCTAATTGCAGTAAATACCATTATTTGTTCATGAAAATCCAACACCTTTTTCAAAAAAAAATTATGGATTGTAGTATGTCAGAGTGAAAATATAAGTCAAAATTAGGGACAACTGTGGGGTACGCTGATAAGAGATCTGACACTCCTACTCATCTTCTATCTATGGCAACTACCTCAACTCAGACAGGCATGTACGTACTTCATGACACACATGTATTGAAACAGTACTAGCAGCTGTAGCAGTGATACCATACTCCAAACAGGGCATTCAAACAATGTACTGACAAACACAGTGGAATGTATATGTCGCAGTCAAGCAATGATGAAATCGCTAGTGACCACACTGAGCACAAATTTACTCTTAATCTTACCATTTGACAATGCATAACATTAATACCACACACACAAAGGTACAACTCCACTCCCCACAAACACACAGCCACTCACACCCACACAATATACCCCTCAGCTTTAAGGCTTTTCCCACCTCACTTCAAAACACTGCTGTAATAGCTTTGGCAGATGAAAATGACTGATGACTGTCAGCTCAGGACTCCCATCCCTACCTACTGGATCCAGTCCACTGCACTTACTGAAGTGTCCCCCTCAGCAGGTCAGCAAGCAGGTGTCAGTACAGCTTTGCTCCATGTTTTTTATACTAGACACACACACACACACACACACACACACACACACACACACACACACACACACAAATTTGCCCGCATACACACACTTGCCCACATACACAGACACTCACGCACACACACACACACACACACACACACACACACACACACACACACACACACACACCTATATCACATTTTACTATATCACTGTAGATTGCACATTTCACTAAATCCCTGTAGACTGAACAAAACTAACAATCTCATCATGATTGAAAATTATAAGATCTACAGAGTGTCAGTGTTGTGTTTTATGTTTGAATGGAAGCAGTGACTGATTTTTTTTCTTTTCTCCATGGTTGTGTGACTGCACAATTAGTACATTTAAGTAAGGGAGTCTGTGGGGCAAATACCTTCCAAGTCATCAATCTTCTGACAAAAACCTGTTTGACATCTATAAGCATTACAAAACTGCTTTTAAAGTCTTTACTCATACTGTGTAGAAAAAGTCTGGAATATGATCCCTGCACTCATCAGTGCAATACATAGCATTCATTTATTCAAGCTGCAGCTAAAAGAATGCCTCTCTGTCTCCTGGCTTTGTACTTTTCCTACTTAAAATTGTAGTTCCTTCTCCATTAAAACCTGCATACATCCTGTCTCTCCTTTCCTTGGTTTCATTTCTCTTACTTGTAATTTTGCTTTTACTTATTATTTCTACTGTCTCATATATCTAACCCAAATGTTTGTCTTTTTGGCTTTTCCCAGTTAGGGGTCGCCACAGCTGAACTTCGGTCCGCTAATGATTGGCAGTAGATTTTTATGGTGCTGAGTTGCCAGCCCGACGCCTAACCTTTAGCGAAGGCACGCCCATTCACACGTCTTTCGGAGGCCACTCGACTGTCAGGAGGACATGCAGACTCCACACAGAAGGCACTCCAGTCAAGAATCGAACAGGAGAGCCTCTTGCTGTACCATATCTAACACAAAGCTACCGCTGTACCATATCTAACCCAAATATTACTTCTAATACTTTTTCTCACTCTTCCTTCTCTTCCTCTCCTCCTCATCCACCATTTGAACATTTCCACTCTGACATTTAAATACTGAACTGTCGCACTTGTAACATGTCAGCACATTTCAATGCTAATTGATATTATATTTAGTCTAATTATGTCTGAATATGTGAGTGGGATTTTGATGACAGCATCCAGGAAACATTTTCCTTCCTTCTGTGTTCTTTTGTTAAGTTTTGGATTTTCTTGGTATGTTGGTTGATTTTCTTAGTATATTGATATGATTGATATTGTATTTATCTTGTTTTAATGATGGTATATCTTTATTATTTTACATGTCATATGTGCATTACTACTTGTATTAATGTATGTATTTACAGTATATTGTAATATTATGTCAGTTTTCACCTATGTATACGTATTTTCTGTTCTTTTATTTGTGGAGCTTATCTCCTCGACTGAAAATGAATAAAATTGCAGTCTCTCAAAAGTTCACTACCTAAATCTCAAAAGCTTCTGAGACACAGAAATGACAATAAGTATCTTCAGCAAACTGCAAAACACCTAGCATGACATATTCAGCCACATCTCAGTGTCTCAATGTCCCACCACACTGAGCAAGGAAAGGGTTATGGTCAGTTGCCTATGACAGCCAGGATCTATCAGATCATGCACACATTCAAGTCACTGAACCACAAGCACCAGTATGATTTAGTCATCATCCATGTGGGCATAAATGACCAGAGACATAAGTCCCTGAACTATATGAAGAGAAACATGAGAGAGCTCTCCAACTATTTGTTCCAGGCAGGTATGAGTCTAGCAGTGAGCAGCATTCTAACTTCTCCAAGGCTAATGCCACAAAACAAATGAAGGATATTATTTTTCCACTCCCTACAAGTTCTCCTCATTCTGGATAATATAGATGACTGTGTAGTTCGTGAGACATGGTTCAAAGCCATAAAGAGCACACCAGCAGAGCAGGGCTATAATGCCTCTCACACATTTAGACCAGCTACTGCACAGAAAGGGAAAAAGGTGGAGGTGTTTCTATTCACATCATATTTCAAGGTGGCGAAAATTAACTCTATGCAGCAAGCTGTAGAAATGGAAGAGGCAACGTACTTAATTAACGTACATTCAGTTTATTAAAAAACAACTATGTTTTCGTCCTCCTATATTGGAAAACTTCTTCAGAAAATACAAACAAACAAAACCAAACTCCTTTTGAAACTTTCCGCTCAGAAATTCAAAAGTTTTCACCAATCAGATAAGTGAGCTAATGAACTGCACGTCAAAAATTAAAGGACCATGCATAAAGCTTGCTATAACTCACCTAAAACACACATTATCAGTGAAATGAATAAGTAAATGCACACATAACATAATGTACATATTTATATATATATATATATATATATATATATATATATATATACATCTTAAATTAAAAATATTAAAAATATTAATATTAAATGACAATAGACAATGACTGAAATGCGATGAAAACCACATAAGCCTCTGCACAATTAAAATGTACACATCCGTGTTAATAATCTACAAACCCTGGAATAAAATAAAATGAAAACACATAGAACATCAATACCCTATTTAAATACAGAATATTGCAAAATAAACACGCTAGTGAAACCATGTGTAAGGAACTCCCATGTAACAAATAACTGCAATGTTTACGTAAAAAACACAATCTAACTACATACCCAATGTAAAAAGTACTTCAAGTTAGACAAGTATAACTGACCATGCAATGTAACCTACATAACCTGCACACAGTTAATGTAGATGCATACATGGTAATGATCTTCGTACCCAAAAGTACATAGCGTGTCAATACTCTGTTCAAGTTGGAAAATTCAGAGTGTTACAAAGCAAACACACTGATAGTAACAATATGTCCATACGTCTCTTCCTTATTACAGATGACTGCAATATTAGCATAGCAAAACACAATCAAACTACATACACGATATATTAAGTGTTCAAAGTAAACAAATACTACTGACCATTTTACTTATTAAATGGTCTTACATTAATAATGCATAAGAATAATAATATATAATTATGATTATAACTTTTTATATGAACAAAGAAAGTCAAAATATATATATATATATTAAGTTATATTGTTTAGTGTTACTAGTTACCTCAAGCAACTCTTAAGTTTCAACAGGCAAGTGATATTGCAGTTATCGTTTAACCCAGGATAACTGAAAGCATTCAACAGCAATTGCCATTCTAATTCACGGCACTCAAGTAGAATTGAAGTGGGTCCCCCCCTGCTGTCAAACAGCAGTTGATCTATAGCCAAAAATTGAAAGGAATGATCCGGGTTGATGCTAATATGCTTAGCTAAATCGTTGTCACCCTTATTTTTAGTAATCGCATATGTATGCTCGTAAATTCTGTCCCGGAATTTACGATCGGTCTTTCCCACATAAAAAGAGTCGCAGATGTTACACTTAGCCAAATAAATAATACTTTTGGAATTACAATCAAGTTTATACATAATTTTGAATTTTTTACCTTCCATTTCAAAAAAGGTGGTGTTTTTAACAAATTTACACATACTGCAAAAACCACAAGCAAAAGATCCACACATTCTGTTGTATGTTCTAAGTTTTTTACTCTCCAAGAGGCACTTAAGGTTTGCACCTCTCCTATACACAATAAGTGGAAATGGTCCAATTCCCTCCATCAAGAGGTTATCTTTATAAAGCAGGCACCAATTCTTAAACAGTGACTTTTTATTTGCTCACTATCTTTGTTAAATGTTGCAATAAACGACAACTTATGTCGGTTTGTCAGAATTGGATTAACACTAGAATGACCATTTCCAGTATGCAACCTACCCAAGATGGTAGAACTGTTAATAATGTCAGGAGCATTTAGTCTTTCAGTTGTCAAATCCAATGTTTCTTTGTTGAGTGACATTGAAATTAAAATAGGTTTAAATAACCCTAACTTACGTTTATTAATAACTTCAATAGTAAGTTCTTGGACCAGTTGATTAGGGTATCCTCTACTCACGAACATACTTTTTAACAATTGACACTCCACTAAAAAATCTGTTTCAACAGAACACATCCTGGCTGCTCTTACTAATTGCCCCTTAACAATAGAACGTTTCTGTTTGTAAGGGTGTGCACTAGAATAGTGTAGAAATGAATTGCAATAAGTTGGCTTCCTATAAATATTTGAACACAAACTGTTAGAAACTGGATCTTTAAATAATTTAACATCCAAATAGTCAATACTCAAAGAATCGAAACTATAAGTAAATCTAAGAAATGTTGTTGTAGAGTTGAAATATCCTACAAGTTTGTCAGCTACATTGCCGTCGCCTTTAAAGATGATAAAAATATCATCCAGAAATCTAGTATAGAACACAAGCTGATTTGAGATTTCTGGTCTATCAAACACAAACTGTTTTTCCCAGTAGGCGACAAACAAGTTAGCTAGACTAGCCCCACATGGGGAGCCCATAGCTACCCCACGTTGTTGCAAAAAGTATTGACCATTAAATGTAAAAAAAATTATTAGTCAATATAATATCGATTAGTTCAGAGACTACATATATATCATTAGTTGAGGCTTTTAGTTCACCTAACATCAAAGACAACCATTCCACTGCTTCCAAATGAGGAATTGAGGTATATAGATCGACTACGTCAATGGTCAGAAAGCCATGGTCGTTGTCGATACATACGTCATTTAAACTTTCCAAAAATGTCCACGAGTCTTTACAAACATGCGGGATTTTTTTAATATACTTTTGAAGTATATAATCTACCACTTTAGCACAAGGATACGTTAAAGAAGCACGTGCATCAATAAGTGGTCTCATAAGGGGATTCGAGTTTAAATCTAGGTTAACTTCCCCTAAATTATCCATGGAATTAATCGGATTCATCTGACCAAGTTCGTTCATATTGTTGTTGTTTTGCCAAACCTGGGATGAATGGGGTTTAGGATATGCTGTCCCATTAGCGTAAGCTAAACGGTCCCTGTTTAATTTCTTAATTTTGTTTAGCTTTAGTTTTTCCAAAAGCTGGTCAATGCTGGTAAACACTCTCTCATATTCGAATTTGTATCTCACAAAGTCTGCGTTCGCTTTAATGTCATTGTCAAGGTCATTCACTTCAACCATAATGCTCTCAATTTGAATGGAATAATGTTTAATCATTAATTCCACAAAGAAAAAACAGAAAGGTTAAACAGATTTAATAGTTCTTTATGGAACAAAGAATCTGGAAGTAGACCTGTCGGGTACTGAAAATAACGCAACCCTTTAGGCACTAATTTCTCAGTTAAACATTGTTTAAAATAAATTACTTCCAGTTGCAGTTTTTTCAACTTTAACAATTTAAAATCTAAAAGTTTCAATTTATCCATAATATCTTGTGAATTCACCGCTGGTAAATTAGGCACTTGAACCAGTCGCTCCAAGTTAGGGCAAAATCCCGCAGCTAGATTACTCGTGTTATTCACCCAAGCTGATAACAAAGGAACGCCAATAAGCCCAGTGTCATTACCATGGTTGTCATTGTTTTCACCCTGAAGACTGGGTCCAATCTCACAAACATTTTGGCCTGGAGGGATAGATGCAGAATTGGAACATAATCCCATCTGTTCACGTGTGCCAGGCTTGGTGTTTTGTCCGTTTTGCAAGTTAAAATTTTTAAAAAGCACATTGTTAGTTGTTACGTCAGTAAGCCTCTTATCCACCGAGTCCAAGCGGTTAGTTAACGTGTCTAAACGTTGTGTAAGCAATCCCAACAAATCAGTAAGGGAAGGAGGATCAGCATTGTTCGTTAAACCAAAAAGATTTGGACTCGTAGGGCTGCTAGGAGGTCCAGTCGCCATAGTACACAAACCAAGAGAAAACAAGAAAAATATATAAACCACTGAACCACGAAGGCGAAAATGAACTCTACGCAGCAAGCTGTTGAAATGGAAGAGGCAACGTACTTAATTAACGTACATTCAGTTTATTAAAAACCAACTACGTTTTCGTCCTCCTATATTGGAAAACTTCTTCAGAAAATACAAACAAACAAAACCAAACTCCTTTTGAAACTTTCCGCTCAGAAATTCAAAAGTTTTCACCAATCAGATAAGTGAGCTAATGAACTGCACGTCAAAAATTAAAGGACCATGCATAAAGCTTGCTATAACTCACCTAAAACACACATTATCAGTGAAATGAATAAGTAAATGCACACATAACATAATGTACATATGTATATATATATAAAATATTAATATTAAATGACAATAGACAATGACTGAAATGCCTTTTCCTAAGTTACCTATTATGTTTGGTATCCCAAAATTTCACAAATGCATTCAAAATCCCCCTATGAGACCACTTATTGATGCACGTGCTTCTTTAACGTATCCTTGTGCTAAAGTGGTAGATTATATACTTCAAAAGTATATTAAAAAAATCCCGCAAGTTTGTAAAGACTCGTGGACATTTTTGGAAAGTTTAAATGATGTATGTATCGACAACGACCATGGCTTTCTGACCATTGACGTAGTCGATCTATATACCTCAATTCCTCATTTGGAAGCAGTGGAATGGGTGTCTTTGATGTTAGGTGAACTAGAAGCCTCAACTAATGATATATATGTAGTCTCTGAACTAATCGATATCATATTGACTAATAATTCTTTTACATTTAATGGTCAATACTTTTTGCAACAACGTGGGGTAGCTATGGGCTCCCCATGTGGGGCTAGTCTAGCTAACTTGTTTGTCGCCTACTGGGAAAAACAGTTTG